>NW_026087631.1:51562079-52162079 GCF_022539395.1 Myiozetetes cayanensis | reverse complement strand
AATTTATTTGGTCTTTGATTCAAAGAAGTTAATTTTAGAGTTTTCTAAAAATCTTGTTCTTATTCCTCCTGGTATACCAACTTTCCCTTCCCACAAAAGTCCCACCTCCTGCCCAGGTGGTGCTAACCTTTCTGTGGAAGGGCTGGGGAAGCGATGCAGGCTCCAGTCAGGTACCTGCAGTGCTAGGTGAGTTGACAAAACACCACACTGCAAGAGTCACACACCACAATGCAACTCCAAGAAAGCCTTCAACTACTGTAATAGTTCAGCAGACAGGCATGAAACCAGATTAAAATACGATACAAAAGCATCTTAACTGCTTGCATTGTGTACCAAATCAGCTGCTTTGTTTCCAAATGATTAAATCTTGCTGAGTATTTTCAAATAGAGGCTGCATAAAAGACCTCAAGAGACAAGGGCAGTTGCATGGCAGTGCTCCCTATGCTGATTGTGTACACAGTCCTGAATTCATCTGAAAACTATACTCTTGGTCTTCAGAAAGAAGACTGTCTGTCTTATTCCTGCCTCTTGCTATCTCACCATCATTTGCTTTTCCAGTAGGAGTAGTCTCCTATCTCTGCGGGCTTGAACTTCTCCCTGTCCTCCTACAGTTGTCACTGTTAGGAATTTTCTTTCTCCACCAGCTAGGTTAGCTTCTGGAAAGATCCACATCAGCTTTCTCTGCCCTTCCACATATCTCCCCTAAGTAATTCTGCTTTTTTAATCCTCCTTTTGGACTCCTTCCTCATGCATAGGAGGGAAGTGTGACAGATAAGTAAATCTGCAGCTGTCGTCTCTTCTCCCCTGGTAAGAAGAACTGACAATCGAGGTTTTCCCCACAGCTGAGCAAACTAAAACCCATAGGCTACACGTTTGCCAGTAAACGAAACCACTAATCTGTTGTACTTAATTGTTACAACAGGTCTAGGCATACTTTCTTCTGGCGTAAATTTACATTCTCCTAAATATTACTGCCTTTTAGACATTAGTGATTGATTAGCAGGTTCTGTTCTTGTAATGGGACGTTTTTACCTCTTCATTGTGTACTTCTCAATAGGAGTGATCTGTCTCAATTCACTGATCAAAAACTGATCCCAACTTGTAAAAGGTAAACGCTGCTGTGATTAAAGTCAGCAAAGTGCAATGCCGTGCAGCTTGCTCTGTTTGTGTAAGCCACTCCAACGCCCAGCATCAATCAAGAGGTGAAAGTTGCTAACAAAAGCCACCTTTCATGGACATTTCCTTGACCCACTACTTTCTCAGCCGTTTCTTTCTCCTCTGGGAAACAAGCAGCTTTTTTCCTTTGCTCCCGAATTCTCCAAAAGAGTATGTTTCCCAGAAGTGTCTAACAAAGTCCCTTTGGAGAACATCACAGTGCTTCATCACCTTTTGGTGATGAAAGGGTTATGAAATCTCATCCTTCCATTATTCACAGGGCAGAGCATAGAAAGGTCACAGAGTATCCCCTCTGCACAAGACCACAATGTCCTCAGAGCAGTCACACATAGCCTGATTGTCTCCTTGCTGACAGCTGGTACAGTCATGCAGTAACAACAACTCTTAGCCCAGATTCTTCAACACTTCATCATGAACTGGACTCAAAACACGAGCCTATTCAAAGCACGTCTCTAGCATTTAGGAAGAACAGGCATGAGGCATCAGGTAAAGAAAAATTCCCTGTCTTGGAAAAAGAGGGGAATTTATGAAGGTTATTTCAGAAGTTGCCTCCAAAATATAAAGAAGTCCAAAGAAAAGGAAAATATTTCTTTCAGCTTTTGTGAAAGCTTTTTTAGCTGTGCATCTAATTAGTTGCATAGCCTTGGGAGGGCCTCTTAAACCATACTCACCTATCACAGCGTTTCCCAAGTAACTCTGCCTCCCCAGAAACAGGTAAAAACACCTGAGATGTTGTAACATTGTCAGCAATTAACATTTAAAGACAATCATATGACACAAACAAGATAATTTAATTAAATTATATAGAGTTATGATGGTTATACAGATGGGAGAAACAACTTCTTACTCTTCAGAAATTATATGGTAGAACAGCTGATTGCTTCCACCCATTTAATCTTGATAACCAAATCAAAGTTTTCATTTGACTCTGTCAGATATACATGTAAGACTTTTAGCAATCTTATTGGTTTTGCACTCAGGAACAAGTCCTGACCAGAGAATACAGATTTATATAATGGTACACTTTCACAGAAGTCTACATTTGATATCGTATGGACGGGAGCTTGTTCAACCTAAGGCAACTGAAGGCCCACACTAAGACCTTAAATTATCTTATCCGTGAGCTGCTTTACGCTGATGATGCCGCCCTTGTTGCCCACACAGAAGTAGCTCTGCAGCGTCTAACATCCTGCTTTGCAGAGGCTGCTGAGCTGTTTGGACTGGAAGTCAGCTTGAAGAAGACAGAAGTTTTATATCAGCCTGCACCTCAGAAAGTCTCCCATCATCCCCATTGGTGAAACAGAACACCCACATTGGTGAAACAGAACTCAAATCAGTCCAGCAGTTTAGTTACCTGGGTAGCATCATCTCCTCAGATGGTAAGATTGATGCAGAAATAGACAACAGGTTAGCAAAGGCATACAGAGCCTTTGGTAAACTCCATAAAAGAGTGTGGTACAACAAACACCTGAAGAAAAGTACAAAGATCAGCGTTTACAGAGCCGTTGTACTGTCTACTCTTTTATATGGATCCGAATCATGAGTCATTTACCGCCACCACTTGCGTCTCTTAGAACGCTTCCATCAGCGCTGCCTCTGTACAATCCTAAACATCCACTGGACTGACTATGTGACCAACACGTCTGTCCTTGAACAGGCAGCAGTCACGAGCATTGAGGCCATGCTGCTGAGAACACAGCTGCGCTGGGCAGGGCACGTCTCCAGGATGCAGGACTGCCGCCTCCCTAAGATCGTGCTCTATGGGGAACTTGCCACTGGCTGCTGCAAGAGAGGAGCCCCGAAGAGGAGATACAAGGACTGCCTGAAACAATCGCTCAGCCTTGGCCATATTGATCACCACCATTGGTCTACCCTGGCCTCCAGTCGGGAGACCTGGAGACACACCATCTATAACGCTGCTGCTGCTTTTGAGAACACACGCAGGATCACTCTCGAGGAGAAAAGACAGCGCAGAAAGAATCGCGTCTTGTCGATATCACCTGGGGAGTCTTTCTGCTGTGCCTTCTGCAATCGGACTTGTCTACCTCGCATTGGCCTTTTTAGCCATCAGCGCGCTTGTAGCAAGTGTGGGTAGAGCCCTTCTCAAATCTTCGTTCGCGAAGCCTAGCCATGATGATGATGACCCTGTTGGGAAGGCTGCAGAGAGATTGCGTTTGATCAGAGGAAAGTAGTATTGAATGTGCACCAATCAGATAGACCTAGCAACTCTCTACAGCTCATGAATTCCTTTGTAGTTATGGCCTATATAACTATGACCACTTTTTTTTAATGCAAAGGGAAAAAAGTGAACATCTAGAACTATTTTAAGCATTTTCTTGAATAGTGAATATCTTGAAGATATAACATTCAACTTTTTGATTGAAAATAATTATTTTGTAAACTGGAGGCAGGGAAAAAACAATAGGTGGAAAGTTGAGGCTGCAATGCATGGAAAAGGGAAACAGACAAATTGTGTTGAATCTGCAAGGACTGTTCACTGGAAAATTCTCCCTGTTCTGAAGATCTTCTTGCCCACATAGACCTGTTTGAGAGAAAGTTTGTGGGAAATGGCCACAGTCAAGGCAACCTCCACCTCTTTTTTTTTCAAGAGTAGTGTTGGAAGTCAAGACAAAACATAAGCAACTAGTTCTCTATTTCTGATCTATAACACAGGTTAACTAATCCCCTTTTTAATTTACCAGTAAACCAGCAGTTAACTATCTGCCAGTCTGTCCTGCCTTCACAGTAAACTTTTTTTACAGCTTTGGTATGATGATTTAGCTAATAACATGAGGAGGCTGAGCAGTACTTTCTCCTTTCAGATCCTTACAGAAATATAAGGTATGTGGCTACAGCTATCAAGTCAAATAAAAACAATCTTTTGATCTTAGAAATCCCAAAAGCACCATTGTTTCCACCATCCAGCTGCACAACAACATGCATGTGATTTTTTGAAAGTGATCCCAAAGCAGAGGTATGGATATCTGAAACACAACAGGAAGGATGAGGTCTGAAACAATTATTTTCATAAGGGCTGATGCCTGTCTTGATGATTTGCATTTCATCTCTATACATTGAGCTGGCGAACAAACAATGTCTTCTACTCTCTGTGTCCAACACAACACAGTATTTACTCACTTGCTAGTAAACTTATGCCTCTTAAAAAAGCCTCTCATATGTCATTTTAGAATTTTCAGCAACACCTTCCCTGCCTACAATATATCAGTGCCAAAAGAACGCACTATTAGCAAGATTTGTACTTTGCTGGCTATAGGTCTACATCAGCTCCTGTTCCACTTCACACATCCATTTCCTACTAATTTCTTTGTAAGCACTACATTACCAAAAAGATTCAGAATCAAGATATTAATTACTAGCACAAAGTGTCACTTACTAGATAAGAACAGGAAATATTTTTTTGCCAAACCTTACGTATTTTAATGTGTTTGCCAGTCAACTCCCTGCCCCAGAGATTACCTACCTTGTCCATTGGAGAGATGTAGCCTGTCTATAAAACAACACTAACTTTTAGATGTCTACCTTATCATAAAAGACTGATCCTTACTTTAATATATTATGAGAATATTATGAAAGCATACATTATGAGGTGGAGCAGCAGACCGTATTTCTGAAGCTCGTGTATGTACATGGTCAATATATTCAGGGTTCATAAAGTAAAAGTCCTCATGAAAGAATTACAGAATCATTAAGGTTTGAAAATACCTCTAAGATCATTAAGTCCAACCACTAAGAAGACAAAATACAATGAGTTTGTAATTTGATAGATACTGCCTGTTCCACAGGAGACTCTTAATTTAGTACCAAATCTTGGTTATATGGGTCAGAGCCAGCCTCTACTAGCTTATGTAAATCATACACATTCATTGTAAACTGTGCTAAAACCTCCCTTCTACTATAATGCCATTTCAGTAGATAATTTAAAAAAGAGAAACACTTCTCTATTTTTAAAACATAGCTAAATTGAAGAGATGTAGACAATGAGCTGATGGGAAAGCATGGAGACGTACCCAGATTCCAGAGTAGGGCCCCGTGACAGCACAAGAGGCAACAGGCACAAAGACAAATAAAAAATTTCACATAAGCAAAAATGTTTTACTGTGAGGGTGGTAAAACACTGGCACAGGTTGTCCAGAAAGGTTGTAACATCTTCATCACTGGAGATACTTAGCCCTGGCTGGACGTGGTCCTGACCAACCCACTGTGGCTGAACACACTGGAAGCCAGGGCAGAGGTTGGACTGTACCATCTCCAAAGGCCCCTTCCAATCTCAGCCCATCTGGGATACAGTAATGGTGTGATGCTTGAATACGCTGGATAGGCTGTAATTTTCAGCTCTTCATACCAATAAAATTACAGAATTATTATATGCACCATTTCCCAGGTCCTGCATGCATGTAGGTCATGGGTTGAGATCTTCTGTCTCTTGATGCAGATTCAGGTGAAAAATGAGCTGGAGGCAGAGCATTTCCCTGATCCATGGCTGAGGCACACATAGTAACTCCGAGGCTGGTTACAGACTAGTCTGGGAAAGGCAGCACTCAAGGAAACCCTTTCACATACAGGAAAGCAAAGAGAAACTCCTCAGTAGGTTAGTTATGCCACACATGCCTGCTGCAAGGTTTCTTGCAACTGCTGTAATGCATTTTATAAGGTAATTAATCCATGCAGCCTGTCTCCACCTGATTGCACCTGATCCCAAGATACACTCAGCGCTAAGAGCATATTGACTGAGCATGTCTCCATCAGAGGTGCTGCTGGTGTTCAACAGCACCAGAGAATGGGTGGATCACTAGTTCTCATGGCCATAATAGCAGAAAGAAATAAATTTAAGATTTTTGCATCTAATTCTTCACAAGCCTTATGAACCCTCAGACGGAGCTGTCAAGGTCACTGAGTAACTAGTCTCTTCCTATTTTTTCAGAGAAGAAAGAAGAAATATCATTTCCTTCTCTGCCAATACAGTTCTCTGCAACTTTCCAGAGAGTATTTTATAAATTTTTTAAAATGCAAACGTTACTGTTTAGACAGTGGAAAATTCAGCAAACAACTATGTTTCTTCTTTTTATCCTATAGAGAAATTAATACAGCATAATGAGAAAAGAATGTCAAATAAATTCTAACAATGAAAATTTAAAACTATTAAAGTTGTGTTGTTTATATGTGTGGTATTAGGATTTTCCAAGTCATCTTAGTGGCTTTCTGCCTGTGGGATTGTTCAAGCACCCTTATGAAAAAGTAAACTCTGTTTGTCCATTATTTTTGATCGCTTCAGTAAAAGTTACAAATTTGGCCCTTTATTTTAGTACTCTGTAGTGCTCCAGGATGAAATTGTTTCCTTTCGGCATGTGCCTCAATCCTGCAAGTGATGCATGCTAACACTATGGTCTCTGAATGAATCCACTGAACTCAACAGAAGTACTCAGGCTGTGTGAAATTAAGCATAGACGTGCTCACAGGATAAAGGTTGTATCTGAGATGATGGGGGAAAGTGAAGGTATTTTATAGGCCAGCTTTTAAACACATCAGCTCAACAAACATAGAGAAAAAATAGGTTTTGCTTATTTTAGAGATTAATTCATCTTTTGCCATTCAAACAAAGTTAAAAATTACTGTTATACCTTTTAATTTAAATATTTGTTTTATGGGGCTTGATTGTACAATTGTCCAAACAGCCAGGTAGTTTACCTCTGAATTTATGAAGCCTGTAGCACAGTCTTTAATGGTTTGGAGGGTTTTTTACCACAAATATTTTTCTCCTTCTTGTAACTTCAAAATTAATTAAAGCAGGAGAAAGAAATTACTTGTTCTTCCAAGGACCAAAGTAGCTGCAAAGAGTGAGCAAATGTGCCTCAGCTTATTGGCAGCTGCATCTGTAGTTAACTGTAGTTGAGCCTTAGTGTAGAGAAAAGATCCAGAGCCACATCCTGAGTTTCTGGGGCTGCAAACAGTTCTGAGCCATCTGTTCACCAGGGCCAGTAATTACAGCAAGGTCATTTCTCCCCATTTTCTGCCTGTGGTCTCTGTCAAGAAGCTCCAAGCAGAAGCATGACCCTCCATGAGACAGACCCTTTCCTGAAAGCAAGATGGACTATAAATGTCCCCAGGCTTCTGAGCAATAAATTCATATTTTTCATAGTGTCAGATAAAATAACTTCTAAATAGAAACCCAAATGCATTGCAAGAGGTTAACAAAGTAGAGTTGCTTTGCTACAAATACTGTGTTTTCTTGGAGGTAGCCTGTGAGACACAAAACCATCTAGTTTTTTCCTGTAGCCTTGACCAAATCCAGCAACTGTGGGCACTGAAGAAACCCCACAAAATCTCCTCTGGCCTCCTAGGAAACTCCTCCTCCAGCATCTTGGAGACTTTGCACTAGGTCTGCTCCAACTGGAAAAAAGCTCCTATGTTTCTTGAGGTGCCACGCTCCTCACCACTTGTGTTATCAATGCCTCCATCCCTGCACACAACCAGAGCATCTCCCACAAGCAGCTGCTTTTAACCAAGCAGATTTCACTTCATCCCTCAGTGTCCAGTTCCCTGCAGTGCTGTAGCCAGGACAGAAGCAGGTGGGTTTTCTCGCCATTGCCAAGTCACTTTGCTTTGAAAAAAAACTTCCACTTTTGTACAGAAAATCAAGCAAACCAAATGTCCATCACAAGAAGACTGGCAGAAAAATCTGCAAAAAACATCAGGTGAGGAAAGAGAGATTTCCCTACTCTCTGACCAAAGAGTTAGTATTTTCACTAGGGTGGGAGGCAGGGAGAAGGGAACTATTTCTAGCAACTCAAATCAACTTACTGAAAATGCTATGTAGCCAATAAACCCAGACATAAAATACCCCCAGCAACAGGAAGGGTGTTTGGACATCCACAAGCAAGGCAAGGCAATTCCTTGCATGCACCCAGCTCTTCAAGAATGCCATTTGCAGGACCACAGATGAAAAGCATGTTTCTGCTAGAAGAGGACATACAGAGGCTGTCTCAGAAGAGCACATACACCAGCACTGATGACTAACCCTTTCATAGCTGACAAAGCCCTAGCTAACACAACACATCAAGTCTTACCTTATGACATGAGTATTTTCCAGGGTTTTACCAAGTTAACCAGAAACAGCTAAACATAGGAGTGTGCCACTCAGGGTTGCAATCAGCTAACAGCCACTAGCTGTGTGAGAAGGGGCTAAAGCTGCACATCCTGCACAGGTAGTGCAGGATGAAGGCAGATACTCTGCATGCCATAGTATATAGTTCCTGGACCATATTGAGCAGCAATAGGTAAGCAAATGCCTTTAAAAGTTTTTCATCTTCTTTCTTCCTAACTTTGCAAGATTCACTGCTCTTCTTCAAACTGTAAGGGCTGGGGCAACGGGCCTATGAGGAGTTTACATGGACAGCAAGAGCAAAGATGGGCTGAAATGAAAGGTGGACCACTGTCCTGTGTACCCAGGGACACCTCCGCCAACCCACTGATCTCCTCTCACACAGCTGCTTCCCAAACCTTAAGCCAGGTCACTCCAGTCAGCCCCTTTATAGGGATCCCCAGGCTTTAAAACTCTTTCCAGTATTTGTAAGACAAGATGTTTCTATTCCTGGGAGTGGAAAAGAAAACCTTTTGCCTGTAAGATAAAAAAATCAATATGCATCTTTCTTTTGCTCAGTGTCTCTCCATACTGGGAGGCATGCCAAGGACCGGGATAGTATTTTGAATCTGTGTAAATACTCAGCTACCAGCAGTTCCCTAAATCTGTCTGCTTCCTATCAGCACTCTTTAGCTAAAGAATAACCAATTGCCTAAAGACTTATTGTCCCTCACTGCTATCTAAGAGGCCATCTTTTTTGTGTTTACCTTAGTCTGTTAGTCTTGGGAGACAACATCTCTGTAAATAGTTTAACCCATTCTCAAGCCAGTTAATAAAATGAATGAGACAACAAGTTTTCACAGCCAGTCTCACAAAGCAGCCTGATATCGACTGGCAAAGTGGGAGCAGTGGCAGTGCCTCCAGGAGAAAGTGTTGGGAGACCTAAGAAGGCTCTGCTGTGACTCCTGTTGCATCCTTCGACAAATCCCCCCTGTCCCAGCTTCCTAGACTGAGGCTGGGACTAAATGCTTTTGCTCCCTAATGAACTTGTTGTTGGAATGAAATGTGATGAGGTATGTTGAAATCTCCTGGAAAGAACTGCAGGTTTGTAAAGTCTTAGTTTGTATTTGTGACTCTGGCTCCTATATAATTGCAATTAAGTAACACAGTCAACCATAAACTTTACCTCTAAATCAGAGCACAGACTATGACCCACAAATTCCAGAGTGATTACAAAATATCTAATGAACTTCATCTAATACCAAGCGTTAAGTAATTTACTAAATGTCTGATAACATAAGAGAAGGATTAGGAGGGGTCCTGGCAGAAACTCCTGTGGCTTTGCCTCCTTCACAGCTTCCCATTGCTTCAGAGATAAAGACTATGGTTTCTAGGGTAACTAGACACACACACACACACACACACACACACAAAAAGGACACATTGTCTAGTTTGGCTTCCTGAGAGTGTCAGAACAATGTCAGGCCAGCATTGCCTAAAAGTGGTTATGAAAGAGAATTTTAATTTATTTAACCACTCATTTTAATTCACACCTTATGTACAGTTTTTTGTTTTAAGGGCAACTCTTATATTTAAATGTACAGTTTCTAACAAATGGTGACACTTTAAAATTCACAGACCATTTATTAAAGACACATAGAGGGCAGATGGTCCTGTTGTGCATGTTACCACCAAGGGAGTTTGTACTTGGCTTCATGCCACACATACACACAAACATAAAAATTTGAATAAACATATAATTTTCCTATGATATTTATGTTTCTGTACGGTTTATGAGCATACACACATGCAGATGATAGACCAGATTACCATTTCAATCACAGCCTTTCACATTGTGGAAGGGAGTAAATTATGCAGATGAAAGAGGTGTAAAGGCCAAAAGTGAAGCCACACTGGTAAAGCTAGGGACTAGTGATCCTTTATAACAAAAGTGATTTGTCTCATTGTTTGCCAACCAGGGTTATGAGCACACATATGCGTTCCCATGAGCACACTTGTGCTGTGTCTCTGACAGAGCTCTGCTCTACTTTCTTTTTTTGAAACCAGAAGACACCATGCAGCTGCTGCAAAGCCCAGAGGACACTGCCACCTCCTGTCTTCAGGTACTCCAAACAATCTTCACCTAACTGTGGACACTACTGCCCTTTTCTCTCCATGCTTCCAAAGCTTCATGCCATTGCACCTGAAGAGGCAGTATGACTCCACCTCTTTGGGACCCATCTTTCCCACTTACCAGTTTCCAGGCCCCTCAGAAGCAGCATTCCTTCCTCCATTTTCAACAGTATTTAGGTGATTATTGTTGGGTCAGACAACATCCACCCAGTTATCAATGGCCTAAACATGATCTTTCTCACATGTACCAGCTGGAAAAACGGCAAATATATCACACTGCACTCAGGACTGTTTCCAGGCACACAACAGACTGTCATTTGAGCAGCCCTAATGTGGTTTTGGCCCATGCAAACTTACAGCCCTTTGGAGCGTTCTTACGCAGAATTCAGGGACCAGCAGTTTGCATGCACTCACCCTGTCTTGCCAGGACAAAGGGCTGCTCAGAGAGACCATGGCTGTTTTACATCAGCTGGCCTCTATGCCGGAGAGTTTCCAGGCACGTTCTATTTACTAGCATAGACAGAACCTTTAAGACATTCCCACATCAAGATTACTCACCTCAGTATGCTTGATGAAGCCATACTCAAAGCTTAATGAACTGATTCCTTCCTAATCATTAAAGACATTTAGTTTTTACACTTACCACAAATAGATCCAATGCCTTGCAAATGTGTTTTTCAGATTATTAGTTGTTTAAATCTAATTGTACTTATCTTTTTTAAATTTTTACCATAAATATCAGACCTCCAGTATGAGAACACTTCAGAGACTTCCAAGGAATTTGAATCCATCACCAGATAGAAAAAGTAACCCAGTGCCCTAGAATGACACCAGTGAGTCACCATGAAGAAGTTTAGTCATGCCCAGTGCTGCTGTAAGTATCCCCGGCCCTGGTGAAATCCAAATAAAAAACCCAGCCCAGGTTACTGTCCAGAAAAGAGCTTGCAATAAGCAATGAAACTAATTTAACCTTACCCTGTTCTGTGGGAAGGCTGATTTCTTCCATAATTCTTCATATTTAAAGATTCTCTAAGTGCCCCTCCCTCCCAGACAAAACTGGTGGCAAATATCTCAAACACAAATCATCCAAGCAGTGCCAAGGCCTGAAAGTCACTTACTACAGTGGCCCCAGCTCCTTTGGGCAAATAAACACCACAAAGAAACCTGTGATTTTCAGGAGGCAGCTGAAGGAATTTTAATACACTAGATTCAAGATTAGAAGATGTCAGAAAATTTAATTCTTGCAGAAAGCACTGTTTTCTGCTACCACCTTGCATTTCTCTGTTAAACAAGACAGAGAAATGTCATTTCCAGGGTCAGGAACCCAGGTGCTCCATGACACAAGTCATGTTATACAGGCTGGCGATGGCAACCAAAACATCAGCATCCTCAGATCACTCTGCTGTGACCTGTGGACACCCCTTTCTCCTTTACTTCCTCTTTCAGAGCTGTAGAGGCAATGGGATGAGACGGTAGGTAATGAAACAACACAAGCAAGGAAGAAAGGCCCTGTTCCTTTGCCCCAAAGCAACAGATGCAGGCTTGAGGAAAATCCTCTTCTAGGTAGGACAGCAGGTCAGTACTTATCAGATCGAAGCAGAGCTGAACCTCCAGGCTGTCTGCATAAATGCCCCTGCATGAAGTCATGTTATATCTGGACAAAGCGTTCAGCAATGCTTTAAGGTCAGACATGTGCTAAGCCAATGTAGAAAATGAGAAGGATTAAAAACGAACAAAACCACACACATACACACACACACACACACACAAAAAAGTCCCACCACCCTGCATAAAAACACAAGATGAAAAGCTCAAAGAGCTTGGCTGTATGTGAGTGTTATACAGAACAACTGGAATGTCTTATACACAGCCAGCATTTTCTACCTTAAGAATAATAAGGAAGGATTCGAGATGCCTAATTCCATTTCCAAGTGGTATCAGGCACTAACTAAACTGTACTGCAAGCACCAACAAACTTGCATTTCCTGTTCTTAAACGTTTTGAGGCTCTCAGAGTTTTAACTGCTGAACTTTGAGATAAGGATCATAGTAACAGCAGCAGGACAGAACAAAGGGAAGGAAAGCACAACTGAAGCAGAAGCTTAAACCAAACCATTTAATTGCATGTTGTTGACGTGCTTTTCTTAAGAGGACATAAAAAGGACATTATAAGGGATTCAGAGCACTTAGCGGTGAGGAAGAAGGGGAGAAAGAGACAACACTTGAAATAAACATTCTATGGAGAGGAAATCTAATAATTTATTGACCTTCAGTTTCACATTGTGAAAAAAAAACGAGTTTTACAAAATCTTAAGACATAGTAGCAAACAACATAGACAATTTTACTTCTTCACTTGCACAGTTTTCTTTTAGCACATGAACCACATCTTCAATGGCCAGGAAATTATTCTGTTCTAATCACTCTTATTCCGACAGGTGTCAGACGTATAGAAAAGGGGCTGCACAATTATACCAGAAGAGGAAGGCTGTCCTTTGTTAAATGTTTCTATAGCAACCAGTCTGCAAAATAAGAGGAACCTTCCTGTCTTATGCCAGGGGTTTTGTGTACACTCCCCTGTGAACTGCATTTGCTTCCAAGTGTGGGGTGCTTTACAGGACTGGAATGGTCAAGGAGTTAGCCAGGATTCCCACATCAATTCAAAGAGCAAGAGGCTAGTGTATTCCCTGCAGAGCCAGAGGCCCACCCTGACTTCAGCTTCCTTCAGCCTACACACAGGAATTAATTGAGGACCTGAAAGCAGACCACAACTTTGGAAACAGCTGCAGAAAATTCATCCCACTTTCGGAAGTTCCATGGGACTACAAACCACATTTCATAAGCTAAACAGATAGATGCAGGGCAGCTTCACCTCTGGACTCTAATCAGCTTGACAGAGAATACAGGTCTCAAAGCTATATGTCCTCATTCAAAGAAGGAGGCCCCTGGGGACCTCGTTCTTTACTTCCTTGTATCTCATGTAGCTGCTAGTGCCTGGGAAGAGGACAAGCAAAGCACAGGAAGTTTGATTTTATGGTTCCCTTCGCACACCTGACAGTGATCCACAAGATGAAAGGCAACAAAAATTCAAGGCTATTTGCTTCAACATGGCAACCTGTGCAAGTACAGGGATACAGAACAGAGACCTACCCTATCTGTTTTCCTATTGCTTAAAGGCCATCTAAGGGGGGGGGGTGAGGGTGGAGAGGTTGTGGGTTTAAACACTTTTTTAATCTATCATCTCAAGGAATCAGTTTAACCAGCAGAACTAGAATTTTATCACATCTAGCTGGACCTCACCTTTTTAAAAAACTGTTAATGCCTTCACTAACTAACCAATGTTCTGTCAGCATTCACAGAACTCCAAATACTTTATTTCTGAAATGTAAGTCTACTCCAAACAGCAAATCAAATGTAAGGCAGCACAGAGAAACTTCCAGTGACCAATGTAAACACTTTCAGATGACAAAGCTTTCACAAATTCAGCAATATCACTGTCACAGAAAGGTAAGCATCACCAGTGTGACTATTTTTGTTTTGCATGCACGCATGCAGCTGTTTACTTACACCACAGCACACACCAACCATGTTACTGAATGTGCCAGTTAAGATGGGCTTCAGAACCATTTAAGAAAAAAAAAAACCACAATACAAGACATGCTTCATTACAGGATCTGGCAAAGAAAGTGCCTGTGAAACACAAGCTTCTGAAATTCTGAAGAAAAAGAGTAGTTTCATCTCTGTCTAAAGACTGGAATGATAAGAAACAATTTTATTTAAAAATCAGAGTTTGGTTTCTCAGGATTGCATCTGATACAAGTGACTAATGACACACCTGGATAAGGAAAATAAAAAGCAGCAGAGTTCGAGGGCTTTTTTTTTTTTTTTAAGAGTTTTGAAATTCATCTTTTATCCCCATAAGAACTTTTCTAGAGCACTTGCATCTTTGACATCTGGTCACTCAGATGACCATCTGAGATCCAGATGGATGAGGCAATCCAGTCAGTGCAAAATTGCTGCTCTTTCTTCTTCCTTTTTTAAGACTTCATCACTAACCTATCTTGAGGTTTTTTTGTTTTTATTCTTGAATCACCATTCTCCACTCCTTCAGGACAATGTGACCATATTGTAGGTAACCTTTCTCCAACCCAATAAATAAATAAATAAGTTTGAACAATGACTTCATCTGGGCTTGGTATCCAGAAGCTCTTCCACAGTATTTGCGTTGCAATCGGGAAGCTGCACAAAGAGAGAATTGCAAGAGACTTTGGCTATTTCCAGATTAGAAATTGAAAGGCATGACCAACAAATGAAATGTTGCAAGGACAGCATCTACAAGACACACCACATGCAACCTGGGGAGCTGGTGGCCTGAGAAAGTGACCTCCATGGCTTCTTCCCTTAGTACATGTGTGATTTAAGATCCTGTCTTATAATTCTTCCATTTCCAACTGGGAAGCCACTCCTACCTCCCACCTCCAATGGTTACCCAACAGTTTTCTTCCTTTGTGCAGCAGAGCAAGTCAGCAATCACAATATGTGCAAAACATACAATTCACACAAGCCCTTGCAACATGAAGACAATTGCAGGCATTGTTTCAGCATGCAAGCACTGAACAATAAATAACTGTATCTACAACAAGTAACATAATAGGAATAGGACAGTTTGAACTACTTATAAATACAAGGAAGAACAGGAACAAGGAGTATTGGAGGGATGTAACTTTTGTTCCCCACTATTGCAAAAACATTTCACCACTGGACTGTTCCTTACGAAGTAGGTCACTTACTGCACACAGGGCAACGTAACACAGGGTCTAAAAGATGCTGTAGGCACTGCCCACAGACAAGCACTCTCCAGTCAGCAGAGTTCAGCAGCAATACTGCTATATCTTCATTCACAGCAGCATCTTGCTGTTTCAGACCTGGCCTGCTTCCCCTGCAGCTGACACTTCAAACCACCACAAAGAGAGGTGACAACCATTTCAAATTTCACATAAAAACAGTGGAGTCCATGGAAATTGAGTGCTGTACGATGCACAGCTCGGAGAAGTTCTGTCTCTTCTTTCTCGCCTTTGAAGGACTGATTAACATTGGCATTAATCCACAATTATTAATACAAGAACCAGAGCATGGGTTTGTCCATTCATATTTAAACCACATATTGAAGCACTGAAGACAGGTGGGTATTTTTCTCCCATTCCTTCATGTCTAGGTTGTATACTTCACAAGGTGCAGAGGATTTTCTTCAAATGCAAGAGATGCCAAACGATTCTTCATTAAAATCACTTCTCCATATCTGGGGTTCCAATTCTCTTCTCCAAATAAAGAAGCAAACTAAAAGCATGGGAAGAGGTGGGGGGAAAGAAGAGAGAAATTACTTAAAGGGTTTTGCTCCAACAGTGCACAACAAAGTTTTTGTTACATGTCAAAGAAAATCTGAAAGGTAGGCTTAGGATACAATCCAGTTGATGGGCTTCCCTGCTCACCCCAAACCTCAGTGTTCCTTTGCAATACCCAACTACTGACAAATAAACCAGTCAAGAACACAGTTCTTTAAGGTCAGATTTGGACCTAATTATTCTACTAGCCTTACTCTGCAAACCATTCTATTGACTCCAGAAAGACAGTTTAATTTTTTGGGTATAAATTCAATCATTTGAAACTTAAATCAAACTGACTCAATACAGTTCAATACAATGGGCTCTGCATTCTGCACCCTTCAACATTTTTATATTCTCCCAAAATCTTAAAAGTTTCTGGATTTATTTTAAGTAAACATAACCTTTTTAAACTTCTCTTCCACAAATACCCATATGAGCATGTAGTACAAACAGATTTTTCTATCTCTGGGCCAAAACAAACCTGGGTGGAGTTAAGCACAACAGATGGTGAAGATGTCTCACCCCAATACCTCCATTCACCTTAACAAATTCTGAATTGAATTTATTCACGATATAGAAAGGGCCATACAATTCCCCTACTTAAAACATATCTAATATTCATTAGAGTAGAATTCTGCCTCATTTCTTTTTACATAGCAATGCACCATGCATCAATAATTCCATCCTAGAGTACTTTATAAAATTGATTATTCAATGAGAAATTCAGCCTTTGGATGCTGAGAGTGTGCTTTGCTTTTTTACTGTGAAGCTGTATTGAAATGCCAGCTTCTAAACCATCATCAGTACATCACAGAAATTTCTGACAGCACTGCTAGAATTTTAGGAGGCAAATCCTACTTCATTACAATGCAAATGAGTTCCAGTGCACTCACAGATCCTTTGAACACACCACATCTCTCTCAAGCTCTGATGTCTAAGAACAACAGAGCACACTCACAGGAAATAACACAGCCCTAATAACCCCTGAGCATCCAGTGTTTTTGCAACTGTGGGCTATTTTTTATGTCTGAAAAAGGTCTCCACACTTAGTGTTGATTAGTCTTTTCTAGACATTCTTCAGCATAGCATGCAGCTCTTCCCACTGAAACAGACTATCAACACTGAAGCCAAAACAGTGTTCCTTGTCCTATGATGAACTTTAAAATATTATAAACAATTCCAAAACATAGGGGAAAAAAAACCTACTCTAAACTCCCAAGTTTGAGGAACTAGACAAAGCACACTGAAGTCTTCCTAAAAGCTGTCAGATTGGGACCACACAGCACCATGAAAACAGAGAGTAATCAGAAGTAATTTCCTTTTTGTCCCTCCCACCCACTGACAAAGCAGCAGGAGTCAGTATCTATCAAAAAATCAACCTACTTGGTGGATAAACAGAGAGCACTGGAGAGATTTCAGTCAATGGCTACATTCGGACAGTTACCTCTTGTGCTAGTTAAGCCAGTTATCTTGTGTGTTAGTGAAGCTAAAATGATGGCTTTAAACGAGGTACTGCAGAGTAAAGGAAAGCTTTTTGCACCGTTATAAGAACTCTTTTTCAAAATAAAACACTCCCTCTCATGCACTGTAAACCAGAACAATTAAGTCAGTCTCAGAAGAGTAAGTCAATATTTTTCTTGGCACAGACCTGAGTCCAGGCATTCAATACTACTGCTCTGATAACACTGAGAACTGCATAAAATCAGTAATAATACAAAGTAACTGAAGACATCCAGACATTGTTCCCAGCTAGGGAGGAAGCTGCCACAGAGATTTCAGGGCTCCCATTTGTTGGCTGTCTGGGGGCAATTACTACCAGCACCCAGGACCTGGTAAGTCTCAAGGGTTTGCCCTGCTTTCCCAAGAGAAGTCAGAAAAACAAAGCAAGTACAGGAGAGGAGAGAAGAAAGGGTAGTGTCTTCAAGATGAACAATTACTCTAGACAAAAGCATCTGGTGGCACAACACAGCCCAATTTCCAAGCTGAGCTGCTGTTTTGCATGGGCCCACCCTTGTTATTCTTTACTCAGTCAAAGCTCCCAGTCAACTGAAACACAACTGCAAGATGAAACTTCAGTGTACCACAGAGAAATCAATGTCATGACTACTCTACATTTCTTGGTATATACTTCTGTCTATACTGCTTTAAAGACTTCGGGGTTTTGCGTTTACTGTAAGAGTCAGGCAAATGTCTACTGCTGCAAAAAAACACCAAGAAAACCTAAACCTTAATTATCTGTCCAAAGAAGACGACTCTGGAGAAGTCTTTATAAGCAAGTTCTTCTTCCTATCTTCTGGAGAACCTCAGTAAGTCTGAACTTTTAGGTATAACAGAGGCATACACGCAGCTTGTTCAATTACTTCAACTGTATTTACCTTTTCCTTCATCAGTACACTGTTCAAATCTGAAACAAAATTACCATTCACAGGGCATTGATTATTTAGGATCCAGCACATGCTACATTTGTTTGACTGGTGGTAACTGATTTTGTACTAAAGCCTCGACGGAAGAGGGGGGGATAAAAGCAACACAACACACAAGGGAGTCTGCCAGATTTGTTGCAAAATACACAAATTAATAGTGAAAATTTTCTCCCCTCCTCCTAAAAATAAGAAATGCACAACAACCAACCAAGCAAGACCAAATTCAGACTTGCTTGTGAGAAGATACAATGCTGAAGTTGCATCTGGTAAGAGCTTGGCCCATTATGTGTAATTAAATCGTTTGGGAACAGAGTGCACTATAGACTGGTAATTATTTCAGCCAGCATTAATTATAAGTCTTCCTGACACTATATCAAGTTCAACATATATGACCATGAGTATTTCGAAAAAAATCTCTATTTTAAAGGATAACAATGAAACAATTGCAACCTTAGTCCATGCAGATGCAACCATGCTGCCCTGGTGAGATTGAAAATTAGGCCTGAACTGCCTGTAAAACACCTCATAAGACAGCAACCTTCCCAAAGGTTCCAGGCTGTTTGCCTGGAAATTTAAATGAATTCACTATCAGGCTTCAGATCAGTATTTACTATATCTTTTTTGGGTACTGTTAGTAGGTACAGAGCAACTTAGCCCCTGTCATGAGGAAAAAAGCACTGAAACTTGGTTTAGCGTGCATTCAGCATTTAAAAGCAGAGCAAGAGTCAGTTTTCAAAAGATTATCTGCATTTCCCCACAAATTGAAAATGTTATTTTTGCTCAGTCTTTTACTTTCAAATCATGCAGGAAAAGGTCTTGTAAAAAAAAAGGGGGTGGCAAACTACTTTCAGCATCTGGCTTTGTCACAGACATGGTGCCTGGCTTACAACAGCCCATGAATATACATGTCTTAGTTGCTCCAGCTGTAAAATTGGATTGAACATACCCACCTCTTCTCAGAGCTGCTGCTGCTGAAAAGCTTTTTGAAAAGCATTATTACAGTGAAATTCAAAAGTGCTATTTCTTACCTGATAATTTGTAATTGCAACATATACACAATTAGGAGGGCAGGTGCTTCCATGTGCTGACAAATGCTGTGGGAATTAGTGAATAGGGCACAGTTGTTATGCTGTTCCATACATCTAGTGTGGGATCGTAGCAGTCCAATGTTTTGCACCTCTGAATGCCAAAGTAGCCTCCAACCACATACAATTTGTTTCCAGATGCCACTGCATGGCAGCTCATTCGCTTAGCTGTCACATCTCCTACCTTGGTCCACTGGTATGCCTCACTGTTGAATTTGTAAGCAGAGCATGCAGAAAATTCAGTATCTCCACCCATAATAAAAATCTGGTTACCCAGAACAGCTGCAGCTGTGTAGCGCCAGGGCTGGGGGCAGGTGGCTGGTACCGTCCATCTGTTTTCACACTGATCATAGCACTGAACTTTGGGCAGTTTGTCGTGGCTAACGCTGGTACCTCCAAAAGCAAACAGCTTCAGCTTTGCACTGACTACAGCCGCATTGCTTACTCCCTCTCGCAGTGGGGCAACCATGGTCCATTTGTTGGTCACAGGGTCATATTGTTCTACTTGCTTTAAGGATACTGAAGGGGAAGCTGGAAGGCAACCAGTTGCTGCAGTGTGTCCTCCTACTACATACAAACAGTGCTTAAGTTCAGCGGAGCCATGCCCAAACCTAGCTACCAGCATGGGAGCAGCCTTCGACCACTCCTCATGAAGGGTGTCATACACCCACACGTCTTTGGAGACTCCATTTTCTGATCCTCGTCCCCCAGTGATATACACTTTGCAGCCTATGGCACAAGCACTGAACTCTTTCCGTGGACTTGGTATGTCAGCCTTTGGAATGATCTCTTTTGCTTTTTGATCCACTAGATACAGCTTGTCACACATAAAGGTTTGGCCACCCAAAAGAAAAAGTGAATGGCCCGTTTTACGGGGTCTGGCACACAAGCTAGTGACCACTCCATCATTCTGTAAGATCTTTAACTTGCATCTTATTGATTCTTCTACAATCTCCTTGCTTTTCCTTTGCTTGGTGATAAGTTCCTCCATGGCCACATTCTCCATAAGGTATATGGCTGGCAAGAGGGCCAGTCTCACTGTCTGCAATAGCTCTGGCAGGTAACAGTGACGCTTACTCAGGTCATAGTTGACCCAGTTGATAGCTGATTCATACACCAGCCTTTCATCTTCAGTTTCTAATTCTTCACTGGAAAGGAGCTGCACTACCATGTCTTTTGGTAGTTGGAGGAAGTCTTCACTTTTACTGATACTCTGGAAGTTGCTAAGGCACATCCTCCAAGAGAGCTCATACAGCTTGGTACATTGGTGAGCATCTGACAGCAGCAGCATACCAAGACAGTTGGTGGGGTGAAGGTTTTTCTCCAAAAATTCTGCACAAGCATCCCGAATGTCCTGAAACTCCAGCATGTCACCAGCCTCCAGCAGCGACTCTGCATTTTCCTCATTGATAATAACCCTGGAGGAATATGCATAGTCCAGAAGAAGCTCCAACACTTCTGGGTGAATTGAATTATGAAAGTTGACTTCACTGTCCTGGCTCTCTTTCAGTCCTCCGCTGAACATTGCTTCAAAATAGCGGCTACAAGCAGCTAGAACTGCTCTGTGGCAGGGGAATGACCTGTTCCCAGCATGGAGAAGTACATCTGTAAAGAGACGCTGCTGGCGCAGAAGGTTCAGGTGAGTAAGGACACTATCAGCATAGGATGACTTGTGGAACAAGTATATGTTTATGGAGCCAGTACTGGCCCTAGACTTGCGATTTTCATGCATGCTGACTGACATTTTCTTTCACACCTACAAAGAAACAAAAAATCCGTAAGATAAATAAGTGTTAAATTCATTATTACTTTTACATATCAAAGAGTGTATCTATTATTCACTATAAGATGGGGGAGAAAAAGCCTTAATTGATACCTGAGTGGACAGAGAAATACATCTACCTTTGGTATGTGTTTGTTTTTTTGTAAGACGAGATTCATAAATGACATAGTCTAAATTTGTTGCCTAAGAGCAGGTTTATCTTGGGAAACCTGATCTCCAACTTTCATAGTAAGCAAGTCAGAGTAAGAAAAGGAACCAGGACTGATTTTCTCACCCTTCCCCAACCTAGACCAGCTGATTCATTACATACATACACATGCACATGCTTGAAACATTCTCCTGTACTGAATCATAGCAGGAAGAGCTACCAGACAGAATACCTAAGGAATGTCAAAAGCTGCAAAGGGAACAAAAACCTACTAATCCCATTAGGAAGCTTCCCTTTGGTATAATGATTCCATATGCAACAGCACAGAATGAAAAAAAAAAATCAACCCAACTCTAAAAGAAAAGGCTGGTATCAATCATAAATTTAGACTTGCATAACCATAAAAAAGTACTAAAAGTTTTACATATTCCATCTTGAACTATAGCTGCCTGCTATAGTGATACAGCATATACGCAGGCAGAGTCAGCAGAAAAACGTGTTTTAGCTTCCAGTTGAAGTCATTGAGACACTGCCTCTGAAGCCACCTGGAGAGTCAAGTACTCAGCAAGCAAGCCATTAGGTCACTCTCAGGTTTGGAGGAGGCAGAAAACAGAAGACATATCCCATCCTGCTCTATTCCTAACAAACACAACACTGTTCAGTTCTTTTTTAGAGGTGAATATTACTGTTACCTGCCATGATATGCAGCTCTGTGTATGATTATGGCAGCAAATTTCCAGATTTAATGAAGAATCAAGCCCAAATGGAATATAGGGAAAGGGGAGAATACCAGCAGCCATGTAAAGCTAGTGGCCAAAAAGTCACAATGCAAATAATAGGAGATGAAGTATATAGAGCCTAATGGAAGCTGTGACTGTGACCACTACTGTAATAATGTCACTTCTCTCTCTTCAAACTGCAGAAAAAGCTTAGAGAGAGACAAGAACCAAACTTGACTAATTACTATTATATTTGCATGCCCAGAGTCCCTTTTACTGCACCTTCAAATGACAAAGTGGGCAAAAGCCTACCTGAAAAGCGCACAATGCCCAAAGTCAGAGCATCACATGGGGCCACTTCAATGGTTTTAACAGGTTTTTAATGTGGATATACCTTGCTCTCACATGGACATTTTTATATTCCTGAGCATCTTTAAGCAGTACAAAATTCCATTTCCACATTTCATACTTCTAGATGATACAAGAGCTTTACAAGCATCAAAAAAAGCATGTCTAATACATATATTTTTCTAGATTCATATGACCAGAAACATCAACAAAATCAAAACCACTGTGATTAATTTGGGCAGTGGACTCCATTTCGGAACAAGCAATCTGTGTATATGGAACATGCAACACCTGCAGATTAACTGCAGCATAGCCCATACCATCCTCCTTGCTATCTCTCCCAATGTGTAGACTAATTGATTTGTCATATTGAACAGCAAGTTTGTGATACACCTTTTTCTTCAGTTACAGCAAAAAAAAAAAAAAAAAAAAAGCCCCTAAAACTAACATAAATCAAGGAATAAAGATATGCCTTACTGTAAAACTACCATAGCCCATCTCCTTTAATCTGAAACACAACTTGCCTGATGAAACTTAACTGAGATTGAAAAAAACAAGCAACAATGCTCATTCCAAAATCCTCAACAACAGGGAGGAATCCTACACATCAGAGCCAGAACGCAGAGTATCTGTCTTACTCTACCATGCAGAAGTCTAGGAAGGTATTTTACCAATGCTCCCTAGATGAACCTATTAAATGCACTAACACTAAGCACAGAACAACCCAAGGTAGGTGGTATACCTTCAAAAACATACCCTTTTACTACAAAAATTAAATTACCTTTAATGCAATTGTATTGTCTGGAAAAAAAAAAAAAAAAAAAAAAAGACTTAGATGGCATTCAAGGATCCTGAGCACCAATGTCAGACTAGTATTACCCACTTAATCTATAGCCAAAAATACGATACTGATTATATACCCATTAAAATATGTTGGAACTGAAGGATTACAAAGAGGATTATGGCCCGAAATACTAGTATACAAACAGTTTGAAGACACAGATAGGAAGGTGAACCCTTTTCAACTTTTTGAAACTTTTCCAGGCACTTTCCTATTTTAAATGCTATTAGGATGCAATGCAAAGCATTAATTGGATCTCTCCGGGTGGGTTTCCTCACACTAAGGACCTACTCCTGCAAGGTTTCCTCATCAGGGAGCAGGATGGGAGCTAAACGCCCCACTGATCAGGGACAACAGAGTAACCAGTATCTGAAGATGTTCATTGCCCCCTGCCCTCCATTCCAATTAAGTGAATGGGTAGACACCACAGCCTAGGCATGTCACGATCTCAGTGAAAACACAGGTTCTCTTCTTTCCCCCACATAGTGGGGGAATTCAGAGTATACTGAAAATTTCCTTTCATCATGCACACAAGGTTCAGAAACAGAGCAGGTAAAGTTCACATCAGAGGCAGCAAATACAGGCATTCAGATCTTTCACCAGGCTGTGTACTGCTGTGAGCATCACTTGTTCAGCATCATTCAGAGTGAGCCCATAACCACAACAAAAAAGAGGTAAACATAAAAAAAAAAAAAACACCCCGCAGTTCTGTATACATTGGAGACTAGTGAAGTACAGACCTTATGCAGAGGGGAGAAACAGATCACTGTGT
This sequence comes from Myiozetetes cayanensis, assembly GCF_022539395.1. Taxonomy (NCBI): domain Eukaryota; kingdom Metazoa; phylum Chordata; class Aves; order Passeriformes; family Tyrannidae; genus Myiozetetes; species Myiozetetes cayanensis. Next base: position 52,138,171 of record NW_026087631.1, on the reverse strand, counting down.
GTAACCCAAGCCCACCCACAGCCAAAGAAACAAATACTGTCGTAAAAAATTAATTTAAAAATGTATATATGAGCCACTCTCTAACAGCTACTGAATAAGGCACTCAGCATTTCACTCCACTAAAATATAAGACTTGGTCTCTCAGTGACTAGAACTTGCAGATTTCATATATGCTGGTCTTGAACTGTTCCTGTAAGACTGCCTTTATAATCACAATGTCATCTATTGAGAGGAATTCAAAGTATTCCAATTCACATTTAAGATAAGCTAACGTATTTCCCCAAACAGAACAAAGATACATATCTACACAGATCTTTTTCCTCCACTGTAGTGCTGATATGAGTTCACACACGGACTAGTCAAACAAACACCCTTACAAGTGATTATCATCACTAACAGGCAGGGTTTCTGTAAATGTCCTTTTGCAGTTTCTGGCAATTAGCTCAGTCCAGAATCTTAGAAGAACATTAAAATGTATAAACGACATCTCCAATTTCTCTGTTTTGTGCTGGAAATTATGCAAGCCTCAAATACTTCAGCAAAGGTAATTTACATTGTGAGCAAATGTTCATCTTGAATAATATGAATCAACTCCCTTCAGGCACTTTTTTCCTTAGAAATAATAATATTTGTATGTAAAAGACAAGAAGTGGTCAGTAAATTATAGATATAGATTTTATCTAGGAACAGAGGTTGAACCAAGACTTTGATTTATAATTACACTTCAACAGGCTACTTGTCACAGCAGCCCAATAGTAAACACTACTTTAAGACTAAACAACAAGCTCCTTGTCCTACTTAACAGCTCTGCAGCATGCAGGTCTCAGCCTAAATCACATGAAAAAATAAGTATTTTCAAATTACTGACACCTCTCTGATGCAGGCTCATTTTACATAGTGGTTTTTCTTTGGAATCAGTGAAACCGCTGAAAGAGAGGAAATCTGCCCATCAACCCATCGATGTAACTAACACCGCTTTCAATTGCTAAATCTGCACCGATACTATCAGTTTTCCAAAGCCAAACCGTGATCCTGCCGAAAGTGTTCGAACTCAGTGACTTCTAGAACCTGCACCGAGACAGAAAGCAGAACACGCTACTCCTGCTAGGAATGCATTACAGCTCACCACATGCAGACAAAGAAACGCAAATCTAAACTCCCCCCAGTTCGTTCCCTCAGAACGCCTAATCACTCCGTCTCTGAAAAAAAATGTGCAGGGTTTCTTCCCAACCCGATAAAAAAATAATCAGCGCGAGTAGTTAAAACGCATTTAGTTTCCTTTATAGAGCAATAACCACGTGCGAAAGTTTCTGTGCCGGCGCAGGGAGAGCAGCGCCGCAGCCAGTTCACGGAGCAGAGAGGCGCTCGCTCATTCCCTTGCCCTGCCTCACGCCCGCTGAGGGATGCTCCGGACCTCCCGGGGCCCCAAGCAGGAAGCTGGATCCCACCGGGGAGTCTACCAGCCTTCTCAACAGGACCCGACACTTTCTGAGGGTAACCGCATACCGGAGACAGCAACTCCCGCGGATGTCCACCCACTGGCCGCCCAGCGCCCCACTGCCTGCGGAAGGGACGATAGTGCCTGGCGTTCCGGTCGGGGCGGAGGGGGGCCGGGCTCCGGCTCTGCCGGGGGCCAGCAGGGCAGCCCGGCTCCGGCGGGAGCAGCACGGCCGGCAGCGCAGCGGCAGCGCCGGCCCCGAGCACGCGTTGGATCCGCCCCTCCGCGGCGCTGCCCACCCGCCTCCCCTGCGCTGCTCCCGCTCGGCGGGCACCACTTACAGCGGCGGCTCCCGGGCGGAGGTCCCTGGGCGGCGCAGCGCCGCGCATGGGAGGGGAGCGCGGCTGTGCCGGTTCGGCGGGGCCGCGGAGGGCACGCGGCGGGGCCGGGAGCCGCGGAGCGCCGGGCGGAGCTGGTGCCGCTGGCGGGAGGCGGGCCGCGACAGGAGGGCGGGAGGTAGGGAAGAGGGACGGAAGTAAGGCAAGAAGGGGCTGCTGCTACTGCTGGCACAGCTGGCCGCAGCTCTGCCCCGGCGGCGGAGCGGAGAAGCGGTATATGGGCTGGGGGCGGGGGAAGCCTTTATGCAAAGCGTGTGAGTGACAGGCGGGGGAGGGACAGCAGGACGAGGGCAGCGAACGAGTTGTGCCGGCCCGCCGCGGAGATGGTGCAGCCGTGCACGGGCCTCCAGGACGGCCTCCCGTCCCTGAGCGGTCCCTGTCCTGGCCGGGGCGGCGAGGAGGCTCCGCGGTGCCGACTGCACCAGCCCGGCGCTGTGCAGGCTCCGCGCTCCCGGCGCCGGCACTGCGCGGGGTGGGCAGGGGAGCCGCGCTCAGGGGAACGGGGTGGTGCAGACACCGGGATGGCTGCGCGGGGTGGGCAGGGGAGCCGCGCTCAGGGGAACGGGGTGGTGCAGCCACCGGGATGGCTGCGCGGGGTGCGGAGACCCGCGCGGACGGGAGGACTCCGAGGGCTGCGGGCGCCGCCGCAGCGCTGCTCCCGATCCTCGCGGCGTGTCCCTAGGAAACGCGTCCTCACCGGCCGGGGGAGCGGCCGAGAGGGCCGGGAGGAGCCCGGGCATGGTAGTCGCCGAGCGCCGCTCCCGGCGCTGCTGCTCCCCGCGGAGCTGCCGCCGCTGCGCTCTCTTGAGGCCGTCACGAAGCTGCCGCTCCACAGCTGCCCACTGGAGAGCTACTGCAGCACAAAGCGAAGTCTGGCTTTAATTATTTCCCAATTAGCAAAGTATGTGAAAAACGCACTTGTGCAAAAGGCCAATTTCAATAATAAACATCTTCTAGACATAACAATAGTGTTTACATAATCGTATTGTGAGGCTCTGTACAAAAAAAAAAAAAAGTCATCACACTAAACATTGCACATATTGCTAGTTTACTATTTGCTAATACCACTTAAAGCAATGGTATTAGTTTTAAGAGGCTTTAAGGAAGATAAGGAGAATTACTCCCACCAGCAGGAAACTCCTTGCTGAATATAATAGTTTGGAGAATTTGTTCTTTCCTCATAATGAAATGTCACCCAAACTTCTCCTGTCAAAACAAACAAACAAACAAACAAAAACCCTGCAAGCAATTTGCTAATATGCAGGAGGTTAATTTATATTCCTGTTGCTGTACTCCAGGGTCTGCAGATAAGTGCACACTTAGTGTAAAGCAGGACACATCTGTAATTCTAGACAGCCTACGGGCTTTGGAGTGCGTGGCTGAACAGGAAGCAGATGAAAGAGCAATTTGTTTCATAGATTATTTCTTTTTATGATATTGTTTTATTACAACATGAAGTATTGCAGATTGCATGGTCTAAAAATGCTGCTCATCTGTATGTAATAAAGTATGTTTCAAAGTTGTTTAGGTGTGAAAAGCTGTTGTAAATTGTAAACAACCTTGCACAAGGGGTATTCATGGACACCAATGCTCACTTGAATCATGTATCTCTAAAGGATTTTGGATTAGATTGTGAATGTTCAATCTTTGTTGCAGATTGTATTGTCTATGTTATGAGTCCATGTTTTTCCTTTCATTAAAACCATAAAATGTCTTGATCCTATTTTCCCATATTTTACCCCAACTAAACCTGCAGAGATTCCACCCAAATCCTGTCCATTATGGTGAATCTTTCATAATCTGGTGTCAGGAAGTCAGATTATCTCATTCTATGCAACTAAAAACACAGGTATGCATTACTTCATATAGTGTCTGGACAACCTTCAAACAGGCCGAGATATCACCGTGAGTGAAAAAATGAAATGGTAGAATAATGTTATCTAATCTATTGCTTATCAACATCTGAACTATGGCTATAAGGAACAGTCAGCGAAAAACGAGATCCACAAAGAGGACAATATACAGGATGCCACAGCATGCAAATTTGGGCAATGCTCTGCATGAATAAAATGGGGCAGTAATCCCGTAAGCAGGTGTCCGGATGAAGTACTGATCTTCCTTGTCCTCCATGAAATAAGGAACCTGTTGAAGTTAATCAGGGCAGAATGACTGGATGAAGCTACAAGTCATCTTTTGGGGAAAAAAGTACACAGCCAGCCAGACCCTTCTGTGTGTGTAACTCAGTGCATACGCACTGTGTAAAGCAGTGGTAATGGTGAGAGCAAGAGAGGGAAGAAAAAGTAACTCCATAGTCTATGCTAACAAACTACAGCAGTTGTTCTCTTGAATGTGCTCACTTGAGCTCCTCTTTATGCGCAAGTGACAAAGAGCCCCCACCCAAAGTCTCTCTCCTGCTTTCTGCACAGGAGGTAGAACTAGATAGCTTTGGCTGAATACATCTTAAAGCACATCTAGAATAAGAATGCTTGTGTGGCTAGCACGGAAGAAACACTCAAGACACTAACTTGGCCCAACATAAATCTTTGGCCCGGTTTATGTTGGTCTGAGAACTAAGATTGCAGTTAAACACTGTTCTGGTTAAGCCAGTTTTGTAGATGGGCCAATCTGTATTTTGACAATGCTGAAAACAAAGCTGTTCTAGCCTATCTCAGGACATAGTTTAACATGCCCGCTGAACTAGTTGAAACATGTTTCTCCTAGTATTTGTATGCCAAGATAGATAAGATCTTTGGAGTGTTACTAAATAACGTGATTTTATCACAAATCACAAGATAATTGGCCCTTTTCTCAAAGTCTCAGCTTCTAGAGTCATGTGAAATTGATAATCTCTTAGGGTTAGTTTTGTAGATTGTTTGTTTTTAATAAAAAGTCTGAAAGAATGGCTGTGGAATTGACGTACAGCCTTGAAAACCAAAAAGCATATAAAGCCCCAAATGTTTTAATTTTAATCTCTAGAATTGTAAATGCCACATAGGACTCTGAAAACATTGGGGTAGCAAAAATTCTTTGTTCAGTTCAAATCCAGCTTGCTATGCAGGGAGCACTGCTGCTTAAACTAAATGAGTTTCACCTCACACTTTATTTAAATTGGTTTGGCTTCTGTGTTGAGACAAGTTCTTGAAACCTTGAATGTATAGCAAACTTTATAATATGGCTTTCTGGACACTTAGTTGTTTTGCAGGCATACTTACGTAGCTAAAGCATCTTCCAGATTACCCCAGCAGCACTAGTAAGAGTTCTAGGCTGTACCAGTAAAATAATCCATTTACCAGTGCAGGTTATTTCATTTGGGAGATGGAAATACATATTTTGTTTTGGTTTGTTAGTATCAGCTGAATCTACACTAGCAGGGTTTGCCAGTACAGCTATCTTGGCAAGCCTTTTAAGTGCAAACAAGCAGTACGTGCCCACAGCACAGTCTATCTCATTTTTAATGCTATTAAACAGCTGTGTCTTGGGCTTTTGCCTTGTTAGACTCTTTTTAACCACATTATTTTGTTCAACTGCTAAATAAACAACATGGGGTTAAATGTATTAGTGTAATTTATCTTCTTTCCTTCCTAATTTTCACTTTGAATGAATTAATTAGAATGATCTAATTAACAATGTACAATAGCAGTACCAGTGGCAGACCTCTCCCAGGGGGATGGGGCTGGGAAAACCCCTTAGTGACCCACACCTGCTTTTCTTATCATTTGCCTTTGATGGGTTTCTCCAGGCCGGCCTGCAAACAGAGATTTGGATGGATATGGCACAATGTGTTATAATGCTTATTTAGTACCAAAGATATATTAAAAATGTTTGGTAGGAGAGCAACAGTCAGTATTTCTTAGCAACAATTACACCAGTTTGTCCACTAGTTTTGGGAGTGAGAAACCCCTCTTTGCCCTGTTCTCCTTTTCTCTCCCCTGTGTGTGTTTTCAAAAGGATTACATTCAGTCAGGCTGTCCCTTAGATGTCATTCCTTCATGGCATGACAGCTCAGACTGAAAAGATAATACATGCTGCTGTCTAAGCCACAGCACTAAGGGGCAAATATTGGTGTATGTGACATGTAACTGCTCCTCTCCAAAATATCTGTGTGATAAATGGTTGTTAGGTGTGTGTCCCTTGTCACTTCTACATATTTGAACACTAGCCCATTTGAAATCAGAGAGCTATGCCATCATCTTACATGAAAGAGATAGGAAAAGTCAGACCTCAGTTTCCATTTAAGGGTGAATGTGTTTTGTACAAAAGATTTTCAGAAGGGTCAATTTGTCTGTAAATAATGCTATAAATATGGATAATGTCTGGAGTGAGAAAGATTTTCATTTGACGCTTCTTGATCCTTAGGAGAAACTCTTGTAAAGCTTGATTATTGCATCTAGTCCAGAATCCACTGTTCCAGCAGTATGTACTTACAGAGAAAAGTCATCATCATCATCATCATCATAGTTCGCGAAGCCTAGCCATGATGATGAATTCCATCTTACCATTTTCCATTTTGTCCTACCCTCTAATTGCTCCCCAAAAAGTCTCTGCTACCTGACATTAATTTTTAGCTATTCCATATTGCCTGTTCTCCCTCTTAGAAAGAAAAGTGATTCCTGGTCATGGAAGACAACGATGATGACCCACTTTTAAGCAGGTTTGATTAGCAAGGGGTCCCAGTTTTTACTGATAGGCAAGCCACGTTCCAAAGATTTGTGGATCAGCACAGGACTGGGAGTACACTGCAAAGAGTGAGTGATTGGTGCCATTTCTGCCATCACTTATGGTGATATTCAGCAAAAGTCTTAGCATCTCATTCATATGTTCACTGTCAGGAGATTTCAGTTTCCTGTGCATATCTTTGCTGGCTATTCCCATCCCTTAACACTGACTCCTCACAGGGTCAGTGTTTTGCCTCTTTACAGAAGCTATCTCCAGACAGTGTATGGTTTGGGCCTTGCTGCAGCTTCCCTTCTCTCTTGCTAAGTAGCAGTGGCCCCCAGTGGTGACAGCTAAGCTGACTTCTTATTTCAGGTTTCACCACTCTGCACTGAAAAGCCTCCGTGCTGTAACAGATAGTTGGTATAAGAACTTGCGTGAGTTTCCCACATCTTCCACTTCTGCAGGGACCAGGGGCCAGTTTTTCCTGACCCCCACACTGAACTGACCAACGTCAATGAGGCTTTGAGAATAGGGCTATGCCTTATATTATTCATTAAAATGTTAAGTCTTTAAGAAGGAACTAGGTAATTTTAATAGAACAGCCTGTCATCTAGGGAGACCCTTAAATGAGGGAGACATTTTTTTTGTCTTAATCTTCTATGTTAGTATTAGAAGCAGAAAGATAAAAATGTATTCATGCAAACAATTGATCTGGCATTGTAAGGACAGTAGTACACATCTAAATAGCAATTCTTACATTCATGGCTAGCATTACACTGTTAAATACAAGGTATTTAAGGACTTTTAATACTTAAGGACTATTTAAGGACTTTATTGAATGCACTTAAGAGCAAGAATTTCTGACATTAAATGGGAATAGGTAAACTTTTTTGGAGATGCAACACTGAGTCACTGAAGTCTGCAAACACAGACATGTATGTCTCAAAAAAAAAAAGTACCCTGGGGATTTGTTTCACTGTTCCACTCACTTAGATGCTATTTTGCCCTCAAGTCAGAATGGACCAGGCCTGCTGAAGAAGTCAAACCATTCACAGACAGATGCCAGAAAAAAAGAAGGCTCTTATAGGGGCTGAAATGCCCTTACTCTGTCACATACTTAGCAGAGAGTTTATCAGATTTCTTCAGGTGGATAAGAGCAAACATGAGAGAAAAACTTTTTTTGCTCCTTCTGTTTTTCAGCACACAGGAGACCTTGAGATAATTTGTCTTTATGGATATACACAGGATGATCAGGACCTTAGGTGTAAGTCCAGGTTGCTGACCTGCCAAAAGTGTATGTCTCAATGCTACTGTCATTCACTGTACCAAATTAAAATGAGAGCCAACAAAGCTCTTCTGGTCATGCTTTCCATTATCATATAGATAGATCTTAGTGAATTAGTTTTCAAATTACAGGCCTTGAGTGGGAAGTGGTCCACAGAACCAAAAGAACTGTAAAGTGTATATTGTTTCCAATTTAGAAAGGTTGATTATAAGAATACATTAGAAATTTGGAACCTTAACTGGGTTTGTTGGAGATCACTGCTTTAAGGAGAAAGAAGAGTACAGAATTCTCTGATTCTTATGGGCTTAGGACAGATCCAGACAAGTATTTTAAAGCAAGCTTGTTTGTATAAGTATGACTTTATTAAATTTTCCTGCTCAGCAGTTCACCGCAAACATCTGGAACAGCATTATTAGTAGTTTTGAGGACACATAAATTCTGGATGTTCTTAAATAGCATTTTTACAGATACTTCAGAACACTTAAGAAAGGAACACTTCTGAAGGCTCTTGGCAGAAGATGAGAAGGTTTAAACAGACTCGGTTACCTAGTCTTAATCTGTGAAGTTTGATAGTTATGAAGACTAAGTAATCTGATTCCAAAGTTTTTAACAAAATTAAATGTGTCCTATGGAGTTGGTATTTCTGTGGTTTAGATCAAACTTTTGAACATGTTGCCTGTAGCAGGGGTTGTTTCCAAGGTATTATGTGCACAAGTAGCCTCAGTATCCTCATCAGTCTGTGTCTGTTTAATGAGAAGGACTTAAAAGGATACATTTGCTTGTTTTAAAAGACTTGTTTATGTGCTCTCTCAAAGCCTTTATTTGAGACTTTATTGTTCTTGTGTACAAAGGAAACCAGTGAATTGGATCCTGCCACAGAGCCCATGTATTATACAAAGGTTTAAAATCCTTCTTGCTGTTGGTTTGAATTATTTTATGGTTTTTTATGAGCAAGCCTTTGTAGAAGACTAATTCACTGTTGGTGCAGAGTGATGCACTTAGGTCAGCAGGAAAACCTTTTTTTTTAAATAAAAACGAGCTTTTGAGTGAAGAAATGTAACATTTTAATAAAGAATGCCTTGCAAGTTACACATTCAGCAGTATGAGGAAACCAGATTTCTTAGGTGAACTGTATTCCAAAAAGGCCTATTATTTCTCTGCATTAAATGTTAATTTGGATGATTTACTTAAAACCAAGTTAAGATTAAGGGCTTAAACTTGGAAGAATGCATAGAGTGGGCAAAGCTTCAGAAGTTTCTTAATACAATCAATGTGGCATTTACTCTGGTTATTGATTTGTGTCTTCAAAGCTCTGCTTTATTTTAGGCTAATGGAGTTTAATTAGGTATTTGATTGCTGCTGAAGGGAGTAGAAAGGAAACTGTTGATTCTTTATTTGAGCTAAATATTTTCTGGCAGTTTTCCCAACCTCCAGGGCATGTCTGAACATGTTTCTACTGTCTTACCTGAAGAAGGAGCCACTTGGCATGTCAACATATGTGTATTTTGGTTTAAAGAAAAGACAGTAGTTTTGAAATACAAAAGACAACTTCTGTCTTTCGTAACAAGTCGGGTGTGTTAAGATGTAAAAGAGTTAATACATTAAATTAGAATTTGAAGTGCATAGTTGGAAGATGGCTGACTGATCACTTGGGCTTTCTTAAAGAAAAGTTAACAGGCAATTTCCTTTTTAGAGTCTACTTTCATTTATATGTGAACTTACAGTTTTGTTCAAATAGAATAGCAAAGCCTGGTGACTCATCACATCAAAATAATTGATTGGAAGAATCATCAGATTTTCCTTAAAGGTGTAATGCAAATTCAGCTGTGGAAGCAATCCTATCCTGTGATGGCTAAAGTAATAGAAGATTCCCACTAGTACATTCTCTAGACATGTTTGAAATTCCTTATTTTGATAAATTGCACATATCATAAGTATTCTGGATAGAAAAATACTTGGAAGAATTCGTCATATCACAGTAAACAGATGGGAGGAGAGGCTGACAGCCTTAAGACAGTGGCCCACACACAGCAGTTGTCAAGCAGACATGGATGGATTTTGTAGTTCAAAAGTAATAGTTCACCAAAATATCTAGGCAGGTATCTCTAAGTGCTCAGTAACTTGTGTGACACGAACATACACACACAGAGCCCAGCCAGAACTTGTGTGTGTACACATGTACTCACATTTTCTGATCTAGAAACATGAAAATGAAATTTGTGCATGACCAATAATGTGAAAATTCATCAGATTTGGAAATCTGACATCAAATATACCTCAAACAAATTTTACATGTTCGTTGCTCATGTGAAGATTAGAAATATGTGAAAATCTCAGTAAACATTCATACAACTGCCAGATTTTCATGCAAATGAAAGCTTCATTCATATGCAAACAGAATGCTAAGATTTGTCTAAGGTATTATCTGAGCTCCTATGACTAAGATACTTTGGAAAAACCTTCGGTTTCTTTTCTGTCCTAGAACATTTCAAGAAGCTTTCCATCTGCTGGAGGGTCTTTGAAATTCCATTATATTAAATGGAGAAAAATTTTAGAGGTATAAAATGTCTTGACAAAAGTCTTACATGGTTTTATCAGATGCCATTGATTTTCCCAGATTACTGTCAGACAGATCAAAAGAAAAAAAACAGAAATATTTCAAACAAACAAAACCCCCAAACAAACAAACAAACAAACAAACAAAAAACCTCAACCAACTTAGAATTCTTCTTTATGATTGACACAGCAGATTTCATTCTAGTTTTATACAATAAAATTAATTTATGCTGCTTCTCTCAGCAGTGTAGTGAAGATGTGTTTCTGCAAGAGTTGTGTTGTCTGAGAGTAAAACAGTTTTAAGTTTTTAAATAGCATTGACATGTGAACTTCTAAAACATGCATTAAGTAATGTGATGTGGTTTAGCTTTTTCATGCTAATGCATCTCAATAAACAGACTGTAGAAACAAAAACACATTTAAAACACAAGACTCCCAGCCCATCCAAATGTAAAGCACAAAATTTTATCCATGATCTTTAGAATAAATTTGAACAAGGACCAATCTTTAGACTCTCTAATTTTTCCTTTTAGTATAATGTAAATGTTTTTAAATTTCAACATAACACAATATACTCTTGCAAGAGAAATAAGCTCAAAAGATAATCCACTCCATTGTTTTAAGAAATCAAAAGATACTTTCCTAATTTATTACTTTAACTAGGCTTGTAAGCAGAGGAAATCTCTTCAAACCTTCATTCTGGTCCCACTGCTATAGTTACAGCACCTACTACTGTGGAACGATCATCACTTTCAACCATGTACTTGCTATGTATAATGGTTTAGACACCTCTTTTTAAACTGTGACAGTTGTAAAATCTGGGCTGCTGTCTGCAGCCATCTCTCCCCACTTTCCTTGTGATGAGGTGGCAGATGCCTGATCCAAGTTAGCAGCTGTGCAGGCAGGGCAGGACAGGCACATCCTCCCTACCTGAGTAGGAGACAAGCACATGGCACCAGGCAAGGCAAGAAGTTGCCCAAATCTCATGAGAAATGATGTTATAGCCACTGTTTAGGGAATACCTTCTCATGAAAAAACATCAGACATCTGAAAAAGGAAAAAGTACATCCTGGTTTCATTGAAGACAATAGACAGATGATTGGAGATGTGGTTTTGTCTCCCTAATTATTACAGAGTTAGGCAATTATGTTTAGTGAAACACACATATTACCTAGGCTCACAAATATAAAACAATCTCCACTCTTCTCTCTTTAAATATATCCCTTCCCCCTCTTTTATTATTACTTATGGAACAATTACTTATTCTTTTTAGATAAACACATTCTTAAGAAACTCATGACAGTCATATTTTTTCCTTTCTTGTTTTCTGCATATATTTATTTCTCTTTGCACATTCTTGTCTTGCTCCATCTCTGCATAGTGCATTCAGTCTGTGGTTTACAGCATACACACCTCAGGCCGTATGTTAACAACATACATTTCTCTTAGCTGCTCTCCTATCTTAGCAGACATTGTCCATAAGGGTAAAAGGAGCTGCAGAGAGAGAAGCCTGCCAATGGCACAGCCAAAATATACTCAGGTCACAGCCTGGTAATGCACTGATTCTGAAAGGATTGCACAGATTTCACCCTGATAAGGTTTTGGTACCACATGCCCTGATCCACTTACTTCAGAAAATCCCACGACCATGAAAAGATAGATCTGACCTATTAATGCCTGCAGGCATAGATATCCACTCTACCCTGATCTGAACCAACAGATTAACTCAAAGTTTCTGAAACATATTTTTTCAACATTATTAATTTAAGACTAAAACCCAGCTCCTAGGAAGTCAGTTGGAGTTACCAGTGAACATCAATGCCTCTGCTATTTTATTCCTTGTCTTCCTAACCAGGAACTGCCAATTATACTGTATTACACAGTCATTTTATTAGGCATCTAATCATGCTTTAAATGAAGTAGGGATAAGTTACCATTTGCCTTTGTCAGCAAGAGAATTGGCCACCTTCAGCAAACCACCAAATTCTCCAATTTCTGTTCTTGGAAGACACAGCTCTGAACAACTTCAAAACATTCTGACTTCTGAACTGAAAAAACCCCAAAACATTATGCCACCTTGTATATGTAGTATCTGCAAGCCTACTTCCTGACTTTTTTCCCCCTCTTTCAGGACCTAAGTGTTTTCCCATTTCCTTCTGAATAGCAAAGCCTGTAAAATAGATATTGTTAGATTCAAAGTTAGATAATTCTGCACAACTAGAATGAATCATCAAGGAAACATAACATAATATAAAAATTCAAATATCATTTTTCATCAGAAAATCAACTTAAGCTTTATAAATACGTGTAGTTAGGCTTCAGACTCTTTGCCTATAAGTATGTATTTTTGACTGAGGTGTCTTTTTTGTGATTATTCTTAAAAACCAATAAATCTACATATGACAAAACATATGTCTAATGATATTAGGCAATCTTCTTAAAATATTGGCACCTTGGCACAACAGCTCTTGACAGAACTGAACACAGTAGACAGATGGCTTCAACTGTCTTCCTCTCTTTGTTTTCCTTTTTCCTGTTGTAGCTACAGCCAAGGCAAAAAGTCTCCTCCTTGCTTCTTTTCACAGTGTTTACACTCAATAGCCCTCAGGGAGGGAAAGCGGAAAAATGGCAGTACACGTGTCCTGCTTCAGGAACACAAAATGTGAGTTACACAAAATGTGAGTAACACAAATCTCCTTCATCCAGGGGTTTGCATTAAAGTCATTTTGCACTGTCAGCATCAGTAGAGGCAGCTCTAAGCACCATGTGCCATTGGACTGCACATTCCCCCTATCTACACAGTTGATTTGAACAAAGATGCCTTTCTAAGCACTCTTCAGCTGATCAAACAAAGTGTTGGAATATATAGTTATAACAGTAAAAAATATGTATAGTTATAATAGTAAAAGGCATTATAGATTAGTATAGTCTATTTTTGGTACCATTTATTCACAGCAGTACTGTGAAGAACATTTACACAAAGTATCCAGGTCACATGAATACTAAGGACCAAAAGAAGCAGGAGCTAAATAACATGATCCAACTACTTCTGACAAATTAAACTGCCAATACAATACACAAGCCTTAGAGCTCACTGAACAAAAGAGATTACTTACAGACTGCCAAAAAAAGAAAACAACATCTGTTACTGGGGTCTATAAAAACAAAATATTACTGTTTAACTGCAATCAAAATCATTCGGCAGCTCTTAAAATACACAGATCACTTTAAATGTATTGTTTGGGGTGGGGTTTTTTTGAAATTTGATATTTTGTAAGGTTTTCTTTATCACTTAGAAAAAAGCTTTTCTCCAAAATACTTCACAATAACTTTTGAAATTCTTTTCAACAAGTCTTAGTGTACTGAGCAATACTGCCTAGAAAAAACTATTAGTTATATTGGGGTAGTTCTTTGGATCATGAATCAGAGTGTAGACATATTTTTGTTTCAGATTTCCATGGTAATATCTTTCAGATCACAACTCTCAGGCTCCACACTATACTTCTAAATGAAGTTATCATAATGAATTAAATATTCACATTAAAGATAAAGGACTTGGGGAGGTGTATGTATCAATAATTACATTCATTTTGTATTAAATGATTGATCATTTTATGAATACAGAGAAAGTTAAAAATACTTCAAATCTAAAGTCTTTCTTATATACAAAGTACTTTTAAATATAAACTCCATAAATTTCACAGAATTTATTTTGGACTTACCCATTAAGTGATTAAATTGATTTTGGGAGCTGAGATTCCTCAGCTGAATGAAGTGTATCAGATCATCATCTCTATTACGGCAAAATCATAGACTATTGGTTAGAAAGGGTCTTTTGAGGTCTTTAGTCCAACCTCTTGCTCAAAGGGGGGTTACTTTTGCAGTTACGTTGGTTTTAGCCCTCTTGAAAATCTCCAGGCAAATTTTGAAACATCTTCAAGAATGAAGATATTAACTTCCCTCAGTCCACTGATGATCTTGCTTATACTGTCCAGGATGCTCTTCACCATCAGTGAGCTGACACTGCTGATCAGGTTCAACCTGCTGTTCACCAAAAGGCCCAGTCCTCTTCTGCAAAGCTGCTCTTGTACTAGCCAGTGCCCAGCTTGCACCAATGCATAGGATTTTTCTGCCACAAGTGCAGGAGTTCACACTTGTTGAATTTGTTCCTGCTACTTCCATGGTTGCAAGGTTCCATGGGTTTGTATATGTCCAGCTTATTTAAGTATTTTCTAATTTGATCATCTCCTGAGCTTTATTAGAACAGAACAGAATAGAATGGACTAGTTCAGTTGGAAGAGACTTACAATGATCATCTACTCCAACTGCCTGACCACTTTGGGGCCAACTGGAAGTCAAAGCATGTTATTAAGAGCATTGTTCAAATGCCTCTTAAAGACTTTGATAGTCTAGGTGCATTGACCAGCTCTACAGCAAGCCCATTCCAGTGTTTGATCACCCTCTCAGCAAAAAAATGCTCCCTAATGTCCAGTTTGACCCTCCCCTGCCACAGCTTTGAACCATTCCCACACATCCTATCACTGGACCCCTAGGAGAAGAGAAGGGCAGCTTTCTCCCCACTTCCCCTCCTCAGGATGCTGTAGAGAGCAATGAGGACACCCTTCAGCTTCCTTTTCTCCAAACCAGGCAAGCCCACAGTCCCTACTGGCTCCTTGCAGGACTTGCCTTCCAGCCCTCTAACCAGCCTTGTTGCCCTCCTCCAGGCACATTCAAGGACCTTCACATTCTTCTCCTCTGATTCTAAGGTGCTTAAATCATGGGGCCCAGAACTGTACACAGCACTGTAGGAGAGGCTGCACCAATGCTGAATACGGCAGGATAATCAGCTCTCTTGACCAGCAGTCCCAGCTATAGAATCCAGCATTTGTTCTTAAACTTCATGCCATTGATGATTGCCTAATGCTCCAGTTAGATCCCTCTGCAAGTCTTCTTGTCCCTCAAGAGAGTCAGTATCACCTCCCAGTTTAGTATCATCAACAAACTTAATATTCATCTCCTTCATCCAGGTCACTGACAAAAAGATGGAACAAAACTGGCAGAACCTGGAAAGCTTAGCAGGAGATGCTGCTAGTAAAGACTGAAATATATAAAGCAGTGGGTACCTCAGCATCTTTCATGTCCTTCATTAGTAGACAACCTCCTTGATCCACAGTCAGGTCCGTGTTTTCCCTGGTCTCCCTTTTGCTGCCAACATACTTGCAGAAGCCCTTCTTGTTGCAATTCACATCTGATATGTTTCAATAATAGCCAAGCTCTCGTCTTGCTAATTTCATCTCTGCATCCTCAAGTGGTGTTTCTATTCTTGGTAGTGTGTCCCATCTTCCATTTGCCATACACTTTTTTCATGTGTTTGACCTCAGTCAGATAATCTCTGTTTGACCACTCTGGTTTCCTGTGGTGTCTGTTGTATGTCTTGCATATTGGGATGATGCCAGTGGCCAATAAAGATGTCAGGTACAGCAGCTTGAGTCTACTTGAAAACAGGAATGGACAGATTAAAAAAAAAAAAAATTCTTCCAGTTTGGACTTTGAGAGCATTCTAGTATTTCAGCTTCAAATTATTATTTTTTTCCTAATGAAACCAGTTCATGTTGTCTGTCATATCTGAATTATATATTAAGGCTGAGACATACTAGTGCTTCAGTCTCTCTCTTTCAGGGCTATAGATTATGAGTAAATCCATATGTGACAGTTTATATGTTACTATAACGGAAGGATTGACAGAAACACTGGATCTTGGACTTGAATGTCAGGCCTTTTTCTCTACATCATGGTTTTCTTTTGTCTTCATCAATCTTGTTACTGAACAAAGCACGTATACACACTCTATTCATTACAGACTCAAAATTAGAAAAAGAGTTACAATTCCAGTGAGAGTTCTGAAAAGCAGAAGCTTGATGTTGAACCTGAATTCAAAGGTACCTGACTAGAGGAATGGATGAAGAATATGCATTAAAAAGTAATCTATGCACAGTATCCGGTGTCTCCTGAAACTTAAAAGAGTATAGGGATTTAGAAAAACTATAAAAGAAGGACCTGAAAAAATTGAGATAGGAAATGATACAAGAATGAATAAGAATTTCAACAGAGCTAGACCTGAATTAAGGAAGAGGCCTTGGTAATGCTGTTGGGATTGTGGAAGGTCAGTGATACACAAGCAAACTGTAAGAAGGGTAGCAGGTTTAGAAATCAGTTTAGGCTCAAGAATGGCTTCAAGATTTCTGGCCTTCACTATTGCAGTAGATAATTAAGCAAATTGCTGCATTATTTGGGGTCCCCTTACAAAGTTGGTGTTTTTTTTAAATTTCATAGATGTCAAAGCATCATCCCTGCAGGTTTTTCCTCCCTTAAGAGAAGGAGGGATGCACTAGAAGAACCACAGTGGTGTTTTGCTACTGTAACCTGTCAAAGCTGGCCTCAGTGCACTTGCTTTAAAACATCCCATACATGTTTGGAAATAGACATGGAGAGGATCTTTTTTAGGAGATGTTGCAGAGTAAAAAGAAAAAAAAAAACTAAAGAAACTGTAAGAGATTGACTATGACAGCTCTTGTACTAGTAATAATCATGTAAAGGGACATGGAACAAAATATTATAGCAAATGCAAAATACCAGGTAAACAAAGCTCAAAGTGTTCAACAGAAATGGGAATGGTGAACAAAAAAAGGGTCCAAGTGCCACTCCTGAAAAAGCAGGATTATTCAGGCTGAAAATACTAAAAACCTTAGACAAAGAAAAGGCATAGAGAACAGCACAGTTACCTGCTTTTCAGGGTTGTTTGGAAATTAACAATGGCAAAAGCAAGGTGGATGTGATTCAGTAGAATTCCTTTTCCTTTCAATAAAGTTCAGTTCACCTTACTTGAAAACACCATGGAAGACTGTAAAAATCGAGACTTTGCAGCTGGCTTTTATGCAAAGCTGTTGTCTTAATGAGAAAATGTGAAAGACTGAAGAATAGTCGTAAAAGAATAATTATTTCATAGACCTGCAAATCTAACAGAACACAGTCCTAGAAAAGAAATAAACAACTCTTAGATCAAAGGCTTCATAGATCACCTTCTCTGGAGGAATAAGTAGAAATTTATTGGTTGCCTTTTTCTTTTCCTTCTTTCTCTTCTTCTTTTCTTTTTGGAGCCAGCTCACAATAAGCATACAGCTTAATGTCAGCTTAAATTTCATCTACAGTTTTCTGACACATTCATTTGCTTTTTCAGGTTTATGTCTAACACACTGACAGTTTCTAATCAATAGGAGACAATTCCCTTTGAGAGTTATTAAAATATACCTTGTATTTAAATGCAATAAAAAGCGTGACTGAACATGCCTCTGTTCCTCATAACACATAAATACCACATCTGGTCCATAAAAACATGCATTATACAACGGTTGTATGAATGCCAGATACATATTATTACATGGAACTGTTTTATCCATCTAGCCTAATTTCCAGATGTTTTATTACTTGAAGACAAAAGTATTGTCAAAACTGTTGCTGGAAGTCCATTTATTTCAAGAGGGCAAGGGACAGGAATAGCAAGTTAAACTACAGGAAATGTTTGAGATACAGTTAATGGCAAATCATGTGACTGAATCATCAGTGGTATCATGTTTAAAGAGATGTACTTACAATTTAAATTTCAGACTAAAATCTCACTTGACTGCATTTTAAATATGCACCTACTTATTCTTCCAGCAGTAAATGGCACATAATTGTTGGTAATATTTACAAAAAACAGAGCAAGCAACTAATGGAAATGAAATGAAAAACATTACTACAAAAGTTGCTGGTAACTGTAACCATACCCAAAAACATATCAAGCAGTTAGTTAAAAATTCTGAAGACACTGAAAACTAATATTCTTTAATTCCTCCAATTTGGAATTGGGCTGTGAGATTCCACATATACACACACCCCCCTCCCCCTGTAATGTGTTCAAATTTTATTTATTTGAAATGAAATTTCCAGTTCTCAAAGGACCACATGGCATCTGAAAAGCTTGTTTGGGTCCCTCGCAAAAGCCAGGGTTCTAGCGCAATAGTAAAAGTATGAGATAGAGGAGGGAATGAAAAGGCACCTAGGTGAGCATATAAAGCAAAAGAAAAGCAGCAGACACTATGTCATAAAAACGGTGTTTCACCAAGATGTCAGAAGAGACAGGACACAGAAGACTTTGAGCACAGAGCAAGACAGAATTGAAGAATTGTAAGAATGACACTAAAAAATAGGCAGTAACATAGGAGTTGGACAGTCACCACTAGTTTTCCTTGTGATTAAAGTACATTAAATGCAGGATTTGGTTTAATGAAATACAAGATATAGAAAGATGTGAGGATTACCAAAACACACATTTTTAGGATAATTGATGTATCAGTGTGACATTTCTGATTTCATCTCTGAAAAGAAAAAGAATAAAAAAAGCAACAATAGTCTTTTCGCTTTACAATTCCGTTCAAAATGGCATGATAACATGATCTCACAACTTCTAGTTCTAAAAAGTAACATTAAACTCAATTCATTCCTCAATTCATTTTGAGACCTGTTTCAAATTACATACTACTTCTCATACACCTTTTTTTTCAGTAAATCCCAAGTGGAAGCCCAGCAATTTGAAAAAAACCCCAGACACCTCAATGGTCAGGTAAAGGGAGGCAGTCCTAATAGTGTCTCAGAGACACCTGGGGGCTACAGTCTAAAGTCTATTTCGTAGTTACATGATTAATTTCTCTAGATCTCTTCAAATTTACTAAACACCAACATTTTAAACAGGTTTACAATATATCCACTAAAAACCTAGAAAACATTTCCAAATTTTTTGAGTTACATAATGGCTGGGAGAGTAAAATTCAATCCAGTACTATGAATAACAAGACCCTGTAACTTGTATTTATCCTGAAACCCAACACAGACTATAAACATGACCCAAGGCTTAGACAGGACTCAAAAAATGGGAAAACATTAATCATTCCGTGAATGAAAAATATGACGGTTGATCCACCATCACTGATAGTTCCTCAGAAGTCAAGTTAAGGTGATCATCAATAACATATCCTACTTCACAGGTTAAGACCTGTCCTGCTGCAGCCATTAGTTCTCTTCTCTAAAGACAGCTCCAGGAACTGCCTGATTGATTAGCAATTCAGGAGGCCCCTTAGACCAGTCAGAAAACTTGTGTACATGTATGTGTACGGCCAGCTACAAGGCCAAGACATTTAGAGTTACAGATTTGGTAGCACAGCACAGGAGATTATCTCTGGTAAACATAAAGCTGGCTATTTACTTCCCTTGGTGGAAATAAATAGCCAGCTGAATGGCTCCACAATGTGGTTTGTGCCCAAAGCCAGAAGAGTTCCCGCATTCCATGTCTAACAGCTTGTGTATAATGATTGAGATAGCTGCAACAAGATTAAGGAGGTAATTAATATCTCTCACTGTATGCATCAGCCTAATTGCCAATGTATTCTCTCCCCTTTCTCTTAGAAACTCTGTTCTCTTAAAGCAAACAGAAACCAATTTGGACCGAAAGATTCTGCTTATACAATGGATTGCTCAAAGAGGACAGTGTACACAGAAATATTCTGTGTACAAACACCACTAAGAAGAAAAAGACAATGAACTTGTGCATTGCAGAAGAAAAATATCCTGTACATTCCCTGCAATGTTTCTGTGTTGGAAACATAAGTGATTTTTTCCCTTTTTCAAGTGCACAAAGAAGGGCTGGCTAAATCAGTCTCGAGACTCTGCATGACTCCTGCTATTGAAAGAAAAACAACTTAGCTTCTCTGCACTGCTAAATATCCTGACACCTCTAGGGACCAAATCTGTCACTTAGAATATGTCTATAGTGTATCTAATAGAATTAAATTAAACTTGACTGACTACAGCACTATAAACATATAACAAAGAAAAATTCAAAACAAGCAGCTTGCTATACACGTCACAAGACTAACACATTTTTGCTCAAAATTTATTTTTTTCCAAAGCTAAGAACATAAAGACTATAAATATTAATAATAGTGTTTCTATTAGGAGGTCTCCAAATACTTTACAAAGGAGACACAGCTCTCCAAATGTAACAGGACAGCCAAAACCATGCTAACCAAGTCAGAAACAGAACAATCCCAAGCTAAATCAGAACAGCTGTAAATTATATGGCAGGTAGAACTGGCCTCATCCTCACTCTTATGAGTAATTCATTCACCTGTGTCCCACTATCGATTTTTATTGAAAGCATCTGCAAGTCTCACTGCAACATTCTATTGTTCAAGAGAAAGATAAGTGTTGTTAAAAACAAAACAGTGTCATCAAGTTTTCCTCTCTGGAGATTTTTTAATATACTTTTACCCATATTATTGGCTAAAACATAGGGTATTCCTCTCACTGTTCTCATGAAGTCCAAGGGAAAAAGGATATACATTTATCTTTAATTTTTCTGATCTAGAAAATGCATCTGCCTTGTATGTGCTCTGGGTCCTGTTTGCATACATGCTGTAATCCTAACACATGTTCTTGTTTCGTTTTATAAGGAGCAGTGGAAGAGTTTGTATGCACTGGCTTCTTTATTGCTTCATAAAACATGCATCTTCTGTAATCAAAGTTTGTGTTAAAAATGAAATGAGCCTAAGGAGGCTAATTCATATCTCCTTCCTCCATATTCCCCCGTCCTGCATCAAGGAGTCTCTATTCGACATTGCAAAAAAAAAAGGTTTTAGATTATTTTCTCCTTAACAGACTACCCTCCATGCAGCTTGCTGCTTTTTGGGATCATAGTCCTGTTTTTAAAAATTGAAAAATCAGTAACAATTTGTGAGCAGTGAACAATACACCCAATCTAATTTGGCTATAAACTAGAACACATTAGTTGCTAGTAACACTATCTGACCTTTTGGACCTATAGATACAAATAGATCACTGAATCTTGGAATGGTTTGGTCTGGAACGGATCTCAAAGATCATGTAGTTCCAGCCACCCCACCATGGGCAGAGACACCTTCCGTCAGACCAGGTTGCTCAAAGCCCCATCTGACCTGGTCCAGAACACTTCCAGGGATGGAGCATCCACAACTTCTCTGGGCAGCCTGCTCTACCTCTCTACCTCACTACCCTCTTAGTGATGGATTTATTTCTAATATCCAATATTAACCTACCCTCTTTCAGCTCACAGCCTTTCCCTCTGGTTCTATCACTACATACCCTTTTAAAACGTCTCTCTCCAGCTCTCCTGCAGGCCCCCTTTAGGTACTGGAAAGTGCTATAAGTTCTCCAAAGAGCCTTCTCTTCTCCAGGCTGAATAACCCCAACTCTCTCAGACTGTCTTCATAGGAGAGGTATTCCAGCCTTGTGATCATTTCCATGGCCCTCCTCTGGACTAATTCCAATAGGCCCATGTCTTTTTATACTGGATGCCCCAGAGCTGGATGCAGTGTTCCAAGTGGGGTCTCATGAGACGAGAGGGACAAAATCACCTCCCTTGACCTGCTGAACATGTTTATTTTGATGTAGCACAGGATACAACTGGCTTTCTGGGCTGCAAGCGCACATTGCTGGGTCACACTGAATTTCTCATCCATCAACATCTCCAAGTTTTTCACTCAAAGCTACTCTCAATCCATTCTCTGCCCAGCTTGTGTTTGGGACTGCCCTGACCCAGATGTAGAGCCTTGCACTTGACCACACTGAACTTCATGAGGTTCACATAGCTTTGCTCCATTTCCAAGTCCACTTTACTATACCCTACCTATACCAGCACACCAAGGCACAATGACAGTAAAGCTGCAGGGTTTCTCTGTTCAGCTGCAGGAGAGAGAGGCACAGCACGGCCAGGTGGCATAGAGCAGATGAACTTGTTTTAGGGTATCCAAGATGAACAAAAGACAATATCATCAGAGCACTGGGCCTAATAACTTCTATGGCACATACATTTAGGTCATTAATCAGTGCATATCCTTAATTTGAGTGTGGTGTACAATATAGATCTATTGCAGCTGGCACTAAGCTACACCAACACTGATGAAAGAGTGTTGGCAGGAAAGGACTTCTGCACAGAGTAGATTAACACCAACACCAGATGAGGTTAGCTTCAGCTTTACCTGGCCAAGGTCAAAGGCCCTACGGATGAAACACTCTGGCCTCTCCAGACAGCTTGTTCCAACGCTGCACTGAAGAAGTTACCAGATTCTTCTGATGCACAGAGCATTGAAGTTCATGAACTTTCTGATGGTGCAATCCTTAAATTTCTCAGTCTCTCTGAAGTTCTACCTGTAGCCTGTCATCCTCTCTGACTAAATCGTACTGTCTGCAAATTGAACATCTCATCACAACAGACACAGCATAAATAACCCTCTGTAGAGAAGTGGGTCACTGGGTCTCCACTTGAAATCACTGTTTGTTTAATGGGGACTTAGTGCAGAGTAAAATGTGGAGAAAGAAATGAAAACTTTTCCAAGGCCCCATCAGTGGAATACATTCTAAGTTTAGCATTTTCAGTGACAGCAAGAAAGGAGGCAGAAATAAAACAAGATCTACTCAGGTCATGAGAAATACTAATTTTATTTCCTGCCTCTCTAAACATAGCTGGTTTAGCCTTTTTTGCCACTGAAAAATTTTTTTAGTGTCCTTAAAGAGGACACAGGCTTACCCCTATGCACTGAAAACTGTAACAATCACACAATTTACTACTATCCTGCAATCTGTAATCAGTAAGTTTGAATGTTAACTACATAGAATACAAGTAATCATTAAGTAGGCATCTGATTTGCACAGATTTCTTCAGGGATGAAATGCAACAATATTTATTTAGCCATATATGCACAGCATGGAGGAACTCAGCACAAAGCTATGCGCATGGAATCCCAGGACAGTTTGTAATCAGCTAACAAAAGATGGAAATAAGACAAGCTGTCGTTTCCACTGTGTTCCATTAAGCCTGTATTTCCACTTTCAGGGTGAGGCCCCGAGGAATGGAAGACAAACGCTGATTCAGTGAGAACATAGCACCACCTGCTGCCAAAGACGTGGCTTCAGAAGGGGAGGAAAAATTTTGCCATCCTTCCTCGTAATAGTGTTAGATTTAATTAAATTTAAATTAAAAAAAAAAAAAAGGAAAAAAGAAAAAAGTACCTCTCTATATAGAATTTGTCCTCTTTAATTATTAAAGGACACGTAAAATATGCAAGGGTTCTGCACTTCAGATGTTGTGTGCAGGCTCTGACTCGATGTTTATAGGCCATTTCAACTATTCTGTCACATTCATATTCAGTGCTGACAAGGCACTTCTCTAAAAAACACCCCTTCTAGAGCTTTTACACATGGGCAGTTAGCCTAGTATAAACAAAGGGATAGAGAAGGATCTGTGTTTTGGATGTGTAATTTATTACAATGATGCAATAGATAAGTGACTAAGATGCTCTGACAGCAATTTAACCTCAAACAAATGTATAGTACTTGTGTCCATGTGGATCTGCCTTTCGTTCATAATACATTAACAGGTGCCTTTCTATACCACTGCTCTTTCTGATTCACTGGCCTGCTCATCTGGATGCTCTCTGCTCTCTTGAGATCTTAGAATTTCGATGTCACCTCAAAAAAAAATGCTGTTGTACAGTTAGGCACGTTGAGGTTTTGTAGTCAGCTTTTGTTAGCAGTGGGGCTACAGGGGTAGCCCTTGCCAGAAGCTCCTCCCATGTCTAACAGAGTCAATGCCAGCCGGCTCCGTAACGGACTCATTGCTGGCCGAGGCTGATCCAATCAGTGACAGTGCTACCACTGTCTGGAGTAATGTTTTTAAGAAGGGGGGGAAAAAATCCCTTGTGCAACTGCAGCCCGAGAAAGAAGTGAGACTATGTGAAAGAAACAGCTCTGCAGGTGCCAAGGTCAGTGAAGAAAAGGTCCGTTCAGAAGGAAACGGAGGAGGTGCTCCTGGCACTGGAGCAGAGATTCCCCTGCACCCCATGGTGCAGACAATGGTGAGTAAGGCTATTCCTTTGTAGCCCATGCTCGTCCATGATGGATCAGATATCCGCCTGCAGTGGAGGACCCCATGCTGGAGCTGGTGGATGCCAGAAGGAGGCTGTGACTGTGTGAGAAGCTCATGCTGGATTAGGCTCCTGGCAGGCTCTGTGGACCTATGGAGAGGAGCCCGCTCTGGCACAAGTGTGCTGTCAGGACTTGTGACCCCACGGGGCACCCATGCTGAAGCAGTCCGTGAAGGACTGCACCCCATGGGAGGGCCCCACAGTGGAGCAATTTGCAAAAAACTGCAGCCTGTGGGAAGAGCTCACATAGGAGAAGTTAATGGCTGTCTCCTGTAGGAGGGAACTACACTGCAGCAATGAAAGAGTGTGAGGAGCACTCTTCTTGAGGAAGAAGGAGTGGCATAGACATGTTGAACTGACTACGGCCCCTTTTGCCTGAGCCCCTGCACTGCTTAGGGGGAAAAGGTAGAGAAAATTGAGTCAAGTTGAGTCTAGGGAGAATGGCCGGGTGGAGGAAGATGTTTCTAAGATCTGGTTTTATTTCTTATTATTCTACTCTCAGTAGATGGGTAAGAAATAAATTTTTTCCCAAGTCAAGTTTGTTTTTCCCATGATGGTGACTGGCAAGTGATCTCTCTCTGTCCTTATTTTGATCCATGAGCCTTTCATCATATATTCATCATATAGTCTCTTATCCATCTTCTAGGTGTCCCTGCCTGTGGCAGAGGCATTGGAACTAGATGATCTTTAAGGTCCCTTCCAACACAAACCATTTTATGATTTTTCAGTATTCTCTGTGTTCTGCCCAGCTGAGGAGGGAGAGACAGAGCAGCTTTGGTGGGCACCTGGCATCAAGCCAGGATCAACCCACTGAGCTTGGTCCACTTCCAGAAGACAGAGTATCTAATAATCAGGCTCAGTACCTGGTCTATTTGCTGTGCTGCCTTAACATGTTATTAACTGGAGCTATGCTGTGATCCTGGATTTTAATTTCCCCAGGAAGCAGCAAAGAGGCAGGATGCCTGGAATGGTTAACATCAGAAAACTTTTCAGGAAATTACTGTTTTGCACTGCTATCATACCTATCTTGCACAGACAAACCAGTGGTCCTGCTCAGGTTCCCTCTCACCGTGTAAGTTGTACTCTCTCTATATATATACAATGAAGCACTAACATGATTAGAAGTTTTGCACTAAAACACCTCTTAGTAGCATGTGCTTCTAGGACTGAGAGAATGCAGTTGAAGGAAGTCAGACAGATATGCCTAGAGACTATAGTCTGTAACTGTGAAGAAGCCTCCCTAGAAGAAAGTCAGGAACGATTGGAGCTATTTTTAAGGACAACTGTATTTGGCTAGAACTGCTTGAATGTTTTGGCTGTTATGGTAAAAGATATGGAGATCTTCAGGGAAGTAGTCCATAAGTGTAAGGAATTCTCCTTCTGCTTGGATAGTCCTTATTGGTCTGTGCTCAAAATAGTTACTCTTTTGCTAACTACCTTGCTTCTAATCCAGAACAGCTCTACCATGTCATACCTGACAAACTGTGTGGGCAGTGATGGACAGTGGTTCGAGAAAATAGAAGGTAACTGATTAGGCACAAAGGAAATTATCAGGCACAAATCATTACTTAAAACTGACGGTACAAGAGACTTTACTCAGCTTTTTTCTCCCTCTGATATCTTCTTGCAATTGCTACAGACCAAAGAACAAGGGTTGATGAAATCAAAGACCCCACAGCAATCTATCTGGGAGCAGCATTTTTCTCTCAGAATAGGAGACACCATGAATCTTAAGTCCCCAAACCCAGAGGTAGTACTGTTCCAGACCTTACTTTCATAGAGTTCCCAGACAGCTGTGAAACAAAAAAGACAAATTAACAAAAGACCATGAGAGGTTTTATAGCCAGTCAGTAGATTAGAACATTTCTGCATCTGGCATATGCTAGCACTTTCTCCTAACACGTTTTCCATACCTTCTAGAGGCTTAAACACTGAATCCACTGTCTGACTCAGTATCAGAATTACTCAGATCTCCTTTTATCCAAACAACATAAATACTAAAACACTAGTCAGACAATAACACATAGTGAAGCTGGCAGCCTAAACCACAATTTCCTTTACAAAACAACATGAATGTATTATATATGCTGTGTCCACAGGTTGCTTTGTAGCTGGTTCATATACTTACACTAATCATGCATCTGGCATGTGCATCCATTCACAAACTGTCCTTGCTATTGTTTGAAACATTTCTAGGCTGTGAGTTTCCTTGAAGTTACATCAGTTAAACATCCTGTTTTGGTTAGTTCTTGTCCCTAATTATGTATGTCAACATCAGTACCAACATTCTCAGCGTGTAACTCACACTCAGCTCCTGTATAATCTTTGGTTTTGAAATTCTCTTCTGCCAACAAACATACTTGAAGTCAGTCCTAAGCCCATAATTCAAGCACTCTTTGGTCATATATAGGATTTCTAGGCTGTCAGGGTTTCCAGCCTACTAGATCTAATAGGTGGTTGGATACTCCTCGTAAATAAAGGATGTCCTTAAAAGTAAATCTGTACAAAGGACAAAAAAGAACATACATCTGGGAAAGTCTGGATGTACAATCACCGTACAGAAGACCATGAATAAGGTAGGTTAAGAATATACACTGCAGTGACTCCCTGCTCAATTTCATTACATATCCAAACTGCAGTCCCTACTAGAAGTTTATTCATAACCTTCCCTATGATTTACTTATGATTTGTCAGTTTCAGTTAACTTAGTAATTTAGCTTAGCTTGGAAATGCAGCAAGGAAAATATCACCTGGTTTTCACATAATGGGAAACTCATACTTCTTGGTAACTGTGATAAATTTCTTTCAAAAATTAATGGATGAATCTTTAAAGTACTCAAAAAATGTTTTCAAGGAACATTGATATTCAATTTCCAGTCTGATGTCAATTCACACCCTAGTTTACTGGGTAGTAACATTCTCATATGGTTACCAGACTGCAGTGGACACAAAATATTAATCAGTTATAGTAAGTCAGTTTCCTCTCTGCTGCTTTGTTATTTTTCAAATAAGTGGAGGCAACCAGAGAAACTATATGGCATATTTCTTTGCACATCTGGAAACACTGCTCAGAGGTCTCCTGTCACTTTAAGGTGACTGCTGCAGCCACAGAACAATTGGAAGAACTGAAAGCTGCACAATTGGAAGAACTTCCTCCTGTAAAAGTCAGTGCTGTGCAGCCCTGTTCCACCATTTTGGTTAGCAAGGTAAACTTTTGAGATTCCTTAATGTCCAAAACTGCTTTTGTTTTTATTCTTATCTAACCCAGTGTGTGTGTGTGTGTGAAGGAATCTGTACAATTCTGTTGTAGAAGTCAAGCTCAGCTACATTTATAATGTTTTTTTCACTGTAGCATTTTTCTTACCCTTTTCAGGCCTACTAGAAGAATGGGTTAGTCTATTACTAAATGAAATTTAAGTTTTACCTTAAAGAATGGAAAACAGAACCAGAGGCTGCAAGTTCCTTCTCTGAATGACTCATGATTGCACTTCTGTTTTAAAAATTGTGTCTTTACAAGCATAGATAAGAGTACATTCCCATTCTAACACAGTTTACAATCGAGGCAAAAAGTCTACAATAAGGGAGGATCAAAATCCATTCCTCTCAGGAGGACAACATCAAACTTACAGAACAGGCTAGGGATAAAAAGCATGGTAGATTTCCACATCCGAGACTTTGAATTGGTGCTGGACTTGGTTTTTTTTAAAGATCATGAAGCACACTGATGCCTTTTTTCATTGTGCTCATGCTGGAAACTAATAATTAGAGTCCCAGATCTGCAGTTTCAACATTTTGCTGTGTTCAGTGGAAAACCCACTGAAATCAGCTGGTCTCTGAAGACAACTAGAACACTGCAGCCTGCAGTCAAATACCCTTCAATCCTATGGTGCTTTGCTTATCCTCTACTTCTTCCCTTTGACTTAGAACCAGTCCCCAAATGCAATATAAAACTGGGTTACATCACAGCACTTTGAACGTAATAGTGTCTAAAAATGCCAGTGCAAGCTCAGATTCTTTGTGGTTATTGAAGACACTACAGGCAGGTTTCTTTAGAAAATGAGTGAGGCAACACAAACAGTTGAGTCAGTACAGCTGAGGAGACAATCACGCCAGGCAAAGGGAAGGCGTATGTAACAGGCAATTTCAAGCCTCTGACACCACTTGAACAGCAAAGGTTAACAACTGCCTCTGAAAAAGCCAGAAAAAAAGCACTGACATTTGCACATATGTCACAGATGCAGGGGGCAGGAGCGTAGATGTGCATGCATTATGTCCTGTGAGCTTCTTCAATATCATATAATAAAGAATTGCTTTTACTTACAGCACAAGGTTAAATAACATTCTGCTATGGATAGACTGCATCAAACACTTTCCATCAAGCATTTGTGCTCCAGTTGTGCAAATGGATACAGCAAATGACAAAACCCCTTCAGGAGCAACTCATAGTCCAAACAGGCCTGGCAAAGCCTGACTCTTCCCCTTAGCCTGCTGGTTTTTCCCCTCTCTTACCAGTGTGCCATCCTTTTTTTTTTTTTTTTTGTGAATGGGGATAAGATTAGACCAGCTCCCTGAACCTGCTGAGTGTGTCAGATCACATAAATCTGACTTTGTGACCAGGGAGCAGCTGTGCGGTCATCTGGCAACCATGACTCACCTCCTCATAAACTGCTGCGCAGCCCAGCCCTCCAATGGTTCTTGAGGTAGGTGAGGCACCTGCACCTTCTGGGGAGCCTTCCAGACAGTGGAAAGAGCTGCTCCTACTGAACCCTACTAAAGAAGAGGGTGTTTGCTTCTTATTAATTCCATTGCAAGATGTTTGTGTTCTTTGCAAACAGAGGTAACATTCATTATGGAGACACTTTTTTTTTTTTTTGCAAATTTACTTTATTAAAAATTATGAGTCTGCATCACAACTTGGAGCATGTGACTACAGAGGTAATATTCCACTCAAGGAGAATCTCCGAGGGACAATGGCTGACTAGCTCCTCAGTTACTCTGCAGCAGCAGAATGCAGGAGCCATTGCTGTGGGCGTAACTGGTCCATCAGCTGAATCAACAGCAATGACACTTCAGTGTTCATATTAATTATTCAATTAGAGGTGGTTTGAAGTCTTCCCCACACTGACTTCCAGCCTTATACTTGATTTGCGTTATGAACACTTCACAACAAATTCCTAAAAATCGCACAATTTCAAAGACTGGCCAAAACACATGGTCTGTTTAGTTAAAGCTCGATACACTTCACTGCAACTTGGACTCCTCCTTATTCACAATATTGCTTATAATGCAATCCGCAGAAAACATGTGAAAAAGTGATTTCTTCTGAGACTGAAATTGTTTTGTAGCAGTACAAGAGATGCAGAGTTTTTCCTTTCTAAAAGTGTACTCTGCATCACACCCTTTTCCTACAGAAATTAAGCTGGCCCAGCCATACTCCCTCATTATTCTGCAAGGGGGTTCCACATGCAGGACCATGCAGTGCTGGATGACAGAGAATTATGGAATCACAGAATATGTTGAGTTGGAAGAGACCCACAAGAATCGAGTCCAAGTCCTGGCCCTGCACAGGACATCCCAAGAGTCACACTATGTGCCTAAGAGCGTTGTCCAAACACTTCTTGAACTCAGGCTTTGTGCTCCATTTCCTCTCGAGAGGATGTTGAAGACTCAAACGAGGTCTCCCCTCAGCTTCCTCTTCTCCAGGCTGAACAGACCAAGTGACCTCAGTTTCCCCCTCCAGACCCTTGACCACGGCCTCCATGGACGCTCTCCAACAGCTTAATGTCTTTTTTATATGAGAAAACCCGTCAGAGGAGCGCTGAGGGTCATTCCTCTCCTACGAGCGGCCGCAGACCCGCCGCGGTCCTCCACGAGGGGCGACCGCCCGGGCGGCGCCGCGGGCGGGCTCTGAGGCGGCCGAGCCCGCCCTGACCGACCCCGTGATGCCGGAGGCGGAGCCGGGTTGCCCAGGGAGCGGGACTTGGCGGGCTGAGAGGGCTGTCCCGCGCTATGGGCAAAGCTATGGGGCTGGTAGGGCTGCTGCTGGGGCTCGTCCTGGTGCCCGCCGTGCTGGTGAGCACCAGCCTCCGCCACGGCGCCCTGCGGACCGAGGCCGGGCCGGGGCTGGGGCCGTCGCCGGCCGACTGGGAGCTGGCGGCGGGCGCTGTCCCCGAGGACTCGCTGTGGCCGCTGCCGCAGTGGCTCCGCACGTCGTCCCGCCAGCTGCAGCTGGCGCCCGGCCGCTTCCAGCTGGTGCACGGCGCCGGCTCCTCGGCGGGGGCGGGCTGCGGGCTGCTGCAGGACGCCTTCCGCAGGTGAGCGGCGGCGGGGACTCGGGCCGGGGGGCAGCGGCGGCGGCCCGGGGCGGGAGCAGCCGCCTCAGAGCCCCCAGCGGCGCCTGTGCTTCCCCGGCAGGTACTACGAGTACATGTTCGGGCACTCCCGGCGGCGGAGGTGGAGCCGAAGGCCGCTGTCTGCCCGAGCGGAGTCGGAGCTGTCTGAGCTGCAGGTGGTGATCGAGGCGCCGGACCCCGGCTGTGACAGCTACCCGCACCTTGGCTCCAGCGAGGCCTGTGAGTACCCGGCCGGCCGCCCACCGCGCTCCTCCTTCCAGGGCCCAGGCGACACCGTTAAGCGCTCGTTTTCCCATCACGTGTCCAGTGTAAAAGTCAGCAGGGTTTTGTTTTTAGGGAACTGGAAAGCATGGGCTCACTGTGACGCTCAAGAACGTTTTAAAACAGTGGTGATCAGAAGATAATTCTTGCTCTTGTTGCTGTGGGAAATCTTGGCTCACAGGGAGTCATGAAGCTCGTGACACGTGTCGCCTGTGATTTCTGCAGTTTAGCTACCGTACAGGTCCTTTAGCTGTTACTGTCCTTTCTAGCAAGCAGCATTAGGAATCAGAGCTACTATGCTATGCAATATCCAGTTATGTTTGGTGAGATCTATGTGTAGTCAAGAGATCATCCCTTTCAGTACAGGGTGTTGAGTGAAGGCTGTCTTTGTTTACCCATGCTCTCCTGAGAAATTGCTACGTTTGAATTGAAGCTACTTACAGTGAGATATGCACATGGTATTTCCTGTTTTTCCAAGAAAAACAGAAAGTGTTCGTTGAACTTGTTATTCATTCAAAAAGCTGCTGTTCATTCATTTTTGAAGTAAGAACAGTGTTAGAGGAGTGGGATGAGGAAGTGCTTTATTAATCACCCTGACATGTGCCTTCATTTTCCACTTATAAAACCACATAATGGGATTTTCAACTAGTTCTTTAGATAGGAAAGAGATTACAAGTGTGGTGTACTCTGAATACCAAGCTTGCCACTGGTGAAGGAGCATTTTAACCCTGCTTAAAATCTGTAGGTGCTACAGAGGCAAAAATCCTAACAGTAAAAATGGAACAACACAGACTACATGAAAGTCTTGCAGTGTTATAAATCTACTTTCTATCAGTAGGTACCAGAAAGGATTTAAAAACATGGTCTTTATATTGGTATTGTTCTGTGTTTCTTTAGTTCTATGGTTGAAGTCCAGACTGGAGAAGTACTTTAAATAAAGAACTAATTACCAGAGAATTTTCTTAACAGAAATAAGGATGAGTGATAGGATTGTTTTTTGTCTGGGCAGGCTAGCACAGGAATCAGCGTATTCAATTCATCTGGTTCTGTTTTGAGATAATCTTCTGTACTAGACAAGGCAGTTGTTTGGTATCCAGGATACAGATCCTTAGAAAAAGATCCTTCTAATCTTAAGTCATACATCTGCAGCAGGATTAATTCCACTTGACTTGTAATAGAATGTACTGATATTAAATGTACTCTGGTTTTGGCACATATAGCTAAATAGTTCAGTTTTTGTGTGCAAGCTTATAATATATTTCAATGCAAATAAAATATACTAGCAAAAATGCTAATACTTTAGCATTTTTCTACCACAGTCAGGTTATTGTGCTGCCATACTACTAATTTGAACTTTGAACTGGTTTGTGAACTTCAGATTTTTACCAAAGCTGGTTCCTCTCTTCTGTCACACAGTCTGTCAGGTCATGTGATTTTTAGGTTGTATTCTGTAGAACAGGCAGAGTTTTTTCCCTCTGCTATAAGAAATGAGTTTCCTGTTACAAATTACATATTTTCCTCATGTAGTAAGGAATGATACCTGTTCAGAAAAAAAACCCCACCTACTGTCTTGGAAATAAATCCTTGACAAGTGATCACAGTTTACCACAGAAAGACTTGCAGTAGTCTTCTAAGTTCTCTTTCTTACCCAAACCTTGCAGTAAGTGCAGTCTGTACTTACTTAACATGGAAGCCTGAGGTACTTTCTTTGTGTTGCTAAATGGCTTTTTCCTGCTAGTTTAGGTAAATGTTTGAACTGTGTATTTTATAACAAACCATTCTTTGATACACATAAAGACCAAATAAATCTTTGTAAGGCAATTCATCCCTTTGATTTTTTTCTCTGCTGTGTCAGATGTGCAATCCTAGTCAGTTTATTATTGCTTTGCTGTTTAAATAATAGTATACATCTATTGATTTGTAGATATAGTGTATTTTTATACATATGTACATGATTTTAAATATATTAAAAATATATTTGTTTCTTCACTAAATTTTATTGAATCACCTTAAATGCAAAACCAAAATTATTTTACCTTTTTTTTCCACCAGTACTTTGTACTTCATTACTCAAAGTCAAGGGACAATTGTTATGGAGTCCTTCAGATACCATTCTTGATTTTATTTACCTTACTTCATCTCCCTGCCCATTAAATGTGGGGTCAGTAGGGTGACCTGGCATCCTATTTGTGCATCAGGCACAGCATCACCAGCCAGTCACTCTACTCTCTGTGGTGCAGCCTCATCTTGAATATCGTGTGTGGCTTTGGGTGCCATAATATAAGAAAGATATAAAGCTATTAGAGACTGTCCAGAGGAGGGCTACAAAGATGGGGAAGGGCCTTGAGGGGAAGATGTATGAGAAGCAGCAGATGTCACTTGGTCTGTTCATCGTGGAGAAGAGGAGACTGTGGGAAGGCCTCATCATTGTCTACAGCTTCCTTGGGAGGCAAAGAGGAGAGGCAGGCACTGGTCTTTCCTCTATGATGACCAGTGACAGGATCCAGTGGAATGGCTTGAAGCTGTGTCAGGGGAGGTTCAGGTTGGATATTAGGAAAAGGTTTTTCACTCAGGTGAACAGGCTCCCCATGTAAGAGGTCACAGCACCAAGCCTGACAGAGTTCAAGAAGCATTTGGACAGTGCTTTCAGGCACGTGGTGTGATTCTTGGGGTGTCCTGTGCAGGGCCAGGAGCTGGACTCGATGATCCTTGTGGGTCCCTTCCAATTCAGAATATTCTATGATTCTGTGGTCTGATTATTAGCTTTTTTTCCTTTGTCGTTATACCTTTACAGTTAGCACCTGGCAATATTATATGACAAATCATATCTCTAATAAAAATATGTAAGCGTAATCTATATGAAAGGAAGGTGGAAGGAGAAATGAACTTTCTGTGGTTAGGTCTGGCATAGTTACTCAACCCTTATCACCATGCCTTAAAAGTGGAAATATAATCTCTTATGTTTTAAATCAATTGAGTTAAGCTTGGCTGGAATT
Source organism: Myiozetetes cayanensis (assembly GCF_022539395.1). Lineage (NCBI taxonomy): Eukaryota > Metazoa > Chordata > Aves > Passeriformes > Tyrannidae > Myiozetetes > Myiozetetes cayanensis. The sequence continues at coordinate 52,104,174 of NW_026087631.1, read as the reverse complement.
TTGGCCCATGTACAATATTTTAACATTGCCATTATTAAGCACCTCACTTGTTTTGTCGTCTTATTTATTAACTGTTAACTTTCTGAACAGTAGCTTGCATTATGTCAGAAAAACATAAATGAAAAATAATTGCATGCTGTCACCATTAAAACCAGGATTCGTCGATATTTAAAAAACAAAGGGAGACATGGCATTGAAGTATCTCTAGTACCTGTTAGTACTGGCCTGTCAACTCATGGTTTCTTGAGAATAACTTTTTTCTTTTCTTTTCTTTAGATCATTTAACTGTAACTGAGCCTGTAGCTATACTGAAAGCTTATGAGGTATGGGGTGCTTTAAGAGGTAAGCTGCTACTTTTCATATAGAGCTATTTGCTTACGGCTTACACAAACTTCATGGCAGACTAAGAACCAGCTGATCACTGAGCTGTGCCCTCATTCGGTATGTCACTGGAAGTAAGCTTGGTCAGGCCAGAAGGATACTCAGATGTTGTTGGTTAGACCCTCCATCCAGATGCTCAGCATCTCAGATCTAGTGGTGCACCCTAAGTGCACTCTTGCTTGCCTGAAATCAGCCATCCAAGCAAACCCTGGGTGCTAAAAAGCTCTCTGATCTATAGTGTGAACAGAGAATTCTCTGACTGCACCTAATAACTGGACATGTTTGAACATTACCAGGAAGATCAAAATGCTTAAGTTTCACTCTGCTTTTCTTACTGCAATGTTACATCAACAGATTTTACTCTCAATAACTTTCTTACTGTTCAAGGATTAATTTGCTGCAGCTGAGCTGTAGTGATACTATTCAGTGTCTGTGTGTAATGCAGAATTTGAATGGTTCTCTCTTCAGAATATTTAAAACAGTGCTGCTTGAGCAATTAAGGAAAGCATGCTAAAAAGAAGGAAACTCGGCTACAAAGCATTCTTTCTAGGTGTGTGAATGCCTGTAAATAGTTGTGGCCCTGTTTTTAACTAAAACTTTAAGGGCAAGTACTAGGTTGTATTCCACATCCTTTTCTTGGATATTTTTCCAGGTCTGGAAACCTTCAGCCAGTTGGTTCATGAAGATGACTATGGAAGTGTAAGTATTAACTAAAACCACTGTCCTGATAATAGACAAACAAATTCTTTACTGGATGCTTTTCTAGAAACAGCAGATTTACCTGTTTCATTCAGTAACTTTTCAGTTTGTTAACAGATTTCCAAGAAACATTTTCTGAAAAAAAAGGTATTTCCTGTTGAAATGATGAATATTAAATGGGAATTCTAATTTTTAAATTTTGTTCTCATAGTTTCTTGTCAATGAATCTGAAATCAATGACTTCCCAAGATTTGCTCATAGAGGAATCTTACTAGACACTTCAAGGCATTATTTACCATTGAAATCTATTCTTACAAACCTGGTGAGTGGGCATTTTTGTATCATTATAATGAAGGCTCTTTGTTGTTGTGTTTTGTGCCCTGAAGCAGGTAGCAATTGGAGCTGGTATGAAAGAAAAACCCACCTCCTCTGACTGACTTCTAACAGGACAGAGTGAACTTTATTAAGCAAAGATCAGAACAGACTGGAGAGGACTCAAGTAGGCAGACAATGATCAGTGAATCTGTAAAGGGGACTGGGATTTGTGGCACCTTGGATTCTCTGTATTTTTTGTTGTCTAAAGCAGCTCATGTATTATTTCTTGGAAGCATGTTCTGACACATCTGACTGTCACCAAGCAATACGTCGGAGACCCTGCAAGTTCTAGCTTGTGATTTCAGGAAAATTCCTGTGTTTTCAGTAGCCAGGCGTTACAGTCCTTTTCTTAGGCTCCTAAGAGCAAGCCAGTGCTTAAGTATTACAGAGCAAGAGGGAAAATTGGAAATGTTCACTGGAAGCTCCTGAAAAAAACCAGACAAACAAAACAAACAACCAAAAACAAAACACAAGACAAAACTTTCTTCAAAAACTTATGTAAGCACACAAAGAGTTTTATACTCCTACCTTGATAGAAAGGTAGGGAATTTTTATAAGCATAGTGACCAAAGCTGTTGTTTTCTGACTTGCACTCCCCTGTTTTGTTGTTGAAATCCTTGTAGAAGGGATTATTAGTGAGTTGAAGTGGAGGAACAGGCATTTTCCTGTTATGTCTGTCTTGCTTCTCCAAAATGAAATAGGACTTGAAATTTCCCCTCCGTGTTGCAGAACTTTGCAAAACAGGTTTAAGATGGGCAGGAAGAATGCAGGTAAAACCAGTCTTCATTTCTGAGGTCATCCTTGAACTATGCTCAGAACTTGTCCAAGTTTTACTACTTGTTTTACCTTTAAGGTCAGTGCCTGTTCAACAAGTAGTGCTTGTGTGTAGTGTTTCATTTGCAATGGAGGGTGCTTCTCAAATAGATAACTTGTGCTGTTGTTTGTTGTCTTGTCTAAAAGAGATATCAAAAGAGACTTGCATTTCTACCAGTTTTATGTTTCTGTAACTGTTCTGTTTTCTTTCCTTAAATTGTGTCTGTCTCTCTCTCTAATACTTTATTAGAGCTATCTTTTATGCCATTTTGCTGGTTTAAGAATAAGTGTACTTCTCCTCCCACCTCCTTGCCTACTTGAATCCAGGGTAATAAAAAGCATCAATAATTTCTTCACTGACATGTGGTAATCAGATGCTTAGGGCAGCAGTTCAGGTACCTCTCTTGTTCATGTTCAGCTGCTGTACTGTATTTCCAGGAAGGGCACTGTCCTTGAGAGAAGAGTGGTTGAGGTGAAAGTCAAGAGATGTAATTTTCTATGTGGAAGGATGGTATTCGAAGATATGGCAATTAAAACTTGTGCAGTGTAATGAAACAGATGAGATAATTTTGGGGAATGGACAAGGTATAAATATCCTTTTGGATTTGGTGGGAGTTCCTGAAGAGATTTTATCACTTCTTTAAACACAGATGGTGAAAAAAAATAATTGTATTGTGGAAAGGGATTAGAAACAGCTGTCTTGCAATCAGTTAAGAACAATGTAGAGAACACTTACATGGCCTGCTCACAGAACATGCTTCTAGGGACTATCAAGCTAGCATAACTCAGGGTATGTATGTAACTGTCCAACTGGAGTCGTAATTGTAAAATAAGTGTGTTAACATTGATTTTATCTTCAATTTCAAAAAAAAGGGAAGTACCGACTGTAATGACTGAAAACATAAGAGAAGCACTGTCTTTTGTGGGGAAAAAGCATGGTTTATTTTATGTGCATTTGAAATCAATTCTGCAGAAATCAGTAGCAAGAATGGATGTACTAAATAGGAATTACAGGAAACTCCCTTATGCTGTTAAGTTTTCAAGTCCAAAGTATTTAGTTAAAAAAGTATAAGCTTTTCTGTAAGGTGAAATATCTGATGGTGTATACAGAATTACCCAGAAATGTTCTAAAGTGGAAGAAATTAAAGAGCGTTCATAGAAGTTCTTACTACACAGGCTGGTAGAAGGGGATTAGATTAAGAACTTGATGACAGCAGAGGTGCAAATAGATGGCAGAGGAATGGACCAGTAGAGGTGTGTGCCTCTAGGATTCAGTGAAACACGCTATGCTTTTTTTGGTTGGTTTGGGTTTTTTTAGTTTGTTTGTTTCTGTTTTAGCTGTTGCTTTAAGTATACAGGATATGCTCGGACATGACTTTCTTTTGCGTAGGATTTCTGTGAGAGTGAAGTGTTTGACTAAAGTCTCTTGCATTATTTATTACAGGATGCCATGGCTTTTAACAAGTTCAATGTTCTCCACTGGCATATAGTAGATGATCAGTCATTCCCTTACCAGAGCATTTATTTCCCTGAATTAAGTGATAAGGTGAGTGAACATCATTGGAGCAGGGTGGGAGGGCTGAAATCCGGTACATATTTCATGAAAATAAAATGCAGGGTTTACCAGTGGTTGAGTACTTCTTCTTTGGCTGATTGTGAGACAGTACCACACGACCAGTAACCAGCAAGTCCACATTTAGGATTCTACCTGAGTGTCTGTGTGGACTATTTTCAAGTCTTCCTCTGTGGATATATGGGATATGGCCTTCCTAACTCTTCTGTGGAAATTTTCTTAATGATCCTCAGTGTTTGCACGACTTCGGACAGTAGTGGTATGCAAATAAGTAGTGAACACTGCTTGAATTTCCGGTGATGGGTTTTTTTAACTGTTAGGCTTCCTGCCACTCAGATGTAAGAGAGTTTCTTGCCAGATTTAGGTTTGGAACCACTGCAATAGTACTTTTGCCCTGTCTGAGATCCAGTTAACTTTACAAAACGTAATGTACCTATAAAAGGTACAGAAGTGAGAAGTTGTTTTCTAAAAGAAATACAGTGCAACATGTCTCTTTATTTCGAGATTCACAGGTTTTGTTTAATTAGTTGAAAGTCATGAGGTTCTTGGTCAGTAAAGGTATGGTAGAAGCCAAATCAAACATAAATAGTAAAGTACACTAAGCCTAAGTACAAGATTAGGGATTCTGTTTTAAAACGCTTGCTAGACTCTGACTCTCATGAAAATTATGTAGGCGGTGCTTGAGCAGATGGCATGAAGAATTTTGTAATTCAAAAATGGTAGATGTTGCACAGTGCAGTCAGACTATTTTTCCTAGTAATGGCCTTGGAGTTCTGTCCCCACTGATAGCTGGAGAAAGGAAGATGGCCTTTTTCTCAATAGTCTTCTCTTTGAAAGTCTTTTTTGCTATTACCTTTTTTGAGTAACTCAGCTGTGGAAACCATTTCCAGATAAATAGAAGCTTAAGGTGCTACTAGTCACAAAGAGTCATGAGGTATTCTTACACAGTTTGGATCTTTAGCAAACATCTGTTTCACCAAACTGTAGCCATCTGAGTCATCTGTCACATTTTTTGGGTGTGAAGGAGTAGAATAACACTCAAATTCAGTGTCATAAAACAAACACTCCCTGATACTAAATTGGTTGCTGTATCAAAACTGAGAAGCAGAGGTGTTAGAAAGAAGACGCCATTCCTTCTGACTTGGTAGAATTTTTCCATTAGTCTTGCATGTTATGTAGCAAGGGCCCTGTTCTTCAGACCTAACAGGAAAAAATAACTTGCCTCTGTACAGAAGAATTGAAAACTCTATCTTTCAGAAATCTGATGGAATAGAAACTACCTTTTCTCTTTTCTTTAGTAACTGTGAGCTAAGGAGGAAAGAGTGGTCTCCTCAAGGAGGTCTTTCTCAGTGTTGTGAACTTGTTGGTTTGGTTTTTTGATTGTTTTTCATTCCTTTCCACTAGTGAGCCAAAAAGTTCCATCAGTGCAGTTGCACATGTGATAAACCAGAAAAGGCTAACTTATAATTTAGACTGTAGAGCAGTTATATAACACTTTAGTCCAAATTTTGTGAGCTGCTGGCATTGGGTTCTGTAAACTGTCTCTAAATGTGAGTATTTTACAGGGAGCGTACTCCTGTAATCTCATCTATACTCCTGCTGATGTCCGTCTGGTGATTGAGTATGCCCGGTTAAGAGGCATTAGAGTTATCCCAGAGTTTGATACCCCAGGACACACGCAGTCTTGGGGAAAAGGTATGTCAAAGGAAGTATTAATTGTTAAGAGACCGAGGTGATTAGTAGCAAGCCAATGGATTTTTTAAAACATAGTCAATAAAGTGCTTTGGAAAGCCCTTGATAAGAGGTAAGATAGACGCAGACTCTGTGATGTCATGACTTTTACCTGTTGTAGGAAGTAAAGTGAATGAAGAAAGCTGGCATGTCTTGTGCTGGATGAGTGTGCAAAGGTACAAATCTGTTCTGCCTTAGACTTCATGTTGTTGATATCCCCTCACTCAGTACTAAAGTTTAGAATAATACGGCAGTAGCTAGAAATAGAGTTGCTGTCTAGTCTAGAGTAGAAATTTCTGCGTTGGGAAGGTTCTTTTAAAGTGATTGATGTTTGTCTCTTAGTAAAGTGGTAATCTGCCAGGGTAAAAACCACAGCAAATCTGGATACTTCTTCACTCTCTTACCTTCTTGGTCTCAAAGTAATACTTCTCTTGATACAGAATGCTGGTGTTCACATGTACTCAAGGACCAGGAAACCTTGTGCCTTAATTCAGTGTGCACTGAATGCAATGTCACTGCAATTAACTTAAGATGATTTTGGCCAAAAGTAAAGATTTTTTAGTGCCTCATAACTTCAGCTTTAGCCCTGGAGCAGGTCTTGTATTCATCCTGTAGGGCTGTGGCCATAATGTTGAAAGATGTCTTAGGCTCTTTCTCAGTAACTTAAAATGAGAAGGAAAGGAACAAGGCAAACCCCAAATTTGCTAAACACACTCCTTCTGAATCCTTTATCTCAAGTGGTCTTTGCTCTTACAGCAAATTATTAAATCAGTGGCTTGCCTAGTGATATGTGGGGTGTTCCACATTGGCTTGAAGAGCAAGTTGATCTCCCTTGCCTAAAATTAGTTGTTCTTTGTATCTGCCTGTATAGCTATTTTATGCAATGCACAGGAGCTAGTCCTGGCTTTGCTTATGAACTTGGGTAGCTATGCTTTGTTTGCATTCAAATTCTGGATATTGGAGAGAAATCTTAATGCTTATGAGTAGGGTAGTAGAAGCAATTTACCACTAGGGCCTCATCTGGGGAATATGTGCTCAGAATAGGAAATGCACAGGCAGGAGGGTGCTGCTGCTGCTGCAACTACTATGTACTAAATAAGATGGATTTAGGAATCTCCAACCCATGTAAAATAACTCTTTCATATTTAGTTATCGTGGCTCATGTTGCTTCAGATCTCTTGACTTGAGAACCAATGTGTAGTTTTGATCTCTATTTAGCCTGCCTTTCTTGTGTAAAGGTAAATTCCTAAGAAAGCAAGGTAGGACATCTATCTTGAGCTATATACTTAACACTTACTTAGATGTTAGCAAAGCAGTGTAATAAAAAAAAAAAGACCTCTGAAGCATAGTCATTATGCTTCGCTTTCTTCTAATTGGCTTTCTTCCTAAATCCATTAGGTTTTTTTTATTCAAGTAGTCATCCAAATGCTGTTTTTCAGATACAGTGACATGTTACATAAATTAGTGTCTGTTAAATCACAAATCTGAAAGTCAGAGTCCTGATTGCCAGTTAGAGGGTTCTTCAACCCTGTCCAAGTTTTATTTCATTCTGCCTCTGTTTGATTATACTTGGAATAGGTTAGCACTTAAGTCACGAATATTAACCTTTTTAATATGGGTAGCTGCTTCTTCCTGTTAGTAAAGCAACATGGAACTGAACATGCTCTATTAATTGTTTTTGCTAGGTCAAAAAGATCTTCTCACTCCTTGTTACAATGGAGGGCAGCCAACTGGGTCCTTTGGACCTATAAATCCCATTTTGAATACAACTTATGACTTCATGACTAAATTCTTCAAAGAGATCAGCAGTGTATTTCCAGATGCATATATTCATTTAGGAGGAGATGAAGTGGACTTCAGTTGCTGGTATGGTGACAATTCAAAGAACAAATATCTAGTGCCTCTTAAACCTATCCACATCCATTAATTATGGAACTCAGTGGCATCAGACAGTTTTCACTGCATAACCAAAAGATCTTCACTCCTATTTCTATAATTATTTACAAGCAGAGCATTTGTGATTCCCAACAAGCAAGTGATGTTGTGCAGAATTTTGCTTTGACTAGTAGTTTCACAAATGCTGAAGTACTCTAAAGGATTTCTTTATGAAAATTACCCTGGCAGGAAAGAGAACTAATATGGTAGAAAAGTATTAGATAAGATAATTAGCATTTAAATACTGTATGTTAAAGTAGATCTTTCCATTGAGTTCTACCCTCCAGAAAATATGCTAACACTAAGTACTACCAAACAGATTCTTTTGTGTTTGTATTAAGTGTGTCATGTAGTAATAGAGTTCTTAATTTGGTTGTGGATTTTGAATATTTTGGAATCTCTTTGCTCTGTACTAATAGTACAGAATTTGGAACATTTTGATGATTCTCTTTAAACATCAAATCCAAACACTCAGAACTTGTTTTAATTTTTATAGAGAAAGAAAACTTCTGACAAATGCTTTATCGCAGAACTGCTGGTTTGCTTTTGTGGTAAAAGCACAAAATTGATGAGTTCCCAGACCTGCTGACAACCTTCCCAGCAAGTCACAGAGATGCCGGGAATCCCAGGGCTCTTGAGAGTTTGAGGCAGTCTGCCAGAGACCACTTCAGAACAGAGACTCCACTAGTTTTACCAGAGAATTAGGACTATTGGCTTTATTTCAAGTCAGGATGAAACTGTTTCAAAATATGAAAGTCAGGTTAGCCTGCTGCTTCTGCTCAGTTTTTCATTCCATGCTATGCCATGCCAAAGGCACCATCTAGTGCTGTGTGTTGGTGGAAATGTTTGGGAAATCTGGTTTAAAACATAACAAAAACAGTCTTTAACTTGTTTTCTTGTTATTGTTTAAGGAAATCTAACCCTGAAGTGAAAGAGTTCATGAAGAAGCAGGGTTTTGGCAGTGACTATGCTAAATTGGAATCTTACTACATTCAGAAGTATGTTAGTTTTTTTTATTCTTGCTTGGTTTTTCACAATCACTATCTGAGGGTGGCATTGAGGTGCAGATACTAAATCTGATGTAATATCTATATTGTTTTCAAAAATTGGCACATTGGGGACTACCCACTTTTTTTTAATACGTCAGATGTAAGGTTCATAGCTTTAAAATATGGGATACAGCAAAGATATCTAGGCTAGTTGTACACACAGTATGAATGTATTGGATATCTTAAACTAGGTATCTGCAGTAATGGCAGCGCACAGGGTGTGGAGGAAAAGGTTTTGCAGCCATTTATTTGTCTCCTTCTTTAATAACATGGATTTAGTCACCCTGTATGAGTTGCTGGTAGTTCTAAACATCAGTTTGTGTTACTGCACATGCACTCTGTTATATGCATGGACTTCAGGAGCACTGAAGATCAAAACCAGAACCACCTGCTTTGTTATGGTCCCCTATGCAGTGATGGGAAAGGTCAGATGTGCCTTAGGGTAGAAAATGTTGCTACTTCAAGTGCTTGTATTTATTGAAGTTCACAAACCCGATCTGGTTTCTAAATTCCAGGATTTTGGACATTGTTTCCTCCTATAACAAAGGACAAATCATCTGGCAAGAAGTGTTTGATCACAAAGCACAGGTAAGATGGGAAAATGGGTAAGATACTTTTGTATAACAGCACAGTATTGTGGGAGGCTACTACTAAGTAGGTCTGTTTATGTCTCTTAAAACTTAAAGCAAGTCTTCTGACATTAGCAAGTCTCCCCAGGTGTGGGGCCTCCTTTGAAATGATCATTTGTTGACCATGTAAAATAGGTGGAATGCGAACATCAGCATTGAAGTGCTTTCTGAAGGTGAACACAGTTAATATAATATGTTTTAAAGCATCAGAGTAAAGGGTAGGGAAGTTTCTAGGAGTAGGGTTTTTTTCCCCTTACACAACTGTGTGTCTGATCTAGTAACACCAGGTGCTTGGCTTTTAAGAGCTGGTAGATACATGGTGCATGTAGGAATCCTCTTAGAGCATTAACTGTCTATAGTATAACCTAGGTTTCACTCACAGGAGCTATGTTTAACATCAACAAATAGCTAATTAGCTTTAGACTTTGGGGGACCACAGGTAGCTTCCAAAATGTTCCTCTTCAAAACAAAATAGCCAGTTTTGAAATTCATGATCCTTTATTCCTGGTAACAGCAATTAGGATTGTCATTAATGGCTTTTTTTTGGGGGGGGGGGGACTGGGGTTGTTTGTTTTGTCTTATCCCCTTTTAGCTGAAACCAGACACTGTAGTTCAAGTGTGGATGGCAAACAACTATGCTCATGAACTGAGCAGTGTTACTGGAGCTGGGTTCCCTGCTGTCCTGGCTGCACCCTGGTACTTAGACTACATCAGTTATGGGCAAGACTGGAAGAAATACTACAGTGTTGAACCACTTAACTTCCCTGGTTTGTTACCTTTTTTATATGCATGTTCTGTGCACGAAATTTTTTGGTTTATAGTAAGGTGTAAATGGAAAGAATAAGGCTGTTTAGAGTGGTCATTCTGTCACTGTGATTATAGTGCAATCAAAGGAATTTAATGTCCACTAGAACTCTAGAAAATTCTTAAATTTTTTTAAAAAAGGAACTTTGCACTTCTCACTGGGAAAGGTGTTACCTTCCCTAAGATCTGATACTGGTGCTTGTGTGAGACAGGATGATGGACAAGGTGGGCAGATGCATCACACTTTAGGTGTGGAGTTGTGCAAAATGGCTGCTGGTAGACATATGTTAGCAAGCTTCTAAAGTGTGAAACTTTTATAGAAGACATGTTCTCTCCTTCTGTCTAAAGCTGATACAAACATGCTTTCCATGGGAGTTTCATTTTGTGCAAGGTAGATCTCAGAGCTGATTAGGGAGAACACCTGACTAAGTGGTTTTTTCAAGGAATGTTTCTACATGTGATAGAATGAACCGTTTCCATTAGGACTGATATCTCTGAGGAATGCCTTCAGGGTATAAAAGGTAAAATACCTTCTGAAAGAGAGGAGAAATGGCTTCTCTGGGCAAATGGCCTAGTGGTTCTCACATCCAGTAACAAGACTACCAAAATGTTAAGTTAGCGCTCAGGATAGTTTTATATGATCAAACAAACATCTGAACATCAGTCCTCTCTAAGTATTAGAAAATAAAATTGTTGATATATTCCCATCTTCTGAAAAAATAAAAATTCTAACTTTCTGCTTTGAATTCAGGATCTGAAGAACAGAAGAAACTTTTAATAGGTGGAGAAGCCTGCCTATGGGGGGAATTTGTGGATGCAACTAACCTGACACCAAGATTATGGTATGAAGTGCTTTATCATTAGATTTTCAAAAGTCAGCTACAAGGATCTTAATTAATTCAGCAGGACTGTATGATAGTGATAACAGTTCTCTGTGCTGAACCTGAGCAGCTATAAAAAAATTTTATCCATTCTTGGTTATAGACCACACCTACTCTAAAACTTAGTGTACCTTTACAGGCCTCGAGCAAGTGCTGTAGGGGAAAGACTCTGGAGCAGCAGGAATGTGACCAACTTGCAGGATGCCTATAGGAGGCTGACAAATCATCGCTGCCGCATGCTCCGGTAAGATTTAGTGGCTACAGTGTATCTTGGCACTCATTCTTAAAACCAATGGAATAGAAGTACAGGCCTAAACTGCTGGCCTGGAAATGAAGGGAAGAGAGATAGTGTGGTTTGTATCCACAGAAGAGGAAGAAAGATGTATTAAGACAAGAGTTCTAGATAGTTTCACAACCAACATTTTCAGAACTCACTTTTTCAGTGAAATCTATGTTTCTCTTTCCTCTAAACGAAAATTTAACACCATGATTGACTTATTTCAGTCAAAAAGGATATTAAAGGGTATGTGGGAGTACACTGACAAAAAAAAAACTTTTTTTTAAAAAACAGTGGTGTTATTTATCACAAATAATAATTAAAGACCTGCCACAGATAATCAAGTGGACCTGTTTGCCTTAGAGGTGATCAAGCTATTCTTTCAGGTGTTGCCTTAGTTCAGGGTCTGAAAGGGGTGGTTAAGGAGTCTCTGATAAATTTTAATCCCTTTATGAACTGACTCTGTTTACAGTAGTCATAACACATTCTTCCCTGCAGTTCTTTCCTAAAAAGTACCTAGACAAGTTCCTGGTTAATTATTGCTAGTGCTGCCTTTGTGTATTCACAGCTGTACATATGAGCGATGCCTAGGTTTTAAGTCCAAGGTTGACTCCACTTTTAAAATATACAGTCAGAGAGCTTTTTAGGTTTTCCCAAATGCTGCTGCATAGTTGGACTGCAGCAAGAATGAAATGTGCTGTTTTATTTCTCTGCAGAAGTTTATGACAATTACTGAAAATCTCAACGCTGTGTGGAAGTATTTCAAGGTAGACAGAAGTCAGCTTTTTAGAGAACAGTTATAGTCAGCAGTTAAAACTGAAGCACTCTGCCTGTATTCCTGTAGGTGTCTTAGAATGATTTTCTGTTGGAATCACTGGCGTTTAGCTTATAGTACACACTACACTAGCTCCTTAATTAATCAAGAGTGACTAAAGGACTTTCAAGTTTTGACTTGCTGGCTTTATTTCAAGCTGGCTTAAAATAATGCTTAGGAAAATACTTATATATAAATTGTGCTATCTTCCTCAGTCATGAGAAAAACAAATACATTGAGGGAGTTAACAAATCCATGTTAAAAACAAGATTAAAGGGCTTAAAAAACTTATGCCCTGTTACTTAACAGGATGGTGCATCTCTTGATGGCACTCAGGGAAAACACAAGTACAGCTGAACAGTACAGTGGCTGTACCACTAGGATTAGGGTTTTATAGTGAAGTAAGCCCTGTTATTCCTGGACCTGGTTAACTCTAATGCTGCATCTCCATCTTCTTAACACTGGTACTTGTACTGCTGTACAGGGAGCTGGCCAGCTGATGACAGCTGCTCTCGTGGTGCTGGCATGAGAGATGCAGGGGCAGACTAAGCACTGCTCCCTGTAGCGCCAGAAACTAGTTTAAGGAAAAACCGCTTTGCTGCCTTAGGGCGAACTATTCCTGTTAGAAAATGACTACTTCAATAAAAGGACACGTTCTGCTGAAATGATTCTTTTGATACAGGTTTTGAACAAGAAATACACTAGAGAAACCGTCTCCTTTCAGTGATGAAATGAGCATTCCTTGGAGCTGTAGTTCTGTTGCCTTTCATGTAAATAGAGCTTCCTTAGAATTGTGTGAACTCAAAGAGCTGATTTAATATCAGGCTACTGTAGTCTTAGTGTGTGGGAAAAGGATTGTGTTCCTACTTATGTTTTTATATATGGTGTATACACAGACCATGGCAGTTGTAGGAGGCCAAAGAGCCTTTCCAAGCAGAATGAACAGCTCTGGCTTGCTCTGCAGCTGATTATGAGGGAGCAAGGGAATGGGTGGGTAGCACTTGTAACAGCTAGGTTGTGGTCTCTGGAAGAACAATAACTAGCCTATTGAAGGTTGAGGCCACTGCTCTTGAAATAGTAAAATGAAAGCAGTAGCTACTGTTCAGATCTAAATTCAACTTCCCCTAGGACACAGCAGCCTAAACTGAAATAATGATGGGAGAAAGGAAACAAAAAGGTGGGCATATATTCCAGAGACCTAGACACCAGCCCTGGTAGAGCAGATCTTACTTAGGGGCAGCAATAGTTTGGCTGAGCCAATTCATTATTCAGTTTCTTCCACTGCAGCACTTTTAAACACTAGTAGCAGTAGTATCTAGTCCTTAAATATTCAAGAAGCAGAATTTTGACTACAACTTCTTTAACTCTGAAAATTCTTTTTATACTATCTTACTGTACCATCATAAACTACAAGGGCTTGGTTAGTTTGTTTTTAAAGCCACATGAGAACACACTAATTTATGATAGTGTAAGCTGGAAGAAATTCTGGCACCCCCCAAATACAAATGAAAATTACATAATTAGAGCTGCATATGGAGGAAACATTAGGGTCAGGAACGGGGAGAGTATGCAAATGTCAGCTGATTTATATGTGCATGTTCTTACGACTTCTTTTCAATAAAAGCTGTAAATTTTGCAGAACATCAAGAAAACTGGGTCCTGAATTTAAACTTTCTCAACATGTTTGCCAATATCTCAGTACCTTTGATTGAAACAGAGAACTGAAGTACAATTAGGAGTAGAATAGGGCCCCTTTTCACTCCCTGCAGAGGCCATCTGTTATTTCTTGGACATAGTTTTTTTTATAGAATGGAGAGCCAGTATCTCTCTTCCTGCCTATACAAAAAGCCAGTTGTTTGATTACAGTCATGTACATTCCACTTTATTTTAACAGCCGTGGCATAGCAGCCGAACCGGTGTTTGTTGGATACTGCGCCCATGAAGCGAGAGGGCCATAACTGCTGCAAAGACTTCTCCTCAACAACCTGAAGTGCCTCTGGGGATGAATCAAGACTTAAAATTTCACTTTTAAAATAAAATTCTTTGATAACCTTGTTGGAGTAAAAATGGTTGGTTTTAGGCTTTTAGAAATTGGGATTCTTCACTGAGAAATCCTGAAACTTGATATGATGGAGTTATTAATCCCAGTTTCTTTACATTCCAAAGTTGAGAAAAATAAAGCTAAGACACCATTTAAATAAAGAACAAACTATCTTTTTTATTTCAAGGTATCTTATCATTTGCCAGTTTTTTTTGCAACTCATAGCAAATCAGGACTATTACAGCTTAATTCACTCATTCCTAAAGGTAAAAAAAAAAAAAAAATCCTCCCTCAACAGATTCCAGGGTGGTAAGCAGGGATTACTGTCATGGAAGAACTCTTTCTTGTATTTTTTTTGCACAGATCTCACTCAATTTTCAGAAGTATCCATTTCACTTACTTGCTAAAGCAAACTCAGGTAGAAGTTAGACCCAGTCCTGAACTCTGGTCCATAATTAGTTACTATCAGTACAAGAAGTAATACTTAAGTTGTACTGTTTAAAGTGCTTATATACATATACTTTCATTCAGGTGAAAACAAATCATGATACAGACTGCCAAAACTGTAAAGTTATTTCACTGATAGACATAAACTTCACAAACTTTATTTACTAAATTAAGAAAGTTCTCGTGGCACACTAAGGACTAAGGTGCACTTAAGTGCTCACTTCCATGAAAAGCTTCTCATTACAGATCTTATCTGTAAGATAAAAGTTTGCAAAGCAACACCTGGTGGTTCCATCTCTGCAGTGCCATTAGAACAGGCTCTTGAACTTTCCCCCTTGGACAGTTAAGAGCCCAGTCTGTTTATGTGGCTGCTGACTCATCATTTACCACCATCAGTTAGTCCCAGGCAAATGTACTGGTGTACCTGTGAAAATATTTAACATGGAGGATAGAAAACGCCGTTCTACAGAGTAAAGTGATCACACCAACCCCATCCTCCTCTGAAGAAGTGCACTTTGCTCTTGACTGTTCAGGGCTTGATAACTGGCAAGCTCCAATGTGAAGGTTGCTGAGCCTGATGTTAAAGAACGCAGAACTGTTGAGTACCCCTGGACAAAATGGAGAAGATGTGTCACTCAGTTTAGGATAAAGGGAAGATAAGTTAGCATAGAAAACTGCTTAGACCACAGAGAGAGAGAGAGTGTGTCAGAAATATACTGCAACATACTGCTAAGTTAATTTTTTAATATTAATCTATTAAAAGTGCAATGCAGGCATGAGTCAATATTTTTAAAAAACTATTCCCTGTAAAACCTGTTCTAGTAGTACTTACTCCTTCTTTGACTTACACTTGAGTATGTGCTGGTTTAACAATCTGAACTGGGCAAAAGAACACTACTAGATCTGTGGGTGCTTCCTTCAGACCTTCAGTAATTAAAATACAGTAAAAAAACCCATCCATTTTATTCTTACTTACCCATAACAAAAAGTGAACTGAAGCCACTTTTTAAGCATATAAAAAACCTAGTTTTACCATTAGTAATCACGTACCATCATTTCTGCAAGTGGAACAGCAGCAACCACAACTCTGTTATCTTGACGACTCTGGATTTCCTGAATACTACCTCTCCGCTGTGCAAGATCAGCGAGTGCTGCACTGAGATGATCTTCACTTACTGTGATTTCTAGGTTCATCAGGGGCTCTAGTATTTGTATACCAGCTTTCTTCAAAGCCTACATAGAAAGGAAGGGAAATTATGTCAGTGTATTTTTGGGGGTTTTGGTTTTTTGTTTAAAATAAAGTTGACATTATAGGTACTTCTATTGTGAAGCTATCGCTTCTTTTCGAATTCTCATGAATTCTTTACTTTCAAAATCTGTAAAGTTCTCATCAAGGGCATTACACTGTCAGAGAAGATCAGGTAGCAGATACTGATACACACAGATTTTCCCAGCAGTATATAATGCTGCTGTATTCTACAGCACCTTACTGTTTCACTGTACCTTTTGCATGCAACGGGAGACACAGGCTGATACCATTGTGTGGGAGGTGTCTGGGTGCACTGTCAGTGATTGCACTGTCACATCTACATCCTGAACTGGGAATCCAAGCAGAGGTCCTGGGTGGGCCAGTGTAGAACAGAAGAAAGAAGAAAGCAGATTTGTTTTTCAGAATATTAAGAGATATGCAAAAAAATTTACAAGATTAAAGCTTCTCACTTTGCTCTCTCCTTCCCTGTCCACTCCTGAAAGGATGTGACTAGTGGTTGTGTTCCTCATTCTGTGATTTTGTCATTACCAAGCTTTGCCAGAAGTGACAAAGGAATACTTTCTTACTCTCTTTATCATAGATAGTTCTGAGAACAGTTCCTGAGTGTGCTCATCCATACAACTGTTCCCAAAAATGAAGCTTTTAAAAAATACACTATAGTATCTAAAACTTATTTATTGAAACAAGACCTCATTTGAAAAAGTAGTGAAACCTTTCGTTAAACCAGAAGACAGAGTATTTTCTATATGTTCCTTTTAAATACAATATGATCACAGCAAAGCCTGATACTAACCCACCACCACAACTCCAGGGTTAACTCAATTCCATAAAGAATGAATGGCATCTAGCATCTCAGACAGCTTATCTCCCTCCAGCCCAGGGACTCTCAAACAGACCAAACTGTATTACACTGGATGTGAGGTCTGAACTACATCTGAGGTAAAACACATTGCTTTTTTCTTACCCAGTCTTTTTGGGTTTTTTAAGCACTTAATGGCATCAATTTTAGGCTGAAGACAGCACAATTCTGAAGTGTCTTCAAGGAGCATGAAGAAAGCACACAGTTAAGAGTCATTCCAAAGCCAGAGATGGGAGATGCTTTCCAATTCCACATAGCAACATGGAAAAAACACTTCATATAGAGTAATTCTCACCTGTCAATCCACTACCTGTTAATTTTACTGTAAGACAGAGCTCTTTGGCCACTTGTTATTTAATACTTCCTATTTTTAGTCAAAAGTCAAGGACACTTTCAGTCCTTTAGAAAGCCCTCCTTTTGAAATTAGGTAAGGCTTTACTGAAAACTCATGGATTTTATGTATTTGCAAAAAATGCATCAGTTACATTAATAATGTGGTGTGTACATGTTGGCCTCTGAAACCACTTCTGTCATCAAGTAAACACCTTATCTTTTAATATCAGATTAAAAAATGAACCAGAAGAACTCCAAGCTCACTTTAGAGTGACTGAGATGAAATCAACCAAAAAACCAAACCAAGGGGATGCTGACTTCCACTCCTGGAATAGGGAAGAGTGTTCGGCGATTTTTGTAGTTAATGAAATGTCATAATTTTCCTTTGCATCTTACATACATGTTAGTACATAACTACTTTTAAGTTTTCAAGCTGTTGAGTGTTTCCTTCTAGAAACAAGTTGCTTCTTATAAAAATATTAGACAAGTATAGCTGTCATAGCACTTCCTTTACCTTGAATGCATGAATTCATGATTCCATTTTCTATAGCTCCTTGGAGTTCTTTGGGTAGTACTCCAATAACACTCTCAGCATAGTCGACGATGGGTTTTGTCACTGCTCTGTCCCCTGACCTGGGTCTCACCTCTAACTCTGCAGTTACAAAATGTCGTTTATCTCCTACTGTTTTGTCCAGTATATCTGCAAGGAGGAGGGAAAAAAAGGTGAAACAGTCATTTGAAAAAAAACCACCCTAATACGTAAAATTAATCTGAAAGTTAATCATATATCATTTAAAGTACATCAAGTTACAAATCCAAAAACAAGATGTTGCTTCCATTTACTCACTTTACCTGTAACTTGGGCAGCACTTAAGATGGTTTCTCGGTATGCTATTTGAAGAGGTCCCAAGTAAGTCTCAATTCCATATTCACGTTTGATTCGGTCGTGAATGATCTCTATGTGTAGTTCTCCCATGCCACAGAGGATAGTCTGGTGAGAAAACAGTTGAGAGAAAAGTGGAAAAATGTGAAAACCCCAGGTTTTATTACAAATGCTTTAACCAAAAACTTGCATGCTTTGAACAGTCAAAAATTGTAAATACTTCAAATTCTAAGGACCCTAGAGAGAAAACACTGCTATAAGTCATCTGACCACTACTGTAACCACTATAAAAATAGTAATCTTAAAAACTGTAATTCAGACTTTTTGAAATACAGAACTGTAGAAAACATGCAGAGCACAGGGTGACTTCCTTTATTCTGTAAAGCACAACTGCACAAGGTTCCATTTTAGTTTCACACACAAAACTTCGTAGACAACATTTAGAGAGTCCTTTTTATTCAAGAAAATCTCAATATGCAGATGAACTAACTTGACATCTTTAAAATAAAACTTGCTTATAAGGGGAGTAGTAGAAGATTCATCTTACTTGTCCTGTGTCAGGATCTATCTTCACTTTTAAACTTGGATCTTCACGCTGAAGGCAGCTCAATGCATTATCCAAGTCTGTACGTAAATATCAAAAATTATATCTAAAGTGACTTCAGTAGTTTCAGAATTACATGAAGTGCCTAGGTATCACTTTCCTCATAAGGTCAAATCTTATTCTCAGAGCCAGCAAAAGGACCCTAGAGAAGCACAGATTTTGGCAAAACAAAGTCAAGTCAGATTACAAGTAATCTGCAACTTCTGATTTTCTCACACAAAGTAACTGCACTACAGAGTGCTTTAATTTAATTATTTGACGTACTATTTTCAGAGTGAAATTTTGTGTTTGTATGGAGACAGGCTGGAACCTATAAATGATTCGTAAAGCCAATAAAAAGTACTGATCCTTTTGCACAGATAAATTTTCAACTGTTACATGATTTACTTAAATGTGAGTTCAATATGAAACGTTCAAATGCAAACACAGATACCGTTTTCTTCCTGATTCCCCATTATCTTAACTGCTGAGGAAAGCAGCTACAGAATGATAAACTAAGAGCTGAGACTGCATTTATCTGCCTTAAAAGTCTTTGGGGAAAAAACAAACAAAAGTAAACTAAAACATCCAACCCCCCAAAATCAGTAATATTTTACAATCCAGTTGCTCAGCCTACAGACATGTTGCTCCCAATCTCTGTTCTACCTTGCTTCATTCCACTACACTGGTCTTTATCCCTCCTCCTCTTCACTCCCAACCATGCTCAGAGTTGAAAGGTTTTTTCCAAAAAGTGTCAAATAATCAAGTTCTCTGGTACACACTGCTGGGAAGACAGTAAGATTGCAATTCACACTGCATGGATGAACCCTAACTAGACACAGAGAAGTCTTGCTAAGTGATTACACCAGAGATTAATAAAAATGCAAATGCCAACTGAAAAAACCCTGACATTTCCAGGTAATTTGTACTCGGGACATACGTACAGCACGTCAGTGTGATGGCAGCAAAACTGAGCATGAGTGCCTCTATCTCATATCTAAATGAAAAACCACTATTTTTCTAGACACAAAAACTAGAAAAGTACTAATAGTAGTACTGCTTGATGTAGTAATAGCAAAGGATATCAATAACCATGATCTAAAATACAGCATCAGTGCAAAACATCAAAAGGATCACTGACTGATAAATTTGTGCAAATCATTCATGTCAGCCAGGTAGCTTCATTGTACCTTGTTGTTTGGCCATTGAAGGAGGTTCAATAGTACAGAAGAAGACAGGGTCAGGGATCTCAACACCTGCCAGCAGAAGGCTGTCTACGTCACTCGTGGACCTCTTCTCCCCAGCATCCCTTCCAGCTCGGCGTGCTGCAGCGACTGCTGAAGCCTTTGATGACACTATGGTATCTCCAGTGGCACTCTACAGATCAGCACCAGTGAGCCACAACACACAGGAGGGGGAGAGGTGGTGATGTGAAAAAAAAACCAACAAAACCCCAACAAAAATCCCAAAACTAAAATGCATGCCAAAGCTGGTTACTCTTTAGACAATAAAACACTGAATTATTACACTAATAGAAGCAAGCATGAAACAAATTTGTTTGAACTTCAACTGTTGCTTTTGGGTAACTTATTTGGAACATCCTTCTCCATCCCCACAGTAGGTCTCTTTGTGGCATTACACTGTATTTTAAGACTTAAAAATATATGCTCGAACCATAATAAAACACATCTTCAGCTTTCCAATCAGCACTGCAGCTTCCAGTTCAATTACTACATTTGTACATTGTAATATTTCATTTTAGGAGGAAGTATATGTAAATGCACTTCAAATAAAGCAAGTTTACATACTGACATTATCAAGAACATATCTAAGATATAATACCACAGAAGTAGAAAGCACACTAGTGAAACAAGCTCCCTTTCAGAGTCAGTATTTTTCATTACCTGTTTTAACCCAACGGTAAGAGCAATGTTGCCAGGCATCAGTGATGGTATTTCAATGTGCTGATCAGCAAAAGGCAGGAGCAGCCGGCTCATTCTCTCTCTAAAAATTAAACTCTTGTATTACGTGGGACTTCAACAGACATTGCAATTCTACATTAAAACCACAGCTCTATCTTACTTACGTGCAACTTTTGTTAATATTATATACAGCTGACTGAGGTTTCAGTGAACCTGAGTAAACACGAACAAAAACTAGAGGTCCACGACACTTATCATGGAGAACTTTAAATGCTAGGGCACACAGGTCATCCTTGTACCATTGTCTGCAAAATAAAAAGAACAACATGCATGCCTGTAGGATTAATCCATTCAATCTCACAGTTACCTAAACTTCCACTCATTTAAGGGATAATATGTTTCTTCTTGCAATACTAATAGATGCAGATTTTAAAAATCATAATTTATACCAAAAAAGCAGTTCCAGCTCCAGTAGGACTTGTAAGATGTCACATGATTCAGTCAGTACTAAATAGGATCCCTAGACCACATTTTTGTAAAATGAGAATATTCTCAGATAATACGAAGACTTTAAAGTGCAAGTTTGACAGCTTAAGATAAATGCATACAATTCCTGTAGCGCTGACCAAAACAGGTTCAAGTGTATTTTTCTGTCCACACACCTCTAATGTTATTTAATACCTAAAAAGAGTAAACATTTTTAAAGAATATGAATGCTTTGTTAACATCTTTTATTTTCTTCTTTTATGCTTTCCTATTTGTTTTTCCTTGTTTGTGAATCTCCTTTTCTATCTGTACTTACAGAAACTCATATGAACGTTCATTAGGTGCAGGCAAGTACATGGTGATGGCATCCAGTAGTGGTTGCACTCCTTTGTTCTTCAGTGCACTGCCACAGAGGACGGGGACAGCTTTGTGAGCTAGAGTGACTCTCCGGATAGCAGACTGTAACTGCAAAAAAACCCCTATTTTCTGTTAACACATGAACTACAATTTAGCCTTAAATTGCACCCTAGAGATCAGATATTGCTAATAAATCCCCAAAGAGTTTAAAAAAAGCATGTTTGTAAATACAACACCACTCATCCAAACTCCTTTCACGGCTTTTAATGAGCTCCAAACCACAAACCCAAATGTTTAGATGCTAAAACAGAAGACGCTGCTTTTAAGATTTCTAAACATTTGATACACTTCTGCAACCGTTCTTGTTCTAACAGTCCCTTTAATTCAGAACGTTGTACCTCAATGCTTTCAACATGCAGTGAGTGAAGATCCAAACAATTCAAAATGGTTGAGATGCTACTTTTGTTCATAAAAACCAGCAGCTCAGTTACAAAGTGCACTGAGTCTACCTGGAAGTTCCACTTACCTTTCCCTAAGCTCTTTTGCAGTAGTGAAACTTTCAAAACAAAAAACAAACCCACTTTCCTGAAAAAACGTACCCTACTTTTAAAACTGTGCCTAGCATGCCCAAGAATCACAGGGCATTTGTATAAAATTCATACTAAACTCAAATACATTCACAGTACTCTTAATTCACTGCAAAAGCTGGTGTGATTTCTTTCTGTTGATAAATCTGCAAAATCATAATTTGCATGTGCCAAAGGGATAATCTGCATGTGCCAACCCAGCCCCTTGGAATAACAGCTAGCAAACACCTGTTTATGAATAATGAAATGTAAAAATTACCTTCTCAGCTGATATTAAGTCAAAATTTTCACTGTGTTCTCCTAGAACCAGTTCAGCAAATTCATCATCCAGATCTGCAACCTTCAAGAGAATAGTTCTTTGTTATTTGGCATACAGCAATTTCACAGACAAGACACAGATCTTACTTATGATAGATAGCTAAACTGAGCAAGAACAAAGCCTTTCAAAACATGAGAGATCAAAAATTCAAACCACAGAAAATTATGGAAATTAATGTTTCAAGAAAGGAAAAAACATTTAAAAAAATAAACATTAAAATCCACTTATAAAGCTGCTGTCAGGTAAAACATCAGTGGGAGAGAGAAAGCTTGTACTCCTCCCTGAAACGTGAAAAAACTCCAGCCAAACAGTGACAGCCATGAGGGGTATAAATGACTGCACTTCAAACCTGCAAATATGAAATGACTGAAGTAAACAGAAGTAACCTTTGCAAGCCAACAGACACTCAGCTGGACAAAACAGAGAAGCATCAGGACCTTTTGACCTTCTTCATGTCAAAGGCTTGTATGTCTAAGAGTATATCTGTGTTTTCAAACTGTACCACTTAGTTTGACCTGTAACTTAACTACTCTGTAAACCTCATCTCACATACACCCCTGCACTGTCACAGGCTCCTGCTCCACGTGCAGGAAGGCACTTGCTCCCTCTAATGGCTACGAACCAATTGACCAAATTCTGAAAGAAATCCCTGATAAGCAATTAGAAGTCTAATCAGGCTAACAGGTAAAACATTAAAGGAACCAGTTTATTTAATTAAGTGAAAGTAAAGTGTGCAAAATGGCTGGTATTCAAAATACTAACTTTGACAGTGTTTCTGATAATGACTTAGAAAGCATTTCAAAAAAGATTTTATGAACATAAGGTTATCTCACTTATTACACTACTGGTCCACCCCTTCCTCCTTCAGGAAGGGCACAGAAAAAAAAGGGGGAAAAAAACTGTTCTTACAAAGCTTTTTATCTGACAATACGTTTCTTAAGATAAAAGACTGAGTAATAATACCCCCATTTAAATCCTGGTACGTTTGAAAACCAGATTTTGTATGAGTTCTACTGAACTCAGAGCAATATAAAACAGATCTCCCTGATTCTCATATTTCAAAAGAAACGGAAAGCCTACCATTATCTGTTTATGTACTTGCACAATGTTATTCAAAGCTTTATGAAAGGCAGTATTTCCAATAAAATAGATCAATTTATGATTGTATTGAGCTGCCTCTAACACCATATTTACTGCCATTTTGACCAGACTGCAAAAACCCATTCAGCTTCTAGCTGCCACTCCAGAAGAGTATGGATGCCCTTCAGGTACCTCAGTCAGGCCTTGTGTGAATGTACCAAATATCCTTTGGCATCTAACACTACAAGATTAGCCAACTGAAGGACAAATTTAGTGTCTGCTTGCTTCAGTTCCCTATCTATAAAGCAGGGAGTCTTCCATTTTGTACAGCCAGGGACTCCAACTCTCTACAATCAGCGTGTTTTGCCA
The DNA here is from genome assembly GCF_022539395.1 of Myiozetetes cayanensis. Taxonomy (NCBI): domain Eukaryota; kingdom Metazoa; phylum Chordata; class Aves; order Passeriformes; family Tyrannidae; genus Myiozetetes; species Myiozetetes cayanensis. The sequence continues at coordinate 52,080,677 of NW_026087631.1, read as the reverse complement.
TCACATATTAACATTCCCAATGTGTGTCAAGCAACTTTGACAGATGGAAGTGAAAACAATTTGTAGTTCAGCAAGGACAAATGCAGAATCTTGCCCCTACAACAGAACAAATCCAAGCACTGATACAAAGTGGGGATCAACTAGTCATCTTCCAGTGACAAAGGCTGGGCTACATCCACAAGAGCACAGCCAGTGGATCAGGGAAAGCAGTTAGCACCCTCTGCCCTGCACTTGTGAAGCTGCATCTAAAGCACTTTTTAGCTCCCCCAGCACAGAAGAAACTGACAAGCTGTAGGAAGTCCAATGGAAAAACACTAACAGGGCTGAAGCAGAGAGATGTGTTTGTTATACCTTGGAGAGACAAATGCTTTCTCTTACTGCTTGAAATGGTGGGTGTGGGCCTGTTTCAGGGAAAACAGAGCTAGATTCTTCTCAGAGGTACACAACAAAAGGACCGGCATGGCTGCCACAGGTCACAACATGGTAAATTCCCACTGGACCAAAAGAAATAGTGATGGGACAGGTTGCCTAGAGACTGTAATCACCATCCTTACACTTGAAAACTCAACTGAACAAGGCCTGAACAATCCGATCTAGTGCTGAAGTCAGCACTGCTTTGAGCAGGTCTCTTAGCCAGAGTCACTTAAGCTACAGAGCCTATCTTTCCTACTGTTCTAAGTAACAGTTTTAAATACATTATGCATTTACTTTAGAACTTTACTTGTTCTATTAAGGTATTTCTGGCATCCTGGACTTCTTGGAACAGGTTTGGATCATCAGCCTCCAGCAGCAGCTTTCGCTCAAAATTTTTTCCATCATCCAAATCAGACGTAGGTTTCCAAATTATTTTTGATTTAGTCACAACATCAACCAGTCCTCTGAAGGTCTTGGCTTCCCCAATGGGCAACTGCAAATAGAGTAGAAACTTTAGACAACTGCAAAAAATTATGAAAGGAGTTCCATTTGAAAGAAAGCTTACCTGTAATAGCAAAGGTTTTGCCTTCAACTTCTGTTTGATGCTCTCAACGGCATATGTAAAACTATATAAAAAAAATCAAATACTAATTTACACAAAACTTAATGACATTAGTAAAATACATCTATCATTCCTTATTTACTGCAAAAATTACTCCTACAATTACATAAAAATATGTATTTGCATTTGCATTGTATATAGTAAGTACTAACATAATTGGGTTGCTCTATGCTTAACAAGAAAACTTTAGTAAAGACATTCTCTTATAAGGTTTTTAGCAATAATTAAAATATCTGTCTAAATACCTTGCCCTGTTTTTGTCCATCTTGTTTAAAAAGCAAATTCGTGGTATCTGATGTTTGTCTGCTTGTCTCCAGACTGTCAGAGTTTGTGCCTAAAACAAAAGACAAAATGGAAACGTTAGTGCACAGTTCAGTACACAGCTTAACTATGTACTCCCCGATTCCACTGAGGCTCTGAGTTCAGGGTACAGAAGGGAACTGTGCTGAGTGTCTTCCAATGATTCCACATCTAGCAGTACAAATGAATTTCACAAGCCACTTTGTTTTTCAGCTGGAGACATTCCCCTTCCTTCACTAAGAATATGCAGGAATATGGGCAGGACAATATGGAGAGAAACTAAGTATTACAGGGGACTTTTCTGAAGTCCCCCTTTTTTTCAAAAAACTTTAGAATTTATTGCCAAAATACTTAAGCACACACAGGCAAGTATTTCTGTGGCTACACATACAACATTAAAACTAGTCTTGTTTTGCTAGTAATTTGTGCACTGCCGAGCCATTTATCATACATATTTTTATTTGGAAGTTAAAACAGGTATATATAAAAATCAGTTTGGATTCAGAAGTAGTCTGTTCCAGTACATGGAATAATTTGCTACAAGAATTTGCTACAGAGTTGTCAAAAAAACCACAAGCAGATCTAACTGTTTTGCTCTTGGGGGTGGGGCTGTTTCTCAGTTCAGGTTCACATTTGATGGCACTTAAATGTTTTCCAACAAGTTAAGTAATGGGACTTACAGTGATCAAGAGTTCTCTCATCCCTTATCTAGGAAAAAGGTATGTCCCATGAAAGACAATGATTTCACAGATAACTTTTCTATAGGTTTGAACTACAGAAACACCTCATGCCATATAAAGTCTAATTCCACTCTGCCTTCACTTTTTCTGCACTACAAAGGCCATGTTAAAAAGACCATTGGGCAAGGAGAAATTCTGGCTGAAAATTTCAATTTTCTACATGAAATCTGAAAATGAGAAATTGACAGACATTAATTTCTTTCCACTTGTGTAGCTAGCCAGAAGCATTCACATCAATCAATGTTTGTAAAAGACAGCCACAAACCAACAAAAACACCTCAAACTTTAATGGTAGTCCCACTTATTTGCTGTTTATTACCATGGAAATTCCTGTGCACTACAGAACCTGAAATTAAATGCTCAGCTTCTTGAAGCCGACAAAGCATCAAGAGATATAATACAGTGCAACATCTCTGTACAGTATTTCAGTCTGATTGAAGTCATTAGATGCTGTGTGAAAATAACTGGGAGTAGTTGGGGGTAAAATTAGAGAAAACTGGGAAGTTATATTCACACTCTTAACGTAAGTTGTAACAGTGTGGAAATCATAGGGGGACATGCAGTTGCCACTCCCTGGACGGGATGTGGTCGGCATGCCTGACTTCCCATGCACAGTACATGCTAAGGGGAACTAAACAGAGCGTGGAACTGAGCGGAGACACTGAGGCCAGGCTCTGTTGAAATCCTTGCACGAGGGAAACTTGGTGGTAGGAGAAGATATCTTGCTGTTGAACAAGCAACCATGACAAGATCATACATGTATGCCTCCATCCTAAAAGTTACCTCAGATGTAATACTGACCTCCCAAGGTACAACCACCCCCCCACTGTACATGGGGTATGATTAGAGTCACTCAACCTCCACCTGAACACAAAAACAGTAATAAACTAAATTAAAAATGGAAAGAAGTTAGGGAAGACTCCATTGTAACTGCTAGGATCAGTCCATGGGCTGAACCTGTCTTCCTCCCACAGAGATGCCTATTGGGTAAGAACCATACACTTATGTGCACTGAATGATTATATGGAATCAGCTTATGTTAGGCACTAAGCTCGTTAGTCTTTGAATACCTTTTGGCAGTCAGATACTATCACTGGCAATCTTTGAACCTTACCCATCACAGTTTTCTGTTACATTAATAAACTATATCCATAAACTGTTAAGTCTGAGTCTTTCAAGGGTGTTAACATCTGTTGCCAGCAGGTAAAATACTGGCCTGTGGAGGCCCAGGATGCTGTAGGTTTGTGTCCCTGAATCTCTTCTGAGGCACTGACAGACCAAATAAGGATCCCCCCAAGGAGGGGGTCTTTCCACTTGGATGTCACCCTGAAGCCTTTACTTGAACCACCCTCTGATCCAGTGGACTGTTCAGTAATGGGACATTGAGACTGGTCAGGCACAAAGGTCTTTACTTTCCTGGAGCACTGACAGACTAACCAGACAAAGAAGGTTTGGGAAAATCTCTCCCCTTTCATGTAACAGATGCGTACACAAAAGACAAATCTACCAGTTGTTTTTACCTCAACACCAGCTGAAGCATCAAACACTGCTACTGCTCCATCCAGGACTCTTAAGCAACGCTCAACTTCCACTGTAAAGTCCACATGACCTAAAAAAAAAAAAAATCTTCCTTTTATACCATCAAACAGGCAACATCAACAGGTCGTTACAAATTTAAACTAATTTTTTTTTCAAATCATGTCAAAACAAGTCTTTCTTTACTTGCAGGGAAATACACCCATCAGTCTTCAAAATACACAAGATTGTTACAATGCAACCCTAGAACTGAGAACAATTTACTGTGGAAATATCTAAGCTCACCTTACACAAGATAGATTAGGCATCAGCAAACAGTAATTATCCAAAGCTGAACAGAGTTCAGTATAGGCTTTTTTACTGATGCAATTAAACCAGTTAAATTTTGCATGATATTTAAAATTAAGACATTCTACAACACTCCACCTCATCCCCTTTCCCTTGGTAATAACAGTACTGCTAAAGAGGAGTACCTGGGGTGTCAATCAGATTGATTCTGTAATCCTTCCAGTCAAACGTAACCGCAGCAGACTGAATGGTAATGCCACGTTCTCGCTCTTGTACCATAAAATCTGTCACTGTGTCTCCATCATCAACATCTGTGAACAGGAAGCAGAACTGGGTAGGTAAATAATCCAAAATCTGAAACTGTCTTTGAATACAGTTGTCAAGAGAGTTGGAAACACTGTGCCTTTTATATATACATATAAACTACAAAAATTAGCTTTTTCAAAACAGTATAACATCAGGTAATTTACCCAGGCTCCCCTTCCAAGGAACAAATGGTCTGCAAGTCAAAGACAGGCAATTCCAACAACCTTTTTATTGTTCTTAATCCTAGTAATGCCATGAGAATCTTAAAAACTAAAGCAAAGTCCAAAATCACAAACAAACTACAGCTTAAAAAAACTTGGCTGCACTGACTGTATGGAAGATGACAGACATTTAAAAATTTGGTAATCAGAAGATAATTAAGTTAAAACCAAAGTAAAAAAAACCACACATGAACAAACTCTAAATAAGAGGTTGAGTTTCGCTTACGGATTTTAGTTTTAATCTTTAATAAAAAGAGAAGCAGTTCCACATGTTTAAACAAGCAAGACACCATGTTCAAATGCTCCACAAGCCTAACTTCTTCTATCACTGTCATACATAGCTGAGAACAGGGAATTAAATTTAAAAGGTCAAAAAGCGCAGAGGCTGTGCTATGGCTTTCAAAAGAAATGGATACTTTTTCTTAATCTGGTTTCTTTACAGTTCAAAAGAAAACTGAAGAAACAGCTTTACCAGAACGGCCAATGAGCAACAACTAAAATAAGGAGATCCTGTAATTAAATGTTAAATAAAACATAATGCACTAAAACAAAAATACGAACCTATGATCTCTCAAAGTACAACTGCCTTAGAACATAATGGAACGTGCATTAAAATTCCATTAAACCACAGCACAACTTTGGAACAACTGGCTTCTACATCAAGTATTCCATCAGCAACCTCTAACTGCATTGCATGTTACTGTACATTATTAAATCTCTCAAAGCTACTCAAATACAAAAAACATTTCTAACCTCCAAGTGTTCTTATATATCCAGAATAATAGAGCATTCTCTCTGTTGTCGTAGTTTTGCCTGCATCAATGTGGGCCATAATGCCAATGTTTCGGATTCTGCATAAAGTGAAAACATCGGGTTTAGTGCAATAACTTTTTTATTCTGTGATATTCTTATTTACATAAACAATCAATACTCATTGACAATAACATCTCAGATTAATAACATCTTTCCTCTGCTGCATATCTGATACAGTGTACATTCCAATACTGAAAGATGTTAGTATTGAGACAGTGGAAAATCAGTAGTACTGAACAGTTTTGCAACAGGTGTCCATATTCCACTTCAGGGAAGGCCGCTTCTTGGGCTTATCCTCACCCATCTGCTCTCCCCTCCAACAGAAGCAGCCTTTCAACCCTCTCATCCATCCCAGTCCCTGACACCTGGTGCCCAAAACAATCCATTGCATATATTCCCCTTGTGCTCTAAATACAGCATCCATTGTTCCCATGATGCTCTTTGATTTTGTTCAACTCTTCCTTTCTGAAGTACCTCAGCAGCAGCTTCCAGAACTGCTACACTTGCTCTGTGCAGCACCATTAACATTCACCATTAATGCCAGCTGACCTCACGCTTAGGACAGAAGTAGTCTTCCAAAGGAACTTCACCCCTAGGATACTTCTTTGGCAGCTCAGTCCCCAGTTACCCTGCCCTCATCTAAGGTGGCTGAGTGCTCCTATGAACACAAAGCACACAGCCCCAGCAACAGCAGAGTCCCAGTTGCCAAGACACCCTTTCTCCCTTTTTCAACTCCCAACACCACCATGGATTTGGAGCTTCCCTAAAAGCCCAGTTTTGGCTACGACAATGTAAACAAGAGACAATCCCAGACCTCTCTGACACCAACAAGTGTTCTACATTGAAATGTCACAAGAGTAAAAATAAGCAAGTACTAAATTTAAATTAAACATCCACATGTGACAGGCACAGCAACAACTTAAAACCCTTCATCACATGCCCTGACAGTCAACTGCCCGACTGCCAATTACATCCAAACAATAAGCCAGTATGACGTACCTGGATATATCAGGATTAATGACAGAATGCAGAGACTTAACATCTCCTGGAGACGAAAAAAAATTAAACAACAATTTTCAAGACTGAACCCAATGTAGAAAATATATTTAGGAAAACTTCTAAAAACCTTATTAAAAAAAAAGATTCAGAGACACAATTCCTGACAATCTGTAATAGCTACCACCTCAAATTTCTAAAGATATGTACTTAGTTCTCAATATAGCTCTCTCTCAAAAACAAAGAACAGAAAATCTTCAAAATTACTGTAATTTAGAAACAGGAGGAAAAAGCCAACACAGAAAAGTATCATCAGCACAGTAACATCTTATTCTGCAGAAGTATGTCTTAGTTCAAGACAACTGTAAAGCTGATGTTCATCTGGACTGATAATTAGATAATTAACTTATACCTGGTAGAGCACTGTAGTTTCTCAGACTGCAGTTTTGCTGTGTCACACTCACAACTCTCATTTTTGTCTTCCTGAAATACGCATGCTTGAAAGAAAAAAGAATCATACAGACTATTTATCATTATAACTAATTATTTAGTTACATTTTTGCCAGTTATACAAAAATAAACTAAAAAAAATATATCTATAGGAACAGATACTGTTGTTACATATTTATATATGCTCAAAACACAACCTATGTGGAAGCAGATGCTTGAAGATGATGCCCACACTGAGGTTTAAACCAAGCTCGATCCCAGTAATATCTGGTATGTCTAGTAAAAATCTATTAATAGCATCAAAGTATGTTGCCAATAGCCACATTGTTTTAAATATGTCTAATTATTTTTGTAAATAATACAAATTTAACAATGATAAATGTTAAGCAGTCAAAAAAATTACATAAAAATTACAAATTCATCTTCCCCATTCTGAAGTCCTATTCCAACATAAACGTACCTGTTCTGTTTGGAAGCCAACTTTTAAAGGAAAGGAAAAAAGAAAAAGCCAACACCACCACCACAATCAAAAAAGTTTACTCAGAATAACCCAAGTATTTCCTTCGCTCACAGAGGAAGTACCAAATTTGGGGAAACTTCACCTTACTGCATAAACTTGATGACTTCAATGAATCCACTGAAACTCTCCTCATAAGTCTCAACATTCTGGCTCCACTCTCTGATGCTGTTCCCTGACAAAGTAAGTAAACCACACAAAATGTTTATGACAGGAAACAGGTTGGTTGTATCAGTTTGACATAACTCAGTCAAGAGACTTTACTCAGGTTCCAGTCAAATCAGGTTAACACTTTGCAGGTTAAATCAGTATCATATCTATAAAAATAATGTTATTAACCCTCAGCAATGCAGCACAAATGCACGCCCACAAACACTAGCTATATTTCTCAAAGAAATTTTCAAACAGTAAAGCAAAATAATGAACTTCAGAGTTTACACTCACTCTTAGAGAAGCTCTAGAGCACCGATTACTGCTCAGTGAAGGGCAATCGGATTTTCTGGTCTTGAAAGAGGACGCGTTGCAGGGCGAAGTACCTATTTAGAGTAAAACCAGCAGAAAATATTAAGTACTAAGACCTTTTAAGCATCGCCAAACACCTGGTAACAGAAAGCACAAATGCAGCAGCTTCCGAAGCAGTCCCAGCTGGCTACTACTTAATTAAGGAGACGCCAGTGTCCAGCTCCAGTGCTTTGATGCTTCGTGGTAGTTTCACAGTTTCACAGAAGCTCTGCGCGCAGGCTCACCTGCACACCCTCATCCTACGATCCGCACCCCCGTGTCCCGGAGGAGCCGCCGCGCTTCGCTGTGCGGGGTGCGGGACGGGCGCGGTGCCCTCACACTGCCCGTGAGGAGCGGAGCCCGCGGCGGAGCCCCGCTGACGCGCCACAAAACGGCACCGCCCTGCCCTGCCCGCCGCCTCACGAACCTCTGGGGCGTCTCCGCGCCGTCCCCGAGCACCTCCCGCCCCGCCGCAGCCTCAGCACGACCGAGCCCAGAGCTCCGCGACGGACCCGGCCTCGGCTCTCCCCCGCACCGCCGCCATGCCGCCGGAAGGCGCGCTGCCTCTCCCTTCCCCCGCTGCCTCACCGCCTTCCGCGTTCCCCCCTCTGACACGACCTGACAGGCCAGGCGGCAGAAAGCGCCCCTTCGGCCTCTCCCGCTCCGCTTTTCCCTGCCTCCCGAGCCCTGCCGAGCCCGGCGCCAAGGCCCTGGGGAGCCCGCCGCTCCGCCTGGCGGAACCAAAGCGCTCCGGGGAGAGTTTCCAGCCGGGGCCGGTTCGCGAGCGGCGCTTCCTTTTCGCCGCGGAGCCGCCGACATGGTGGGAGCCGGGAGCGGGGAGTCGGGGCACGGGATGCGGGACTGGGACGGCGGGAGGCGGGACTGGGACGGCGGATGGTGATCGGGACGGTGATGGATTGGGACGGCGGGATGCGGGATTGGGACGGCGGGATGCGGGACTGGGACGGCGGGATGCGGGACTGGGACGGCGGGATGTGGGACTGGGACGGCGGGATGCGGGACTGGGACGGCGGGGCGCGGGCGGGCTGGGGAGCGTGCGGGCGGTTGGGGGGGCCTTGTGAGGGAGCCGCCGTCGGGCCGTGCCCTCGCCGTGCCGCCGGCCCCGGCCCCCCTGACGGCGCCGCCTCTTTGCCCGCAGCCGCAGAACGAGCACATCGAGCTGCACCGCAAGCGCTATGGGTACCGCCTGGACTACCACGAGAAGCGCAGGAAGAAGGAGGGCCGGGAGGCGCACGAGCGGTCCCGCAAGGCCAAGAAGATGATCGGGCTGAAGGCCAAGCTGTACCACAAACAGCGGCACGCCGAGAAGATACAGATGAAGAAGACGTGAGTGTCCGCCTCCTCTCTGGAGCCGTCCCGTAGTCCTGACGTTTGAGGGATGAGGCAGGACGCTGATACCGTTATAAAGAGCTAATAATTACTTGGGTCACGCGTTGTACACTTAAATAGCACTCAAGCTGCAGGAGGAAAGGGGCTTTGCCGCAGTGGATACGTTTCGTACTTCCTCTTCCCAATGAATGTTAACAATTCCGCCGCCAGAGGCATTCTCCAAGAGAAGTGTTTAGCAATGATAGCGACTACTGTAATTACGGTAGAAAAGTGAATCCATTTACTTAAGGCTTTCACATCAACCGCTGAGTTAATATGGCAAGAGGTAACAGGCTTATTTTAATGGTTAGGAGAAAAAATACAGTAACATACACAGTGTTTGAGCAGAGCATGAGGCCTGTCTTCAAGGATAAATTACGTTATCAAGCATAGACAAACACAAGCATTTTTTTTTGTAAATTTTATCTGTTGTTGAAATCAAGGTTGTAAATAGTATCCTAGGAGCCCCTGGTGGTCTAGTGGTAAAGGCGCGGCGCTGTCACCGCCGAGACCCGGGTTCGATTCCCGGTCAGGGCCACTCCCGGGCAGGTGGAGCTCGTTAGCCCTTAAAGGCAACCCACCTACGTCCTGAGGACCTCGCTGCCACCGTCCAAGCTCGGCCCCGGCAGATGAACCTTAGGATTAAAGGGTGGGCTCAGTTCCGCGCACACTGTGTCTCACCTAAAAAACCCTATGCGCAGGCTGGAAGGTGTAAAGACCTTCCCTGGATCTTCGCTCGCGAAGACTGGCCATTATTATTAAATAGTATCCTTCATTACTAATGAACTGAATACCTGTCCACCAGATTGGTTTTGTTGCTTTCAAAGTGTAGATAGTTGTTTTCCTCTGCTACTTGTTAAGATAATGGGTTTATTAACTAGTTTGTGGTCTTTTTTCCCCCCACTTTTACAAACACACATTCCTCACATTTGTAAGCATTGCCATCAAATCTCAGAGGAGGAGTGGCATGTTATTTTTTGTCAGAGAGGAAGTACATCTCTCAGTGTACTTGGCTGTTTGCTTTAAGTCATTCAGAAATTCATTATAAGAGATGCATGTCTTGTGTTCCCAGCTTGGCAGGAGGTGCCAAGGTTTTATGCACTATGCAGTCTGTCAGTTGTTAAATTAAGTGAAATACTTGTTTACCTTGAAAATTATTTAGGATTGTTTCTTATATATAAATGTGTAATTCTTTACAAATATCTCTTAAAAATTTGAGCAGGCACAGGCTAAGTTGAAAGGGTCTATCTAAAAATAAGCCTTTTTTCCCTCCTTCTAATACTGGCTTTCTTTCTTTGCAGCATTAAAATGCATGAGAAGAGAAATACAAAGCAAAAGAGTGATGAAAAAACACCCAAGGGAGCTGTACCAGCGTACCTGCTGGACAGAGAGGGCCAGTCCCGAGCTAAGGTTCTCTCTAACATGATCAAACAGAAAAGAAAAGAAAAAGCTGTAAGTAACTGTATCAGAGTTCAGATACCTACAGTTATTTGTGACAGTGACCACTTTGTGTTGCTGATTCTCAGTTTTCTTAACAGCCTACAAGCAAAGACTAATTAAAGCCTGAAACCTTGAGTAATTGAGCAGTTTAGGACAATGTGAGCATATGCAATATCTTAATTTTCAGAACTTTAAATGCTAATTAAGTAGCTACAAGTTGTATGACAAGTATGGTCTACCACTAACTATAATTTAGGGAAATTTTATTTTATGCTTTGTCCATCCTCTTTTACTTAGCAATGTGACATGAAGGAACACTGACCTTTTTGTTTCCCCCTCTTCCAGGGGAAATGGGAGGTTCCTGTGCCAAAGGTCCGTGCACAAGGGGAAACAGAAGTTTTGAAAGTAATTCGTACAGGAAAGAGAAAGAAGAAGGCCTGGAAGAGAATGGTTACCAAAGTTTGTTTTGTTGGAGATGGCTTTACTAGGAAGCCTCCTAAATACGAGCGATTCATTCGACCTATGGTAATATTTTTGAGCCTTAAAGATCATTTAAGTAATAATTCTTCTGACTTACTGCCTTGAGTTTCTGTGGTGAGGGTGCTTTCTTGTATGATAATGCAGTGAATTACTACTTACGTAGAATGTTCCTGTTGGTTTGCTTGCATAAATCTAAAGTTCTGATTGCATGTGGGTGGGGAGATGCCCCTGCAATCACAGTCTGTGTTGAAATATCTGCTTTTATTCCCGCAACTCAGATGATGTCAGGAAGTTAAAACTATGAGCTTTCAAATCTTTATCAAAGGTATTTTGAATAGCTGTTAATGTTGGAGGCTTCTTTTTCAAGCTACTATGATCTCTCAGCTGCAGAAGCCAACTCTCTTCTAAGACTCCAGAGCTCCCTCCTGTCTAAAGTAAGCTTAGTACCTCCAGAAGTGCTGTACCTACATCCTGACCTTTACTTACACAGCTGCAGGAACAGTGCCTGGGCTCTCAGCCTGGCAGTGCACAGGAGGAAAAGCTGGATTCGGTGATACAGTGTAGTTTTTAGAGGAACACGTGTTCTTGTTCTCTCACAGAACTCAGTAACTGCTGGATTGTACCTCATTACTAGTTTGATCGTATTACACAGAAGCCTTGGGTAGATTTTTATTGACACAGAATGATTTATGGTACTTAATGGTAAGGTACCCCTTACAAAGTGCAAGTTACTAGATAAAAACTGCTATAGAGATGAGTATTTAATTTTACAATACTTTCTTTATGGAACAGTAACCATCCAAGATAACCAGTATTATTCTTGTGCTATTATTAAAAATTTATATCCTGAAAATACACACTGAAAGCTTTTTCTTATCATTAATCAGGTTCTTAAATAATTTTGATAATCTATAGGAGGTAGATAGCATTCTGTATTCTAACCCAGTCTTAGAACATAAAGCTGAGGATATAATGCTGCAAGTGTTTACTAGATCAGACATGAGAGCTTAAAGCAAATATTAACTCATTCTAACATTCCTTATGCAACAGGGCTTACGTTTCAAGAAGGCACATGTGACACATCCTGAACTTAAAGCCACGTTTTGCCTACCTATCCTTGGCGTAAAAAAGAATCCATCTTCTCCTTTGTATACAACACTTGGTGTAATTACCAAGGGTACCGTCATTGAGGTTAATGTGAGTGAGCTTGGCCTTGTGACACAAGGGGGCAAAGTTATCTGGGGTAAGTAAGTTTAACTAGTCATACTGCAGAACTACTTTTATAACTAGTCATACTGCAGAACTGCTTTTAAAAGTTTTAAGTCCTCATTGCATCATGTATTGTTAAGACCTTGTCCTATAGTCATTGTTAAATGTTTTGTTTGGGCTGTAGCAGAAACAACCATTAGCAACTCTGAAAATAAAAACTTTAAGTGTTAATCTTGGGCTTTCCATTCACACTTCAGGATCAAGTTGGATGAAGTTCAGAACAAAGACTCAGCTTGCTTGCCTGTGTGTCACATTGAGCAATGTCACAAGTTATAACTGTGTGAACAATTATATTATGTTTTCAGTGGAAGTTGTATAGGAGTATCATAGCCAGATTCTGCACATGGGATGGGGCAACCCTGGTTTTGAATATAGACTGGGGAACAAGAGGCTGGAGAGCAGCATTGTGGAAAAGGGATCTGAGGGTCCTGGTTAATGGCCAGTTGAATCTGAGTCAGCAGTGCCCTGGCAGCCGAGAGGGCCAACCACGTCCTGGGGGGCATCAGGCAAAGCATCACCAGCCGGTCAAGGGAGGGGATTGTCCCGCTCTGCTCTGCACCGGGGCGGCCTCACCTTGAATATTGTGTGCAGTTCGGGGCACCACAATATAAGGAAGATACTGAGCTATTAGAGAGTGTCCGAAGGAGGGCAACCAAGATGGTGAAGGGCCTTGAGGGGAAGCTGTATAAGGAGTGGATGGGTGACTTGGTCTGTTCAGCCTGGAGGAGACTGAGGGGAGACTCTTCACAGTCTACAACTTCCTCATGAGGGAAAGAGGAGGGGCAGGTACTGATACCTTCTCTGTGGTGACCAGTGACAGGACCCGAGGGAACAACATGAAGCTGAGTCAGGAGAGGTTAAGCTGGATATCAGAAAAAGGTTTTTCACCCAGAGGGTTACTGGGCACTGGAACAGGCTACCTGAGAAAGCGATCACAGCACCAAGCCTGTCTGAGTTCAAGAAGTGTTTGAACAATGCTCTCAGACACAGAGGCTGTCCTGTACAGGGCCAGGAGTTGGACTCAATTCTGATAGGACTGTTCCAATTCAGCATATTCTATGGTCTTCATAAGATTGACTTATTTTAATAGAGGGGATCAGTTGGACAGTAGCAAACCTAGGTATTTTTTTTATTCTATTCAGAACTCCAAATAATCTGTTTATAAAAAACAGCCTGAGTATAATATTTTGAGAACATAAGTTGGTTATCTACCAGTAGTTGGTAGATTTAGATTTCAAAATGCATGAGTCCGTACACTTTAGAGACTTGTGGATTGAACTTGCAAATACAGAAAAATCTAACCTAGATGATCTACTTCGAGCTTTTATAGACATTTAATTCTCTTTTCTCTTTAGGGAAATATGCACAAGTAACAAACAATCCGGAAAATGATGGCTGTATTAATGCAGTTCTACTTGTTTAAGTTGGGTTGGATACCAAGCACTGGACGTGGGCTCCTACAAAATAAGCAGAGTTTCAACAAGTCTCCAAGATCTTTAGAACCTTCAACCATTCCAGAACAAGCTGCTGAGGAACTTAAGCCAGAAACAACTGCCCATGTTTTTATATTTGTTGTGTTTGTTCAGCCGAACATTGTCCAAATAAAGAGATTTAATTTTCGCATTTTGCCAATATCATTTATACTCATCCAGTGTATGAGGGTACTCTTACCCTTCAACACTATAAGAAGGAAACTTTCAAATGAAACTGTCAAGATGTTTCAGAATCCAGAATGTGAATAGGTTTGCTTTGGATTTTTTTGCATTAACAAAAGTTTAGAGCTACAGGTGGTCACAGATGCAATAAGCAGGTTAAATAGCAGATAGAATCAAAATAGTTAAGGTTGGAAGGGACCTCTTGAGAGTGTAGTGCAAGCCCCCTGTTTGAAGCAGTGATCTACAGCAGGTGTCAGAGAACAACATACGGTCAGGTTTTGAGTATATCCAAGGATGGAGACTTTACCACCTCCCTGAGCAATCTGGCCAGCATTTGACCACGCTTAGTTTAAATGTTTTTACGTTTAAATAGAATTTCCTATATTTCAATTTGTGTTTAACTGGGCACAGCTGAGTTTTGATCCACTTTTATACCATGTGGTGATGTGTGGCTTCTGCACAGTTAAGCTCCCCTTGAGCTTACCAGAAACAGTCCATAAACAGGAACTTCCGATGCCTAAGCGCACAGAGGGATAAGAGATGATCAGCCATACCCAATAGTCTGACCATAAATCACCTGAATCATAGCCAGTGTGGAACAATATTATTATTACTAGACTTCTGAAAAATTCCAGTAATTACTTATGGCCAGGAGGAAGGCTGACTAATGACTAAAGTCAGTCATCTTGCAATCCTATAAACAGTGGTCCTAAGTGAGGCCCTCTGAGCTCTCTTGGGCCACTGTGGGCTGACCATTATCTCCCTGGGAGTGGAAAACCTCCTAGAGCTCACCCGTTTGAGAGTTCGCAATGCTCAGGACCGCTGCTGTTGCCAAAAGCTGATACAGGGCCTGGCTGATAGTCTTCCACACTCCTCAAGGCTCAACACTCACCCCTTGAGAAATGTAAAGACAGTCAATTTGAGCATTTCATTGAACTCAAGGGGAATTTTATCAGGTAAATTTGTATATATGTATATATGTACGCATATGCATACATATATATAAGCACATGTGCATGTGAATTGATTTAAACACCCTATATAGCAAGTACAGCATAACTTGCAATGTCAAATCTGTAACTAAGTCACTGTTGAGTAAATCCTATTGAATCACTTTGTACATGGTTAAATAGTCAATGATTAAGTGCTGCCAAATTCTTAATACGTAAACCATTGACTGGAACTAAGATTGGACTCAGTCACACTCTACAAGGAGTTTAGAAAGCTTTGGCATCTCACCCTTAAGGGGAGGGGAGCACCCAAGATTCATAGGTGCTTGTGGTTGAAAGGAACGACAAAAGTCAAATGGTCAGCAAAAGCTTATGAAGTTTTATTAGTAAATTACACAGCATGTTAGTCCCAGATCTAGTATATGCACATGCCAGTGGGTTTTGGATAAAGGAGAGGTTGAAAGCAGGGAGAGAGAGATACAGAGAGATGAATTAGGAAGGGAGGGAGATTGGAACATTGCTGCAGCTGATTGGGTGTCCAGGTCCTGCAGCACGTGTGCACCCAGACTTCGTGGAGCCACGGGGGTAGGTCAGCTGTATCCCTGCATCTGCTCTGTACTGTGTTGTGTTTATTCCCAGAAGCTAGAACAAGGAAGTTTTTCCTGGAAAAGTGCTGCCCTACCTCGATATGCCCCCATCTGCAGCCATATCCTGTTCTTTCTCACAGTGTTATTACCAACAATCCTTACCTTCTATGCATATACAAAAGAAAGGGAATCCTCTCTGAACCTCGTAACAGGAGCGTCTCCCTTGCCCTTTGGCATCCTCAATCTCTGTAAATAGTTTTAGATTGATTCTAATTCTATTTTCTTTTGTATACTTCATCTATCTAGTAAGTAATAGAGCAAATTTCACCAACAAACTTTGTTAAATCATGCTTTTGCAAATTAAACCTGCTTCTGTTAATACCTTAGACAGCAATTCTTAGGCAACCTAAAGAATCGTTCATGACATACACCCTCCCTCTCCACCGGGTATTTGTACAGAAGGTAAGACCTTCCTGAGCTTTCTCCAGGCAGAACAATTGCAGCTCTCAGCCTCTTCTATCACAGATGCTCCTCAGTCATGTTTCAGATCTGGAACTCCGGTCTGGAAGTCAAGCTAGCTGCTTATGTACTGCCATCATAACTTCTCTTATATGATCTGATAGAGGCAGTATTTTAACACAGAGCCTTCTGTTACAAACTGTTTAATTAATTTAACACATTGCCCTCATCTAGACTTAGTAATTTACTATGGTTTTTACTTTGTGTAAATGATAAATAAAAGAGAATCACAAACCAGTAAGTTATTTGCTTGGAGAGAGGGCATTTTGTCAGAACAGATAACCCCCATTTAAGTTCCTGTTGCTTTAACGTTTACTGGACATTAACAACATGAACAGAATAATTTTCTACAGCTGTCTTGAAAAACTTTACTACATTTTGTGCTTTAAATATATTTATATACTAAAAAAGTAATACATCTTTCATAAGATTGATAAACACAGTATCACTAGTTTAGAAAACATCTAACATCACATTTGTGAAGATAGATTTAGAAGTATATCCCCTTGGAAATAGTATTTTAGAATAGTCACTTAAAGCAGGGAAGCTGAAACTTAGATCAATTTGTTGCTATGTGTAAGTCATGTCAATGACATTGTAAATGATCAGTTTGATTACTGACATCCTCATGTGACTTGTTGGTTCAACAATTACTGCTCTTAAGGCATTTTAATTTATCACACTGTAGGAATGCATTACAGCATTTCTAGTTGGTTGTCCATAGCAAACTCCATTAATAACTGCTACGTTTACATCATCTTGCATTATTGATATAAACAGCAGAATCCACGCTGTAACATACAGAAGAGCCTATTCTGTTACTTTAAAAAAAAAAGTCTGATGCACTAATTACAGAAAACTGTTTTAACTGATATAAGATTTTTCAATTAATAACCTTTGATGTTTTAGAACTCCTTTGTAGCAGACAGATTGTAAAATAATAGTTCTAGTGAACTGAATCACTTTAAAATGTGCTTCCTGTATAGCAGAAAGGACTCAAATACTAAAAACCAAGCAGAAAAAAAAATAAATCACAAAATAATAGTTTAATTACTACTTCAAACATTTCAAAAGCAGCCAAGGCAGTACTAAAAAAGGAAATATTAACACTAACAAGACTAAGGTACAATACTATGCAATAGTAACACATCTTTCATAAGATTTATAAACACAGTATCACCAGTTTAGAAAACATCTAACACCACATTTGTGAAAATAAATTTAGAAGTATATCCCCTTGGAAATAGTGTTTTAGAACAGTCACTTAGAGCAGGGAAGCTGAAACTTAAACTTATTTGTTGCTATGTGTAAGTCATGTCAATGACATTGTAAATGATCAATTTGATTATTGAAATCTACACATGAAATGGTACGAGAAAGCAGCAGACCATGGTCAGACATAATTTAAAATAAGTTAAAGCTCTTCTGAAGTAAGATGTATATATTTTCATGTAAAGGGCTGTGGAACAAGGGAACAGCAAACAAGAATTCTGCATGAAATTAAAACTGACCAGGAGAGAATGTGCAAGAAGCAGTACAAGACAGACATATGAATAAACGTTGGATTCAAGTACAAAACCATTTAGCATTTAAATGCAAGGCTGAAGTCAAAAAATGTTCTTTAAGCTCTATTCCTAGTCTAAATAAAGCTCAAAAATAATACTGCTTGCTTTCACTCTACACACTTACTTCCACAGCATGTTGTAATAACATTTGTTACAAACTTGTATAAAGTTGATGTTTTAATCATTTGTTGCTGGTGCAATAGGATCTTAAAAATTATTTAAGAGTTTGATGGTAATAAGATAGTTAATATACCAAAAAATTTTTCCAAGCTTAGAAACCACCGTTTTTCCCAAGATAAAACACTCCAGTCAATACAGTGGTCAGACATGTTCCCTTATATAAATTTAACAGAATGCATAGGCTATTGAACTACTGTACAGTACAGCCATAAAAACAATAAAGTCAGTATTTTTATTTTCCTACTCTGTATTTACTGCAGAATGATTAATGCCAAAGAAGTTGTTATAGACAAAAAATGCGGCCTTTGGTTCAAAGTACTGCTGTGATCCCAGTTAGAACAGTGTCCATTTTTCAAGATTATATTGGTTCTCTGAATTTCCAATTGCACCACAACTGCCCACATTCTGTATGTTAAAAGTCTGGCTGTCAGCTATTATCCCACATACACCAGATTTTTAGAAGTATCTACTCAAGAGAATAATTTAAACATGTGAATTTAAGTTCATTATTTAAACTGACTCACTGAAATGAGATCAGAAATTTGATTGCTCTTAGTAGAAACTAAGAGTGTCTTAATATCATAGTGACGCAATACTTATCTACTGACTATGCAAATATCTTGCTGAAATCATTCCAACTTAGCCATGTAAAGTAAAAGCCAAGTGAGTGAAATTACCTTCTCATGAACAGTTTTTCAACTTCACAGGGAATATAAGCAATAAACACAAATATCAAAAATTCACCTAGGAGTAACTGAAATAACTGGGGCTCACTTTTTGTAAGCTAAAGAATCCTTAACTTTTTGAAAGCAGATACATTTATATCAATTGAAGGATTCAGCAGATTCATCTTCAGTAAAGCTTGCCCTAAAAATGAAGATGAATTGCAATATACTGTATACAACCACTCTCTTTTAGGCCACCAGTCCTCACAAACCCCAGAGTCTTAGCAATGCAAGAGATGTGTTTTCTAGCCACTTCTTCTTTAAAACATAATTAATCTCAGCAGTAAAAGAGAAACCATACACAAGATAACAGAAGTTTTTTATATAAAAATGTTTCATGAGTTTTAGAAATGCTTGAGGTTCACCTGAATATGTTTGCACACAATCAGGAAATATCTTGAATATTTATCAGTGATGGGGTTCATAAGGAGTACCTGTATGTACTTTGCTAAGATATTATAGCTACATGCAATAGTTCAAGAAACCCAGACTTAACTCAGTAATCTCATGCACTCCAAGTTTAAAGTTTAGGTAACACATTTTTTTAAAACTTTTTTTTTTCTATGAGCTGCTCCTAACAGATTCAAAAGGAACATGGTATTTCATCAGCTAAAGGAAATAGCATGAATGTATCTTATATAGTTAAAATATCTTATAAATTATGAGTTAAATTATATAAGCATAAAAGTCCAAAACCAAATTCTTTTATTAGCTTCATAAAAGGATAAAAGTTAAGACAGCACTGCAACTATTCAGGTGAACCTTGAATAGTTGTACCTTTGTTTTTGAGATATTGTGAAAGACTAGTTCACTCACCTTGGAAAAGGCATATAAGCAGAACAAAAAGTGGTGTGTGATTTCCTGTTCTTAGAATCATTGTTCTTTTATTTCTGAGTTTTTAACCCATTACTAGAGAAGCTTCATTTACTGGAATATACATAGCAAACTAAGGAGTAGCTTAGGTATGTGTGACAAGTTAAGTACATGGTTTGCCAGGAGAACCTCAGAAGGGGAATATGCATGGAAAGTCTGGGTTTATTTCTGTCCACATACAGCAAAGTTTAGTTGCTGCTTTTAAGAACAGTTGTGAACCGGGAAGCTATCATCCTAGGAATTGCACTCAGGTTGGAAAAAGAAAGTGGGAATCAGAAACATTTGCAATCTATCACCTGCTAATTCCTAAAGGCATGGAAGTTTGGCAAACAAGCATTTGCTGAAATACCCACTAATAGTCACACTAATGAATGTCATAACCATCTGAAATGTCAGTGCTCTCGGGAGTCACACATCTGGCAGACACAAAATTTTAATAGTTACCCCACAGCACTAGCAAAGTATTTGGAAAAAATGAAGAACCACTTCCATTCAGACCAAAACAAGATCAAAAGTTGTCATATCCTTTTCCTGTAATGCAACCAGTAATCAACTATTCACTCAACACATGCAAGTAGTTAGGAAGGCAGTTCAAACAATTCCATATGTAGTCTACACTCCATACACTCTGGAAAAACTTACGATTATCAAAATGCTTGCTTAGGAAGCCACAAATAGTTTACCATGTAGGCATCTCTATCTTTGCACAAGAAATCCATTACCAGAATCAGCTGTGGCAGATACTGCACTGTGTTTCTACTGACTCAGCTGTTTCAAGTGATTCTCATGAAAGATAAATGCTTATGTTGTGTTGATCTACTGAGCTACACCTTGTATATTTTGAGACCTAGAATGACAGACTTTACATTCTTTTAATCTCATATGAGAAAACCTTTGGAAAGAGAACAAGAAGCAAGGTAGGATTTTTCTTGCTCTGCTTCTTTCCACAGTAGAGAACAAAAAGTTATTTAAAAAAAAATATATATATCTGGAGTGATGTCTGGTATCATGGCCATCTATGGGAATTTAAGGGCCTTGATAGAGCCAGGATTTCACACTGCATTTTTCTTCCATGACTGCCACTTTAATTACACAAACTGTTCCCTTAACTGTATTTCTTGTATATGTTCCCAAACTGTATTTCTTCAGCATATATTCTTTGTGAAGGGAGGACAGTGCCTATTTACTTTCATACTATAAAGAAGTTCAATGTCTAGTGGTTAAAAATTAAACCTTGAAAAAAGGTGATGAACCCAAAAGGAAGTCCAACCCAGAATTTTAAACACGCCATGTCCTGTGCCTGATATGGTTTAGTTACACCCTAATGTTTTACACAAAATAACTTTCTTATAAATAGATGAATTAACAATCAATATTTCATTTTTAAGCTGGCTTTCCTTTTTTCTTGGGTGGACCTTTATAGCCTTTGGCCTTTCTTCGCAAGTTTCTCCGATCTACTACAGGTACCTCAATTTCTGCTTCCTCAGAGCTGCTGTCAGCAGCCCGCTCTGCCACTGTCTGCGTGTAGTGATCTGTCTGCTCTGTAGACTCTTCTGAGGGCTCTTCCAACTGGTTCTTCTGTCCTTCCTGCCCAGAAGGCTGCTGAAAAGAAACACCCTCAAGTTCAACCACTATCAAAGAGCTCTGACTCAAGGCAACAGGGGCCTCCTGTGAGTTGTGCCCTGCTTCCTCATTTTGAACTTCTAATGAGGCAGGTAAGTTTTCAGAAAGAGACTCTTCAGTTGCTTCAGTTGCTGCAGAGTTAGGCAGGACATTGTCAGAGAGCTCTTCCTTTGATGCTGAAGCAGATGCATTTTCAGTGGTGGCCTTTTCAGATTCTTGCTGTTCTCCAATGCCCTCCTTCTCTACTGATGTAACTTCTTCAGTCAGCACTTCTGAATCATTTTCATTTAAAACCTGTGGGTGGAGGGACAGGGTGCCAAAATTACCAAAGAGACAATTAATTGAAGATACAAGATGCTGAACAACAATTGCACTTAGCTAGCAACCTTAGAGGACACTTTGGTATTCAGCATTTTTTAATACTACACATACATTCGATAAATCAGTCCTTTTCTCCTTTTTGCACAACACTATTTTGTGACCTGCATTTGGAAACCAGAGTTACTCTCCAATTTTCAAATTATTCAAAGGAGTACGCAGGTACAGCAAAAGTATTCTGAAATTAATCCCAAGGGGAAAAATATTTTAGATAAATAGTTATTTTTGCCATATAACAATCTGCTTTTGCACTATAAACAAAACCCAGTAAAACCTGTGTTCTAGAAAGACATTTTAGCACTAATTAATTATTTGTACACCTAATCAGGAAAGAATTGCTACATAGAATAAGGATGTGGCTTTTCACTCATACCCAACCAATATTTTAGTGAGAAACAGCAGTTTCATTACTGCCAAAGCAAACTGTAGCAAACATATCTTTCTTTTTGGTTATCTATCTTTTTTGTGATATGTCGCCATTCTGCATATTGAAACAGAAATGTTAGTATATTGTCATTGCGGATTTACATTACCTGGCTTAATAATTGGTCCTCCCAATAATTTCACGTTAGGGGCTGCTTTCTATCTGTTACTTAACAAAAGAAAAAAACCCAAACCTGCAAGAAACATACATTCTAAAGGAAAAAAGGCTTCCCATTTTGTTTCGTTTATCTCACCTTTTCTGATACAGTGTCTTCTGAAGATTTTGCTGGAGACTCAAGGATTAATGGAACAAACAGCGTTAAGGGGTCTTTTCCTTGACTCTCAGACTGCAATTTTGGCTCGCCACTTGGAACTTCATTTGCTGTTCCCTCTTCAGCCATAAGTGAGGTCCTACCAGTTTCCTCTGCTACCTCACCATTAAGAGGTTCTGATGGAGATTCCTTTAAAAAAATAAATCACATTTTTAACTTGAGGTTATGTCCACCTATTGCTCCCCAGCACTAGTGGGTGTACCTTGTGACCTAAATTTGCAGCTTAATGTGAGAAGCAGATAGCTCAGGTACCTAGAAACGTGTACTAAGAAGGCAGAACTTAATGCATTGACCAGAGTAGTAGCTTGGTGTTGCCACCTGCAGTAAGTTTCTGCATAGCTTACACAGTTAGGTGACAAGCCAATCAGTTTTTATGCATCTCACATTCATGCATGCTGAAGTCATCCCTTGAACCTAACATAATGTAAGATTGACTTTCTCACCCATCAGTAAGAACATAAAACATTGGAGACATTGCTAGGCACAAAGGGTACTCAGAAATTTAAATTCAAGCTATTAACAAATTGAGGATACCAGCTGGATTTAAACTTGATATTTAAATCCAACAGGCAAGTTTTAAGGGGACGAGTAGAAAGAGCCAAGAGAAGTCACTGAAGCATACCAGCTATTGACTTCTTCACACAGACTTTTTTTTTTAATTAGTGATACTAGATCAGATCTTGACCTTACTCCAGTTCTCTGGAATTTCTGATTAGGAGAAATCAATGAAGAAAATTAGGTTGCTAGACAAGCTAGAAATTCACCTTATTGAAGATTCTATGAACTCGGTTGTTCAAAATATATACAGTGGAATATTCCCTAAAACTAATTCTATACTAGCGTTTCTCAGATACATTTCTTAATGAAGTATTGCTGTGAAAAGTCAAAGATTTGATAGTCACATGGTCAAGGCAGCAAGGACCATATTTAACAGAAATTGTAATTGTGTTCCAAACTGCTATTGCTATCACATCCAGCTCACCTCCTTCTCACTCTGTTTCTCAGGGGGTGATACACGTAGCTCCGCTTCTAACACAGACTGGCCCTCGTTTTCAACAATTACTTCCTCATCCTTCTCAACAGTATCCACCTTAGGTACCTCTACCAAGTCTTCAGAATTTTCAGATGTGTGGGCAAGAAGTTCCGGCCTGCAGCAAGTATTAAGATACATGTTTTAATCTTTTAGATCAATACAATTTTAGTTATCTCAGCAGGGCAATTCTTTCACAACCAGTGTATTGTGTTTTTGTGGTCAGGTTTTGGGAGCAGGGGATCTACAGGGGTGACTTCTGTGATAAGCTGCCAGAAGCTTCCCCCATGTCCAGTAGAGCCAATGCCAGGCAGCTCCAGGACAGACCCACCACTGGCCAAGGCCGAGCCAACCAGGGATGATAGTAACATCTCTGTGATAAGGTACTTAAGAAGGGGGAAAAAAGTTATTGTATAGATGAAAAATTGCAGCCAGATAAGAGCAGAGTGAGAACATGTCAACAACAATGCAGACACCAAGGTCTGTGGAGAAGGAAGGGGAGTAGTGCTACAGGTGCCAGAGCTGAACTTCTCCTGCAGCTTGTGGTGAAGACCATAGTGAACCAGCTGTGCTCTTGCAGTCCATGAAGGACCATGGGGATGCACAGAGCCACCTGCAGCATGGGGAGAAGCCCATGCTTGAGCAGGTGGATGCCCAAAGGATGCTGTGACCCAGGTTGGAATAGGGTCCTGGCAGGGACCTGCTGACCCACAGAAAAAGGAGCCCACACTGGAGCAGGTTTTCCTGGTAGGGATTGTGAACCTGTGGAGGACCCATGCTGGAGCAGTCTGTGCCTGAAGAACTGCACCACATAGAGAAGTGACCCACATTGCAGCAGTTTGCGAAGAACTGCTGCCCGTAGGATGGACTCACACTGGAGAAGTTTGTGAAGGACTGTCTCCTGTGGGAAGGACCCCAGGGGAGCAGGAGAAGGACTCTTCTCCTTGAGCAGTGGTAGAAACAACCTGCGATGAACTGATTGTAACACCTATTCCCCATCTCCTATGCCTCTTGGGGGAGGAGGCAGAACTTGAAGGAAGGAGGGGTGAGGGGAGGGTGTTTTTAAGATTATTTTACTTCTCATTCTCCTGCTCTGAAGCTGTTAGTAACAAATTTAATTAATGTCCCCACTTTGAGTCTGTTTTGCCTGTTATGGTGATCAGTAAGTGACCTCTGTCCAGTTGCAGAGGGGAATGAGAGAGCGGCTTTAGTGAGTACCTAGCATCCAGCCAGCATCAACCCACTACAACCATCTATAAAGTGCAGTATCACATGCTTGCCATAGAAAACGAGAATCAAGAAAACTAGAGGCATCTAAAAATGGCTAACTCCTTATTAGGAAAAAAAAATCAATAGCAAAATTGCTTTGGCAATTATAAAATGATGATATCTATCTCACTTCCATTTTATGGGAAAGAAGTCAGAAATTTCTCCAAGTTCATTATTTTAAATTAAAAAAGTAGCAATACCTTACATATTTGAAAGCCACAAAGGGGTAAGGAAAGCTTCTTCCACCCCTCCTATACGCACTGTAGAAATGGTTTAAAATTATGGAATTATAAAAGCATAAAATTCATAAAAGAAACTATGTATGTGTTATCATTGAATATACATGTATTACTAAGACCATGACTGGAAAATAATTCAAGGCATTAAACACATCATGGCCAAAGATGTTTCAATCAACTAGAGATTACATTAGCAAAGAGCTAAAGATGTAGTGCTGTTGCACCTGATGGGTAGTAACACTAACTCATATATTCAGTTCTCACTTTTGAGATGATAAAGTTTAGATGAACAAACTACCACACACAAGCAAAGAAGAAAGTACACGCAATAGAGTTACAGGAGTCTGCTTTGCAATCTCATAGTAAAGGCAGTATTGGAGGGTTTTATCCCCACGTGCTAGTTTTGTGATGAGGACACTCCATAGGAAAGTCCCCAATAGAAGACCCTGTTTCACTTGCTGATGTGCATGGAAGGAAAGAACTAAGCTGAAATCCCATTCTGTTGCCTTTAGGATATCCCTTAGCTCTACTCAAAACCACCATATTGCACATCTTGCTAAAAGGAGCAGCAGCACCTCACTGGCTTAATTTTGCAAGGCCCCAAATTATTAACAATACTGAATATAAAGCTAGTCCTCTCACATACCACTAACCAAATATTAGTGGTAACAGTGCAAAGCATTACTCAAGCTGCGGCAGCATTAAATTGCACCATTTAGCCCGTTTGAACCAGCTTATGGCAGCCCACTGACAATGCAGCACAGCAATATCTGTAGTCCCACAGAGCAGTTTAAACACAAAAATAAGGCTGTGTCTAGCCAAAGACTTTAACATAACAAGAAGTGAGGAATGGACACCTCTTCAAAGACCACACGCAACACTGTGGATACAAGTCCAGTTACATGATCACAAGAAACTGTGCGGCATGAATACAGATATTTTTACCATTGCACAGACTCAGTTGTAACAGAACAGCCTCAGCCCTAACTGTTCTCTTACTGTTACTTCTAGTATCTGCTGAGCTTTCAGAGATACTAACTACACTTTGGTGCAGTCACTCAGATGATACTTCACTTTTCTTTCTTACATCAGACTTCACGTTTAGTAATTTTAAAATCAAGCAAGTAGAAAGTAAGCAGAAGGAATAGGAATCAATCTAGGAAGTAAGCAGAAGAAATACCAGTAGCACACTCTGAGACTGATGCAGTTTGTGACTGCCCAAGCAACAAAATAAGAAACCAGTACAATCCAGCCTTCTGGTACCTGTTTTTGGATGCAGGAAGAGCATTTTCATCATCTCTTTTGGAAGTTTCAGGTCCAGGTTGCTGTCTAGTTTTATTTATACTCTGACGTTTCAATTGACCACTTCGTGTCCAGACAGGAACGTGACTTACGTTAGGCTCTTACAAGAAAAACACCAAAAAACCCCAGAATAAATTCAATTGAACAAATTCAACTTAACATCTGCATGTAATTTCTCCACGCCCAGTAGTTCATTAAAGAAACTGAGTCCAACTAAAACACCATTTCATTGTGGCACTTTTTCTGAATAATATCTTTATCAGGATGCATAACAGTTTTATCTGATTTCTTCTAGAAGGTTTATGAGTTATAAAAAAGTATTTTTATACACTTAGAGTAAAGTGTTTTTATACACTTTACAGATCATTAGAGGAAGGTGGAAAGCTGTAAGAGGCTCCAAAACTACTGATCTACATTAAATGCAATATTGATAATGAAGGTTATTTTTACCTTCAGATGTGCTTGCCTGGACAGCTGTTGATTCTTTATCTTTTTGCAAGTTAGCCTGTAAAGCAAAAACAAAGCTAATGTTATTCTAAAATTTTCTGAATTGACTAAAATACCTTCATCTTCTTACCTATGCTTACATCTTTCTAGATCACTATTTCATTGTAATGATCCCATGGAACAGCAGCTACAACAATTCTTAATTTATATCTAAGTGTCTTATCTCTCAACAAATCTTAATTTTTTTAGAATTATCTTTATGTCATGTATGACCAATTTTTCTGTGTTTTACTTCTGTTCTCAACATAGAAGATAAGACTTGAAAGTGACCTGTCACTATAAACAATACTACCAATTTTTTTTCTTTAACAATTCTGTTTATAACAAATGTACAAATAATTAAATGTTAGAATTCTTTTACTGTTTGTTCCACCTTTCTTCATAAACCCAAGGGACTACAATACAGTAGCTGGCAAAATTTAACTGCAAAGTTTTATTTTTATACTAGTATTCTATTATATAGTTTTATTTTTGTCATGACATGAAACAGAATATGGCAACTTATGTTAAAAAGAGAAAAAAAACCAAAAACCAACAACAAAAGAGAGATGTGACAAGATAAAACAGAAATCAGCGGTAATGCAGGTTACATGTGTAGTCAGCCCAAGAGTTTGCTTAGGTCAGAGTTCCCTCTCCCTAGAGCTCTTTAGCCTCTTATTCTTCCACACCGTCCCAATACTTGAATTTTTTTTCTGCAAGTTGGCTGAGGATTCAGCACGTAGTGAAGTGGGTAAAAGCTGTCCACTTTAAAATGAAGTTATGCACATTGTTCGCTCTTAGCTGTTGGAAAAAATATGGAACTGGCAATAATCAGCATGCTAGTTCACTTTTCCAGCCTCACTTCCAGTACCACGTAAGAAGGCCAGCAAAAAGTGGACAAGTCTATATTCTGCTTTTTGAAACAGTTTCAAGTGAGTTTTAAATACATAAGAATTTGTAAACTAATAACAAATTATTCTAGCATCAAAACACAATGAGTGAAAGATGAAAGTTGGGGTATATTTTTTCATGGTTTGGGAGAAGGTGGGTATTTTGTTTTCTTTGATGGTCCATCAGTTTTCAAACCATTGCAGAACTGCTTATAGACACTGCAGATGCCAATTACAGAGCTGCCACAATTCTACCAAGCTATGAGGATTTGGAGCCAAGAGGCAAGGGCTGAGTTCTTATCTCACAGCAATAAAAATCTTAGGGACTACTATCACTCTGTTATTTTCTCCAAGTATATCCGTACAACTCTACAACCAAATCATGCATTTTTTTAGATCATTTTGCTGATATGATTATTATCAGAATATGACTCTAGAACTCAGAGATAAGGTTTCAGAAACTGTTACAAATGATAGACAGATTTTGACCATTGAGAGATTGATCACTACTTTTCTGTCAGTTTTGCTTTGGGAAATATTACTTTTCTCAACTAGGAAAAGGGACATTTGACTTACATTCCAAATTTAAATTTAGATCTTAGTAGCTGAGAATATTAAGTTAGCCATTATTTCCCGTTTTCAATTAAAGCATTGACTTCAATGAAAGCATGACCATGTCAATACTACAGAGAGTCCTGAAACACATCCATGTCCATGGTATTTGGAGCTACAGATTATTGTCATTCACATTCTGTGTGGCCTCAGAACACATATGAGATAGAGGAGTAGCTTCATAACATTCAAACACACAAATATACTCATGACTATATATCCATGTGTATCTGAAATCTGGCTGATGTATCAAGAACATACAAAGAAAGCTGCAGTCCTTTTGTATCAATAAAATATAACTCTGAATGCAAACCTAACACTTTCCATTGTACTGAACTATGATGTGAATGTGCACCTCTATACACAGCCTTTCCAGACAGCTTAATCTCAGAGACAGTTGAAATAATCTGCTTTATGTAATCTGCTAGTAAACAGCTCAAATTACAGACCCTGACAGCTGCAAGCACAGACTTTCTACATTCATAGGGAAACCCCACCTGCCCACACACACACAAAAAAGGTATTTTTAATCCCAGTTTAGTCATTGATGTTACATCAATGGGAAACATTACATCCACACAAAAAGTAATAAAAGTGTTTGTCTTTTATATATATATATAGCATGGACTTGAGCCAATTCAATTATAATGAGATGGACAAAGATAATTTCTCACGATTTATTTCTCAGTAACATTGCAATAAAAAAAAAAAGAGGTAACAGACTGTGTACCTACATTTAGCTGTGATTCTAGCTCAGTCCTCTCAGTCCTCTGTCCACTTGCTTCAGATACTGCAGACTGACTAAGCTTATCCTCTGTTTGCAAACTGTTATTTTCCTTCTTTGAGGCCTCAGCTGTAAAGATTTAAAAGAGGAAACAGGGAAACAGAAAAGTATAACGTCTTTAACAAAAATTAACCACCTGTCCTGCATTCAGTTGGGGTTTTTCTTCACAGCAGCTAGCACAATGCTGTGTTTTGAATTTAGCATGAGAATAATATTGATAACACACTGATGCTTTGATTGCTGCTAAATTGTGGTTATCCTAAGTCTAGAACTTTTCAGTTTCTCCTGCTTTCCCAGTGACCAGGTGCACAAGAAGCTGGGGAGGGGACACAGCCAGGACACGTGACCTGAACCAGCCAAAGTGATATTTCATACCACAGAATGTCATGTCCAGTATATAAATTGGGAGGGTCTAATCACTGCAACTGGACTGTGCACCAATTCTCTTTCTTGGCTTTTAATTTTCTGGTTGTCTCCCTTTTCATTACAATTATTATTATATCATGCATATATTTAGTTTTATTTCAATTACTGAACTGTTCTTGTCTCAACCCAGATGTTTTACATTTTTGCAGATTCTCCTCCCCACCTCACTGAGGTGGGACAAGCAGGTATGGCACCTAGGTGACTGTCAGGTGTGAAGGAAAGGTATTCTTCATGGAAGACATTCCATGTCACCATGGCAAGTGGACCACCATGGAGAGAGAGAAAGATGGTTTTGCCATAAAACAAAGTAAGGTCAAGGAACCTGCACAAGTAACACAGTTTTTAGGAACAAAACAGCAAGATGGACATCATCAGATCACAACAGATGTGATTAACAAAATAACAGAAACGTATCCACCAACTAGTAAAAAAGGAAATGCAAGCCACCTTAGGCATTCTGCATTTTTGGAGAACATACATTCTAAATGACAGTCTGATTATCAGCCCTCTCTATCAAGTGATCCAGAAGAACTATTTCAAATGGGGCCCTGGGCAATGACAAATCCTTGAACCATTCAAACAGAAAACAGTTCACAGTTCATGCTGTAGCCCTTTGGCCAGCTGGGCCAGGGCAAGATGTAAGAAATGTGCTCTAATCTACAGCTGGGGAGAATGTTCCTGCCTGGAGCTTCCAGGAGAAAGCTTCAGGAGAGTCTTGAGATTGACTCATAAGTTTTTGGAGTTGGGGATACAGAAGATCAGAAGCCCACTATATTTCAACTGAAGAGAGACACTGGCAGAATATAAAGGGGTTCAAGCTGCTTCAGAAGGGACTGGTACTTAGGCACAGCTCCTCCTGGCACCCTGGTTGCCCATGCTGGGTGGAATGTTTAAAGGGATGGTCTCCTCTACATACATCATGCAATTGATTGCTGCATGGAGTGGGTCAATCAAGGATCAAACAGTAAGCCCAAACAGCAAACTGCAGTTATCCAAGAATCTTGAAAGTGGTCATGGATTGTGCAGAAAAGATTTCAGAATGTCACCAGGGGAGAAGGTGACACATACTGAAGAGGCCCCACTGTATATTAAATTTCCAGGAAATGAGAAGCAATATGCTTTGCTTACTGATAGATCCCCCCACATTTGTAGGGAAGGATTAGTGACGGAGTCTGCTACAAGTCACAGAAACTGCCGAAGGAGAAGGTAAACACAGAGAGTTTGCAGAGGTGAAGGCCATCCAGCTGACTTGAGTCATTTCTGAACGAGAAAAATGGCCAACACTTCAGCTCTATACTGCCTCAAGGATAGTGTCAAATGCCCTGTGGAGGTAGTTGCAGTAACTGGCAGCAACCAGCAGCAAAGAGGTAAACCCATCTGAGCTACCACACTGTGGCAAGATAATGCTGTCTCGGCAGGCAGCAGTGTGGCGGTGAAAGTAGAGACTCAGATACCCAAGAGTCGGGCCACTGAAGAACATCAGAACAACCAGCAGATGCATCAGGCTGCTAAGACTGAAGTGGCTCAGGTGGATCAGGACTGGCAACATAAGGGTGAATTATTTCCATCTTGGTGGGTCCATGACACCTCAGGTAACCAAGGAAGAGATGCAAATTACAGACAGGCACACGATCCAGGGGTAGACTTGACCGTGGACACTACTGCAGAGGTTACCCATGAATGTGAAACATGCACTGCACACCAAGTGATTAAAACCTCTCTAGTACAGAGAATGATGGCTGAAATATAAACATGGAGAGACTGGGCAAATTATCTATATCACAATCCCCCAAACCAGTTAGGGTAAGTGCTTATAATGGTGGAAGCAACCACTAGAAGGGTGGAAGCAACCACTAGAAGGGTGGAAGCAACCACTAGAAGGGTGGAAGCAACCACTAGAAGGGTGGAAGCAACCACTAGAAGGGTGGAAGCAACCACTCTGCCCCATGCTACCACCTGGAACACAGGGTCTTAAGAAGAAGTCTTATAGTGACAGAGTGCTCCAGAAAGAACAGAGTCAGATAGAAGGATTAATTTCCTAAACAATCCCATAGACAACTGGGCCAAAGTCCAATGAGTGGGAATATCACACTCCCTACCATGCACCAGTCTTCAGAAAAATGAAATGATACAATGAATTGTTATCCATTTATCCAGGAGCAATGGATAGCAGGACCTTCGAACATCAGGACACACAAAAGCAACCTGTTAAGTCAGCGGTAGGGGATCTGCCAGTCAGTCTGACCCTGCTTGATCAAAATTTTACACACTGTAGAAAGGGATAAAGTTCCTGTAGTGCACTTAAATAATTTGGGCTATTCCTGCCTCAGGCAAAGACAAACACATTTGCGGAATTACACAAGGATGTGGATGCACTTGGAT
This sequence comes from Myiozetetes cayanensis, assembly GCF_022539395.1. Classification (NCBI taxonomy): domain Eukaryota; kingdom Metazoa; phylum Chordata; class Aves; order Passeriformes; family Tyrannidae; genus Myiozetetes; species Myiozetetes cayanensis. Next base: position 52,049,165 of record NW_026087631.1, on the reverse strand, counting down.
GGGTAGAGTCCACTGCAAACCTCGAGGGAATTTGATTTTGGGTGAGAGTAGCCAATAAATTCTATGATGTTGATTATATGGCCATCACTGCACTGGGCACCTCACAGCGCCTGTCTTCACCACTCTGAATTTGGGGATCTGAAACTGATTGCCTTTCAATTGTCATATCAAGGGCATTACAGTGAAAATCAGCCAGATCAATGAAGAATGAACTATGGTAAAACCAGACAAGTAGTGGTGATGGAATCAGAACTAGCTTCAGCATGCAACAATCCAACATGACACATACCATCTTTTCTGCCCTGAAGGACTGTTATGACAGGTGGACCCCAAAGTCATGGACTTTACCCAAATTAACTCAATGGACATTTTACAGGGATGGTCCATAGACTAAGGGAATGATAGAGGTGCATGATGAGTATTTATATATCAAAAGACAGGAAAGGTGATGGTGTATTGGACAGCATGGAACATGGGCATGATGTAAATGATATAAAAAAATGAGTGCATGTTATCCTGCTTTTAGGTGGGATGGAGTTAATTTTCTTCTTAGTAGCTGGTACAGTGCTGTGTTTTAAATTTAGTATGAAAATAATGTTGATAAAACAGTTTTAGTTGTTGCTAAGTAATGTTTACCTTGTGTCAAGGACATAATCTCACAGGTCTCAGGACAAATAAAAATCTTTCTGCTAGTTTCCATAGACAGTGTTCACAGAAGTCACTCTTGTACTTGTAGAGTGTTTGTTCAACTTTTACAAAGTGCCAGAGAACAACAAAACAAAGCATCCATACCTGCAATTTTGAGATTTTCCTTCTGCACTATAGAAATAATAGACTTTCTTTGGAACCAATCTCCTGCTCCCTCCACTTGCCACAAAAGGTTTTTATCCGCAGGGTACTTCTCAAGATACTGCTTACAAGCTGAGTAAACAAGAAAAACCACTATATTATAGATACTATATATTCAGCTGTAGCTCAGTTTTTAAATTTTATCTGAAATTATTTTGCAATCTACAAACACAGAAAGAACTGCTTAACAAAACAGTCAAGTCTGAAATAAACATAATATTGCTTTACCCTACTGATCCCTCTTAATTTATTCTTTCTTCATTTTTAAATATTTCCATTATTATCTGCAAAGAAAGAGGGATGGGGTTTTATTCTTCCCTAGGTACCCACTCAAGAGTTTTGCAACTTCACTGGTCACTGTTCCTGCCAATCACAAGACTCAACTCAGGATGGAAGAGTTCTTAAGCAGATGATGTAGTCAAATTATTTTTGTCACCCCACCTTATTACAGGCACTTGTGAAAAGCACTCTCTGGGAATGTTAACATGTTACCATTGCATAGTTAACCATCCACTCATTGTTCACTTCTAGAATATTTTCCACTCTGTACTCCTTCCACCTCTTTTCTCTCTATACATGTATTAAACATAGAGGTGAAGTGGCACACTTTGTCATTATTCTGTAGCAGTTGGCAGAAAAACTAATTGGCAGGAAAACACTTTTCACCTGTTTCCCTACGGATGCAGTTTCGGCACACAAGATCCCCACTGTATAATTTCTTGACCATGGAAAAGAATTAGTCATCGAATTCTGCTCAAATCATTTTCCTATTTGAAGCCTAACAAACCAGATCAGCTCCAGCAACAGACAGTGGTAGCTGGAAAATTAGAAAATTTCCAGTGGTTAAGAACGTCAGATAAAAATAGGAGGAACTCTAGCAAATGTCATAAGACTAGGACATGCTTTGAGAAACAGGGCAAAAGAAATGTGCTTCTTGCCTGAGCACAGTCCCAAGAACATAGTTTCCACAATCCATGTAATTTCCTACATGACACAGCTCTCTTACATTGCTAATTGAAGAACCATAAGTGTTTTCTTTGTATTTTAGAACTGTGCCTTCTGATACACAAGTTAAAAAATAGCCTACTACGTCCTTTTCACCAGAAGTTCAGAGAAAGCAGGAGATTTAAGTGACCTCATAAGTCTTAGGTGTGAGCAAGGAAAAGAGGCTACAAAGAAATACATTAGATCACACACAGAAACACCTCAGCCCATTCTTCAGGTTTGGTGGGGGGAAGATGACAGTGTACCAGAAGCCAACAGAGTTTAAATAACTTAATCTTACGCAGAGGATTAAAAATCTAACCAGGAACTACTTCATCTTAAACAAATCAGGATTTTTAGCCCTCTCTAAAGTGTAGAACATTTAATATAGAACCTGAGGATGAGTTCACAAACACTGAGTTTGAATGACAGGACTCACCTGGACATGTGAAGAAACTACAAAGAAGAACAAATTAAAGAACCCACCTGTATACACAAAGGACGACAGTGGGTATCGTAGGCCCAGAGGCCTTTCAGTAAAGGAATCCACAAAGTCTTCCAACATGATTAGCCCAGAGTCTTTCCCACGATGTTTCTTTCTCACAAACATTGAGTCTAGCACTGTCAGTTTATACTCCTGATGAAAAAATGAGTTACAAACACTTCCTGAAATAATCAAGAGGAAAAAAATATCCATCAGTATGGGTCACATACTGCATATTGACTAACATGCTGCAACATGGATTTTAGCATATTCAAATAAGAAGTTTTATAAATTATAAAAATACCAAACTATTCAATACTAAGTAGTATAAAGTTACAAAAATAATTTATAACTTTATTAAAAATAAATCATTGTTATCAGTCATTTATTGTCTCTTTCAGGCAAGCTTTGTAGTGTTGCCAAGATATACCAATAGATTAATAGAATAGAAAAAGCCTGTAGTACCAGAAAATAACAGACAAGATAGAAAGGAAAGGCTCACATTGAAATCTCACTATACAACTCCATAGGAAAACTGTAATAAAAATGAAGCTGAAAGATGGAGGAGGGAATAGGAGAAAACAAAATTTTTGAATTGCACTTTTATGGTGACTACATTATTACTTAGGACAAATCTGAAGACTAATTCAGTTCTTGTTTAAAGATTGAAACAATAATTCTGATATTTTAAATGAAGACACAAAAAAACCTAGAAGACTTTACACTGAAATTCTCCCCAAAACAACATATTATCCATAATTTAATAAAGATGGAATAGACTGTCAAAACACATAAGTACTCCAGTTAGAGCCTGGAGCTAATAATGCCAAGGGTGTGGGTTTGATCCCTCTATGGGCCACTCACTTAGGAGCTGGACTCAATGAACCTTGTGGGTCCCTTCCAAGTCAGAATATTCTGTGATTCCAAGGGTAGCTATGAACTCAATGGTGACAAAGGGATGTCATACAATGGTATTACAATAGTCTACTAACTATCCAATCCATTTTCAGGCCCTTTTTCTGTGAATCTGTGTGAACTATGCCAAAACATTTCCCTCTTCTCTAACAAGGCCAAAGAGAAGCATACAGCTGTCTACACAACATAGTCTTTGCAACCTTGTATTTTTAAGGCCAATGACGCTTATCTCTGGGCCAGGAAAATGATCAGAAAGCTGGAGGACCTTTCCTATGAGGAAAGAATAAGACAGTTGGGGTTGTTCAGCCTGGAGAAGAAAAGGCTCCAGTGTGACCTATTTGCAGCCTTTCAGTACGTGAACAGGGCCTACAAGAGAGTTGGACTTTTCACAGGAGGTTTTAGCGATAGGGCAATGGGTAATGGTCACAAGCTGAAGGAGTGCAGGTTTAGATTAGATATTAGGAAGAAATGTGAGGGTGGTGAGACACTGGAACAGGTTGCCCAAAGAAGCTGTGAATGCCCCATCCACGGAGTGTTCAAAGCCATGTTGGATAATCCCCTGAGCAAACAGGTCTAGTAGAAAGTGTCCTTGCAATGACAGGGGGGTTGGAACTAAATGGTCTTTAAGGTTCCTTCCAACCCAATGCAAGCCATTGTATGATTATTTTTCAAGCAAGGAAAACTTGAGCAGAGAGGTTACATTACTTGGGTATCCTCTGGGATACTAGAAAAGCTTCACCTCTTCCTAACCATGTTTTCAGAACAGTACTCTTCCATATAGACTACTCATTTGAAGAATACAGCACACACTGAAAAATGAGTGGAATACTGATAATGCCTAGAAAGAAAAGCCTTCAGTTTTTGCTAACTCAAGACAAGCATAGTCCAACCCAACTGTAAATAACTGAAAAAACCCACACTTTTTGTTTAACAGAAAAAAAAAAAGAAAGAAAAAGAAAGAAAAAAGTTTTTGAGTATATCAAATTTTTACAGTTTCAAATATGTTTTGTAGAATATAAAGAAATCTAAGAACTTTCTTAAATTGCTAAAGCATGTAAGCATTTATGTTACAGATGTTAACAGCAATGTGACCTCTTACAATTATTGGAAAACAACGTCTCAATAGTCCTGCAAGGCTTGTAAAGCCTACATACAATATTCTTCAAATAAGCTCCTTATCTCCACAACTTTAGAACCCCAAATCCAACAGTCTTCAAATTTCCTACCTGTAGGTTTAACAGAATAGAATCCAATAGCCTCTCCTTTTTTCCACATGATCTTAGCATAGTGACTGCTTCCATGGCAGAGAAATGGGATCTCATTTCCTTCCATTTCTTGCGTTCGATAGATAATTCTATTCAGAACGTAGAGAACAATCCTCTCTCCGACAGACTGCACCTAAGGGAACACAGAAAAAGCATTTTAGAAGATCAGTCAGATTTGTTAATATCCACACATCAAAGACCTTATTTTTCAAAGTTGACAGTTAACACAGCTGCACATGGACTCAAGGAAAGCTGTAAGTGCTAAAGCAGGATGACTCTCTGGGGTTTGTTTGAGAGGAAGGAGATGCTCAGAAGATATAGCAATAGGTTAAGTATAAATCACTACCAGAGAGGATATTTCATGACTTCAGTGTTACTCTTTATGCAATGCATAAAAGCTGAGAGAAGTGCTGGGAGAAGGGCAGTGGAGTGGGAATGTTATGATTTAACTCAAAACTATTTTGGACTTAAGAAACATTTACCAAACACAGTAGCAGTACACCAGCCCTGGACTTCCCAGGTTAGGAGGTAACTGAAGTCTTACAAAGGAGACGTGATGAGCCTCACAGGGTAGCAGGACTTGGCACGCTCAATCAATGCTGATAGAGTGGCAGGCAACAGGACATGATGTAGTGAAAAAACTAGTTACAACAATTTCTGTGGCATGAAACAAGGAATTCAATATCCTTTTCTCTGACCTGCGGGGTTCCTTTTGTATATGAAATTTAAGCTCACCACTATTCTACCCATTGTGAAGGAAGGAGCAATCATGCTCTCTTCCCAATGCTCAGTCTCAGTTACCCCACCTGTAAAAGATTCAGCTTTCCTGACTTAATCAACATCTTACCATTAAGAAGCACAAGGAAAGCAAGGCTACATGCCAAATTCTCTAGAGAAAATACAAAAGTGCCCAGATTCCCTGGGCAGATATAAATTTCACTCCTGGAAAAGTACAGATTCCCAGTTCTGGGAAAAAACCCCATAACTCCATGCTACACTGGTGTCAATAATGTTAAAAAAGGCCAATGAGGAACAATAAAGCTGACACCAGGCAACTTACTTTTCCAGACCTCATAAATAGCCAGCATGCCTCACCACAGCCTCATGCAAGCCACCAGCTTCAATTTGCTTCTGTCAAACAGGTTCCTGAAGATGTTTTTGGTTTACTAGTCTCCTGATAAGACCAACAGGTACTGCTATGTTAAAATCCACCACTCTGGTAAGGTGTTTCAACACAACCAGATAACAACGTTCTAAAGAGTAAAGAAAAAACTCATAATGTCGTTAAGATCTAAATAATCTACATATGAAGCTACTGTACAAGAGTCACTCTTGCTCTAGACACTATTCTCACAAACAGGTTCCTTTCCTGATTGTAGTACCTATTCCTCTACTTCCTTTGACTTGGAACAGCCATCTAATTTCTAAATTAAATGAAAACATGTAGTATCTTGCACATTAGCTATTTGCCATGTCTTGAAGTAGAAGATTAATTGCTAGGTGAATGTTGGAGTGCTTTACCTGATGAAGCCCCTGTCTAGCAGGGACAGATGTTTTCACAATGTCATCAATTGACCACCACTGGTCAGCAAGATACAGGGCTACAGCTTGAAAGAAACAAGGGAAATAAATAGTTAGTGATTCTTATATTCCAAAAGAAACACAATCACTAAAACTGTTACATCATCAGGAATAAAACTGTAGTAACCAAGTTAAGCATGTTCTATGTGGCGCCCATATGAAATGCTCCCTAGTCCAAATATTTTTTGATAACTGAGAATAATAAACCCAAATGCATACTTTGTGCAGTATAATATAAAGGAACTATTTTTCTAGACATAAACACTGTCTTTCTAGCACCTCCTCCCATTAAAAACTGGGCTTGCCAAGGGGAATCTCATTCATACATATATTTTGGGTTGCTAGTGGATATTGATACTGAAACTGTGCAAGTTTTAGGGAGTTAGATGAATGTAAAAAGGCTGATGGTCTGAGTAAGAGTCAGGAAGAGTATAATCCATAGGCATTTGTGGCAATCCTATATACGGCATTAAACAGAAAGAGAAGGAAAGGAGAAGGGAAGGAGGAAGGAAGGGAGGGAACACAAACTGAGATGTCATCTTAGCCAGACCTGTGCTGGGATCTCAAACTAAAGATAATTTACAGTTGATGCTGATCAATCACTATCAAAAAAGAGCATCTAAATTCATGGGCAAATTAATGTATTCTAAGAATGTTCAATAAATTCCTTTTGGAGAGGTGAAGTGTACATAAAGAGATCAGGAGATACATATTATACCATGGTTCAGACAAGTACCACATTGTTTTCCTACATATCTTCTGAATTCAAGAGTTCAGTTCTGCTCTGATTAGTGTGCAAAGTTCTATTACTAGTCTCTATGAATTCACAACAAAAAATAATAGTATGTGAACAAGAAGACAGCGAACAACAAATGCTCAATTGCCAAAGTTATGAGCTACAGAAGCATGGAATGAGCAAGGGCCTGGTTACATGTATTTATCACCAAAAAAAAGAAGATACAGCAACAGAGAGAGAAAAAACTTAAAATGACACCTGTGAGCGAGTCCCATGGTGCAAACAGCGCAAGAACTTTGTGTGTCTGCTCTTCACCATAAAGAGGAACATAGCCCACAGTTGACAAGCTAATAGGAACCTGAAACGAGAATGTACAATAATTCAGTAGACCCTTACTAAAACAACATTAGTAAAATATGCAGAGAATATTAAGCAAGGTAAACAATATGAATGTTGAAAATCGACTCATTAACAGAAACTGTAAAGGACAAGCATCAGACCCCAGCCCTTACTTCAGACATCTCTTCTTAAAGACAGACTACATTACAAAGAGCTTGACTCTCACACTGTGGCAGATTTAGCTACAGTAATTTGTACTGTTACTTCTCTGTTCTGTCAACAGTTTGCATTTGTGCGCATAACTAAAGTAAGGTGTGCGAGGAGCCAGCGTTAGGTTATTCAACTGTCCCAACTGCGCAAGCTGTCAAAGCCAGCAGAAGAATGAAGCAGTCAAGCACAGCAATAAACTGGCACAGCAAAACTGTTGTTTATTAACAAGTTCTAAAGTACTATGATGGGAAGGCTGGATTCAAAAGGGTTTTGTTCCCCTAAATTGCACACATTTTAGCAATTATGAAGTTGGCTGCTTGATTTTCCCCTCACAAACAACATGAAGAGGATAAAATAATCCTCCTTTAAGGAACTGAGTACCTTTCAGGAAATGCATTTTGATATTTAAATACACGTTTCCTATATTTAATTAAAGCATAAAAAGTAGACAGACATTAACAGTGTGGTAAACAAACTTGCTTAACCAATTTAAGACTATGACAGGCTATTGTCACAAATTAGGACATTAATTCAAGCAACTATTTCAGCATACAATACCTGCAGAAATGCAGGAAAGTAATCAAGACTCTGCTTCTGCCAAGGAATCTGCAGCATTGACCTTTAGGTCCCACAGAGAATCCTCTCAGCTTCACTTTTCATCAAGGCTATATACTACTGGTTTTATTTCTAACAGAAATGTTTATCTGGACAGAACCAACACTAACCAACCTATCGCACAAGAAACACAGAAGTGTCACAGATAGCCATTACTGGAGTTCAATAACAGCAGGGAATATTTCAGATAGAGAGAAAAGAATCACTTCTGAAATCAGTGAAACTTACTAATCAGAATCAAAACTACGAATGAAGTACACTGAAGGACTGAGATATGAAAAGAGCCAATCAGTTTCAATAACACATAAACTCCTTAGTTATGATGATAGATATTTGAGACTGCATGAGGTAGTCCTTTTTAGTAAAGGTTTAGAATAATCAGTTGAAGATTTAAGGTTATGGTTTTGGTTTGGTGTTTTGGTGTGTTTTTTTTTTTTTAAAGTACTTAATGAATACAGATCCACTGCCTAGAAGCACCAGACAGTCAGTGATACCAATTACAAAATAAAATAAGTAGAGTTTAACACACAAATTTTGAATTTGGAAAATCCAAAAGCTTTGCTAAAATAATTATGTCATTTAATAGTTGAAGAGTGAGCATTTTAATTCCTAAATCTACAAGTATACTAAGAACACTAGGACTGTGGTATTTTCTAGTTCTTACTTTGCGGTGGTCTGGTAGAGAGAAAAATGCAGGACAGTCTAGATACCCCCAACGAAGGTCAAAGAGGAAGTCATCTGCTGAGCTCTCCAAGTCCTCATGACTGCAGTTGTTCAATATATCCACAGGGAATGACATCCTCTGGAGAAACAAACAACATTATTAAAGTAGGAGTTTGATACATAGAACGTATGTGTAAATAAGACTGTTAAACCCCCCCACTCTGCTGTTCACTACAGTCCTCTGTACCTGTGACAGAAGGGAGAAATGCTCCAGCCACTTAATTAGGATGATGACTATTAACAGACAGTTTCTAAAACAATATCTTAATCTATCTTCATATAGATGGCAATAATTCATTGAAAACTCTTAGATTCAAATTTTCCTTGTCAAAGGAATGCCAAATTAAGATGAACAAGAGCGTCTGGAATCCCCAGTGCACTCTTCAGGAAGGTGCTTCCAGGTCTATAAAACCATAAACAGAAATAGACCCCTCAGCCGCTTTCAAGCCATGTCACAAACTCTCAGAAGCATGAACTAACACAAGTTCATGAAAACGTGTTCTGGAGGAACACAGGGATTTTGATCTTGTCCCGCGATCAAACACTCAAACACAAAGGTCTTCATACAAGTTGTACAATTCCTACTCTCCACTACGGAGTCTTTTTTTTTTTTCTTTAGTTTTATTTTAAATCCTCATGTGCAGTGATTTCCTTTTCCACTTTCTCTTCAGTCCTCTCTATTTAATCCATCATTCAGTGTCTTATTGACACAGGTAAATCAAATGCAAAAGAACTTACTGTGACTAACCCAGTAGCAATTAAAAGTCTGCATTTTAAAAGCCTTTAAACAGCAATAATATACTAGTATTCAGTTTCTTGAACAGATGAGGCCACTCCTTCTACAAAAGTGATTTCTTTTCCTGTTAAAATTGAACAACAAACTCAGACCTGACTTCACTAGCATCTACAACTGCCACCTTTAATGCTGTTGCTGAAAAAAACAGAAATGTTTTCCATGAATGGTATTGTTCAGATATACACACACATTCCTCACAGCCATTTCCTTTCAAATTCAGGTCATTCCTTCCCCTCAGCTGTTATTTGCATTTTCTCTTGCAGTCCCTCACATTCCTGCTACTATTGCTTACTGCCCCTATCAGATACTTAGCTGCATCTGTTAATTCTCCACCTGTTTCTTCCCACATTTCAGGTGCTGCCCTTCCTAACAGGGCAGAAGGAGGCAAGAGACACCTGACACCAACTCCATTTGCTCCTCCAGTTTGCAAGCAAACTGAGTTCAAGAGCCAAAGGTGACATGGGCAAGCTTTTGAATGCAGCAGCAATGCACAGCAGCCAGAGGAGCTGCTGGCAAGGATGAAACTCATCCACCACTGCCCCCATTACAGTCCTGAATCACACCAGCAATACTGTAACCAATGCACATAGACTACGCTGACATAAGTACGTTGCAAGAAGAAGCCATGCAATCTCGTACATGACACTATTTCTGTAAGAGGGCAAAGCTTTAGAACTTGGTTAGCTGTAACAGGCCAGGTAAATTCTGCTGTAAAGGAATACAGATTCCTGAAATACACAAAATTTAATTTTCTGTATGCTCACAGAAAGGGGAAACCCCTCTCCATTATTACAGAAATACCTAAGTGCTTGGATAACTCCGATAATAACAAACAAATTGAGCTGAAATTTCATTACTACATGACAAACAGACAAACAAGCTGCAAACTCTAGTTTTCAGCCCCTAGGTAATAATTCTTGACATTTTTTTAGAGTAAAATTATGCAGGACCAGAGCATGCAATAAGAAATTCAGTAGATTATCTGAGTTCCAACCACTACACCACTATGAAAATAAAAGCAGCAACTATATGTCTGCTTATAAGCAAAAAAGACAACACACTCTTTTCTTTTGCTAATTAATAAATTAATTAAATTAGTCTCAAAATCATTCACAGACCTTCTTTCTGTTTAGTTGTTTGGTTACCTTCTTTCACATAGCACACTCCCATTTTTATTCACTACCAACCCAATTTCGGTCACTTTCAACTCCTTTTATAGCATTTACAGAAAACATATTATGCAGAAGAAAACAGTACAGAGCAGTCTTCAAGACTGAATGAAATAAAATCTACTCAGCACCTCTCGTATCATTTGTACCACACAGCAGATCAGACATGCAATCACAAGCTCTCATACACTTGCATGATGTACTTTCTCTCCCTGAAGAAATCAATAACTGTTCACAAAGTTATACACTTATATTAAAAGCTTTAAACAAGTGACAAAAGAAGAATATTACGTGCCAATCTACAGTAAAGCATAAGGAAGTAATTCAATAGTCCAAAATGCAAGCATCTTAATTTTGAAATACAAAATAACATACTAAACGCAAATGAAATGTCTTCCAACAGTAATGAATGACCCTCACAAAATCAAAACTGGCTTGTCAGTGTTTTATACAAAGTAAAATTACAAACAGCTCCACATCTTGACAGTCTCAAGTAAAACAGGATAGAGACAAAGGGCAGGAGAAAACAGTTTTCCGGTTTCCTTGACAAGAGCACTAACACACTTTTTGCTGCAGAGGAAGTAGGAACATCACAGGTCTCTGCTATGCAGTCCCTCATGGCCCTCTTTGTTGCTCTAAGCCTCCGTGCACTGCATGACTGTACAACTGTCAGGTCAAATCCTTGTCACATGTGTGACCATGCTCTGCTCACGGGGTACCACTCCAGTTTGCTGGCAAACAGCCAGGCGGACCAAGCACATACACTGCAGCCTTAAGCAACCAAACCCATCATGAGCATTTGTACAAAAAAGTATATTAGAAGTATGTGTTTAGAGGGGGGAGAAAAAAATATTACTTTTTAAATGAAACAAGCTTTTCATTTTTCAAGTAAAACAAAATAAATCTTGGGCTCTTTAAAACCATATCATTTCACATAATAGTATTAAAAATTTTGTGCAATAAACTCACATGAGCAATATTTGCTTTAATACAGAATCGTATGCCTTTCTCCCTTGTCAACTTTATGCAAGCTACTAAACAAGAAATGGCACATCCTTCTTTAGGAACAACTGCAGCACCAGAGGGTAAGAGATCAATTCAGAAAACATATTTAACAGGATAAGCGAAGACATTCCTGTGCAACACAGGCAGTTCTTTATTCATAAAACCTTTATTACTACAAGCTTTAAGGCCAAAAAAAAGTTAAACATAGAATAAGTGGGTAATATTGCAAACCAGTTTAAGTATAAATCACATCTACAACCCCTGTTTCACCTTTGAAGTACATGAAGGAGAGATGCACAGTACACGCAGTTTCCATCTCATATGTGGATTTCAGCAGGAATCGAGAGATCTGTTTATTCCCTTGAAGGCCCTCAATAATGAGTATCACAAAACATCAGAAAGGTAAGAAGCCAAAACCTGTATTATTTCTTACAGCATGTCAGAGGGCTTAAATACAGCTTAAAGCTGGTTTGGGGTGGCTTTATCTCAGGGGAAGTGAAGTCTAAGTGGTTAGGCTGACAGCCAAGGATTTTAGAGGAATCAGGATAAATTTCCAGCTGTAGCACAGACTTAATGTGAGCACAGACACATTACCTGATCTGCCCGAATACCTCATCTACAAACACAAATAATCATTACCTCAGAGAGACTAATATGATAAATACTTTACTGAGATCATGAGATACTTGAACAAAAATTGTATCGAAACTTGACAAGTACTGGAATAGACAGTTATTTACACAGCACAACTTAACTGCACAGTTCATTTTCCTCAAAAAAACCAAAAAACAAAACAAAACAAAAAAAAAAAAAAAAAAAAAAAAACCCAACCACAAACAATCCTCCAAAGTCTTTTCAATATGAAATAATATTTGGGACAAATAATCATGCAGGCAAACAATCTTCAGATTTAAATTTGTGTTTAACAATAAATAATTATAATTTAATTCGTGAGTATGGGTTGTTTTTTTCTTTTTAATTATGATTTGTAGTTTAGGGAAGAGACAACAGGGTGCAGAACAGGGTACTAAACCAGGACAATCATGCATTTCTTATGAATCATTAACACCTTTAAACAAGTTCTATCTTAAAAATATAATCCATATCCTAGTATGATCTCCCAGACTAGCTGAAAGCTACACCTGGGCTAGCATTGTAGGAAAAGACATAAATAACAAATCAAATATGTATCTCCATATATACATCAATTCCAGAGAAGTCCCAAGCTATGCTCCAGGCCCAGACTGATGAGGCATGAAACCAGCAATCATCTTGATCTGAGGGCCAGGAGCATCCACTTTGCTGTGTTTGTTTCCCACCTTGCAACATCCAATTACTGGTTTGGTGAAAGCTGTGAAACTACATAGGAGACGGAAGAAAATATAAATTTTCTTAAAAGTGGTATCCTCAGTCTTCTGACTTTAACCACAAAAAAAAAAAAAAAAAAAAATCACATCTGCTACTTCTAAAACTGTTAAAGCTCTCCTAGAACTGATTCTATTAAAAGACAAATTACACAAATGTTTCTTTGCTTTTACTACCAGCTGTTACATATACAAAACATTTTCGTTTTGTTTCTTCTTCCTTCAATATCCAATAATTTAAATTGGGAGGGGTTGTTTTTAAATGTAGCTTTTTCTTGTTTCTATAAAAATACAGTCTAAAGTATTTAAATAAATAAAGAGGTAGTTTATCATTTTCTAATGTAAAAATAAGTAAATTTTAAACCTATGCTAAGATAAATAATAATTCAAATATTTATAGAGAGAGTACATGCTTGATTTATCATGATTCTTGTAAGTTGGAATAGATGAAGAAAACCTGTCCCACAATCAACAATTTAGACTATTGCTGTGACAAAGCTTTTATGGTTTACAAATATCCCCATCTCTTAAAACTATTAATTTTAGTTTGTAATGTAATGTACATTTACTGCAGGAAGAGGAAGACATTTTAGGAAAGAGAAGTTGTTTAAATTTTAAACAATAGAGTGTACATTTGGATTTCTTGAAAACCATACCAGCTTCAAGAAGCAACAATAATACACTATTTGATTGCACATTGAAGAGACAACTCAAACCCAAAAAAACTACTTCATTAGAGGTAGGTTTTCTTGGGTATAATTCAAAAAGCTTGGTTTTATATAGTCCGAACAGGTCTTCAAACCATTATCTGCACCCCAGCACTACGACATAAAAATGCTAGTTCCCTGCAGCATGACTTTTGTTCACATTTTCCAAGCATATAGGCACATCAGTCTGAAATACAAATTCTTGCCAGCTCAGATAAATTTGCTTTGGTTTAGGTTTTATTTTTTTCCTAAAAGGAAAAATATGTTTGTTAATTATTTGTATTGGTTTTGTTTAAAGTAACAAAACCCCCAAACAACAGGGTTTATAACCTACAAAATCACAAATAGAAAGTTCTTAAGGAAACACAGGGAAGTGGTGTAGCAATTGCTGTCAACATCAAGCAAGATCTCTGGATTAATATGCCAACCACATTACCCATAATCTGCTTGAAGCAGCTTATGCAACTCCAGTTTTCTATCAGACACATAAATCAAAGCTGTTGATTTGAATGCAAATAAACAAACAAAAATAGCCAATCCTTTCCACTCATTAATAAGCCACCACAGTGTAACTTTCATTTACATATATAGAACAGAATTAACAAATCTACATATAGGATCCAACTTTCCAGCAAGAATTATGGTCAAGGGTTCTAAATACTGGGTTTGAACACCCTCTTGTCAAATGAAACATGAACAAGGACAGAAAGAGTCCTCCACATCAAAAAAAAAAAAAAAAAAGTATTTGCACATGATTTCTTTAAATTAAAAAAAAATTGAAAAAAGCATATGAATTTCATTAAAACAAAACAGTCTTAAAGAGTATCTAAAAGTTCACTCTATAATTAAATCTATCCAGGATGTTCTAACATGTAATAAAAACATAGTATTTGCTAGTTCTAAAAGACTAAACTGCATCTAAAATGTGCTAATATAAAACAAGTTGATAATAGAGTGCAAAAGAGGGGGTTTAACCAAGTTTTATATAGATTTGCAGAAAAAATTAACTCTTAACAATTACAAAACTATTTTGCTTTAATGAAAATAGGACAGAAAACTTATCAGTTACCAAGACTGAGGTAGCAGGGTAGTATTAGAAGATACACAACTTCACTCTCCAACCCACCTAGCTAGGTAAGGTTCTTAGGCATATGTCCAGTTAGGCACCTGTGCAACACCACTGGCGTTTTGCTTAAGTGATGAAAATCATATATTTAAATAAACAGCCTCTTTAGTCAAGGAGTAAGTCCTGACATACACAAACTACTAACCTGTAGACACATTTTTCTACTGCCTCACATTTTAATAAGATTATCATCTGGTTTCTTGAAGCGCACTTCCTTCAGTAGGAAGTTTTGGAAACTAATATGCACAAGTGCTTCCTACAGTGAAAGATATACCAAATCAAAATTCTCAGACTGCTCAAAATAACCCCAACCAATAAATCTGAAAAAATAGTTTTCTTAAAGAAACCTTCCATGCCTTCCCTTTCAGCTTCTCGGATTCAAGGTGAATATACCTACACACAAAATGAAAACCATTCCAATTGTGTTTTAAAATAATTAACATGTAAAAGACAGAAAGATATAGCTAAGTACGATTATTATTTCCTGGATCTGCCTCTCTCTGACATATATCTGATCTTTCAGTACTCAGCACTCACTCTTCTTTCTAATCTCTGATTTTCCTCTATCTTCCCTTCATTACACATGGTAAACCTGCCTAGGGGTTAAGAAAATAATAACAAACCTCCACTGACAACCCTAGTGACCCACACTTTCCTCTCTGGTCACTACTCTTTCCCCTTTCCACACCTCAGCAGTTTAGAGCAGTTGGTGTGCAGTTCTACAGCTCCATCCTCAGCTCCCTCCAGTTTTGCCCCTGCAGTTTAAACCCCACACCATCTGCTCCTAAAGCTCTTAATGACCTTCTATAGCTCGGCACTTAGAGCCCATACACAGCCTCCCTTCTCAGGTGGCTGATGGGCTACCTGGGACACACACAGCCGTGCTGCTCTTACACCGCTCATCTTCCCCAGCTTCCATGCATTTGCCTCCTGCTTCTCCAGGCATCGAACAAGGCAATATTTTGCAGCTTTATTTGCTTGCTATGAGAAGATCATCTCCTACTCCCACTTGGCACCTGTATTTCTTGGCACCTTGTTCCCTTCTCAATCCTTCACACTGTCCTCTAACATTATCCCTCTGGTTTGCAAGGGCCACCTCAAAAAAACATCTAGGGATTTCACAGATAAGAACAAACAAAAAAAACACCTTTTCCTTTTACCACACTTAAAAAAAAAATCCACTGAATCTGGGTAGACAGCTGGGGGACTATCAAGCCTAAGATAACTAACGTAACACCACAGTGAGATGGCAATTGCAGTAACCCTCTGTACGTATTTGCATCTATTTTTAAAACTGTTGGTTGTGCTGTCCTATCCCCTATCCCTACCACTGGGGTGGACGTCAAAGCTGCACCTATTAGATTAGCCAAGCACAGATACATGTTAGCACAGTCTAATGAGTTACTTCTCATCAGCCATAGAACAGTAGCTCTCCCTACAGCCACTTTGAAAATATTCAACATGAAAATTCAAGAAATTGTGACCATGGCTACTAACAGTGAGAAGCAGGTGATTAAGCTTTGCAATCACACTCTCCAACCCAAGGAATCACTAAAACAGTTGTCTGAGCTGCAATTATGCCACATGAGGTCTCTGGATGTCATGGCTTTCATCAGAGGAGCTGTAGGAAATTCAACAGTTAAATAGTATCCCATCTTTTTTCAAATCATCTGTAAGTGGGTTTGATGGGTTTGCCTGCTTTTTAGTGTCATTTGCAACAGGAGACCTACAACTAAGAAAGCAGTATCTAACTAAGAAAGCAGCAAATGACTTGTTTTTGTGGATGATTCAAATGAAAATGCAGAAAGGAGGATAGAAGAGAAGCAGGGAATGAAAATAAAAAAGGCTGCAACAAGAGATCCCTGTTAGATAACCATAAAACTTTCTTGCAAACCAGCAAGCACACAGAATTGAGATGTTTCAGAGTGTGACTATATGACCCTATAGCACATTCACAACAGCTTGAGGATCAGAATCCTGTAAGCAACAGTAGAGTAACTATAACACATTCAAAGCAGTGACAATTTAAATCTCACCATAGATTAAGAATTGCAATGTTTTCCAGAAAGGGAAATCTCCAAATTTTTGATCCAATTCCAGTATCTTGAAAATACTACAATTATCTTCAGAAGATAACAGATGGCTAAAAAGACGGTGTTTAATATGAGCTTGGTGTTCTACTGTAGCAAATTCTTACAGCTGCTCAACATAACAAATGATGAATTACAACAGAATGATAAACTTCTCAGACAACTTAATTTGTGGACTTACCAAAACAGTGTGGGACCAAAGAACTTCAAAAGAGATAGGGACACAGATAACTAGTAGGAATTCTACCTCGCCTTTCTCAAAGGAAATGTAAGGTGAAATTCATATCCCAAGAACATCACACACATCACAATGTTCAAAGGAAGTAATGGGGTTTTTAGGCAACATGCGTGGGCTGCAGACAGGATAAGGAGTCATTACTGAGACTCCATCTTAGCCCAGCCCTTTTATGAAGAGATATTTCAAGTTATCATCCTAGGTGACACATCATTCTCTCAAATACAGTAGTAGGTATAAACAGTTCTATATGTCTACAGCAAACAGCACCAATACTTCCTCACCTTTACAAAGGCCACACAGACTACCCTTGTCTAGCTCACAGTTGTACTCATTAGTGAATATGTTTGTCTTCCTCATCCTGTCTTCAGAAGGATGGAAAATAGGCATATATAAACTAAAGCTATAAAATGGGAACTAAACTCAATCCTCTGAAAAACAAGCATGTAAAACAATTTCAAACCTAGTATCAATATGACTGAGAAGCTAGGCAAGAGTCAGGCATCTTGTAAGCCGTTCCAGATGGTAAAAAAAGGTAGCAAGGTCTGGTATTTCTTGTTTGTGTACAAGTCCTGTTCCCAAAAGAAAAGGAGAATAAAACATCAAAAGGAGCATTTCATTGCTCACAGTCTGAATCAAGAATTTGTTCAGATGTCAACTGGCTTATGTCCCTCTTCCCCAGATGAATCTCTTCTTTCCACTGTTCATACTTGCTATTATCCAAATCAAGATTTTGCAAAATCGCTAACAGAGCTCATTCCTGAGCAGCTCTGTGTTTACCTTCTCTCTCAGCAATCTCGTAACTGCCGATAGTTAATTTTTGTTTACCACAATTGCCTGGGTATAGCCACTGCTGGTTTTGTTCAACTTATCACAGCTGTATTATAAAAAAAAAATCCACCAACATACATCCACTAGGTATCAATAAACATGTTACTACAGGACTGAAGTTCTATGTCTGAGAATTTGAGCAAAAATATGTCTAATAGCAGAAAGGAATTCACACACAACCTCCTCCCTGGTGTCCTCCTGTCCTTATCTCAGTCCACAACCATCCTGACATTCCAAGAACTTACACAGTTATACAAATACACTGCATTTTCCCTGCTTCTCACTGCAATACATCTGTAAGTTTCAAACTTCTAAGTTATACCTCCTAGTACCTAGGCTACCCTGTTACTGGTATACTTGATTTTTTGAAAAAACAAACAAAATGCTTTAAAAGTTTCAATAACCTCTCTTCACTAGAAATGCAGGCATTACTTGATTGTTAGGGGTGGGTTTGGAACAAGATAAGTAAGCTAACCAGACCTCTGAACATACCACCGTACTGTACTTCAAAAAAAAAAAAAAAAAAAAAAAAAAAAAAAAAAAAAAAAGAACAGTATTAGCACTACTAACTGATTATACTAACCCTAAATCAATGTTCACCCTAACCCTTAGTTGCCAGGAATTGGTTTATTACCTCCTGCTCCTTCAACGAACTCCTTTAAAATTTTACACCTAGTGCATTAGAAGTATGAAGTCATTTAGGATGAACACAGCATTTCATACCTTTCTAAGTCTACCAATACTCAGTGCCTGGTAAAGGCAGGTGTATTTTTCTTACACTGCCTCAGGGGCTACTGATTTGACAGAGACCACACCTTTACTGATTATTCTTCCACTTCAGTGACCCAGAGAATTAAACAAACCTATTTAACCACCCTTACTTTACATGTTTTAGTGAAGCCTAGAAGAAAGGATAACAGTGAATTCAATTCATCCTGGTCCATAAACAACTTTTAACCATAAGCAAAAGCAACAGGTGCTGACCCTATGAATATGGAGGTACAGCATTGTAACATAAGATATTAATTCATTACATAACGAAGTGTAGGATCAAGAGAGGAATAACTCAGATTTGAAAACAAATCAAAAATGCTGCTTTGAATAGGTTGTATAACAGTTCAGTACACAACTCAGACAAAAGGATTTCCCTAGATTTTCAATTCAATTAATCATTTAGTACATACAGATGTATAATTTAAAACAATAGTAGATTTTCCAGTTAACTTTGAAAACAAAGAAACAGATATGTTAGTCCTGACAACTCTCACTCATTTTTGTGAGATTTTAGGGAAGATTTGAAAGCTCATCACTCTCTTGGGACAGGATTCTCTTACATCTTTTAGCAAGCTACTTAAAAGCATCTTCGAAATATCAGGCTCAGTGAAGAATATTGACTAAATTTAAAATGATTTGATAAATACATGCTGTCACATCCCATTCTTCAGAAAAAAAAAAATCAGCAAAAGCAGACAAAACTCCAAGAATACCAGGGGATTGCTATCAAGTCACTGCATGATGCCATTTTGGTCATATTTAAAGCAATGCAGTAGACATATTAGAGCAGGCTTTTCCACTCAGACTTGTTTAATCCACACTGCAACAGCTGGAAGCCTAAGTCTGAGAGGAGAGTTGAATTCTGATACAATGATTTAGTTTTTAAACACCATTTCTACTGTAAGAAAAAGGTTTTCTGTTTTTCAACAGTTTACAAAATTATTACCCAAGAGACATACACTGATGAAAGCAGTTTCAAGAAAAGGATACACCTCTACCACAGCTGCCCCAAACTTTTACAGGCCAAAGGATGACTGTAGTTTTCTGGAATGTATAGTTGATACAATGTCACGGCCAAAATACAACTCTGAGAACAGGGGCTAAGGTATTTATCTGTGCAGAAATGAGAAGCTAGAAACTTGCAGAGAAAAAATATTTAAGGAACAGCAATGTGAAAATAAGTGTAAGTAGACATTACTTCAGCTCTAATATTACTGTTCGAATTTGAAGTTTAGAAACATTATTCGTAACACCTTTAAATGATCACCACTACTTGATATTCATTGATTGGTATAAAATAAGAGATTGATACTAATTATCATCACACCTAAGAAACATAAAGCAAATGAATACCACCAAATTTCATGTTCTTCTTTTAGTGATTTTTGTCTCAAACACGAAAATAAAAGCATTAGTAAGTGTCAGCCCTAATTCTGAAGTGAACTTACTCCATTTTTCACTGGCAAAGATTCTGCACTGGACTAGGTATGCAAGTACCACTATTTACACCAAGCTGTGCTAATAGGATGTCTGGATAAGAAGAGTTTTAATATAATTTTGAGTTGTATTATCTTTACAACACTAATAGGCAATAAAAAAAAGAAAAAATCACACACATAGACACACATATAAACCCCCATAGTTTTGATCATTAAAGCAAAAAGAGATATTATCTACCTTAATGTGCATATTGAAGAAATTAAGAGTATTTTCCAAGTCATTTCTCAGAGTAATGCCCCTTTGTAAAGGGACTAATTATTAAACACTCCAAAAAGATTTGTACTATGTGTCTGGATCATGCCTTGTTAGAGAAAGTAAATTATAAAAGTAGAGTAGAATCCCATCTTAATTACTCATCTTGCACAACAGTAAAGAAAGTCACTTTGAAACATTGGATTCCACATGAAGAATACGTAAGATCAGACTAGGGAAAGGGGAACAGCAAAATAACTTAAACCTGCTGCTATATCAAAGTCCTTAGCAGTTCATAACACATTGTTGAATTTGAGTTGCTCATTGACAACACCTGAATTTAAATACTGGTCATATATAACACTCTCTGCCCTAATGTTTTCCCCCTATGAAAAAGGGTACTAAAATGTCTTCTCACTAGCCTCCATTAAGACAAAAAGCAAGATGTTCTTCAGTAAATTAAGCAGAGGACAATTAAACAATAAGTTTAAGGAAACAGAGAGAAGATGCACTAAGTTCCTAGACGAAGAGTTTGATGGAGAAGGAAGACCATGATCACTCTGACCTGCAGCAGTCTTCTAAAGGACATCCACTGAGGCAGCACTGATTTTATTATACTGCTCACTTTGCCACAATGCATATTCCCCATAAAAACTTATGGCCTATAATATATAGCTGTGACCAGCAGTGCAGCCCAACACAGAAAACGAGTATGTGCACTTATGCAAAAAGAGGAAAGAGTTCCCTCCTCTCTCCTGCATGGACATACGCAAAAAGGCGAGTTTCAGCTGGACTGTATCTCTATACCACAGGCTCGCTTTCCAAATTTGTGATAATTAATAACTGAAAATGCCACAGCTCAGAAGAGCTTACAGATTATTCTTTCATTGTTTTCTCTGAACAGAACATATATAAATTTGGTGAGTTAATGTATTTTGTTTTCCATTAATGCTAGTAAAATCTTTTGCTCTAGCTCTTAGCGTAACGCACTTTCTCAGGCTGCATGTAGCACTCCATAAGCAAGATCGGAATGCTCCATCAATGGGCATCTTAGGAAAGATGTTTTGTCCATGTTTTAAGCAGAATGAATTAACCTTACCTCAAAATAAAATTCAAAAAGACCCACAAATCACACGCAGGAAAACAGAAGAGGGGAGGTGGGTGTGTGGCTGTGCGTGTCCACATGCATTTGCACGCACACACACACACAGAGCCATCTTTGTGGGAGACAGCTTCTGTAGCATTAAAATTATGTTAAAGGTATATGGATGTATAATGGATCCTACATGCTATAATACGTAAATTTCAAAGCCATAATAGAAGACCCCACCAAAAATGGCTGGTCCTGGCCATCGTGGAGTGGCCTGGGCCAGCACTCACACCAAGCTCGGCATGGCGCAAGCCCCGCGGAGGCCGGGCGAGGAGGGGCGAGCCTGGGGGGAGCCTGGCGAGCCCCGCCGCCCGGCACAGCCGTCTCGGTCCGCAGCGGGCACGGCGAGGCCCTGCCCGGGCAGCGACGGCAGCAGGGCATGGCGGGGGCCGGGCACTGCCCCGCGGCGGGAGCGCGGTGCCCCCGGGGGCGGCGGCGAGGATACCGCAAGGATGGGGATGGGGACGGCACTGCCACGGCCACCGAGCGCCTGCCGTGGACAAGGGGGCCGCGGGGCAGCGGCCGCACGGGCCCGCCCACCCACCTCCTGCTGCGCTCCCTCCCTCCCTCCCCCTTGGCCGGGCCCGGCTGGGCTGCGCCGGGATGCGGGACGCCTCGGCAGGTTACCCCGACACCTCGCCGCGCCTTACCTCAGCCGGCCCGGCAGCTGGAGCCGGCGGGCGAGGGCGCAGGGATCGACAGAGATGGAGGCGGAGGTAGAGCCGAAAGTAGAGCCGGAGGCGACCAGGCTCCCTGACAGCGTTCACGGCAAACCTCCGGCTTTGCCCGGTCCTGCTGCCCGGCGCCTGATATCATCTCCCGCGGCGGCCTCCCCGCCCCTCGCCGCTGACGCACTCCCGCTGATACGCCCGGAGCCGCCGCTCGCCCCGCGCCGCCCGCCATGGCGGCTGCGGGACCCGCATCGCCCTCGGCCCCTCACTGCGCGGGGTGGGGCACCTGCTACCCGGCAGGCAGGGTGGTGGTACCTGCGCCGCCGCCCCCGCCACCGCGGCACGTAGAGCAGTACCTGTGCCATCGCTCAGCGCGGCGGCAGCCCGGGAACCTGCTCCGTGGCCAGCATCGGCGGCCGAAGTGGTACCCACACCACCGCTCGCCGCCGTGGTGGCACCTGTCTTGCGGTCCTCGCACACAGAGGGAGCCCAGAGCTGCCTCAGAGATCTGTGGTAGTCGCAAGGAGAAAGGAGCGAGACCACACGTAGTCTCTTAAGCACACCATGAGGCCAGGGGTGAAATATTCCGCCTGCAAGAATGGCAGCCTCATGGATCCAGCCAGCAAGGGCTGCCTCCCCATCTCCAACAGACACACCATGGGCCAGCTCAAGGTCTCACTGCTGCTCAAGTTCACCAAAGTGGGGTTCTGCGAGGAGTACTGGCAGAAGTGTTTACCAAAGGAAAATGTTCATCCTTGTTCCTCAGCATCGGCCACCACTGGCCACAGCACCTGAGTGTCCACGCCCAGAAAGACCTGCATGCCAGGGAGCTGAAGAACACCAAAATAAAAAAAAAAAAAAAAAAAAAAAGGTTTTTGTGAGAGGATAGCATTTACCCTTGACTCTGGCTATAGAAGGTACCCTTGCTTTATAGAGATGATCCCGTGCTCTGAAGTGGGGAAACAGTAGGTGCACAGCTGTAGTGGCATCTGTGGGACAAAGAAGGCTGGGCACAAACTGGGGTACAGGAGGCACTCCATGGGCTTCTCAGTGTTATGTACCAAAGACAGCTTTGTCACTCCAGGGACTAGTGGAACAGATATTCAGTTTGTTAAAAATTATTATGTGCATGTTCAAATTATTGGGTTTGTGCAGCAAGATTTTGCTAGTGGGGAGGCAACAGCGTTGACTTCTCTGAGAACCCATCAGAAACTTTGCTCATGTCTGACACAGCCAATGCCAGACAACTCCAAGATGGACCCGCAACTGGCCAAGGCCAACAGCATCTATGGTGGCGCCTCTGGAGTAATATATTTAAGAACGGGGAAAACAAGTTGTACACCTGCAGCCCAAGAGTGTAGTGAGAACATGTGAGAGAAAAAACTCTGCAGACATCAAGGTCAGTGAAGAAGGAGCGGGAGGAGGTGCTCCAGGCACTAGAGCAGAGAGTCTCCTGCAGCCCATGGAGGTTCATGGTGGAGTAGAGACACACCTGCAGCCTATTTAGGATCTCATGTTGAAAGCAGGTGGATGTGTCCACAGGAGGCTGTGACTCTGCAAAGCCTGTGTGGGAGCAGGCTTCTGTCAGGACCTATGGAGAGAGAAGCCTACACTGAAGCAGGTTTGCTGGCAGAACTTGTGATCCTCTGGGAGGCCCATGCTGGAACAGTTTGTGAAGAACTGCAGTCTATGGGAACGACTTACGTTGGAGAAGTTTGTGGAAGAGTGTTTTCCTTGGAGGCCCCCATGCTGGAGCAGGGGAGGAGTGTGAGGAGTCCTTCCTCTGAGGGGGAAGCAGCAGCAGAGACAACTTATGATGAACTAACCACCATACCTATTCTCTGTCTCCCTGCACTGCTCAGACAGAGGAAGTAGAGAAACTTGTGAGGGAAGTTGAGCCTGGGATGAAGGAAGGAGTTGAGGAACAAAGTGTTTCTAAGATTTTGGGTTATCCTACTCTGATTGAATTGGTGAGAAATTAAACTAATTTCCCCAAGTTGAGTCTATTTTGCCCATGACAGTAATTGTTCAGTGATCTCTCCCTGTCCTTATCTCGATCCATGAACCTTTTGTTATATTCTCTCTCCCCTGTCCAGCTGAGGAGGGGAGTGACAGAGCAGATTTGGTGGACAGATGGCATCCAGCCAGGGTCAACCCACCACACAAAATAATGTAACTTTGCTGAAACAGATTACAAGAGGGAGTTTGGGAGACAGCATCAACAGCACTTTTAAAAATCAGTGGTCATCTTAAAAGTCCTTTTACGACAAGCTTTGACAGAGCTCTCTTGGCTAGAGAAAAAGGGCCAAAGTTTATACCCTCTTAATTTTTTCTTCTAATTAGAGTAATACTGATTATATTTTGGACTTACATTTCAAAAAAAGACTTTTTTTTTTTTAACATAGTGTTATATAGTGAAAATTGTTCTGTAATACATAGAAGTAGAAAATAAGACATCTTAATGGAAAAAGATTGCAAATTAAACCTATCAAGAAATTTTTAAGTAAGTACCTCCACTTCCTGTGTTTTTTGCTTTCACATGAACCTAGAAATTTGTTGTGGTTTTCTACCTTCATTGTTGCTGACAGTTTCATGGAAGAACCAGGCACCTTTGGTGAAAAACTTTTTGGCCATGGTTATTCACTAGATATTTTAAAGGAGATTAGGAGACCTGGACTTGCAAAATGTAATTTCATAAAAGTATTTCCTTCTTAGATGCTTGGGATATGGATGTGCTTTTAAAGTCCTTTACATAAAATCTTTCAGAAGAGGAAATAAAAAGACAAATAAGATCTTAAGAACGGACAGAAAAATAAATTCAGACAGAAATCCTCCAATAAATTACTGTCTTTGCAGGTCACCTTCAATATTGCTTAAAAATAGATTTGCATTTAAATTTATTTTTTAATTGTTATTACTTCTTTCATGACATCTCTTATGTCTGGAAGAATCTCTGTATGAACCTCACAAATAACTATATACTTTCTGCTGTTGAGAGGTTTACAGAGATCTTGACAAAAGATTCTTGGTCAAGACAAGTGCCTTTTCTGGTAATCATATTAATCACACTGCTAGTTCATGTATCCACTTCTTCTCTCCTGCATCATTATTACATTGCAAATTTTTAGAAGCATGTTCAGCTTTACTAGTATGACTACTGACACCAATAACATTAAATATGTGCAGTGGGGGATCTTATGGATTACATTACATAGAGCTAGGATGATATATGTGCAATGAATCATACACACACACAGAGTCCCACCTGCCTCAAGGAGTCTTTGCCTCTCTTTCAGCATTCTGAATTGCCATGTTAATTTTTACCATAAAGAATGTGGCCGTGTACAGAAATAGGTGATGCTCCCACAACTAAATACTTTTGTCAGACCTTTGCATTAAAGAGGGAATGTAGAAGTAGAAGGTCTGGCATCTTACCCTATATTTTCACACACCTATATTTTCTCTCTGATATCTTAGCTCAATTGACACTTCCTAAGAAATATCAGATTGGAAACAACCCTAGTAAATTGTCTGGCGCACATCTTGCTATCAAATGTTTTTCTAGACTGATTTTTCTTAAATCTCTAGTGAGGGAGATGCCTGCAGACTGCCTAGGTGGACTTTGAGATTAAAGGTTTTTCTAGTAAAAATGACTAAAAGGAAATTTAACAAATTCTCGCTGTGTCATAGTCATGAATATTATCTGCAAAGTGACGAGCACACAGTGTAGCATGCTAAATACGAGCGTGCTATGTAGCTACAAGATACACATCCAAATATGCTTTCAGCACAGCTCCTGTGACTTGTGTTCCAAATGTATTTGAGTGACATATGTGCTTAGAAACATGGAACCATAGAATGACTTGGGTTGGAAGGAAGCTTTAAAGATCACCTCATCCAACGCCCCCACATTAAGAACGGACATCTTCCACTAGGCCAGATTGCTCAGAGTTCTGTCCAACTTGACTTGAACACTTTTGAAGATGAGGCATCCATAACTTCTCTGGGCAACCTGGTCCAGTGTCTCACTGCCCTCACAGCAAAAAAAAAAGTCATAGAAATATACTTATTATTAGATGTTACAGCTAATGATTGTGGGACTTGTCACTAGAGAAAATCAAGAATTTAACAGGAAAAATACTGGGGCAAACATGGGTCTGACAAGTAAAGAACTGGTGGCAGATACTGCTGGGTAGCTCTGATGGCTACACACCTGTTGAAGAGCACAGGTAGAGCCAGCAAGATTTGGCAGTCAGGGAATTAGTTCTTTATTGTTAATTACTCAGGAGTGCCTAAGCCATGTAAAAAAAAAAAAAGGGACAACCCTGCTCTTTGCAAGGTTTACATAACAGACCAAAGCATAACAAACCAAGCATACAAAGCACACAAAATCACAGTCACTGACAATCTCACTTTGTATTTCTTTCTTTTCATCCATAGAAAAGGGCAATCTTAGGGGTGTTTTTAAATTATGTGTAAAGAAAGAATGGTTTAAAGAAAGAAACATGCATCTTGAAATTCCTTTTACTGACAAGTTCTTTTGCAGCACATCAGGCAGGTATGTGGGCTCCATCTATCCTCCAGCTTTCTCTTATCTAATCTCACCCACCACCCCCTACAACATGCAGAATTGACATATTTTGCATAGACATGTTCACTCCATTAGAAGTGATGTCATTTTGTGATCTCTGCTGATGAGATATTTCCATCCATATCACTTATTAGCAAAAGTCTGTATGATATACTGTGGTGGGTTGATCTTGGCTGCTGCCATATGCTCAACAAGCATCTCTATCACTCCTCCTCATCATATGTACAGGGGAGAGAAAATATGATGGAAGACTCATTGGTTGACATAAGGACAGGGAGAGATCACTCACCAATCACTGTCACAGGCAAAACAGGCTCAACTCAGGGAATTTAACGTAGTTTATTGCCAAACAAATCAGAGTAGGATAATTAGAAATAAGAATAAATCTTAAAAACAGCTTTCCCCTGCCCCCTCTTTCTTTTCAGGCTTAAGTTCGCTTCTAATTTCTCTACCTTTTTCCCCCAGAGTGGCACAGGGGGACACGGAATGGGAGTTGCAGTCAGTCCATCATTCATTGCATCTGCTGCTCCTTCCTCCTCACAGTCTTTTGCTGCTCCAGCATGGAGTCCCGTGGGCTGCAGTTCTTCCCAAACTGCTCCAGCATGTTCAGTCGTAGAGTCCTCTGCAGGCTGCAAGTCTGCTTGTGCTGTATCTTGGACTTCCATAGACTGCAGGGGCACAACCTGCTTCACCATGGTCTTCACCACAGGCTGCAGGGGAATCTTTGCTCTCTCATCTGGAACAGAGCACCTCCTCCCCCTTTTTCTTCACTGTCCTCAGTGTCTGCGGAGTTTCTGACATTTTCTCACTTCTCTCTCTCTCATCCTTTCTTAAATACGTTATCACAGAGGCAGTACCACCACTGACGTTTAGCTCAGCTTTGTCCATTGTGGGTACATCTTGGAGCCAGCTAGAACTGGCACTGTTGGACATGAGGGGAACTTCTGGCAGCTTCTCGTAGAAGCAGATCCCTGCTACCAAATCCTTACCATGCAAACCCAATAGAATCACACACAAAAATGTTTGCCTCTCTCTTCTTATATTCCTATAGTAGGGCTAGAAACATATCCTTTCCTGGTCAGCTTATTCCATCTACAAAAGGATTTTTCTCTCTCATCAGAATTTTATTGCATATCCAATGCATGCAACAGAAATAACAGTTCCTATCACCTTCTTTTCAATTTCCAGTTTGGTAGTCTGAAATCTCCCTTTTCGCTCCAAGTACTTTATGAGTTTTGCTTTCCAACTCTGACCTTATTTGGCCTAGCCCTTAATGTCTCACGGGCTCCATGTTCTGTCTTCTGGTATGAAAACATTTTTGAGTGGTCATAATTAGTTTTACCAAGAGGTGAAATTTCTGGAGCATTTTGGGATTATTCCATAAACTTTCGTCTCCATCTTGTATTTCTTGACAGAAGCTTCTCACTTCCAAGTACAGAATGGGCATTTATACATGAATCAAAAGTATTCTAAATGAGCCAAATAGAAAGATTTCTCATGTAAACCCCTCCTCCTCTCCCCAGAAAATACCAAACCAACAACAACTACAGAAAGAATATGGGGAGGTGAGAATAAAATCTCGACAATTCTTCCTTACCTTACATTAAGGAGTCATGTCATATATATGGAGATTTTCTCACCTCACACAAGTGCAACTGCATTGTAAATCACATACTTCCTCTTGTGCCACGTTGATGTTGTAGTCAGATGTGTGGCTGCCTCACAGCAGACACATTAATAATCCCATATGTGTGGTTGCCACACAGGTCAGCTCTATTATTCATTGCAAGAGGGCATTAGTAATGCAGAGACCTCTAAGTGTTTTCAAAGAAGGTGCCATGTAGAATTGCTAATGTAGAAAGTTCTCTAGGGGGGCTCAACCATCGCAGAGCAACCCAAGAGAAGACACTTCATAATGCTTTTAAAACCCCTTTACTGTCCTAAGACTCACCAAATTTGTTTGCTCAAACATTTTAGTTCATTAGTTTTTCGTCTTCCACATCTTCCAGTATTAGAACTGATGCCCTACTTTCCTATCTCCCTGTAAAAAGCTCTTATTATGCAGTTAACTTGAAACCTGGTTTTGTGGCCCCTGTCCTCTTGCTGGCCCCATGACTTACTACTCCTTCTGGCTGCAAGACTT
Source organism: Myiozetetes cayanensis (assembly GCF_022539395.1). Lineage (NCBI taxonomy): Eukaryota > Metazoa > Chordata > Aves > Passeriformes > Tyrannidae > Myiozetetes > Myiozetetes cayanensis. The sequence continues at coordinate 52,020,120 of NW_026087631.1, read as the reverse complement.
GTGACCCCTCACAGCTTTCCTAATGTGCAATGAAATACTGCAGCAGTCCCATCTGCTCTGTACAGCCCAAAGTCAACCAGGCATTCAGCAGTCTTTGGGAGTTAGAGAGGCCCCTGTGTAGGGCACACATGGGAAGAAAGAGGGAAAAGACACAAAATGAAAATTTACCCTTTAAGTGAAACACTGAAAAACTTAAATCAAATTTGCAATACATTATTTAAATGTTGGAGGGCAGAAAGAGTTAATGTAAGCAAGCACAACTTATCTCCATATGTAGAAACAAGAGCAAGTTAGTCTGAAACAATTCTTTGTGTGGATTTAATTAATAATTAGTAACTACCCATGAGAATACCTGTATCCACTTATGAGTATAAGGTAATTTCAAGGCACTTACCCCTTTCTTAAAAACAGGAAAATAAAAACCTATTGTGCTTTTACCCTAACTTCTGGCAGAAAACCACACGTTTTCCTTGCACTTAAATGATTTTTTCAATAAATACCAAAGTAGTTCTCTATGGCTCCCTTCAAGTCCTTTCTTAATGCATAGTTTTGTCTGTGGTAGCTGTAAACACTTGATAGCAAATGGGTAGAGACAAACAACTCCCAGGCTTGAAGTACTCCTTGTCAGACTGGACACTATTGTGTCCCAGTTGCCTCGTGTTTCTTCTGTCAGCCCCTAAACCCTCATAATTCCTTTCCTATCATGAGACTGTCAATTCTTTGAACAGAAACCAACTCTGGTCATAGATAAGACCCACATATGACAAGATTAACATTTTACGGTAGAGAAGAAAACGGAATGATGGCCTTTGTCCTAAAATACCACATACAAATTACCACAGACCAGTGGTAACCCTGATGCAAGCATTCCATCCCATAGCTTCAATACAAACAGAAGAATCATAGGTTGTTGTGCAAATGACAGGAATGTGGCCTATATTGTGTTTTTTGCAGATAAAAATATCTCATAACCATATCTTTTCACTTGTGTAATACTGTGATTTTTAAAATGGATAAGTGTATATATGGGTTTGTAACAACTTTTAAAGGATTTTTGAAGAATAACTAAATAAAAGGCAGGTTTGCCATTGTTAGACTTAATATTACCATCTTGAAGTGGGCAATTGCTTTAACTGAACACATTTTTAATACCAAAGAGCTGGAAACCAGCAAACTCTTTGTTTCATCCTCTGATAGCTATGTTTATTTATCACTATAAAACACAAATTTTGTTACTTTTTGGCATTTCAGTGACTTCACCTACTGTACAGTCACTTTTTCCAAAAAAAAATTTTTTTTCTTCCTTTTTACTCCCCAAATTTGCAGGATAAATTGCTTTTAAATTCATTTGCAGCTCTCCCTGTATACCACATTTTCTATATGTTGATTCCCGTTGCTGCAGAGGATGTGTCTGTGCAGCCTGACTCATGGGACAGTGATGGCATTGTCACTGCCCTGTGCCCATGCTCTCAAACTCCAGAGGAAATGTCCATGTGAGAAGAGCAGCTTCTGCTGTGTGTTGCTGAAGGGAATGCATACACATTTTAAGTCTTAGTTCTTGCAGTCACTGTCAACTAGCATTCTATGTGAGGAAGAGGACAGGGGACTTGTTGGAGATACAGTGTGAATAACTTCTGAAGTTGTGTCTGGGAAACAGAGGAATCTTCCTAGGCAGCACTCTGAAGAGGAAGCACTTAGATGATGACAGATAAGAAAGACTGTTTTGCAGAAGGGAAAGACCCAGTGAAGGCCAGAAAATCACTCATGAAAAAACCCACCGCAGTGGCTTGAAAAAACCCACTGCAGCGCTAATAATGGAGTGGTAAAGTGACAGAGATAAGAATTTAAGATCTTTGTGGGAGTGTAAGAGGGACAGAAAGACTATCTGACAACATGGTATTAATTTTGACACCTTTTTTGTTCCTCTTCATATAATAGCAGCAAGCCTTCTCTAAGAAACGTGGGACTAGAAGGACCCTGAGTCCTTCCCTTTGTACTGAGGGAGGACTGACCCTAGGCATAATCCTGGCAGATAGTTATCTAAACATGCTCTTTTAACCTCTAGTGAAGAAGAATCCACAAAATCAACCTTGAAGTTTAAAAAAACTCCCAGCTTTCTAACCAAACTTTTTGTCTATGTAAGTCAATTGGGTTTTTGTCTCTTGTCATTGTGTCGATGAACATGATTGATCACAGTCCCATACAGCCTAAGAGAACATTTTTACATGAACTAGTGTACCTTGTTGGGTTTTTTTCTTCACCAACAAACCCATCTTTCATGATCAAGGATTATGTTTCTGATCTTCTTTTCACCCTTTATTGTTCTCTCAACACTACAACTTGACAGAATACTTTCAAGCACAGTACACCAAATTGGAAAAAATATAAAACCTGCAAACTGTAAAACTGAGACTTTACTAGAACAAGTAGACCAAAATAACTACCAAAGTCATCAGAATTTCTGTTAATGCATCCTAGAAAATTGAAGAAAGAGAGATCCTGACAGGATATAAGGAAAGACTTCTCTAATGATGAAGACAGTCAGGTTTGTAACGGGTTGAACAGAATTCTCTATACACAGAAGTTATCATGGTGAGATTTGATAAGGCCAAGAGCAACCTGGTATTACCTCCTAGGTGACCTTGATTCCAGCAGAAAGTTGGAGTAGAGATCTCCTAAAGTCCAACCTGAATTATCTGGTGGTCCTGTGAAAAGAATTTCTTCCTTGTCAGAAATGTACTATTGCTGACCCATATTCAACTTGCAGTGTGCTATAATACTCAGGTCCTTTCTAAGGAGTGCTGTGTGCCCTATTAGTCCCTGTGTTGCTGATATGCATTTGATTTCTCCTTCACAAATGCAGTGCATGGTTCTCTTATCAACACTCCCAAAGAGCTTCTCTCTTACATCTCCCGAGTTTTCTAATGTTTGCTTTTTCTGAGGTCCACTGATCACTTTATTTCTGCTACATATTCATCTTGCAAGAATCACTCACGAGTTTTTAAGAGCTTTCTCTCTCAGTGCAGAGCAACCGTTATTGGCAGCATGTTATTGTGACAAGCAGGCCGCATGACTTACAAGTCTTTTGTTAGACCATTTAGTGGGTTTGGAAGGCTCTGAAGCACAATGGAGGGATACTTCAGCCTGAGGTGCCTGTGGAGTTTCCTGGGAAGCAGTCTTCACAGGTAGGTAGGAGTTATGGGCTCAGTGATCCAGTCTTGAAGGTGACACTTGAATTCTGGTCTCAAGTTTATCTTCATGTTCCATTCTTTTCAAATTACACATATCCTCCAACATTTACAAATACAAGTCTGAGATTTTTAACCTGCAAAAACAAACATTCAAGAGGATAAGCAAATGTTAAAGTAGAATGAAATGAAAATAAATTGTTGGGTAAGTGACACTGATTCACACTGCTGCAAGAAAATGTTCTGCTTTGAAACAACTGTGATCGGGAAGACCTAAACCTCAATTTGTCCACAGACAAAGGAATTTAAGTTTTTTTCTTAAAACAAGGATAATCTTTAGTGATATTTGTTTTTGTTCTGTAGTCAACATTCATAGCAAGCCAAACAAAACCAACTTCTTTCTTGATGACTAGAAGCAAGTACAGATGTACTACCTGTGTTTAGCGTTCCACTTCTTCAGAGTGAATACTTTAAAGAAATTAAGTACTTGGGCATGTTCCTGCAGGACCAGTAGTTATATTTTTATGTTATACTATTTGTAAAAATGCTAGCTATATTATCAAGATAGAAAAGTTATGATTCTTCAGCAAGATTCTATTTTTTTGAAAAATGTTATTTTTTTGCATATTCCTCAATTTTTTATTAATTCATACTGTCGATTACAAATAGACAAAATACTTCAGTGAATTATGTTGCCCATATAAATTCCAAACAGGAACCAAAGCAAGAAGGAGTTGCTATTGAATGTTTTCATAGCAGCTGGTATGTGACTGTTTTGGATTTGTGCTGAAAACAGTGTTGATAGCACAGGGATATTTTGTTATTGCTGGGCAATGCTTGCCCAGCATCAAGTCCTTGCTGCTTCTCACACTGTTCTGCCAACAAGGAGGCTGGGGATGCACAAGAAGTTGGGAGGGGTAGAGCCAGGACAGTTGAGCCCAACTAAGCACATGGTATGTGGGTCATGCTCAGCATATGAAGCTGGGGGAAGGAGAATGAAGGGGGGACCTTTGGAATGATAGCATTTGTCTTCCCAATTCACTGTTATGTGTGATGGAGCCTTGCTTTCCTGAGAATGGCTGAAAACCTGCCTGCCCTTGGGAAGCAGTGAAGGAATTCCTTACTTTGATTTGTTTGTACATGCAGCTTTTGCTTTGTCTGCTAAACTGTCTTTATCTACAACCATGAGTTCTCTCACTTGTACCCTTCTGATTCTCCCACATTCCACTGGCAGAGTGGGAGGAGGAGGAGAGTGGCAAGTGAGTGGGTGGCTGTGTCAGGCTGAGCTGCCTGCTGGGGATAAATCATAAACTATGACAGAGATAGCAGGAAGAGCATTTGTGAACTATTTTAGACTTAATGAGGCATGTTTAGGGTAGAAGGCAAGGGATCAAGTTTTGGGGAGCAACAATTCTGGAAAATAGAGGAATAAGGGAATAAGAGAATAACAGAATCACAGAATATGCTGAGTTGGAAAAGACCCACAAGGATCATTGAGTCTGACCCTTAGCCCTGCACAGGACCATCACCAAGAGTCACACCATGTTCCTGAGAGTATCATCCAAATATTTCTTAAAATCTGTCAGGCTTGGTGCTGTGAGCAATTCCTTGGGGACCCTGTTCCAGCACCCAGCCACCCTCTAGGTGAAGAACCGTTTGCTAATATCCGACTTAAACCTCCTCTGACACAACTTTAGGCCATTCCCTTGGGTCCTGCCACTGGTCCCCACAGAGATCAATGCCTGCCCTTCCTCTTCCCTTCACGAGGAAGTTGTCATCTGCCATGAGGTCTCCCCTCAGTCTCCTCCAGGCTGAACAGACCAAGTGACCTCAGCCGCACCTTGTACGGCTCTCCCCCAAGGCGTGGTGATCTTTAAACATCTTTATTGCTGTTTGGCATGTTTCTCTGGCTATACCATATGCCTGGTAATGACTGTCAGGTGATGTTCTGTCTTCTCCCTAAAATCCATTTCTAAGCAATTTCCTGGGTGAGGGACTGTCTATTCCATGTACACATACAGGTATGGCTATCTGAGTGCCAGCAGCTGAAGGAGGGACCACCTGTCACAGTGGCATGGCCATCCCTGGTGCCAGAGACTGGCGTGAGTGCAGGTGTGTAAGCAAGTGTATGAGTGTTAGCAAAGATCGTGCTGGACTAGGTGGCGAGCAAAAGTGTCATGCGAGCTGCGGGCACGTGCATCTCTGAGTAAGAACACAGAATCAGCTGGCAACTGAAGGCATTGCAGGTCCAGCCCAAAAACTGAGCGCTGGGGTCAACTGAAAGACTTGTTTCTATCTATGTATGTGTGTATCTATGTGAGACAACTGGAGACAAGAGGATCCAGGTGACACTTGGGGGTCCAGAGTGTGCTCGTGTCCATAAGTAAGGCTGCAGGCACTGGGGGCTTGTGTGCAGAGCTGTTAGCAACTGTGTGAGCTAGGGATCCAGGGCCAGTTAGTGGGGCTCTCAATCAGTTATTGGAATAATCCATATTTTGTTTAAACATATAAATGTATTTCCCACTAGCTGACTTTCGTCCTAACGAGCCAGAAAAGGGAACAGTACAAGGCCATTGGTGCAGCTTGTATTTGTGTGAGTGGTGCATTTTTTGTCTGAGTTCATCAGTGTGGCCATCTATGTGCATATGTATGTGTACATGTGTAGTGCATATGTGTGTCTGTGTCTATTTGGACTACATACTGGCCTTGCTTCTGGCTGGACCTGGGAGTGTGGAGCTGCAATGGCTTCCCCTCTGTTGGACTAGGTGATGTGCCCTCTCCATTACAAGGTTTTGATATCATATGAGCACAATCTCATTGCAAACAAAGAGTTTTTGCTTTGTTTATAATAACAAAATCTTACCCCAGCCTCAAACTGCTTTGACAGGGACACAAGAGAGTTTGGCTTCTGGTTCCAATTTAGAAAAACAAGGATTCCAAACATGAAAGATTTAATGGGGAAAAATAATTCCTCATCTCCTGTATATCCCTGAGAAGTCCAGAAAAGGTAAACAAATTATTAGAAATTTTTCATTAGTATATACTTTTAGGCTATATTTCAAATCAAAAGCAATTACCACAGATTGAACTGAACCAACAATCCCACAGTACAGTTATAAAGTACTTCTATTTGCATATCTGATAATTTCAAAAAGCCCAGGATGACCTAAGGAGAATATCCTCATTTTACCTCAATCAGTTTTGCTGCAATTGAAATGTTACTGTCCTAGTTCCACTGCAATTAAGACTCTGCTCATTAGTCTCATTTCTTCTCTTACAACACCCCTTGTGTACTATACTGAATGAGGAACAGACTGCTCTGATATTGTATTCCTGTTTAATGGGGAGCAATACACAGTGGGATGCCTGAAATCCTCCTGGTGCTGCTGGAGTTGGAGGATCAGGCCACTGTCAACACAAGCAGCCATTTAGGACCAGAAGTGTCTAATGTCCTATCCAGCTAGAATTGTGAAGCAGAATTTAAATAAACAGAATCAACTATCCAGGCTGGAATTAGACTAGACCAGTAAAAAAACCAGCCCTTTTTTTTAATTATTATTATTATTATTTCTTCCCAGGGAAGGTCTGGAAACATCTAAAAAACTTTTGTAAAGGTTGTAAAAAAAAGTTTAACTTTGCTTCTGCTGAAGACTTTGGAAATATTTTAGTTTACCATTTAATTCTACATCTAGAGCTCATCTGAAAGTCACAGTGGGCTGTCTATGTTACAAAACAGATCTCTACAACCTGATAACTGATAAGTTCTGTGATAAGCTTAACTTGGAAGGTTCAATATAGACCAAAACTAATCCTCAAAATCAAAAGTGGAAGGTAAATATTAATACAAAATACTGCTCTTGATTAACTCCATGTCCAAATACAATCTTCTAAAGTAGGTATATGTCATGCGTGCTGAGTATTTATGATTCACATTTATTTATTATTGAACATAACAGTAAAGTTGTTTTTAACACTATAAATTGAGATCTAAACCTAGGCTTTCAAATACTTACATCTGACATAATGCCTTCACGTAGTTTTTGTTGATTTCAGTTCTTCACTGATCATTCCTGGCTTCAGTTGAACTCCCAAAAAAATTCCCAGAACTCCAGGGTACAGCAATACCTGCAGTGTGATAAAATTACATGAAAGCAGGGGAATTTCCTGAGGCACAGCTCACTGGTTGCCTCTCTTCAAAACAAGAACAGATCTAAGCAAGTTTATTCACCTTCAGGCTGGAGCTCACACTGTGTCCTCTAGCCAGAGCTTGAGGTCTGTCTTTCCCAGCTGACTCCTGCAGTGACCATCACTAAAGCAGTTTAGCTGGCAGAGAGAAAGGATCCTGAAACGTAAATCTGACCAGTTTGACAACTGAAATTGTTAATAATGTCTTGAAAAACTAACAATGGTTCATTATAGCCATCAATACCAAAACCAAAATAAAACCACAGTGAATTGTGAAAACCCTCCAGGATTATATAGGTCCCGATACATAGGTAATGATGTAGGGAGGAAGAGAGGAATTAAAAGTGACATAAAAAGGAGAGAATTACTTTTTCATATTTCTCTGCTCATTGCTTCTTCTCATTCCAGCAGGTGCTGTGGGTACAGGCCTGTTCAACTCCTGTTTCTCACTTGTTAGTCTTGTGGCTGTCATCATGGAGGAAGCACTGTTCTCCATTCATGCCACCAGCTTTACCAACGTATCTGGGTGGGCATGTGTTACATGGTACCTTCCTCTGGGACTGCCTCAAGAGACAGCAAATCTGGGCTGTTTGCATTTGATGCTGAGGGGATAATTCTTGCACTGGTCTGAAAAGCAATCACCCTCCACTTCATTGTCCTGGAGACAGGAGGGAGCTAAGGGAGAGATCCTGTCTATGTAAGTGCTCAGTTCACTTAGACAAACTACTTTTGCTTAGTGCATACAAGAAGGAGGTAGCCATAACCTTTATTCTGCTCTTCTCCCTGCTTCTCCCATTTCAGAGCAAGCTGGACCTACTACCTTGAAATAGAATTCCTGAAGCCAGAGACCTTAACAGTCTGAATCACTAATCACACTCTCCTGCTTGCGTATCTTCTAGGAAATTATACTGCACTTTTCTCCATGCACCATCGCTCACACTGAAAGACCCCTAGTTGAGAAGAGACAGTATCAGTAGTTCCTAATGAAAAATGATGGAAGAGGTTACCAAAAAAATGCAACACATAATAGCATTCAGTTATCTCCTTGAAGATCTTGATGGACATTGATGGAACTAGTGGCTGCATTTCAGGTTTCTCTAAGTCTGACATGGATGCACTGCCATCAGGGTGCTTAGGCAGTAGAATGGCAAATGCATCATGGGAGGACAAGCAGAACAGACACTGTCAGAGGGACAGTTTTGTCATCTGGATGTTAGGGCACAGAGGCCACAAGGGTCACTTTCTGCTATTTAACTGCAACCAGGCAGCCACTGCAATTTCCCTTTAGTTTTTAGTAAACATATTTATTTATTAACCACCTTAAGAAAGGGCAGTTATTTCTAGAAAGTCTTTGGACATAGCAATTAGATATGTTTCCTTTAGAATATTTCTGTTTTCCCTACAGTGAAACTGAACTCCATTATCTTATCCTGTGCTGAGAGCTGTCTGAAGTCCATGTTCAACCCACTATGCATCTGTATATTGTAAAGTGTGGCAAATTATTTTCTATCACTGGTGGAACATGAAGGGTTGTTTTATTAGGCAATCTATTCTTCATTCTGTAAGCCATGGTTTATTAGCAGAAGCAAGTGTAGCATATATGAGTGACAGCAGTGAAAGCATTAGTTGAAATCAGATTTATCCTAAGTTTAGTTCAAACCAGGTTTAACTAAGACAGACAGTTTAGGCTGGAATTGGGGAGGAAAAAACAAAAGAATGACACTGATTGGAGTGTTAAACCAAACTGCTTCCCCTGTAGCAAACCATTTTCCTGCTAGGAAAATTACTCTTTAGTAGTGAGCAAAGCGTGCATTTAGCTAACCCTCAGTTAAGGTGGTATAAATACAAAAGGCAAAATTCAACACCTGACAAGACCAGTGTAGCCAAATCTAGACTTTAATAGTAAAAATCTCCATAATGCTAGATTTGGCATTTCTAATTGCATTATTCAAATTTTTCCTGCATATAATAATTAAGTGCATAATCCCTGCATAATAATTAACTGATCCTCAGCTAATTTTCAGGAGGTTTGTATGTGTTTGATTGATCATTTATATGTGATAACTCAGTGGTGTGACAAAGTTTGCCAAAGGTTTAATCTAAAATCACGTGACTATCTAGTCGTTATCTATTTGCATGCCTGTTCAAGTGAGATAATGCTGTGGTTCTTGAAGAAAAAACTGTTAATGTGGTACAGGATGGGCATGTTTATTGAGCAGTTTGAGTAGACAAAGAAAACACATACTATGACTATATTTATGTCAAGAAATACTGTGTTAACATTCTAAATCTCTTCCTAATGGAATACAGTTTCCAGGTTACCTTCAGCTAAGACTACAAAATACATAAAGTCACAGTCTCTTGTTCCTTATTAGGTAATTTTTTAAAATTTTTTTAATTAATTCTCTTAAGATTTATCTTAGGTTGAACGTAAGCTGCTAAGAGAGGAAAGGTGTCTCTGCATGTTGGGTGTTTCAGCAGTGCAATGCACAGACTATGGCACTGTGCAAGGCTGGGACACAGCACACATAAAAGAAGCAGTAAGGGAGTAAATATTTGGCTAGAGTGAAACAGACACCTCTGGGAGATCTCATGGGAGATCTCTGTGGGGTCCCACCAACTGTTATTATGGTTGGTTGACACTAGTTGGCCACCAGGTGCCCACCGAAGACACTCTATTACTCCCCATCCTCAAATGGACAGGGCAAGAAAATACAACAAAACATTCCTGGGTCGAGATGAGAACAGTAAAGATCATCCAGCATTTACCATCATGGGCAAAACAGATATGACTGGGGAAAAATTAATTTAATTTATTACCAATCAAATAAGAATAGGATAATGAGAAATGAGAACAAAAATTAAAACACCTTCAACCACACCTCAGTTTCACACACAATTTCTCCACCTTCTCCCCCCAAGTTGTGCAAGGAGACAGGGAAGGAGGGCTGAGGTCAGTCCGTCATACAATATCTCTGCCACTGATTTTTCCTCATGCTCTTCCCTTGCACCTGTGTGGGGTCCCATCCACAGAAGACCTACAGGATTCAATGCAAGTCCCATAGACTGCAGTTCTTAATGAACTGCTTCAGCATGGGTCTCTCCCACAGGATGCAGTACTTCAAGAACAGGCTACTCCAGCACGGATCCCCTATGGGATCACAAATCCTGCCAGCAAACCTGTCTGATGTGGGCTTCTCTCTCCAGGGGCAACAGGTATTCCCAGGAGCCTTCTCCAACTTAGGCTCTCTATGAGATCCCCACCTTCTTCAGAAGCATCCACCTGCTCCAGTGTCCTCCATGGGCTGCAGGTGGTTATATGCTACCCCATGGACCTCCCTGGGCTGCAGAGAAACAGCCTACCTCACCGCAGGCTTCACCATGGGCTACAGGGGAATCTCTACTCTGGACCCAGGAGCACCTCCTCCCTTCTCTTTCTAACCTTGGTGTCTGCAGAGCTGTTTTTCTCACATATTCTCACACCTCTCTCTGTCTGCAATTGCTGTTGCCCAGTAAAGTTTTTCACCCTTCTTGAATATGTCATCCCAGAGGTGCAACTACCGTTTCTGATGGGCTCTGCCGTGGCTGGTGGTGGGTCCATCTTGGAGCCAGCTGGCACAGGCTCTGTTGGACACGGGGGAAACTTATGGCAGCTTCTCCCAGAAGTCATCCCTTCAGCCCCGTGTTAGCAAGTCTTGCCTTGCAAAACCAATACACTTTGATTTTTCTTTTGTTTTCTTTGTCACGTTGAGAGAAATCATGTTTCAGATGAAGGCTTTAGAGAAAGTGTAAAATTAGTTTAGCTTGGATTACTACACCAAGGGTTTTCAGTTGGCCTTCTGAGGCACACTGACTTGTCCTTGTGGTAAACATGGTATCTCCACAACTAATATGTTCCTATGCATGTTCCTAACTTCCCTATGCATGGGTCATATTTGGTTCACAATTAAAATGGGATACACCAGAAAAAACATACCAGGGTGTTCAGTTATTTGCTGCAAATTGGTAGCAATGGGGCATACGATAATAGTATCCATTTAAATGACAATAGTTTTAGGGAAAAAAAAATGCATTCAGACAACTTAGAAAAGCCAAGCCAGATGAGGCATTTCCAGAAGATGGTGCTATTCTCAAGCCTTTTGCTGCCTCTCAGGGAACAGAGTCATAGGATTGCCTCTTTCTCTACTAAGTTTCAGCTTTGTATGACTTATAATTAAAATAACTATCAATTTCATTGAGTTCCTGAATTGCAAGACTGCATTTTGAAAGGTCCTCACTGTTGTGAACTCCCCTGGAGAGATGTTCTGTGCCATCAGCCTGCAGAAGTCCCCTGCTTCCTGCACCCACATGGAGGGAATCAGTCTCTACAAGAAAGGGAGTCTTAAAGAACAAGCTTCTGGGTTTGGAATTTTTTCTGCTTATTTTTGGTTTTTTGTTTGGTTGGTTGGGGTTTTTTTTGGGTTTTGTGGTTTTGTTTTTGTTTTTATTTTATTTTATTTTATTTTATTTGTTTGATTTTGGTTTTGGTTTTGGTTTTTGTTGAGGGTTTTGTTGGCCTGGTTTTGGCCTTGTTTGCTTTTCTTCTCCAGAATCAAACTCTTGTGTCTTACTCTGAACAAGAAATTTAAGCCTGAGTCTGTAACACAAGTGGAACACTCAGTCTCACAGCTTAAAAACTATAACCACTCACCTATGCAGAGAACTCCCCACTCAGGCCTTAGTTCACTTCCCCAAAAAAAGTCTATGGGAATTAATGCCTTTTAACTGGAAAATGTAACAGGCAGCATGCTGGGAAGGGAGTTGATGAAAATAGCCTTAAGAGGTGAGGCCATGCAAAAAAGTGCCTCTCACAACCTTGTCCACATTAAGCCTTCAACAGTTACACTGTGCTATAGGTCTCTCCCATGCCTCCAATACAGCTGCTGGGGTCAGGATGCTTTCCCTTTCAATGACAAATGGCTACTGCTCAGGTGAGTTACAGAAGACTCAGCTCTTCTTCTCACTTTTGCTTGAGAATACTAAACCTCACATGTCTTGAAAAAGTGTCCCAGACACCTACTACAGTCAGTTTTTCAGAAGAAAAGCTGGTTTTGTATTTAGTTATAAGTCAAACAACAGTTGTAGCAGAGGCTAAAACTAAAGATTAGGGAAATCAACTGGAAATTAGAGACTCAGTTACCAAAACTGCACAGGTAGGCTTTGGAACATGGACACCCAGTCCCAGAGAAGATCCCAAACCACTTGGCCGTAATCTCACTCCTGCTCTCAACCTACATCACCCCTATATGTTGTGTTTTTTTCGCTAGCAGCATGGCTTCATAAGGAGACCTAGGTCATTTTCCATGGCTTGTCCTTCAAATCAATGAATCTTTGTCTTTGTGATTAAAGCAAATCTGCCAGGCACATATGGGAAGTGAGACCAAACCTCCCACCTTAAGTCATGGAGAAGACAAAGGTCTTGCCTTCACACATTGCTCCTGCAGGTTCTTCCTCCAGGAAGAACCTGCAGGAGGTCTCTGGGCACATGTGAGAAACAGGCCTTAAAAAGGCTGGGTGAAGAAAGAGCAGGTTTGTGAATTCTGACAGGCTTAGGCTTCAGCTGCAAGATGATCCATGCAGCAGAGGGAACCAAGAGCCTCTAAATGTGCTTTGGAGAAATCCTTCAGGCATCAAAGGAATTTCAGTGTTAAAATCCAAGGCTCTGGCAGCAGACAAGGGGACAGTTAGACTTTGGATGGCACTCCCTAAACCTTCTGATCTCTCTGAGACTTGGTCTATCAACTGTAAAAAAGAAAGTATCATTTACCTTAGGGTTGCAAAACATACTTGAATAATGTACCAATCCTAACGAAGTCACTGAACTGCCCAAGTAAATGGGGTGGCAGAACTGGATCCAAATTCTGGGTTTGATGGGGAACAGAGCCCCAGGAGGTTCACTGGCCAGAGCATTCAGATTCTGAAGGATGAACTGTATGTTGTCTCACCTGAAGATGAAAAGTCACAATCATTAGTTTTGTTTAAAGAAAACTATAAATTTTAACACCAACAGCTTTTTTTTTTTTTTTTAAAACAAAAAGTCTGAGAGATTTAATTCATGCTTATATATAAAACAGGTTAAATCACCATTTTTGGTTAAGGAGATTTCACCAGGCCCAAGTTTTAGAGCCAACTTCTGAAATATGCACATGTAGCTCATGGGCGTTTGGTGCCTCATGGCTGAGCCTTTTCAGAGTAAAGAAACAAACATACACTCTGCTGTTCCCATGATCAATTTTTTGTTATATGCATTACGTTTCTTTGCTGCTGCTTCTTTTGCATATGTAAAAGACATTTTTGGCTTCTGATCCCCTAATTATAAAAACACACAGAAGATTTAAACAGGTTTTAGTTAAGGTGTGTTGTAATTTGTCTTTCTTGGTTTCTTGGTAGACAAACCCTTCTCAACTGTTTTTAGCACTAGTTTAGAAAAACCTCTTTGCTCTGGAAGAATATTTAAGCATACACTTCAGTTTTAAAATATATTTGAGGCCTGTTGGAGTTGTGGTCAAATACTTCCCTGATGATTTCAGTTAAAGAATTGTGGCATTTAGCAGGTTTTTATTTTACTTACCAAGAAAGTCTTGTCTGCCTTATCTGCAACAAGAAGCTATAAACAGTGAATTAGTGACTCAATGGTATCTTAGACCAGGAAGTTGCTCTGAATTACATTGTTCAGCTTTTGGAGTATTACATTAGGCTCTGAAAATGAGTCACTGGGGATACAAGAACAGATCATAAAAATCCATCATGAATATATTAGCTGCATAGGGTTTAAGTGTTATAAAAGAATAGTTTCCCTAGTCCATTGAAGACTTGTTGAAAAAAAAAGAATACAGAAGCATACGTTATTCTGTTCCATTGCTCCTTACACCATCTATGGATGTGCAAACAAAGAAGAGATTGTTTGGTGTAATATGTTCAGTATGCTTAAACTCATCCACATACTTGCTCCATTGGCTTAAAAATAAGGACTACATTTGGCTGTGTATCAACAACAGAGGAGTGGATAAGTGAGCAAAGCTTTTGAGATTTTTTTCCTGTGCTGGTATAGGGAAATCAAAGTACAAGTAAGTTTGATGTTTATTATTGATGTGGCTAGCAGATGGAAAACATTATAACAACCCTGCATGAAGTTCATTTACGGTACTAAGAAGTAATAAAAAAAATTAACTAGTGTCTCTATCAAAGAACCTCTGCAAAAATGGAAATCGTATGAAAAAAAAAATTTGCAGCAGACTGTTAAATATTATATATAACATTCATATACAAGCATTACAGCTCTAGGATTGCAAGGCACAACACAAAAGGGAAAAACTGCACCTGCACAAAATTCTCAGTTTGCTCTGCACCTGGATGGTGTGGAGGTACTGGAAAGACACAGTGACTGCCCAAATTATGGTCCCCATCTCTTCCCTCCTGATTGGGAATTTTCTGCCAATTTGCACTTATTTATATATTAGTTTAGTAGGGGAATAGGGCTTTTATTAAAATAAGGATATCCATTGACGTGGGTGATCTTGAGACACCTCTTTATGCCAGGTACTATCCTTTTGGCTAGAATATCATTGTGAAACTGGCCCTGTTTTCACTGAAGATTCATAGAGTTTCAGGTGCAATTTGTATTGAACTTCAATATAATTAAATTCCTTTGAAAATTTCAGCTCGTATTTTTCCACTGATAGTGGAAATAGTTTGATGAGCTACAGATTTGCATACAAGAAAATAGATACAAAAAAGCTCCATTGAAGAAATCCACTACTCCTCTAACACAACCGAAAGCTGAATAATTTGGTGCCTGAATTAAACCAGAGCATTCACACTGCTCAAAAATGCCTGTATTTTTAACTGTTAGTCTTTAATGTGTCCTGACAGCATCCTGTTTATTAGCTTCTTAGGTCAGGGTTTGCACACAGAAACTCAAAACCAAACCCAGAAGTTCTGACTAGCTAAATAACAACAAAATATACTATAATTGGAAAATTTTTTTTTTGGAAGAGACCAGTAAGAGTCATCTAGTCCATTGTCTGCTCAAACCATCTCTAAGCAGATCATGCTGTGCAAGGCATTTTTAAGTTCTTAGTATCTCCAAGGATGGAGACTAAAACCTCTTTTGGCAAGCTGTTACTACACTTGACCATCCTTGTGGTGAAAATTTCTTCATTTATCTAACAAGAATTTCCTGTGCCTATCTTGTGTCCATTGCTTCTTGTTCCATCATTGTGTACCTTCAAGAAAAATCTGCCTCTCTCCTCTGTAGTATCCCACTGGGTAGCTGAAGAGAGAAAAAAGGTGTCCTCTGCCTGCTCTTTTTCAGCCTAAACAGATCTGAATGCCTCACCCCTTCCTCACATGCCATGCTTCTCATGCCCCAAACAAGTAGGTGAAAACCACAGAACTGTTCTCGTTTTCTATCTTTGCTCTCTTTGCTCCCTCTGCTGTGCTGCTGGCCAGATTCTTCATGTGCCTTCACACACCAAACACCTTTCTGCCTTTCTACCAATAGTCTCTCATTCCCCAAAACATATCTTACTAACCAAAGCAGTTAAGGGGGAAAACAAGCACAGCATCCTCCTCTTATTCCAAATTTTGGACACAGGCTAACGTACCTGATGCAGAACCACTATGCTAACGGTGGATCAGCTCAAGTCCAGTGCTGAGTCTGAGCTAGTGAGTCTTTTCTTGGCCTGGAAGGGGGTGCACTCCTAAGGCACTGGAAGTCCCGTCAGTCTTCCTGGGCACAGCTCAGTCCTCATCAAGGTGGAGCCATCCTGACACTAATCCACTTGATCCATAGGCGTGTATGCCAGCACTCTCCTATGATGGTCAGCATTTGAATGCACTGTGATGTAAGGAGGCAAAGGCTTGGTGAAAAGCAACAGCTATCATGAGGCTTGCATGAAATGCTGAGGTTCGGCAACACTGACTGTACTTGAAGCTTCTCAGAGCAGAGTCCACAAGGGGCCCATGCTACTGGTTCAAAGCTCCATAAGCTTAATACACAAATGTTGCCAAAACAGACTATTTTTCCCATCAGCTGAAGCACCAATACACCATATATCGAATCCTGCAAACTATTCCATGACTAGAGGAATTGTAGCAGAGGATTATGGATGCTCTGTGGAGGCCAGAACCACTGATACATGCTTGAGGACCCTCAAAAGATGCTTATACAGAGTAGAAGTACCAAAAAAGTCTTTAAGCAGAGGAGTATTCTTTATCCTTGGAATTAATTGATGGAGATAAAGCTTGCTGAGACAGGAGGACCACCCTATGTTCTTCTTGGGTCTGTTCATTCTGTAGAGTCTTAAAGAAAGACTTGGTCAGTCTACATGAGCAGTTTGAAATGAATTTTAATGCATGAACTACATTTCAACAACAATTTCTGTTCTGCAGTTACGTTACAAAATTTACCCATTATCTCTAGCCTGCAAAAGCCAGGTAGAGCCTTGCTTTCACTTGAACCAGTGATATCTCACAAGGCTCACTCATAAAACTCCTTTTAATCTCATCTCATGAAGTTATTGCACTCTTCATGCTGCACATCAGGCAATGTACCATCTATTCAGCTTTGCTGGTGCAAAAATGGCTTTAAACCAGAAAGTGATTGGGTCTGAGTGCACAAGATCAGCTTGACAACCAGGATGCAGGGGAGAGGGAATTTCTTGTGCCACTTCTGCCCTCTCAGAACATTGTCTGTTGTATCTTAGTCACTTAACAAGCTAAGGGGGTTCAGCGCAGTGTCAAAATATCACTACATATTTTCCTCAAAAACGAAATCTGCTTCTCTAGCTGTTTCCATGTTTCATTGCTTTCATCTTTCACTGCAAGTTTGTGTGAAAGGACACCACACAGTCTCTGACATGTAGCATAGTTAAAGCTACACAGCTACAAATGCTTGTAGGACTTTTATTAGGTGGTCAGCTTTTATGGTGGAAAACATTTTTAACTGAGTTTTTTAAGTTTATGTGCTTTCTCTGGTGGAAATCAAACCACAAGCCAGTTTATAGTTTCAGACATGGTGATGAACATACTGAGCTCAGAAAATGAACTAGCCACTAGGGGACAGCAGAAATCCTATTATGATATACAATAAATAATATTCAACCATAAGTCAACTAAAAGATGTCAAAACCGAATATATTGTGGTATCTGTCTGGGCTAAGATATATTTGAGTTTTCACCAGGGAGGAGCCTGCCAAATTTAGTTAGTTGAGTGGTATAATTAAGATACTGCAATAAATATGTTACCAATCTTTGAAAAATGACTTGCAGATATAACTGTTCTTAATTTTATCAGAGAAAAAATTCTCTTACACAAAACACTAAGCAGAAAGAGACAAATTATTGTAAATAATTAGTGTAAATTAAATTAATGTGTAAATCCCTGGACATGGGAGCTAGGGTTCACTTTGCTAAAGATCAATGAACAGTATCCAGACAGAGTGAAATAATTCAGTAGCTTTAAACAGAATATTCTGAAGATGGCTTTGGACAAAAGGGTTTTTAGAGAATCATTCTTCTAAACTATTCAGTTGTCTTGTACTGGTTTTAGTGGAATACAGAGGAGGTCATAATATCCTGATAAAAATTTCCAGCAAGTTAGCTGATTCTGTGTTCAGAATTGAGATGTGTTTTTCTCTACCAGAGCAGAAAACCTAAAAAGGTCACACATACTGATAAAGGCAACCTAAACAGACATGACACAAGTGCTGTCAGTGGGTGGTGTTATGCTCTGAGCTCTCATTTTCCAGCTGATGCAAACCTCTGTGCCCACTGTTGTCCAGGTCCCTTCCTCCAAAAAAAGGCATTGGTCCAGGACTGTTCAAGGCTCTTTCCAAAGAAATGCTTTGACCACTGTTCACATCAATTGATGAAATGTTTCATTTCTCTGTAATGAATGTTCAAACAATGGGGCCTTTGCTAATGCATTTTGCAACTGCATACTAAGATCAATGCCAAGACAGTACCACAAGCATGGTCTGAAACCAATGGATGATAAATAATCCATTGCTGCCTCGGTTATCAGATATTGGCTAGCAATCTAATAGCTTTTACAGTTTCCCATTAGACTTGCTGACCATCTATTTAGTCCCTGTGAAAAGATACTGTGCAGAACAAAGGAAAAGGGATGGTCTGGTCTGGCAGCTTCTCTTGTATCAAGGAAATGTAGTTGCTCAGTCTGACTAGGGGGCACTTGATGAACGGTACAGTGGAGGACACCCAGAGGCAGCATTCAAACATGTCAGCAAACAGAGTAAATAGAAAACTCTGTTGCCCACCAACAGGTTCAAGACGAAAAGCCTATCTGGTCTCTCCTAGTCAGGAGAAGAATGGCTTTTTAAAAAAGTGTGATATAAAACAATAAGGAAAAAAATATTTAAGCATGCATTGAGGTCTGAGAGCCCTCGGCCTTTGGTGTTTCAAGTTCTCCCACAGAAGTGAGGACGTTCCACGCAGTTGTCCCACCTGAGGTTTTAATTAGGACAGCAGTGAATGACCACTTTTACCATCAGTTTAACTCTAAACTAATGACACTGCCAAAATTTTTAGAAAATCCTAAGGTGCCTTTCTGTGCAGAGGGCATGCTAATATGTGATCTAAATGAAAAATTAATTTTTACACGGAATACATTAAAAAAGATTAATTTTTCTTATAATTGTAGTTGTGTGGTGTGAACTTAACCTTACAAAACAGACAGTAATGATTAGGGATTCTCTGCTGAAATCCTGATATGACACTGTGATTCTAAAGATGTTTTTGCAGGCAGAGAATTGGCAGGTCCAAAAAATGCAGCTCATATATTATGGAATTGACCTGTTGGAGCTAGTTCAGAGGACACCACCAAGCTGATTAGAGGAATTGAGCACCTCTCCTGTGAAGGCTAGGAGAATTGGTATTGTCCAGCCTGGAGAAGAGAAGGCCTTTGAGTGACTTAATTGTAGCCTTCCAGTATCTGAAAGGAGCCTACAAGAAAGATGGAGAGGGAGGACTTTTTAAAACAGCACATAGTGACAGGACAAGGGGGAATGGTTTCAAACTGAAAAAGAGTGGGTTTAGGTTAAATATTAGGAAAGAAATTCATTACTGTGAGGGTGATGAGGCACTTACACAGGTTGCCCAAAGAAGTGATGAGTGGCCCATCCCTGGGGGTGTTCAAGGCCATGTTGCATAGGGCTCTGGACAGACTGGTCTAGTGAAAGGTGTTCCTGTCCATCACAGAGGGGCTGGAACTAGATTATCTTTAATGTCTCTTCCTATCGCGGGGGAGTTTTAATCCCCCAAGAACAGACCCTTGGGCACACTTTGTATAGGAGAGAGGCACACAGGAATGGTGACCCACAAAATGGCGTTTATTAAAACAAGATGTCAGTTTATATAGAGGGGAATATGGAAGAGTCCAGAACAAAGGAGGGATTCTTGCTAGGAACATCAAATCCTAAGGGTCAGTGATAAGGGAAAATGGAGAGATTGGCCGCAGGGAATATGTCCAGCCATCTAGGGAGAGTTGGGAGTTAGGGAGGAAGGGAAGGAGTGGTCTGGGGTACAAACAGGGGAGTTCTACAGAAGTTTGTGAGGCTGCGCTTTGTATCTGGGTCTCAGGCAGCCCCTTGCAGCTGCAGTTGTTCTTCCTCTGAGGCTTCCTCACAACCTTTCTGCATCTCTCTCCATTCTCTGTAGGCTCCTGTTGGTCCACCTCCGACATCTTCCAACTCAAATCATCCTATGATTCTATGGTTTTCCTGGCCATCTCCTTTTTGTCAGCTTCAGCAGCTCCACAGCAACTTGTTATCTATAAATACCCCAAATCTCTGTGAGAGCTGCTATTGCTGAAAATCATCATTACATATAATACAAGTCTTGTCTCAGTGAAATGTTTGATCTTGAAAGCGAAACTTAGGTGCCACAGCAATTGATCTTTAATGTTTTCATATATGCACAAGGTGATACCAAAAAGCAGGGGCAGAGAATGGTCTAGAAATGATGAAAGCACACACCAGATCAGGTTTGCTAGTGTAGAGATACTGGTAGGCTCTCCAAGGGTATAAAAAGCATATGCAAAAATATTGCCAAAAGACTTCCTGGGTTTATACTGTTTCTGAATAAAAGAAATTGCCCAGGAAAGTCTTTTGTTGTCCCAATATCATCCATGCAACTTGCTTTCAATGGAATAAACAGGCCTAAATATAAAGTAAATAATCCCCCAGCCAATATTTCAATCTAGTCAAAATCTGGACTTTTTGTTTGTAGTTCCACACAAAGGGAGGATGTTCCTAAATTCCCTTGTGCTTTTGAAAACCTCCACATCATATAGTCTGTTTGTCCCAGTGACCTCCTTAATGTTCTCTTCTAACTCTATTCTAAACTTACATGCCAATTTCATCTGATGTTTAAAAGACACGGAGTTCTAAGAGGATTTTACACATTTATGCAAAAATAACAGAAATGGAAAAAACACTGGTCAATTGGTCATCTATGTAGGTACTTCCTGCTTGTTTAGCAGTTTTGAAATTAGCCATAGACAAATCAGAAAGGGACATGAGAAGAAAATGAAGAATGACAGCAGGGTGCAGTGGGAAACGGGGAAGAAGCTGAAGATGGTCTTCGAGGAATTGAAGGTGCTGGGGATAGTGAGATCTATGAGCATGGGAAGGATCTACACTGCCCTGGGAGTAGGATTCTGGGGATGGGAGGAAAGCTGGAGAGGAAAAGGGACAGAAATCTGGAGGAAACCCATCCTTTCTAATTCCTCTGCTCATGGAATGCCTTTATAGGTATAAAGGACAATTATTAATAAACTTGTTAGGGCATCCTTGGAGAGACTAACTGACTTTCCAGGATTCTTAGAGATATTTGGACATTGGAAGATACAAACATTTTCATTTCAAGTATATATAAAAAAAAAAAAAACCCTGAAGTATTTTTATGTTATTTTGTTTGATCACTAAAAAGGCCAAAGAAATTACCATTGTTTATGCCATAGGTGCAGATTGATGGAAGAGAATGTTATTTCTTCATTTTGTACTTTCTATATGTCCCCCTAGCTGCTACAAGGTGCAGCAATATCAGATATCATGAGAAGGGATCTGAAATAAACTTCCTGACACTCCAGAAAATAGGCACAGGAAGATGATTTCCTGGCTCTGAAGATAATACGCAGCTTTGGTTCACTGCATTTGGAAGAGACAATGGGAATTGAGGTGTGAAGGCTGCAAGAGAAGCACCAACACAAGAAATTCTTCTCTTGATCCACAAAAATCTAACCCTACAGACATAGCCAACAAGTAGATATGCACCATATACACATGGAAGGGGGGTACAAGAAGGGTGCAAGAGATGTCTAGAGGAAGTGAGTGGACTGTATATATGCACTGAGATATTAGCAGTCAAGGGATATATATGTGGGAGGAGGAATGCAGGCAGTGGGATGCAAAGGGAACCAGAGACATTAGGAAATCCTGGCTGTGCTTCTTTTACAGAATGTGAGACCTCAGACTCTCCAAGACTGCTCTGTGAAATTAAGACAATGATGAACAATGAAAAATGTCTACAATACAAAATTCTCCAAATAGCTAGAAACCCAAAAATTCCTCACTAAATCATAGCATAATTTTCCAAAACATTTTCCATCTTGGTTTGGAGCTCACAAATGGGCATAAAAAAATTCCATGAGGAGAGAAAATATTATGTTGTGTTGTTCAAATAGTTAATTGTTCTCACCAGTAAGAGCAGACCATCAGTCCTCCCATCTTCTTCCTCTTCTCCTTCCTAGAATTTCTTTGACGCTCATTTTCAGCCCTTGTTATGAGTTGGCTGTTAAACCCTTATCCTGATCTAAACATTAGGCAAGTTTGATTGTGCCAGATTTTGTATCACATGACTTGCATTACAGGTCTTTACTGCAAATTTTTTACTAAACAGCGTAGGAAACCTCACCCTTATGAAGACAGGTCATTTCCCTAGAAACCTGGCATAGGATTTTTAAAGACCTGAGACTCAATTTTTGCCTCTCTGCAGTTTCAAAATTAATTTTTTAATGTACTCAAAGTATGAGTCACTAGTCAACAGCGGTCAGCCTGTCTCAGTGATAGGCTTGTGAGATAGTGAAAATTGCTAATTTTCAAGGATTATGAAATAAAGGATTCTGTTAAATATTTTGTGGTAATTGAGTATTCTCTCTATTTCAAATGGACCTAAAGTTTTGTTACAACTTACCTCATTATGAAGTTTATTTAATTGAATTGTAGTTAAAAGGTCATTGTGATCACACTGAATTTATCCAGGCTCAGGAAACACAGCTATTTACTATCTGCACTAAAGAACCACTTCTGGACATACTTTTGATGAAGAGAAATAGAATGAATGAAAATTATCTACAAAACAAACAGAGGGGAAATTGTAGCTCCAAATAAAATGAAATCTCCATGGAACTTTCAACATAGGGCAGGTGGTTTTGGCCAGGCAACTATTGTCTTTGCTACATCAGACACTATAATTTTGGATCAGCTTTTCTGACATGAGCTGCTCAACCTTGCCAGCTGTCACGTGTCGTTCAATCAGCCAGTCATCTGAGATTGTACTTCTCCATCTAACAGGGTATACAATAGCCAGTCTGAGCCCTCCTCCCAGTGCGTGTCTACCTGACCATAACAACGTGGGGAAGAGATAGGTTTGTTTTAATTTTCCGTCTCAAGAGAGGGTGACTCTGGGGAATTCAAATATAACAACAATCAAAGAACTGTGGTCTTCATCGGCCGTGTAACCTCTTGAATAATTAACAGTGTCAGTGGATTGACACTGGATGAAGTCTTGAGATGCAATGTGCAGTGATGCAGCTGCAAGGGCCTCAGAATATTCAGAGGTTTCTGCATGCAGTCAATCAATGTAGTTTCTCCCTCTCAGTGGCACAGCTGCTTACCTTCTAATACCACTGCCAAGGAGATAATTCCTTTCACCCTGGCCATTTACAGCTTTCAGGACTGAATTTTAAAGCCAGTTGAAAGATTTAGAAACAAGTCCTGATGACTTCCAGCAGTCTTTATGTTCTAATCATAAATCTCCCAAACACTTCTGAAAGTCTTGCAGCATGCACTTTCTACATGTCTGAAATAGTGGACCAGTGAATCAGAACAGTGTTGACATCAGCAAATGCCACATTAACAGTGAGTCCCCAAACTCACTGTTTACAAACTTGGGTATGTAATTCTGAGCTCCTCATATCTAATTCCTTTTCTTACTTTTAAATGCTAACTACCTACCACTTCCTCCTATCCTGTAGAAGGATGCTGAAATACTGTATTCTAAAAGATATCTGTCCCCTAGTTCACTGTGCCTGGCCATCCACAGATATACTTCCCAGAATGTACATGTCACCTCTGTCAACAGAGGACATTGACCTGAGATGTGAATGCATTGGGAGGGAGGAGTTCAAGGGCCTTCTGCTCTCCTCAGAGAGACCACAGAAGGACATAAGATGGGAGGAGACTGTCAGGGCCATCAAGACAGTCTCCCCCAAGAACAGGTAAATTTGTAAGACAGTTAATTCAGAAGTACTACACCTATTAGATGTCCACTATGCCCATTCCCAGAAAGTCCCAGACGCTGCTTAACACTTGTCAAAGATGACTCAAAGGAGAAGAAGCATAGTAGAACGAAAGTCAACAGGTGTTAAACTCACATTGAGATCTTCACTTAATGTTAATAAAGCTCACAAAATTGATTATCGTAGTCTCACAACACATCACTAGTGCAACAGTGTAGGAATTACCCGCATTCTGGAATGCGGGTAATATTTATTTTAAAAATAAATTTATTGAGACACTGACATGCTGTCAGTTGCCTGTGATGGCTTGCACCACAATTTACAGAATCACAGCATGGTTGGGATTAGGAGGGACCTTCTGAGGTCATTTCGTCCAAGCCCCCTGCTCAAACTGGGCTTTTGAGTATCTCCAATGATGAAGACTCCATAACCTTTGTGGGCAACATGTGGCAGTGCTCAGTAACTCTCAAGAGTGACTGAGGTCACAGGAAAAATGTGTTTCCTAACATTCAGACAGAAGCTCCTATGTTTCAATTTGTGAATACTCCTTTGCTGAATCCATTCTAACGACTTTTGATGACTTTCTTGTCCTTCGTGTGCTTGAAAATGGTTTCCAGGACTATCTGCTCCATAACCTTCCCAGGAATCAAGGGAAGGCTGACTGATGTGTAATTTTTATTTGTACTGATGTCATAGGACTTCAGTGACTTCAACGGGCTTTAGTTCAAGTCATAAAGAAATTGATAACAGACCCTGGAACCTTACCTTTTAGTGTTAACCATGAAATGCACTTCTTAACACTAGGGATGATCTACACTGAGACAGTAGTTGCCTTCTGGAACAGGACAAGCAGAGGATCTGTTTGAACAGCTGAATAGTGAAATGCCTTCCAGGATCACCTCCAAGGAAGTGAGAAACAAAAAGGATGTACTAAAATAGTCTTACTACAAAAAGGCATGTGTTTCTCTTACTCCAAATGGCAAACCTGCCCCAGTAGACAGTTCAGAGGGATTTCCACAACTCTCTGGCTAGAAATTAAACTGAGATATTTCTCTCCAAAGTACAAAACATCCTCTCTGCCGTTGGCTAGCTTTCTGTTTTTGTGAGTTTTTTTTCTGTCTGATTACATATCATCTCTCCCTTGCATTCCCTCCTCCTTTTTTCCTAACCCTTATGTGAACAGACACACTCTCCCCATCATATCCTTTTCCAAGCTTCCTGCTATTCTGCTGGTTCTATTAAAATCCAATCTAACATAATTATTTTCAAAATATAAAAGGGCAAAATCTATTCCCTTTTCATTGTACTAATTTATTTCTTGACTGCATGCACCATTCCAAACTGTAGTCTAACTGTATGAAAGCAAGATGGAAATTCAACTTGCACATCACATCTACAACCCCTTCTGGGTTTTGTGACAGGGAAGAGATACTAAATATAGAAATTAAATAGCTTCCATAGTTAATCTAGATAAAATTAAAATTTTAATATTGAAATTCAAATCTAATGTAGCATTTAATCAGTATACTAATGGGATCATGTTTCAAAATATGAAACAGAAAATAGAACATTTAATATTTTTTACTTCAGAGTCTGACTTGGGATTTGCATCAGGTTCTGCTTAGGTGCCTATAATTCCCTTCATACAAGTTATCAGAGAAAGCAGTTTTAAATTATAGGAAGGCTTGGACACAGCCCAGATGAAGATGTACTGCTGGGTCTCTTTTGGCATTTACAACATCTGGCACAGGACCCCAGTGGCTGAAAATTGGCTTGGGAGACACTGCAATAGCAAAACTGCTGCCAGGCCAGCAGCAAGTTGCTGCCTGGCTTGAGTTGCTCCATGCTGATTTAAATCCCAATCTCCTCAGAGCAGCGGTGCTCTGCTGAGGGGTCTTACTCCTGCTTGGATATTGCCAATTTCTTCTTCTTCCACAGACATCTACTGCAAACAGCAGTTTAAATATCAGAAGACCTTGTACCACCCAAGTCCCCTCCCATGGTTGCTGCTGTGCCTCCTTCCTTACTTTGCATATCCCCACACTTTGGGCACAACCCCTCATCTCATCAAGACCTGGAGGTTCTCAGCTCCCCTTAGCCCTGCCTGCTCTCCAGACGGTGACCACACAGCCCCAAGGTAGCTGGGCAAGGCAGCAGGCTCTAGTGAGCCTCTCCCCGCCAGGGGCCAAGGGGCTGGAAATAGCAACTCTCTCAAAGTTTTCATGAACTGCTCTGCATTAGCACTCTGCAAGTATAGGTACATGAATATGGAAAACTCACATAATTTCCATACCCCATTCTTGTATATCCTTCAGGGCTTATGCTCACTGTAGTTCAGATAATGGATACATCTTGGTTCCCAAAGGAAGCTACATTCCTCTAGGTACTAAAGCTCCCAGATTATGTTGTCATAGTATTGCTAATGCCAAAGGCTTGCAAAGCTTTCACTGAAATATATTCCTGCACCCAGATGCCTTAATAATTTATAAAGTCAGCAAATCACAGTGTTGGCACAAAGATGCGTTAATATTAAGCTGCTCTAAGTCTGGACCAGATACAGTCTACTGAGTTTAATGAAAGGCAAATAGCAATAATGTGACAAGACAGTTGAGATATTGAGTACATTTGGAAGACACTTAAAAACACAAATATTTATCAATTTATGCATTACCTTTCCAGGTGCTTAAGAAGGATTTGATTTGTCAGAATATAAAGCTAAGCTACTAATAAGGTTAAAAACAGTCTATGTATTTGCAATACATAGCACAGTGTTACATAAGAAAGCAAACCCCTCAAAAGAACTGTATGCACATCTTTCACAACATGCCACATAATTGTAAAATTATTCCTCTCATCTACTTCTAGTCATGTCTGGCACATGACATTGGAGATAGAAATGAATGAGAAGGGAAAAAACCCTGCTGAATAACCTTATATAATTTTGCCCATGGAGGGAAAATGGCAGTCACAAGCAGTGAGCTCTGGGACAGAACACAGCAGGTTTCAGTAGCACAGACAAATGTTGCCTGTGTGCTTTGGAATGGAGAGTAGATATCTGTGATATAAAAGACACAGAGCAGAAAGCAGTGTCAAAACTGTGTGCTTAGTCTGCATGGGCATGCTTCACTACCTGCAGAAGGAGTAGTTTTCAAGCATGTTAAGTTTTTCTTCATTTCAGAGGACCTAGGAGTTGTAGGTAAAGAAAACAAGAAAAATGACATTGCAACACATGGAAAACTAATGGGTCTCAGACTGAAAAGTCATAGCTGGAATAATTAAAAAAAAGGTCTGGTAATATGAAGCACAACACACTTGTGCTGTTTTTGGCTGCAGTGGAGTTAATTTTCTTCATAGAAAAGGAATTTTGGCTGGGGTTAAACCACAAAAACACTGCAGGTTTAGTGTTTTGTTTTGTTTTGTTTTTTTTTAAAAAAAAAGCCAAAAGATGTAGTAATTCACAGTTCAAGGCTCACTATTTTTGTCAACTTTTATTTACACCAAAAAGCAGGCATGGTGGCATTTCCCATCTGTGTTTCCAAGAGAAAAAGGCATTATATGTAGACCACAAAGCTTTATCCATATCTCTCATTATGACTTCATACCAACCCTTCCCTAGTTTCTTTTACTAGCTACCTCCTAAAATTAATACTGTCTTCTAGACACTGGTTTCATCTTTCGCTTTACCCAATCCCTCCCAGAGAGTTATCCAGCAACTAGTGTTTTGCCAACCGAACTAAATGGTAAATTATCCCTTCTTGTTTCTGGTGTCTTGGTTCAAAAAAACCCAAAACACAAAAAGCAAAACAAAAAACCATTTGACTTTGACCTCTTAAAATGTGCATTTGAGGTTCATTTTTGGAGCCTGAAACAAAATATTTCCAGTTTAGAGCTCTGAGAAATGTTGGGTGAATATCACATGAATGGAAAAAATTAGAAAGGTGTTTTATCTACACTAGAGAGTTTTCCAACCAATGGTGATGAGCTGCAGCACCTCAATATAAACATGCCTTTCAAAGAGAAGTACATTTCAGCTCTTACAGTAAAATAACTTGTACATATTGATGGCAACTTAGCAAAGTGGAAGTTTCCACTGGAGTTTAAAGCATGCTTTGGCAAAGCCCCAGCTGAACGTAAATATTGCCTGTAAAGGCAACACTGACAATATCCTGCTGAAATCAAAGGGTCATTTCTTCACTACAATTCAGAATGACTCCTTATACACAAACAGTAAATATCTATGGCTTTGTGCACCTGTACTGTGTGCTGCACCCTATCAGAAGCACAGCCTTAGCCTATCTTTCTGCGCCAAGCCCTGGCTTGCCTGTCATCAGCATTGTCCCCTTCCCAAAGTCACGCAATAAAGAGCTGAAAAAAGCCTCTATCCACATTCAGAGGGAATTTCTCCATGGATGCAGTTCTGTCTCTGGCTGCTCTTTATAAATGTTGGTACCTGAGATGATGTAGGGGATGGAGGAGTTTTGCAGCCAGATATCTGGAGTGCCTTGCAAGCTTGGACTGTGGTGCATCTTGCAGTGCCAGTCCCATGGCTGCCCATGCTGATGGTACGTCAGGACAAGGCACCTGTGGGTGCTGCCTGCACAGGACTGGGCCAAACAGCTACTGCAGTGGAGTACACAGCTGCTTTTCTCTGCCATGGTGAGGACCCTGAACATCACAACCCTGTCATCAAGGAGCAAATATTTCAGGGGAAATCTTGTTTTTGTCCATTTCATGTATATTTTAAAGCTGATTTTAACCACTTCTGTATTATTGCTTGCTTCTTGCTCTTGTTGTCTAGACCTTGTTTCCATCAAGTTCAATGATGGCCTCATCACTAAACTCAGTAGGTCTACTTCACAATCCTCACAACCACCAACAAATTTGGGATTGCAAGGTGCTGTATTCTGACTTTGTCTTTGATCTCCTGTCTCTGTCTTGCCTGATCTCAGCAGCTATAGCACCCTGCTATTCACAGCTAATTTGTCCATCCCCTCAAGTGATAAAAATCTAGCTTTTCAAGCTGATTTTTTTGCACAAAGCTGCTGTGCTTTATTGCAGGCAAACAGTTACTTAGAAAAGCAGGTGGGGAGCTGTATTTTATGATTTTGTTTCATTTACTCATAGAGATAATTAGAGTAGAAATACACAGAGATCAAGTACCATATATAAAGTAACACCAATTGAAGTCCAATTTGTTTCCCAGCTCCCTACTCAGAGACAGGAGAAAAAAGTGGGATTTGCAAAAATACTCAGTGGGAAAATGCTGTGCCAGTCTCCTGACGATAAGGGACACAGACACCAGAGAGAAAAAGAAGAGAAGTGATAAAACATGGTTTTGTCTTATCTTACTGTCTTTTTAGAAGAAGTGAAGATCAATTAAGTGTGAATGTCTTCAAGTATTCCCCCCCCTTAGGAAAAAAATACTGGAGATAAAGCTTTCATCTTCCAAATTAACTGCTTTTTAACAAACTATGTTGGCTGCTTGCCATATTAAGCTTAACTCATGTTTTGTTCTTTTTGCAGCAATAGCTAATGAAAATGTTTGTCTGATCAGATTGTTGGACCCAACAGACCAAGATGGTAGGAAACAAACACCAAACTGGCTTGGTGTTGGCTGCCTGTTTGGCTGCCAAATACATCAGTCCAGGAGAGTAACAAGCTTTGTTCTGTTCTGCTGAGCTGCATGGGATTTACAGATTACAGCAGGGTTAATGGACTTCTTTAGTCAATCCCAAAGCACACCACATAAAACCCACAAGTTCATAGGGCAGGCTTTCCTCCAGGGCTGGGAAAGACCTGGAGGAAGCAGAGACCTGAGCAACCAGCTCTGAGAAGGGGAAATCTGACAAATCGTGAAAATTCCTTCCTTTTCACATTGCTGCCCCAAGGGATACACAGATGACTCTTCTCAGTAGGCAAAAACTGAGTGTGAAAATGTAAGGTGGCTTGCTTTGGTACGATTTTGTCTGCGTTGCTGCAGAAACATGAAGCTTGCTTCCCTAATCAAGTTACATGTTATCTAACACACGTGCTAACTCTTTGCCCACAGACTCAGCAGTAAAATAGTAAAGCTGTAGAGCCTTTTTACGCCCTCCCCTAACATGTGTCCAGATGGTTGAACTGATGCCTAGAAAAACTCAGAGATGCCTGCAGGAGATTGGGCTGGGAGGAGGAGATTAGAGGAGCTCACCTTACCCTCACCATGTGAAAGATACACAATAAAGTAGGTAGCTTAAAATCATATGCTTGGGTTTGAGTTGGAAGTGACCTTAAAGATCACTTAGTTCCAACACTCCCACCACAGGCAGGGACACCTTCCACGAGACCAGGTTGCTTGAAGTCACATCCAACCTGACCTTGTATTGGCAAGCACAAGCTGCCATTTTGCTCCTGAGCATCCTTTCACACAGCTGCAACTAGCAATTAGTCCTTAAGACCAGTTGATTCACAGCTGCACCCACAAGGTGTCTCAAAGCAGGCTTTGATCCATTTTCCTTACAGGATCTTTTATGTACTTTTTAAGTCCATAATTTCTTTTTAACCACAGTAGCATATTACACTGGGGTCTTGAGAGCTCATATCTTCAATCACAAGGGTGGTCATGAAGGCCATGAAGTGAACTATTCCCTACACTTAGATTTATTAAATCTCCGCTCTTGATTACAGTTAGTCTGGGTCCACTGGAGACTGCTTTATCTGACAGAGATATTGATATGTGTGTGCTGAGGAGCCTGAGCTTCTGGATCAGATCAGGACATTTTGTGTCTTCTGGTTTTGTCAATGCATTTGTGAAGAAATTATAATCTCCTATTGCAGGAGGACCATCAAAAGTATGGTAAGAAGTGAGGAAAGCAGAAGGAACATCACGTGGCTTGTAAGGAGGTGACACAGCTTGCTCATCTGCTTCACAGCACAGTCCCTCACAGAGCATGTATGACTGGTTCCTATCTGGATGATGTAACAGGCAGCAGAAGAGCCAAACCTTTTTTTGGCAACAAACACTGCTGCCCAAATAAGGAGCATTAGGCTCTCTGGCTAGTTCAAGGAGATCCCTCCAGAAACAGTGCAGTATTTCATACAGTGTGAAACCTTTTAATGTAATCTAACTTTGTGGCTTTTGCAGCTAGAGTCATGGAAATATAATGCCCTAATTACTAAAAACACCAAAAACAACAACAGCCATTTCTGCCCAGCACATGTTCTGTCTGCTTTCCGTTCCCACCTCTTCTGAACCAGTTTGCCCACACCTTGGTTACATGGTATGTTACCACATCCTGCTCAGCAGTGAGCAGGAAATTAAAAGAACAAAAAGTAATGAAATACCACCCTAACATAATTCTTCTCAACAGAATCTATGTGATAAGACTTACAAGAGGAAATGCTGCCCTGCTCACTAGAGAGCATCATATAGTAGTATCGCTTCACTGGAATTGATGCAGAAAATACTGATAATCAGACCAAGACAGAAATTTCTGTGTCCTGAATTACTGTAAGAAAAGCAGGAATGAAAGAGAACGGCAAAGCATTAGAGGTGGAGAAACCCTCCTGAGACCTACTGAGTATTAGGCTTGTACAAAACCCGATGAAAAGGGACACATGTATTTGTAGATAACAAAGCAAACTGAGACGATATCAGTCCACAGCATGTTGCAGAACTTGCAATTCTCACCTAAGGGCAGGTAAAATAAGGCTACTTATAAAGGACTGAGAAGGAAAATAATCTGTATCGAGGACATTTCTGTCAATAAAAACAAACATTCCAGACTGCTATATCTTCCTCATTCCCTTTTCTTCCTCACTGTTAGTGAGCACTGTCTTATCCACAAGTCAGTACAGGAGCTCCATCAAACACATTTTAATCTGACCACTGGCCAGAAGAAACTAACTTCCTGTCATATCCCAGGGTAAGCATTAGTCTGCTTGAATGAAACACTGAAGTCATACCTTAATTCAAGGTAAGCAGGAAAACCATCTTCCTAAAATTAATGCCTATGTTTCCTGCAGAGATAAGATACAGGGACAGATCAGCCTCTGTAGGACTAGTTGCCTACATAGGATCCAGTAATTCAAAGTGTTTTGATTTGGCTTATTTGGCCACTAAGCCAGATGTGTTCTGATTTAGTGGGTGGGTTATATTTGTTGCCAGTGATAGACCTCATTGCCCTGTTTCACACCACAGTGCAATACGGGGTATCACCAAACACTTTGAAAGCAAACATGGCCCTGTTTTCCCAGATGCACCCATCACCTTGGTTACAGATGTTTGTTGAGCCTGCTCTGCTAATGCCAGTGTGGTTGAATTGCAGAAGGCAGTGCCAAGTGCTTTGGATGTTTCAGCGACAGAAAATACTCATGATAATAGGCAGATTTAGCTTTTCTGATTAACTCAATGGCCTAGGAACTGTGAAGATATCTCCATCTACCTCTGACCAGCAGTTACATAGATAGAAAGAAGACACTCAGAATTACTCCATGTTATGTCCAAGCACAACAGAGTTGTATTTCTCTTTTTTTTTTTTTTTTTTAGAGAACACAAAGTTACCCCATCCCATGCCTGGGAGAACCAGTGCTGCAGATTCAGCTGTGCATTTTCCCTGCAGAGTCACCTCGAGGCTTGTCTGGTCGCATCAGCAACAAGGGCCAGAGCTGGACCAAGGTCATGTTATTGTGCACCCTGGAAGGGAAGCAGTAGTGAAAAGAGACTGTGAAGAGTTAGTCTTTGTGTTCCTTTACCACCAGCTGTAAGAGATTTTGGGAAGAGCTGTGCTGCCACTTGCATAATGCAAGCTCTACACAGCTCAATTCCTTTTCTGGGTAGAAGCAGCACTCCCACCTGGGTTCCCAACTATCTGTAACAGGTTAAAAAGAGGCCATTGACATTTTTTTGCCCTGAGCCATTTCATTCTTTGCCTTGACTTCAGCTAGCCTTGTTTTCTCCTACATCCAGGTTGCCAGTGTAGGTGCTGCTATACAGTATGAGGTTCCAGTGTTGCAGCACAGCTTTGTCTGACTGATTTTGCCATTGCTGAGCCACAAGTTGAAGTGTATAAAATCTCTCCTTTCTGTCTGATTTTCACCTGCTGTGTGCTTCCTACAAAACCATGACAAATATGAATCAAGGTGACAGTAGCAGGACAGGTCAGCCAGCAGAGAGGCACATCCAGCAGATGCAGTCTGCTTACTTTAGTGGCCTCCCACTGAATACAGTCATCGAGTATGAAAGATTTTGTTGTAGTCATCCCTTCACTAATTAATGTGTGACAGCCTTCAGGAGAAGTCAGGCAGCACCTCAGGGACACAGCTAAATGCAGAACTCCTTTTGGTGTTGGAGGTTGCTGTAACTGCAGACGTTAATAAAAACCTCAGTATATTCAAGCATTGCAAGTAATTAGTATTTTCCCCATTAACAGTTGCCTGAGAGTGATATGACAGTGAACTTTATTCCTGATAAGGGGTCGATATATATATTAGTAGTTTATGACTCTGCAATCAGACAGATATGCAAGTTACAGAGGTTAAAAATTTATGTATCCTAATTTTCTACTCCCATGTTTTGTTCCAGTACTCTCTTGGGCCTTGCAAAGAGCTGGCATAAACTCTAAGAGCAAAAAGTGCTCCAAAATCAGGGCTCCGAAACCCTTGATACAGCTGGTAATTCCATTCTGTAGAAATCCAGAAGGACTATGGAAAAATTGTTTCCTATTCACAGACATTCACAGACAAGTCTGTGAAACATTTGCCTGGAAAATCATTTATCTGCCCTATTCACAGCAGATCGATTGCAATCTGTAGCTACATCTCCACGGACAGAACTACTCACATTCATACCAAGGCTTAAGTTTCATGTTCTGTCAAATAGCCTGGTCTTTTAATAGGACACGATCTACAAATGCCTCAGTGATGATCTAATATATTGATTTTCCCCTTCTACATTTTCTCATATATAGGATCACTATAATCAGATAGTTCTTCTTGATTCTGCTTAGTTCCTGGTATTACTAGTATCCAAGTACATACTCACAGACTCCAAACAATAAATCTGCTCAAAGCACTGAAAAGAATGCTTTGTGGTCTTTCCCCTTCTGGTACTCATAAAGAGATCATGAATTTTCCATGGTATTTTGTAGGTATTTATGCATCAATAAACTTAAAATCCAGTGGCTGTATTCTGTGCTCCTCCAAACATTTTTGGAATAATTAAATTCTTTTGGCCAGGTCCTTATCTCCAGCACTACGAAATCAGCAGATCCAGTAGAGTGGAAAGAACTGTGGTACTTTTTTTTTTTTTCTTTATTTAATTTACAAGCTGGATCACCAATTTCTCTTCAGCTAAATCACACGTAGAGCCTGCTTACATCAACAAGACCCACACGACTTTACACTGAACTATCATTGTGTGAGTGGCAGGAACACTGTGTCAGGAAAGCACTGCCTAGGAATAGAGGTTATAGTCAGCAACAACAGCTTACAGATACTGTGCCAGGAAATGACAGCCTTTTGAAGGCAGTGGGAGATTTACTTTTATCATCTGAAGAGATCAGGACTTTATGAAAGAAAAGTTTTAAAGACAGAAGGAAGGAGGTCTCCGCGATGTGGGACGTTATGAAAGCAGATGTGAAGAAAGAAGGGAAAGAAATAACTGAAATTTTTGACACCCTAGGAAAAGGGGTAAAGCACTGTGGATATAGATCACATAGGACCAGCAAAAGCAAAAAAAGGAGCAGATCTTGGACGTTGATGTCCCAGATGCCAGAAAACGTCCCCACATTTTATGTAGCCTGTGTTATGTCCATGTCCTAACCATGGCAGTGGGTTGTTTCTGAGTCCTGAAAGGATAGATGAGAGAGCAGCAAAAGTCCTGAGCTCTCCCTGCTGGACCAGGCTGTGCTGGTCTGGAACAACCCTGAAGGACATGCTCTGCTTAGTGACTGGACCAAATGCTGCTGTTAGAGACAGGGTAATGTGACTGAATTAACGCTTCATTCTTCTCTTTTTAGCTTGTGCTTTCAAAAATTCCCACAGAGATCTTTGGGAACCATCAAAGGCAGATCCCAAAGTTCAAATCAAAGCAATGCCATAATAAAGTCCCTAGAGGTAAGGAAAAATTGGAAAGGGTGAGTTCCTTCATATCTGAGCAAAACACTATAAAATCCTCTAACAATCATGCCAATAAAATGGGAAGAAATTGGTCAGAAGTCACTAATATGCACTTTGTATTCATGAAAGAACCTCCCTATGTACAGAGAGTGACAAGAAAGTCCTTAAGAAGAGGTACAATACACAAATTGTACATCCTTTCCTTTCGAAATGTGCAATGGCATAATTATCTGTGATTCAGGAAAGCAAATACAAAGCCTTTTTTTCTTTTTTTTTGGAATATGTATTTTATGCTTGTATTTGCATGAAAGTGTGCATTTATACATCTCCATAAATACACACAGGAATATATATATATATATACACACATATTTATGCACGTACAGGTGCTCCCACAGGGATTGCTGTCTGTGGCACAGTGAGCAACCAGAAGCAGCCCTAATAATTTCCACCTCCAGTGAGTGAACAATGCAAAAAGTCTTGCTGCAGAAACACGACTTGCATCAGCTGGTGCAGAAACCTGAGTATCTCCTTGCAGTACCTGGCTCAGAAGAGCCTCTGATACCCTACTCACCACACACTAGTTTTAGTTTGCCAAATGACAGAGCCTGCCACGCCAAGGGAAGAACTTTCTGCCGTGTTAAAGAACTTGCTCACCAAAAGAGAGTTTCCTGTTTTCCCCAAAAAAGAGCTCCCTTCCTAGTGGGCTTCCTTAGAGAACGATTTCAGTAGTACAGAAGCAATACTGCGTTAAAAAAATACCTAGATGGAAATAGGAGAGGCAGCTTGTCACTGTCCTTGAAGCCTCCCTCCTTTTTTCCATCCAGTGTATCAGATGTGCTCTGCCATTTGAGGGGCACTGAAAAAAACTAGCTTTTACAAATGTTATTGTTCCCTGGAGAATATTAATTTTGAAAATGCAAGGGGCTTTTTCATTTGGGAATTTAATCAAAAACATACCTGATGTTTATATTAATTCTTCCTCCTCAGGCTGCATCATAAAGCCCTGTCTTTATCTCTTTCTTCAGATTTCAGCTTTTGAGCTTGCAGCCTCCCTGGGGTTTGTCCACGGGCTCAAGTA
This sequence comes from Myiozetetes cayanensis, assembly GCF_022539395.1. Taxonomy (NCBI): domain Eukaryota; kingdom Metazoa; phylum Chordata; class Aves; order Passeriformes; family Tyrannidae; genus Myiozetetes; species Myiozetetes cayanensis. Next base: position 51,983,990 of record NW_026087631.1, on the reverse strand, counting down.
GCCTTCTGAATCTCAGTGTGCAGCCTGTGACCCTGTCACTCACAGCTGAGGAGCAACCCCACTGCCTTCACAGCCCAAAGGATACAGCTTTCAGTCAGCTGCATCCATCTGAACTTGCTTTCAAAGTAAAAGCATTTTTCCCTGTCAACAGAGCATCTCTTCACCATCCTTAAGTCTCTTTGGTGCTATGCACACAGCTGAGAGGAAAGAGCACTCCTAGCAACATAAGCTAAGGATTTTTGGTGATTTACTGCCCAAGTTCTAAGTATTTTTTTTATCACTACCTCATGTGCATAACACCTAAGTGCCTACAATTAACACCTCAAGTTCAAATCAAAGCCCTTTTACCGCCTCTTTTATGTTTTTTTCTAGTGTCTTAAAGGGCACTCTTCACGCTGCAAAATACAGCTTAGCTGTGAGCTTCAACCAAAATCCACACTAATCTACAAGGTCACACACTAGCCAAGCACAGAAGGCTACATCCTGCAATACTGCAGTTACTGCTGGTGTGCTTTTGAGTGCCTTCCTTTGTTTAGAGAATCAAAAGTGCAGTATTTAAAACTTTGAGAAATCAGCAACACATTAAAGGAGCTCAGCCAACCTGAAGTCTTACAGTGTGTTTGCAGAGGCACCTCCTCCACTCTGCAGGTTTGGAGTGTCTAAGTCACCCTCCTATCCTCAGAGGAACAGCACTACAATGGCACTTTCTCAAGGAAAAGTTTCCCACTAGAAGCAGACACATGCCTCTGGAGGACAGCATCCTTGCCATTAACCCCACCCTTCCTGTCTTTCATTCTGTGGCTCCCACAGATGATTATCTCCATCTAGAGCCAAATTTGGCAGGTGAAGCAGTTATAGATCATACCCCAAAAAAGAAATTGCTTTGATCACTGACAAAACAAACACATAGAAGTTTTTTCCCCCGCAGTCAATCCACTCTCCCAGACAATGGTACACTTCTGTGAATTTTAGAAAAAAACCTGCCTGTTAGTTTTACACTAGGATAATCAGCTACTTATTCTGTAGGATTTTTTCAACCACCCATCAGAAAGACTGCTTCCTACCAAACTCTCAAGGATTTGCCCATGAAAGTTCTGGTCTCATGATGTTCTCAGGCACTTGCAGAGACTAAGCCACTTTTGCCAGGGAGCAATGAATGATTGCCCACTAAAAACATGGTCTTCCCTTCCACTTCCTAGAAACAAACACAATGGTCTTCAGTACATGGGAGGAAAGCCTTGCCAGTAAATCAGATTTCTGGGTAGCAGCAAACATGACTTATCACTCAGGCTTACAAGAGACAAAATCACTGCTGGACCATCAGGCTGCTGGACACCAATTTATTTAGGAAAATCCAGATTAACTCAACTGTATTTGGGCTTCCTTAATTTCTACAGAGGCATCAATCAAGTTCCTTGTGTGCATGCAACCCAGATAACATTGCCCTTTTCTTCAGCTTCATCCTACTCCTACACATTTTTGTTACCAGTTTTCCTATTTTTTTGCTATTTTTGACTGTGCTGGTCCTTCTCAGCACAAGCCCTTTGTGTTCTGAACTTGCATTCATTTTCTTGCAGATAGTGACTTACCTGAATCTCACTCTGTCTCCCAGATACAAACTCTTCATATTCTCTGGGTTACCAGTTAAACACAGCTTTATTTTCTATAATTTGGGTTGCTTTTTGTGGGCCACTGTTAATGGGTTACAGTTAGTTTATCCAGGCATCACCTTCCTGGCCTTTTGACTGTCATTAGTCATCACACTTTCCATATGGTGCATCAACACAGCATGTCAGTTACCATCATGACCAGACAGTCACTGGTAACAGAACGTGAGATTGCTTTTAGGGCTGTCTTTGTAAATAATATGAAGTCATTCATCCTCAACCAGTGAACAGGTTTCTGTTTTGGGAAAGAGGAGGGGCGTTGTTGCAAATGTAGGAATTAAATTCTCCTGTCGTTTGACATAAATCTTCTTAGTGATTATAAATGTGTATGACTAGCTGACCCATATTACAGCAGCCTGTTCTAATTTTAACAAATTTTTAAAAGAAATTAATCATATTTTCTGAGTCATTTGTTAGAAGTCCTAATTACCAGGGATTGTATTACGCAGAATGGGAAGATTTTCCTAGGTCACTAGTAATCTCTGCAAACCAGTGTCCTGAAACCACTGTACAATATCTTCATAGCTTTTGCATAAAACAAATTGCTATAAAACCTGGAGATTAATGTTTGAGCAATGGCTAATGCAAATTGTATCATATCTTGCTTCCAGGGCGTGCCTATACAAAATGTCTGCTATCACAGTGATTTTTCCCACTGACTAAGGGAGACTCACAAGTCTAGCTTTCTTGAACCACTGGACCTTGGACTGTAAGTCTCATACTGTATCACTATTTGATCCAAATTAATCCCACGAATAATCAAATACCACAATTGTAGATAAGACCTCCCTAGGTTGCACCTCTTTCCTGTGAGACTTTGCACATCTCTCCCACTAAAGAAGATGCAGCAGAGCTGTTCAGGTGAGAAAATGAAAGACATTATCCCTTTTGCTCGTTGAGGATTCCATTTCTTTTCCACATGTAAACCCCAAAAAACAGAAAGTTCAGAAAGGTTGAGTTCAGTGCTCTAACTGTGGCGGAAAAGGAGCAAACTAACTTAATATGAAATATACTTTTGTCCCTGTTGTAATTTTTATGTGATAATTTTTATGTGCTTAGGGGACAGCACATTCTTATTGTGACTGAGGAAACCTGCTGTGGGTCGAGTGGGCTACTCTGGGCTTCTGTAGGAAGCAAAAGTACAAAGGCTCAAGTCTGAGGAGGAAAGAGGCTTCCCATCAGAGCTGAAAAGACCTGCCACGGCAGCAGACTGAGCTCTCCCAGAGCCTGGCCAAGCCAGGGCAAACCCACACAGAGAGTCGGACACATGGCCATGTGGCACAACACTTCTCCAAATTTGAGCAGCCTTGCCAAGCAGAGACACCCTTTTCCTCCATTTGACAGCACCCCTTAAACATAGGTCTGGGTAGTTAGAGAAGTGGTGGATTACATTATTATACATTGATACGTACATTGATATTTCAGGAGAATCACGAAATTTTCCTCAAAGCAGCCCTGATAACTTATCTGAGTCAATACTGCACAAGGAAACCACAGCTGAAAAGGCAGAATATTAATTTTGCTTAAAAAAACCCTAAAAGGAAAACTCAGTATAAAGGCCTAAGGTGACTGACATGCACATGACCACCTTTAAAAACACACACACACATAACACACACACGTGCAGACACATCCCAACTTGTGGGGAAGCTGTCATAAACTTCGCAGTTTAAAACCACACGGGTGCTCTCTGCAAATCACACTCTCACTGCTCAGAAGTGGTGCCTTGGGTGTCCACCACTGTTTCTCATCCTTATGAAGCACTGCCACTCACAAAGGCAACAGTTTTCCTTAAAGTTTTTTACATTGCTTCTGTCACTGTCTGACTCACTGTTTTGAAGGTCACTGTCTGTTAGAGATGAAGAGATGAGATTTAGGTATCAAAGCTCTGTCCAGATAGTTCATGAGGGTTCAAAATCATCCCTATAACACAAAGTACACAAATGACCTTCATTATTTGTCTTCTTTGAGATAAGGCTAAGCCTAAAACAATCTTTCAGGTCATTACTATGCACTTCAGGAAGGCACACTGAGTACCTTTTCCCCAAGTGGTTCTGTACAAAATATGACACATTGTTTTTCAGTGAGTTTTCCTAATAGCTTTTCCTATCAGGGCTGTCTAAGATGAAAAGTGAAGTGGAGCATCAGGCTTGGTAAGTCAGTAACCTGCTCCATAATGCATTTGTCCTACAGAAAACAGTGAACTAACTGAATCACATTTTTTTTTCCTTACTACAAATTCTCTTGTTTGCAGCACGGGGTTAGGTAAACTGCCCTCAATGCTGTGTGCCACAGCTACCCCTCCATGTGAAATTCACAGGAGCATCATACACAAAATTCAAACCGGTAATTTTCAGGAATTAAAACTTTCAGATATTTTTGCACTTCTCCTTACCTTTTATCTGTATCACTTTGCCTGTATTTAGTGCGGTAGTTTTTCCAAGATACATTTTCAGCTCAGTTACACTGCTCTCTGGCCCAGCAACCAGTGTCACTGCCTGAACTACACAGCTGTTTTAAAGACACGTAAGGCACACCTGGCTTAGAGGCAGAAGGGTGACAGTCTCCTGTCATTACAACACATGGGTGCAGGAGAACAGTTTCTCAAAGAATAAGCATGTCCTTTGGGAGAGGAGAAACAGTTTTACTTTCTAGCCTATAAGACCATGGATAACTTTTCTAAGCAGTGCACATGAGGAAGCTGAATGTAAGTTAATACGGACAGATAATAAGCAAATTGCTATTAGGAAATTGCTTCGGCCATAACTTCATTAGTTCTCTAAAGGCAGCCTCTAAGATCTGCCTTTGCAGTGCAGTTGTTGCAGGATTTATTGCGTTTGCTCTCTTACTTTGCATTTCCTGACAGATCTCATGCTCCTGAGTTCTGTTGGTCCCAGATTACGAAGCATAAACTCATGTTTATTCTAGTCAAGCTCAGCTTCATTGAAGTCTGTCCTCAGAAGCAGTACAAGAAATGCTCTGTGGGTTTCTTGATCACTGCAAGACAATTAAATAGGCTACAAAGGAAAGAAATATAAAATAAGGTCAAATAAGGATGGGAAGCCCCTAACCTGTGCCTATGAGATCACAGTGAAAATACATACACATACATCTCTTTCTACCCATTTATACAAACTGGCAGAATACACTGGGAAGAGGTGCCTTTTCTTTAATACTGTGGGAGAAAGCCGATATGAAGCAATCAGAATGGAATCCTCAGAGTGACCTTCTGGGCTGATGTATGCTGCAGACATTCCCAAAGCTGATGGAGACAACATGATTAATTTTCATAAATTATTGAACCAAAAACAACTTTCAGCGTCTAGGAAAAAACATCACATTGGTAACTGTTGCATTATTCACCATACATGGGCTGATAGAAAATCTGTTTGCCAAGTAGTGAGTCAAATGTTTATTCATGGCTGCAGGGTAACAAGGACATACATACGCACACAAGAGCCACAGTCTGTTTGCAGAGGCTCACATCCTATCAGGGGTACAACACGTTTATTATTTACCGCCAGCTTGTTTTGCAAGAGCCACTTCCACTGTTAATGGTGACATCAAGTCCCAGAATTCTAGTACAGATTCTAAACGCTCCAGTTCTGTGTGTGCTGGTTGGCTAAGTCCAAAGCCTTAGCTGCTGTTCATACTGCTTTGTAGCTTATTTTAGGCCACAGGTTTGAAGAATATGAAGAGGAGGTTTTCCTTTCTCCTGGTCAAAGGTAGTACACACCTTGGTAAGTCATTCTTGAGTTTATCAGGACAAGTGGTATAGCCCACAAGTTGCAGAGTAGAATTTACCCAGCCATAAATGCAGAAAAGAGAGCCATATAGGTTAAGCCAGGAGGAAAAGATGTGAAAAACAAGCCAGCAGAAGGATAAATGTATTTTGGAGAGCATTTTCAGAGTATACACATGCCTTCAAGTCATTAATATTTGGTCAGACATTTCTTGAGATTTGTTTGCCTAACTTTTGTTAGTGCTTCTTTTCTTCAACACATTTTTAAACAAGTTCACTTCCAGTAGTATGCTACTTATTACAACCTCACAGTATTTAGGTGTATTTTCACTGAGAAACCGGGAAAATGTTTCACCTGGAAACCTGAGTTTTTCACATTCAAGCAACAATAAAACCCAGGGCAATCTTTAAAATTTAACTTTTTTTTCTGAAAGAAAGTCAATATGGTTGCAGAAAAATTAATTTTATCAGAAGTCTGTAATTCTGTAGAACAGCAGTTTCAGCAGAGATTTTCTGTCAGCTTTACTGGCAACTTCCTCAAAACCTCATATAATTTAATATCGACCTCAGAACTTTGCTTGAAATCAAACTATAACTAGCATCCAATTGACATTATTCAAATGGCTTTGCAATAGCAAAACCCAAGCAAAACTAATTTCTTCGTACTTTTAAACACTTTCTTTTCACAGATATTCAGCTCCTGTGATGCTTTTTCTCTTTTTCTTCACAGTATCATTCATGTTTTGCTCTCCCACATGGTTACTTTCAATATCAATACTCCCAAATTCAGGGGCTTTATTTATGCCTTTGTACAGACGTGGGAGGGTACTGAGACAAAAAAAATTCCACTTAAATGGTGGCTTACTTGAGCACAGTAAAGACAGCATATACATACTGGCACTAATTTGACTATATTGAGGCCCTCAGAAATTGCTATTTCTTTACATATGGATCCAGGAAGAAGGTAGGACCCCAGATATGGGATTAAGGGAATCTTAAATTGGAAGTTATCTTAGATAACCCACATTTTTAAAAGCAATAAAGTAATAATGGAAAAATACTACCAAAAGCTAAAATAACAAAATGCATTTTGGGAGAAGGGCAGGGGGAAAGAGCTTTCACACCATCCAGGTCTTACATATACTATGCAAAGATACAAATATGCTGCCTTTACACAGATACACCCTTCTCTGTCTCTTCCCAGCCCTCACTTTTTCCCCCAAGGCATCCCTCACAGCCCCCAGCCTCCTTGTCTGGCCTTACAGAGCTCCCTCACCTCCCAGCAGGGAGGGTGGGCTATGGAGCTCCCTCTGCTTGGACCTGGCACAGCTATACCTGGGAGAACATCCCTCCCTGCCTCCCTCCTGCAACCCCCTGCAGCAGCAGGTCCTCCAGCTATGCCACCAACCCCAGGAAAAAAACATGTCTTCATAGAGCAGCTCTGCTCCCAGAGTGGTATCTACAAACAGGATTTTTTTTAGCCAGTTTGATTATGAAATAAACATTTCATAAATGTAAGGCAATATGGATTGTCCATCAGGAAAAACCAATTGACTAGTCCAATGCAGCTGCAGGACCATCGTCCACTTATGAATACAGAGACTGCCCTAACACATCAAAACCATTTCAGAGTCATTAAATCCAGATATTTTTCATCAGAAGTGTAAAACTGTTTTACCATGGAAGCCATTCCTGAAACTGGAAAACAAGTAAAAAAATAGGCTGAGTTGCTGCAGCTACAGCAAGAAGCGATCAGTCCCTTGGTGCTGAGCGCATAGGAGCATGCTCCTGAAATGACAGCCAGAATTACAGGCAGAAATTGTATTTTACTTCCATGTTTCACTCATGCCTCAAGCATTTCTCTTTCCTTCTAATATTTAGTTAAACTGTAATCTTTCTCTGAGTGGGCCCCCACAGAGCCTGGAAAATTGGAGTTTAAAACTCTGTTTTGGGAAATGAAAAAAAAAAAATCTGGAACAGGAAAAGTTGCTTGGAGACTGTCAACAATTAGGCTTCTCAGAAAGCCTTTGAGTAAACCCCATTTATAATTTTTAAATCAAGGTGGTGGCGGGAAGGGAATCCCTGTGGAGACAATGAACAGCAAAGAACAACCGTTCAAAGTTTGAAGTGGAATTGTTCTGAAAGAAAGGTGATTACCCTACACCAAGGAAGAATCAAGGTGTGATTGTGCAGCAACAATCAGAACCTCTTCATTAACTTCAGTTAGAGGTGTTGCTTTGCAGTAGCATATGATCTGCCAAAAATTTCAGCTTGGCTTTCAGAGTCAGTTTGCATCACTAGCTGTGGACTTTCCCTTAGCGTGTAAACCTGTGCTCTGAGTAGGTGTATTGGTACAGAAGGCTGTGGCATAAAAGCTCAAAAGCAGCAGGAACAGCAATCACAAGTGGCAGCTGCAGACTTTCCCTACGTATCCAACCCAGGAGCACCATTAGCTGTGACTGACAGTACTGAAAGTCCCAGGGCCACAGTTACCAGTTTGGATCACTGGATCTCAGGACTTCGGACCTTTGCACTGCTGTGTCTGTACCAGTCTAATATCTTTGAATAAGTTTATGACTTCTGGGCATGTGCTGTACAGATAATCTTCCCTTTCATTGTTTGTTTTCCTTCCTAACAAGATTAAACTACATAATGATAAACTACACTGCTAAAGAAGTGTAACTTTTCCTACTAGTATGGTTTCTGCTGATTCAACAAGAGCAGAAGAATTAAAGCCAGCCACTTTTAAGAGTAGACCACCATCACTGGTGCTAATTAACAGAAGGCCCCTTTGTGTTTGTAACAATCAATATTAACAGCTCCAACTCCCACTTCCACTTGAATTTGGCTGTATTCTTTTCTAAGCTGATTCTGTGATTTTATCTGCAGCCTTAAGCAAATACAGCCTGCCTTCTGCATAGTACAGACCATGAAAAATCAGAGTAATTCCCACATAAAGTCCTAAAGTTACCACTAAACTACAGCTATCTTCAAATGACAAAAGATCAAACATACTCTTTGGCAATTTGCTCCAAAGGGAAATTCCTTTGCCAAAAAAGAGTTATAATTTGAATTTTATTGCTAATAACTGGCATTGTGCTCCAGCCACTACAGTTCTATTACATTTCTGTCTGCTAGATTAAGCAATACTGTGGTAGCTGATTTGTTACTTTTTTTCATTTATGGTCCAAATCAAGTTGCTTTTCTACTTGGGGTTAAAAAAAGGCAGGTATCTCCATTTATCAGAAGCACTGACACAATTTCTTTTTGGCCGCTTTCCCTTCCCTCTGGGTGTTATTTTACTTTTATCTGGTCAAGTCACTCATCCATAAATCAGTTTCCATTAAACATTCAACACATGGTTCATTCACATCAGCAGGGTCAACTGCACCAATGAGTAATGGCCCAGTTGTGCCTTCCAAGATTCCTCAGCTAGGAGATACTTATGGATTTGCTGCTCTGTTCATGTCACAAGAATGGATGTTGATCGCAACAATAGACTAAACAGAAAACAGAAACAGAAGGATATTGCAGAAGCATTTACCCAGCACCAGAAGAAAGGAGAATTAATCCACTGTTAGAAAGGCTTCTGGACCTGCTCATTTTGAAGCAAAGTAATCATGCAGGGATGAACTCAGCAGCTACACAACTCATTCTGGTTTGACATCCCAGTTTTCAAACACATCCCCATCCTAACCGTGAAGACAGGAGAGGCTCCTGGGTGCACTACCCTTTGACTGGTAGCACTCCAGGATGGCATCCCCTTTTAACTCCATGCAAAAAACAGCCTAATCTTAACTGAACTGTCTGACCAGGCACTTCCCACATCCCTGTGATTCTACTGGGTGGACACCCATGATCTTATCACCAGTCTTGCCAGCTAACCCAGTCTTAGGCAGTGACCTCAATTAACAGCACCCAAAAGACAATGCAGGTCTTTTCCCTGTATAGTCCAGCAGTGACTGCACTTTACTGGAACACAAAGGTTCACCACCTCATCATGCCTCTGCTGAAGAAGGCACCAGCCACCAGGAGAGTGCATTTCAGAGCCATCTCTCTCAGACACTATGCAGAGTGCCGCTTGCTTAACAGGAAACATTTCAATTTAATTTTAAACTCTCTGTGAACAATACCCATACGTCATGCTATCATCAGCTAACCTGGCAAATGTGGAAAGTTTCAGCTCTAAGGCAGCTGAAAACCCTGACAAATTATGTGACCCCTCAGCTGGACTTGCACAATATGCATAATTCAGAAGTTAAGTTGTTAAGAAATTTGAAACAGATTTGAAAAAAAAATCTGTCAAAAAAAAAACAAGCAAAGAAAAATAGTAGAAATATGACAGCAGAGAAAACTGGGGCCACATGTTCGTGGGCTAAGCGAGTTCCTGTTGCAAGTTAAACTAGATTGCAGAGTGCAACACATCTCGTTATCACAACCCAAACCTCCACTTACTGTATCTGGTCACATGAAGGGAACATCTTTACATGCCTGAGTGTTTTTCTTGTTGGAATGCACTGTAGCCCAGCCCTTACCTTCATTCTTTCCCAGGGTTGCAATATTGAAGCTTTATCATCTGTCATGTTTATCTACTCCAATGGCCTTGAAAAACTGTTAGGTAGGATCACTGCCCAAAGGGTTATTTCTAGAGTGGTGAGACAGAGGCCTGTTCTTCTGCCCCCTCACCTAATGACTGCAGTGAGCAATACCTCAGCTGGGGAGAGCACAGCTTCTGAGGCACTGGGGAAGCTGTGCCACAGTGCCACAATGCCAGCAGCAGTTCTGTGGTGTGCAGGTCTGTCCAACTGAAATGGAAGCATCTCACTTCACATAGACTGAAACAAAAACTTTCAGGTAAGTGTTCCAGATAAACTTTTCTTTAATATCTACATTTCTTGTTATTCTGATTCATGAAATGCCTCAGATTTCTGAAACTGTATATAAAACTATCCCCTCAATAACTGCAGAGAAGTAAAGTGCTACAGCTACTCAATTTTAGAATGACTCAGTTTTTCATATCTTCAGCTCTTTATAGTTTTATTACTGCACAAGCTGATTTGGCTGCCTTGGTTTCAAATGAGGACAAGACACGCAGTACCAGAAGACATATTGTGTCTGTTCCAAAAATATATGTAGAGACTTTAAATAAATCTTAATTTAAGAAAGGCATAAGAGAGAATGCCATGATTCTTCAGCCAGTAAAACAACATAGATAATACAATTAGCTGGCTCATCTGGAAAATTGTAATACTGATGTGCTCTAATGAAATGAAACAGAGACAGTGCTTGTTCTGCTGCCTGAGTGGGCTGGTTCCTGCTCCAGCTCGGTTTCTGGAGGCAGCTATATCTTCAGCAGGCTGTCTTGTGTGCTCACTTGCATGCCAAAAGCCAGGTGCTTTTCTGGTTCTGCTCTACTTTACAGGAATTCTGGAATCTGAGGTTTAGAAGAGAAAAAAACCACCTAAGCCTGTTCATAGCTCCACAGGGTACTACTCTGCAAAGAAGAGGGATGAAGCCTTACCAATCGTATGCATCCACATCCCAATTGAGAAAAAGCTTGGAACCAAGAGTGGATTTTTAAGAATATTGTTAGCAATACAAAAGTCACAGAAGTTACTCCAATTGTCTGCAATAACAGCTGCACTTGCCGCTATTCAAGCCACAGCATCATCTGATTTTTCAGTTACTTGAAATTACTCCTCCCAACAATTTTTTTTACTACTTTTTCAAAATACCAGTGGAGTAAAGTATGATTATTCTCCCAGTGATGCAAGCTCATAGGTGTTGTACCAGTTCAGGCCCAGGGTAGCTGAGCACATGCACATATATCACTTAAGTCAGTTAAAGAGCAACTCAGCCCTGCCACATGGTGATTTCACTCAGAGCCCTTAGAACTGCTTCAGAACAGAAAACAAGTTTTGTATTCCAAAGCAATTTACAGTAAATGAGAAGCGATAACATTCAGTTGGTATGGGTATCTCATAGCCATAAAGGATCTGGGGTTGCTGCATTAAAAGATAAGAAACAACTGTAGGGAAAAAACCAAGCATAACATTGCTTGGAGAAAATAAGTGGATGTCTTCAATTCTGCTATTTCAAACCTCTGTAGCAGGAGGGCATCTACTTTCTGCTAACTGAAAGGCCTTGCAATGCATCTATGGCTAATTTTTTCCACACATCAGATAAAAATGCACATTCCACCTGCATTTTCATCCTACTTCCTATGGCCCCTAGAAATTTAGCGCTGAAATATTTGTATGTAGTTATTTCCAACTGTGATTTCCAATTCCTATTACATATGTGAAGAAATGGTTATTTGAAGTCTACAGTAAAAGATGCAGTTATTCTTATTTCCCAGCTCTTATGCTATAATAATAAATAGCATAACAGCTATATATGTATAGTAGCATAAGAGTCGGAACAGTGGTAATGATGCTATCTGCAGCATCTCTTTATAGTCTCTAATCTTCTCATTGCCCCAGGTAAAGCTTAGCCTTGCTGTCCTTTCCATCTCAGAGCACAAACTCATTTAGAGAAAAGAGGCTCAACAACAGAAAAGTTGTTGCCTTTAATTTAAATCACAATGAAGTCTCTAATTGTAGCTCAGGGAAGAGTCTTTTAAATAACTCATGTGTTGGAAGCAAACACTTCAAATGCAAGGTGGAAGTCAGTCCCTAGTCTTTAAATTAGCACATATTTAAATTGGTTTCTACAAAGAACACAGAAAGCATCACTAAAAACCACTGACCTGCCACGAGGAAAAAAATCAGACATTCCCTCTTCTGCTCTCTCCGATGCAACCAGCACAACCTCCTGAGTCTTTTTTGATCTCAAGACAAATTACAGTAAATTTTTAAGCACCTATTTTCTTACAAGGCAGGAAAGTGATACAGGTTCCAGGCACTTATCTCCTAAATTATCTTTGTTTTCAAAATGTACTAACTCAAGTCTACCTTACCTTGATCAGAGATGGCAGCAGCAACCATGCTATATGCAAGCATTTCCACTTAAGCAAATCTGTGCTAAGACAAATAAGTGGAGGCTCATCAGCAAGAAAACATATTTTCCTAGTTCCTCTTAACAATGTAAGATTTGGCTCCTTCCTGTCTGTGGTGGTTTGACCCTGGCTGGACACCAGGTGTCCACCAAAGCTGCTCTGCCACTCTCCTCCTCAGCTGAACAGGGGACAGAATATAACAAAAGGCTTCTGAGTCAAGGTAAGGACAGGAAGAGATCACTTATGGAAAACATTACTTTTTACCAACTTAGAGTAGGGGAAAACAAATCTTTAAAAAAGGAACCACCTTCCCCCACCCCCCCTTCTACCTGGGCTCATCCTCACCCTTCATTTTCTTTACCTCCTCCCCCTCAGCAGTGCAGGGGGATGGGGAAAACGGTTTGTGGTCAGTATCTCATACACTGTCTCTGCCACTCCTTCCTCCTCATGGGGAGGATTCCTCACACTCCTCCCATGCTCCAGCATGGAGTGCCTCCACTGGGAGACAGTTCTCCATGAACTTCTTCAGTGTGGCAGTCTTTCCCATGTGCTGCAGTTCTTCATCAACTGCTCTAGTGTGGGTCCCTCCACAGGGCGGAGTCCTTCAGGAACAGCCTCCATCAGAGTGGGTTGCCCTCAGGATCACAAGTCCTGCCAGTAAACCAGTTCCAGAGTGATCTCTCTCCACAGGGCCACAGGTCCTGCCAGGAGCCTGCTCCAGCATCGGTTTCCCATGGGGTCACAGCCTTCTTTGGGCATTCACCTGCTCCGGCTTGGGGTTCTCCACAGGCTGCAGGTGGATCTCCACTCCACCATGGATCTCCATGGGCTGCAGTGGCACAGCTGCCTCATCATGGTCTGTACCATCGGGTGCAGGAGAATCTCTGCTCCAGTACCAGGAGCACCTCCTCTCCTACTTGGCCACCAAGACCAATGTACTGTCTCACTCGAAAAAATGCCTCCTCCAAAGTTTTATGTCTTTTGCTTTCTCCCTCCTCTAAGAAAGCTTAGTGCTACAAAGATTAGTATACTTTAGCCATAAAAACCTAACAAGTTTTTAGCTCTGAAGAAACAGGACTAGGACAGAGTGTTTAACTATCAGCTTGAAACACCAAACAGCACTGGGGTACTTCCAGTACAGATTTACTGCATTGTAGTAACAGATCATATTGTTCTGAAGTATCATATCTATGTAAGTGGAAATTATCACTGACACCAATCCAAGTTCTGTAAAAACACCAAGTAGAAACAGATATTATACCTGAAATAAAACTCAAGGTCACACTGTAAACACACACTAGTGCACCACATACACTGCATATCTGCTGCCTAAATCTGGTTTTCTCATACTTATACATTCTGATTTAAATGCCACATTAATGACTTTGCAGTCATAAAAATACTCAACAGTCCAAGTCTGTTTTGATTACAGTTACAGGTTAGATGTCTAATTTCTAGTCCTTCCTTTCACATTCTTTTATTCCAACATTGAAGAAAATACATATTGAGGCATTTATGTTTATATATACTATTGTCCGGACTCCATGTCTACCCTAATAAATTTATTAACAAGACAAGTTGTACAAATGTTGGCTCTGCATCTCTTTCATTAAAACTCATTATTTCTTTTTCTTCCTTACTTAACTTGCCCATGTAAGAACACGTCCAGCATTTTTGCTATTTTCATCCACTAACAAAACGGTAGGTTGGACCAGTGCTGACAGCCAGGAGTGGCATTATTGCTCTGCTTGTGCATCCTTCTTGAACAGGAAAACAAGGTCAACTGATAGTCCAGATTTTCCATGTGACCAGCACAAGACAGGGTGGATGGAAGAAAGCCAGTATGGGTCTTTTTCAGCAGAAAAAATACAGAGGAAACTGCCCAGTATGTGTAAATGTACGTGCCCTTCAAATTTGGGAAATAACTTACAGGAGAAATCTCTCAGAAGTGAGGAAGGGGAAGACAAAAAGAATATATAAGCTTCACTGAGGAAAAAAAGAAAAAAAACCCCTAAACTAACCCCCCTCAAAAACAAAACAAAACAACAAAACAAAACAAAAACCAAAACAAAACAAAATACAGATACATCAATAGCAAAAGGAGGGACAAGGAGAACCTCCATTCTTTATTGGACATGGATGGGAACAGAGTTATCAAAGATGAGGACAAAACCGAGGTATTTAACACCTTCTTTACCTCAATCTTCAACAGTAAGACAGGTTGTCCCGAGGACAGCTGCCTTCTTGAGCTTGTAGACAGAGACAAGAAGCTGAATAGTCCCTCTCTAATCCGGGAGGAGACAGTTAGAGACCTGCTGAGCCACTTGGATCCTCACAACTCAATGGGACCAGATGGGATCCACCCAAGGGTGATGAGAGAGCTGGCAGAAGAGCTCACCAAGCCACTCTCCATCATTTACCAGCAGTCCTGGCTCACTGGAGAGGTCCCAGATGATTGGAAGTTGGTGAATGTCACGCTGATCCACAAAAAGGGCTGCAAGGAGGACCCAGGAAACTCCAGGCCTGTCAGCCTGACCTTATGCCTGGCAAGGTTATGGAGCAGATCATCCTGAGTGCAATCACACAGCACCTACAGGATGGACAAGGGATCAGACCCAGCCAGCACGGGTTTAGGAAGGGCAGGTCCTGTCTGACCAACCTGATCTCCTTGTATGATCAGGTGACCCGCCTGGTGGATGAGGGGAAGGCTGTGGGTGTGTCTATCTGGACTTCAGCAAAGCCTTTGACACCCACAGCACACTCCTTGAAAAGCTGCAGCCCATGGCTTGGACAGGGGCACTCTGTGCTGGATTGGGAACTGGCTGGAGGGCCAGGCCCAGAGAGTGCTGGTGAACGAGGCTGCATCCAGCTGGCAGCCGGTCACTGGTGGTGTCCCCCAGGGATCAGTGCTGGGCCCAGTTCTGTTTAATATCTTTACTGATGGTTTAAATGAGGGGATTGAGTCCATCATTAACAAATTTGCAGATGACACCAAGGTGGGGGGGAGTGTCAATCAGCTGGAAGGCAGGGGGGCTCTGCAGAGGGACCTGGACAGACCGGAGAGTTGGGCTGATTCCAACGGGATGAAGTTCAACAAGGCCAAGTGCTGGGTCCTGCACTTTGGCCACAACAACCCCAGGCTGGGCACAGAGTGGCTGGAGAGCAGCCAGGCAGAAAGGGACCTGGGAGGTCCTTGGATTGACAGGAAGCTGAACATGAGCCAGCAGTGTGCCCAGGTGGCCAAGAAGGCCAATGGCATCCTGGCCTGGATCAGGAACAGTGTTGGCAGCAGGAGCGTGGAAGTGATTCCTCCCCTGTACTCAGTGCTGGTGAGGTCATACCTGGAGTGCTGTGTTCAGCTCTGGGCCCCTCAGTTCAGGAAGGATGTTGAGGTGCTGGAGCAGGTCCAGAGAAGAGCAACCAGGCTGGGGAAGAGACTGGAGCACAAGTCCTGTGAGTTGTTTAGCCTGGAGGAGTCTCAGGGAGACCTCATCACTCTCTACAACTCCCTGAGAGGAGGTTGTAGCCAGGTGGGGGTCGGTCTCTTCTCCCAGGCAACCAGCAGTAAGACAAGAGGGCATGGTCTTAAGCTGTGCCAGGGGAGGTTTAGGTTGGATATTAGTAAGAAATTATTTACAGAGAGGGTAATCAGGCATTGGAATGGGCTGCCTAGGGAAGTGGTGGATTCTCCATTCCTGGAGGTTTTTAAGATGAGACTGGATGTGGCACTTAGTGCCATAGTCTAGCAACCATGGTGGTAGTGGATCAAGCATTGGACTTGATGATCTCAGAGGTCCTTTCCAACCCAGTTGATTCTATGAAAAACAAAACAAAACAAACCAAACCAAAAAAACAAACAAAAAAACCCCAAACAAACAAAAAAAACCAAACCAAACTAAAATAAAACCTAACAACCCCTGTGAGAGCAGATAACTGCCTCTAATCTAAGTTTTGGCCCTAATAAAACTTCGTATTTGCTTTGCCATAAGCTAGGTTCAGGTTCTTTCCTCACAGAAAGATTGTGGATCATGTCTTATGTACATTTTCAGCAAAGACAGACCTACCTATGTAAAGAGCAATTATTATGAAGCCAAAAGTAAATAATGAAGTTGTTACCCACTCCTGTAGTGTAATCACTTAAGTGCAATACAGGCATCAGTATGGCAACACTGCTGAATGTAAAGTCAAAAACAGAGATAAAATTATTCCAAAGTTGAGAAACTTACATTTTGACTGTTTGTTTTTTTTCCTTTGGAAACAATGGAAAATGTTCCTCTTCCCTTAGAAGAAGAGTCCTCTGCAAGAGTCCCTGGAAAGTGCAAGAAACTCAGCTCAAAGTGTCGATCCTATTGTGAGTAGGAGGCTGGGCTGATCTTCCAGCCTGATCAGCCCTGTGAATTTTGTGAACTGCCTTTCTACAACCTTGAATAGCCTTTGAAGTTACTTTCAAAAAAGCAGAAATATCTAGAATTCATTACAAAATCAGAACTTCATAAAGTTGCAGCTATGTCTGTACAACTTCCACACCTAGCAAACATATTGCTGTAATGCATGATGCTGCCTCACACTGTGCCACGTCCACATCCTCTTCTCTACCACCTCGGAAGGACAAGCTGCCTTATTCCAAACTAGTTAAATGACAGGTATCATTCAATCCAGTTCAACTAAAGTAGCACAAAGTTGCATGTTGATTAAAATTATATACTTCAGTAAAGTTTATTGTGCTGGTGTATTATTTTTATAAATTTATGGCAGATCAAACAACTCCAATTAAACACGAATAGGTATGTGTGTACATACATACATAAAGCCAGTTGACTAAATACAAAATTTTAAATATATCATTAAGCATGGGTTTAGGTGCACAGAAGGCTGTAGCTTGGCCCTCCAGGATCCTAACATTCTCTTTTTTTAACCTTTATACCACATGGGGACTCTATTTATATACAAGTACTAATGTATGAATCTGTAAATACTATCAATATTTAATTTTCTACAAAGTGTCTATAAATTACATCAAGTTAGGACAGCCCTCAGTAGACACGGCTTACTTAAGTAAGCAACACAGACTTTAAAGTAATCCCCATTTATTTCAGAAACAATATATTAAAGAAATAGGTGACCTGTGCACCCACAGACTCCATAAATAGTTTGATATACAATTAGAATTGTGCAACCAACTCACAAGACCCACAGGTTTCAAAGTGCTTATCAAGATAGTAGAAGACTGTGGTTCCATTTTACAGCTGGAACAGCTGAAACAGAAAATTCAGGGGGCTTGTCTGAGGTCTTACTGAAAATCAGTGTCACAAATGTGGCAAAAGGCCTGAGACTCCCGACTCTCAAACCAGTCTTAAGCCACAGATGACTTGACAGTGACTAAATTTATAAACAAAAACTGAGAGCAAAAAGTAACTTGGTTCTTTCAGCTCAAATAAGGAACAAAGATTTCTTGTGGATATGAGACATGGTCATTACTGCAGCAATCTGTAGAACAGTAAGGCCAGATATCCCAAAGTCACTCATGGGAAGAGGCCCCTTAATAAAGGACAGATGGCTAGAAAGAAGACAGTGGCATGTAGAAACCCAAACCCCAGGGTCCACTGGAACTACCAAAACTGAACTTCTGGCAGACCAATATTCCAGGGAAATCCCCAAAATGCCAAGAGGCATTTCTAAGTTGCAAGAGTTTCTGCAGAGACCCCTACACTACCAAACACTTCCTGCATGCTGTAGCATGAGAAGTACATCTGCAAGGAGGCTCCAGAGACGCTTCACTATCTGAAGATCTGGCAAGGCCATAGTAAGCAGGGGCTGTTGGAAAACACTTGCTCTACAGCTAAACCAGACCTCATTCAGGCTCCTGTCAGCCTGGGATCGTGATGGTGCAAAGCCAAAGGACTTGCACAGAAAGACACTTCTACACAGGGTCTTAATTTTTCTGCTATATGGCTATTCTTATGGTTACTGCTCAACTTCACACGTTCTGCACTTCAACATAGCACCATGCTGCTCAACATTGACTAGAAATAGCACTTGTCATCCACTATGTATAGACATACCGTCTCAAGAGGACTGGGATTTCACAGAAGGATATTTCTATGGACAGATATAGAATTGAAGATTGATCTCTTTTGGCATGGATACCTACCCTAAGGGGCTGCAGAGACTGCCCTTAGGACACACCTGTACCTATAAAGAATAAAATTGCACAATTCTGTTTCAACCAACTATCACAGGTTTCATAGCTCTGCACAGCACCTGAGCACACGCTTCACAAAAGGAAAAGCAATGCACAGGTGAGCTGGGAGAACAATGCTACAGACAATGCAGCACACAGGGATCTTCTTTCTCTTATAACATCCAGTCATATTGACATTGCAAAGATCTGTGCAGCTCCCAGAGATGAGAATTTTGAAACTTCGGGTGAGGTAACATGGCTCGTTTGGTGTCATGCTGATCTCTTGGTTTTGTCTGTGAGATGGGCACTTGCAGTTTTCCTGAGGTAGCAGACACAGAGGTCTTTGTTTCATTCCTTTAAGAAAAGCAAAAGTGAAGGAAAAGGGGACAGGCAGACAGACGTGTTTGAGTTTTCTATGAAAGACACAAACACACTTGAAGTAAAACACGTTTCTGAAATACTCCTTTGGGACAAACAATGCCACAGCCTCCAAAAGAAAACTTCACCTCTCAGAATCACCCTGAAGAACAATCACAGGTTTATTGTGGCAAGACAAAATGATTAATCAGAGAGGCATAACTTTTCATAAACAGCCAGGCACCTGGCTCTTCAGGGGCTTGGAATTCATACAGAATGGAGGTTTTGCTCACTGATGTCCTGCAGCAGACGAGGCGGAGGAACTGCAGGTGCTGTGCTACAGCAGGACTCAGCAAGGACAGAAGAGAGCACAGTGCTGCTATAGCAAGGCATTCGTAGAACTTAACTGCAGAAAGCGTTTGTCAGAGGACAAACGTACCCACTCCTTCTGTTGTTCCGCTACTTTTTCAGCCAAGCATTTTACCAGAACAGGGTCTACTTTGGAGTCAACCTTGTTGGCGAACCAGTGCCCATAATTCAGAAGCCATCTTAATTCTCCAGCCCCATAGATGCAAACACTGCGAAGGTGGGTACCAGTGCATGGAGGATACAAATAATCTTCAAGATAATTCCATTTCACCAGACGAGTTTTGCTTTGTAGATCTGTTATGTCCTGGGATGACCTTGGAACTTCTCCAGGGACCCCAGGAACACGCACAAGAGTGGCCCAGAAATGTTCATCTGGAGAGTATGTGTCCCTTGACCACTCAAAAAAGTCTTTTGCAAGTGAGCTTTCAAGTGTATATTGAATAAATTCTCGGCTTAAAACAAAATAGGCACTGCCTACAAATACTTCAATATTATGAGGTGGTGGATTCTTGGAAATATTGGTTTTTACAGGCATCTGCATGTATTCATAAGGCACTTTCATAAGTTCATAGTGATAAGTAAATCGTTCCCTTTTGCTGCTGCTTGGCTTTGTAGTTTCCAGCATGTTCCCTCCATCAAGTTTCTTTAGTTCAGTGACCAACTCAAAATTTGACCTCAAAGGGAAATCTTGACCACACAAATTGATAACATACTTCCAAGGAACTGGAGAGTCCATCAGATCAGACAAACAATTGAAATCTGCTTGCAGACGTGAAATATGTGCATAGTCTACTGACTCCAACTTTGATGCAATGAAAATATTTGGGAAACATTTAGCCAGATTTTTTAAAGCAGATTTGAAACTTCTTGCTGCTTTTTTGTCATAATGGATGCAGTAAATATTTTGATGACTGTACAGTGAATGTATGAGCCTTTCTACCATTACTGCATCTTTGTGAACAACCAAAGAGTAGGCAATTGGAAAACTCTCCTCCTCTGGAGAAACAGGTTTCAGGTGGTATTTCCTAAGTGAACGATACACATGGCAATCACTTGTCATTGCTACAACATCTTCATCAGCTAAATCAACTATTTCTTTTCTTCTTATCTCTAAACTCTTGCCAATTTCATGAGGATCTTGTTCATATATAGATGAACAATTAATTTCATAGTGGAACTCATTTCTAGAATATGAATACCTGTTTCTAACATAAGAAGAAGTGCTTAAGAAGTGCTCAACCAAGTAAATGCCCTTAGAAGGAAAAAAGTGTCTTTCAACATGGAGGATCTTCAGCAGTGCAATCAACCACCCAGTAACACAAAGGATCAGGATCTTCCTTCGTGTGGGGTATGTGTAGGGCCACTTTCGTCTCTTCATTCTGCAAGAGAAGAGAGACATGGAGTTATTTTAAATCAGAAAGAAATCCTCAGAGACAACTCCAGCTTCTAAGAAAGACATGCACACACCAGTCTGCCTACACCATAAACACCACCTAATCAGGATAGGGCACTGGTAATCTGAAGTTTCTTCTTAATCATCATTTTAAAATTTCATTCCCCTGAATTAGCTGACTGAAGGCAATAAACAAAAAACCAACTCGAATTTCAGATGATTTCCAGCTGAATAAGAGTGTTGGAACAAGGTTCCTTCTGTTTCTTTTCCAAACCATTTTTAAATTTCTAATGAGTCACAAACTGAAGTAGAGCAACCCTTGGACTGGCACAAACATCACTGTCCTATATGTGAGTAGGAAGGATCGTTTATTTTCCTGAGTAACTTTAAGGGGTTCAATGGGAGCAGCACTGGGATCTCTTGTGAATTTGCAGAGAATGTGTGCTCAATGGAAGATATTAACATTTTTAAAAAATAAAGCATAGAACTGAAAGCTTCACAATTCAAGTAGGCCATTTTAATTCTCTCTAACACTGTAGCCAGCCCACAAAAACATCCAAGGAGATATGAATTTCCTTCCTCCTCACCCAACAGGATCTGGCAAGTCCAAAGTCCTTCCTCTAGTGCTAACTTGCCCTGAAGACAAAGGTGGATGAATACACAATACTTTCATCCGCTGGTATGAACATATAATGAATGCAACCTTTTGAAGGCAGAAGGGGTAGCAGTGAGCAATACCACACCTATCCTGCTCTCTGCCGTGTGACACAGCCTTCGATGGGACTGCAAAAACACATGGCCCCTTTTCATACAGGTGGTTATTTAATAACATTCCTGTGTAGCAAGTTAGCTGAGGTATTACCTTAATAAAAGCTAAATATAGAGATCCTCTTTCGGTACAGCTTTGCTTTACTGGCTGAGTACTGAGTGCTGAACACCAGCAAACAACATTGTTACTATCTCTGAAGAAACATCAGACCAGAACAATATACAAGTCCAGCATTAAACTAAACTCTACTTTATCTTTAAATTGAACATCTCACAGTAGTTTCTTTCGAATAAAAGCTGTTCCAGAATGCTTCAGAGTCAATAAAATGCTAAGGCCAGCAGAAGTGGTTCAGATACCTGAAGATCCCACATGTGCATGTAAAACCAAGCACTGAGGTATGCATGCAAACATACTGCAAGACTAACTTGGGCATCCTTAGCGTTTGCATAAATGTCAGGTCTTGCAAGCTGTAGGTGCATTTAAACAGCAGCCTGTCAAGGCAGAGCTGCTTCATTAGTCTGTTCTCTCTGACTTTACACTTCCCTGTATATCTTTGTCCTTGACATTACTCTTCCAGGGCAAGAGAAAGGAGCAGGAAATGTCATCTCCTTGTTTCACCTAGGAGTGCCAGGTACAGACCAGGGTAAGTAAACATTCACCTATTTTGTAAAAGCCAAAGCTCAGCAGCTCTCTCCAGGTTTTACAAACAGTATGCTAATAAAGGAAGAGAAAAACCAGATCTGTCTCATAGAATCATAGAATGGTTTGAGTTGGAAGGGACCTTCAAGATCATTTCATTCCAACCTCCTTGTCATGGGCAGGGAACCTTGCACCAGACCTTCCAGGAATGGGGAATCGACAACTTCTCTGGGCAACCTGTTCCAGTGCCTCACCACCCTCATAGTGAGGTGAGGTGTTCATATCCTCATGAAGCTAAAAATCCCACCTTCTCCTTTAGCTAGCAGGTGCTTTCCTTCACATCTTCTCCAAACTAGTCCCAGCCCAACGACTAATCTGGATCTCCCCTTCACTTTCTTCCTTCCTTTATCTGTGTTCCTCAAGAAAAGTTACTCTCAAAAGCTGCTCCTAACCAAAGGCAGGTTTTCAGCCACATGACAAAAGCTCTGTAAAGGGGAACACAGCTAACCTGTTCGTGGGTTTTTCTTTGGAGGGAGAAGACCTGTGTGGTATGACCTTTTTGTGAAGCCGATTGATCTCTCTGGATACGAAGGACAACACCTACCAGTCCTGGCTGGAAAGGGATTGCCTAATTCAAGGAGCAAATCTTCTCTTACTCTCTCCTTTAAAAAGGTGAGTCTGGGGAAAGAAAAAGGAGGGGAAAAAACCAACACATTCCCCACTGCTCCAAAGCCTATCTATGGCCTGCTTCCACCCAGTGCCAAACATTCTGTTGCTACAAAACCAAACAAAGCCATAGAATCTTAGAATGCCCTGAGCTGGAAGGGACCCAAAGGATCATCGAAGTCCGACTCCTGGTCCTGCACAGGACACCCCAAGAATCACGCCATGTCCCTGAGAGCGTTGTCCAAAAGCTTCTTGAACTCTGTCAGGCTTGGTGCTGTGACCACTCCCCTGGGGAGACTGTTCCAGTGCTCAACCACCCTCTGGGTGAAAAATTTTTTCCTTATGTTTAACCTAACCCCTCCAGCTATCACAGTTTCATGCCATTCCCTTGGGTCCTGTCACTGGTCACCATAGAGATCAGTGCCCGCCCCTCCTCTCTCCCTCAGGAGAAATCTGTAGGCTGCAATGAGGTCTCCCCTCAGTCTCCTCTTCTCCAGGCTGAACAGACCAAGTGACCTCAGCCATTCCTCATAGAGCTTCTCCTCAAGGCCCTTCACCATTTTCATTGCCCTCCTTTGGACACTCTCTAATAACTTAATATCCTTCTTATATTATGGTGCCCAAAACTGCCACAATGTTCAAGATGAGGCTGCCCCAGTGCAGAGCAAAGCAGGACAATCCCCTAACTGGACCAGCTGGTGATGTTTTGCCTGATGCCCCCAGGACACGGTTGGCCCTCCTGGCTGCCAGGGCACTGCTGCTTGTCCTTGACCAGGAGCCCAGGTGCCTTTCCACCGGGCTGCTCTCCCAGCCTTTTGTATCCCTGTCTGTCTGTACATCCAGGGTTGTTCTGTCCCAGGTGCAGAATTCAGCAGTTTCCCTTATTGAACTTCATATGGTTGGTGATTGCCCAGTCCTCTCATTTGTTGAGGTCTCTCTTCAGGGCCTCCCTGCCTTCAACAGCTCCTCCCAGTTTAGTGTCCAAGTTTACTTGTATCCTTCCCAGTCCTGTATCCAAGTCTTTTATGAAGGTGTTGAAGAGCTCTGGCCCTAAGATGGAGTGCTGTGGAACCCCACCAGTGACAAGTCACAAGCCTGATGTTACCCCATTTACTACAACTCTTTGTGCCCTTTATGCCATCAGCCAGTTGCTCACATGTTTATCCATCTTTGTGCTGGACATTTTGTCCAAAAGTGTATTATCAAAACTTTATTGAAATCCAGATAGATTACATCAGTTGGCTTCCCTCGATCAAACAGGTGTGTTTCCTCATCAAAAAAGGGAATTAAGTTTGTCAAGGAGGACCTTCCCATCATGAACCCATGCTGGCTCTGACTGATGACTGCATTGTCTTTCAGGTATTTTTTAATAACTCACGACATCATCTTCTCCATAATTCAACCAGGCACTGAAGTGAGACCATCAGGTCTATAGTTACCAGGGTTGTCCCTCTTGCCTTGAAGAAATCCTGATATCCAACCTGAATTTTCCCTGGCAGAGCTTGAGGTCATTTCCTCTTACTCTGTCACTAGTTGTGTGGGAGAAGAGGCCAATTCCCACCACGATACAGCCTCCTTTCAAGCAGTTGGAGAGAGCGAGATCTTCGCTGAGCCTTCTCTTCTCCAGGTTAAATACTGCAGCTCCCTCAGCCACTCCTCATATGACTTATTTTCTAGACCCTTCACCAGCTTTGTTGCCCTTCTAAACCATTTGATTCTCACCAAGATAAAGTTAATTTCTGCAAAAGACTGGGATTTCTTGAGGAACAGTGTATGACCAGGGAATTAAATCTCTTGGGACAGAAGTGCCACCACAAATCTCATCAGGTTTTGACTCAAGTGCAAAACACTTATTTCTTAGCACATGCAGCTCTCAGAGCCCTACTGAAACACAGCAGTGTACTGTACATGCAGTTCTCTCTGGAGGAGCAGGGAATGAATGAATGTGGCAGATGAGAACAAGAACTTATACCTACCCAGAGCACCTATCTTGGTTAGCACTGACCAGATGCTAACTCCAGTTATCCTGCCCATGCAAATTTTTTCCTCAGGTGATTCCATACAAAGCCCTAAAGTTCCATCTTTTGCACAAAGATTTTATATTATGATTTTATATTACAAGCTTGGCATTGCCGTCTTGCCTTTTTTTTTTTTTTTAATGTTTTTAAAAATGTTTGTCTTGTCTCTTGTACATGCGGGAAGACTCCTGAGACACATTTGCATGGCCCAGACTTGAGGAGGGCAGGAGTTTCAGGTCTTCATCTGGCATAAGACTTCTGACCAGATTCTTGCCAGGTTATACAGCCCTTTCATGAACCCTGTCTCCCAGGGAAATCCTCCTCCCCTGCCTCTACACCACACTATTGCCAAACCTCCCAGATTTTACCCTCTCCAAGCTGGCCAAACACAGGCATTTGTATCAGTCTGATTAACAGACCCATTGGCAATTTGTTACATCAAAAAATCTGTATTTCCCTTGTCATGAGCTCTGTAATGCAAGACACACACACAAAAAAACTTAAAAAATCTGGGAAGTGTCTCTCCCTTCACAACTGCTGCTCACATTCAGAGAAGATGGATGAAAGCAAATCATCCATCCCTCAAGCACCACCTACAGCTCTTAGCCTCTCAAAGATCACACCCTCAATCTTTGCCAAGATTACTCTGTCAAAGGTTACTTGGTTCATAAACCCATGCACACTGCTCAGGATTCAAAATAAAAATGGGTGAAGTTATTGGGAAGAGGAGGAAATCTTCCTCAGGCTTCAGGTGGGAGCGCAGAATGGTGACTGGCAAGTGGCCCAGCTAAGAGCTTTCAGTCATGAAAAGCAGGTGTTAATTGCAACTCTTCTGACTGACAGTAAGGCTCTAGCGTGCCTTCTGTGATACTGAAGTTTAAAAGGGTTAAGCAAAGGTCAGGTGTGCTGATACAACTCAGATGCAATCTGGTTGTAAAACCCTGAACATCCTGTTCTACAAGCCATGTGAAAAACTGAATGATTTTGCATTTCACTGGCACTACCAAAAAACATGTGTATTGCCTCAAGTCAACGTATTTCTTTCAAACTCAGTAGAAACATTTCCTATTTCAGGATTTTTTGTTTAAAAGGAACTGAAATAATACTAAAAGAAATTCAGTTGAATGAGAACAAGGTATTAGAGATGGCAACAATCCACAATTTGGTTTGTTCTACAGGTTAGGGTTTTTTATCAAAATTAAGATGGATTAGAGCAATATTTTCTTCTTCATTTGTATTTTTTTCACAATTTTAAAAAATGTTCTTTTCTGTAAAAATTTGAAAAAGTGGCAATCCTGGCCTCCAAGGCAGACCCTAAGAGGGAGTGACGATCTGCCTGCCCAAAAAACTGTTCTGTAGTTTCACCTGCATACTCTGTAATTTTTTTGGTTTGTGATCTAAACACACTGGGTAAGGCAACTGTGCACTATCATACAGGTATTAAGATTATGGCACTATTGAAGCTTATGACTCCTATGTTATTTAATTTGTATTACTAATAGTTCCATAACATCGAATATCTAAGATGCTGTGGAAACAATACCAATCTGTGTAAACTAGATTTAAATTGTTTTTGAGTGTGCCCACCTGAAGTTTCACTGTATTTACCAAATTGCTGAAAAGTGAACCTTATAAACTGTTGCATCTTCTCAGTGCTATGCAGACAAAGAAATTGCTGTGGGTCAGCTGGTGAACTACATATCTGGGCAGCATAGGATACCTTGTACCCACCCCCGCCCGGGGGAAGCAGACCACACATACACAAAAAGGAATGGAGAGAAGTTGTGTCCACCTCCAGGTAAGCCCACAGCCCCTTAAAATTAAGATAGGAGTTGCTGATGATGTTCATTGGATGAAGAACAGAACGGTCAGATATTAACTGCCTGAAATTTTACACTATGAGTTACGGTGGTCCAAATTTCTGCTCTAAAGAGCCTCCTGTGAGCACATAAGTTACTTTATTTGGAATAACATTTAAAAAAACCTCCTTCAGAGTAAAATCAAATTGAAAGCATCACTCCTACTGAGAAATCATTCAACCACTTTCATTATGTATAGAGTATATATGTTTAACCATCATACATTATTTCATAGAATCACAGAAACAAAGAAGTACTTGGGTTGGAAGGGACCTTTAGAGGTCACCCCTACCATGAGCAGAGACATTTCCACTAGACTGCTTGTAGTTGTCCCACCACATCTAGACATATTTTATGTCAGGGAGCAGAACACAATATGGTTAAACTACCCAGACTACTTCTGGATTTGGCCTTGAAAGAAACCAGCAGAGAATGTATTCTGTATCTTGGTCACTCTACCACACACATAAGACACACCTCACCCAGACTAACTATCTGAAGTACCCTTGCAGCTGGTGGAAAGATAAAGGGAACTGCAAAGGATCATCAATTTGTCTGTGAGATGGGCTGGATGAAGCATTCCCAGGAAAGTCTTGGCCCCAGCAAACAGGAGACAGGAAAAGAGCCCAGCTTCTGCATCATGACTGCAAGCTCTGTCAGCTCAGCTTGTGATGGCACAGCTTTGTTGTACTTCCAATGTGAAGTATTCTGGGGATAGCAGCATTGTACCCAACTCTGATCCTCTGCCAGGAACACCCCAGCATTCCTCCATCCCAGAGTGGCACTCAGAAGCAATAGAGAAAAGCCAGCTTGGAATCTGCTCTGTCCAGCAGAAGTCTGAGTCAGCTCAGAGAATCAAGTTCCTACTTGATTCTAACCTCCAATGGCTCATATCCACCAGTGCTGCAGTAGCTTCAGCCCTCTTTGAGGTCACCCCTCTGTAGAGGTTTAAGGAGGCATTTGAGCAAGTCAGAGGAATGGACAAGTTCTCTTCTTCAGCACAGCAAAACTGGCAGGCTTTGGGCTCACACTGCCTCTCTGAAGGCATGCTTCTACTTTACTAAGATCCTAATGATTTACATATGGAGAGAGCCCTGGTTCCTGAGAGAGACCAGGGCTTTACTGCAGCTCCTCACACTATTGTTTCTGCTGTTTTCATAAACTCAGTTTACCCAGAGTAACAGCAACTCCTAGGCTATGCAACTTAGTGATGCCAATGTCATTCTTGCACAGGAGGAGTCTACAGCTCCCTTCACCCTGAGCAGGAACAAATTACCAACTCACATTAGTCTTGCTCTGCATGGCAAGTCACACCTGCGGTCTGCACAGTACAGAGGTGTTCCTAGTTTGTCTATATTCAGAGCACACTGATTTATTAACAGCTTGTGAACTACTTTATTTGAGACATGATCTCTCCTAATGTGTAGACCTCCTTATACTCCTTCTTTTCTACTTTATCATTACCCATCAAAGAGGTCTGTGACTCTCTAGAGATGCCTCAAATGACTTTCAGTGTCATGCCAGATGTCCACCTGTGGGAACCATCTCTTTATCTGCTGTCACAATGGTTTGGGAGTGGTTAACCCAGAGCACCGAGTGACAAGACACACTAGTTGCTATTCTGGATAGAATAAGAATTCTTGGAAAGTTCAGGCTGTGAGTAGGCAGTGCTCTCTCCTCCGTGGTTCTGAAACACATAGTACTCGCTATAAATGCTGTTGTGAGGCAAACTGCTTCTGTGCTCACCACGCAGCAAGAGTTAAGTGAAAAGGTCAAGTATGAATGCAAGTTTGGGGAAGGAGAAGGAACAGGCAGAGTGGATGCAGGGGAGCAGGAGTGCTCTTACCCCACCATGTAATTCTCTCTTGCACGCAGAAGCCCTTCTGCCTATGAACAGCATGAACCAAGCTCCTTGCTGTCACCTAGGTTAAAAAATAAAAAGGGAATGGGTATTGAGAAGAGCAGGAGCATCAGAACAGAGGTTGGGAAATTACAAAGGAGGAGAATGGAGAGAGGGACCAATGAGGGTAAGTGCTTTCGTGGTAACAGCAACAATAAAAATCAAAGCAGGAGAACAGGTGCTTTCTCCAACCAGTTACTCACTTATCGCTCAGAGGCACCTGAGGCATAACCAGTGTCGACACTTCTCCTTGGAAACCAGGTCACAGTGTATTTCAGCAACCGACACCATTACTACATAACACCACGAACTATGGGAACAATTCCCTCTCCTCCAGGCAAAAGCACTTTGGGAAAGTTCTCCCTCATAAAATATCTCTGTTTGCTTAATACACACCTGCTCACACAGCAGTGTAAACCTGATTGTTTGCATGACCAGCTCTATGGAAAGATGTAGTTAAGTTTCTTCTGGTTTTCCCTCTGGCTTATACAAATCAAGTCTGGGTTGTGATGGATCTCTGGAAATGGTAGAGAGGTACTGTTCCTAGGAAGCTGGTGAAAGGGAAAAGTAATCATGTGCTTTGCTAATTAATTTATTTTATTTTTAGTAAACTGACTGAATTAAACTTTTAACACTACTTGATTATTCAATAGTGCTAGCTGGAAAAGTTAATTTATCAATGGGCTAGTTTTTACTGCTGTTAGCTGGTTATTTCCATTGCAAAATTACCTATTGATAGGGATCATAGGATTTCTGCAGGAATACCTTTTATTGGTATTAAATCTAGATCAGTTGATTCTATCAAGTTTGTCTGGTTTGCACCCTCTTCCTCTGCACTGGAGCCTCAGCCTGTGCCCCTGTAACACAGACACTCACTACCAGCCTTGTTTTAGCTTGCCTGTCTGATGTACTACTTAGATATTCTCTAAAGGATGCACAACTAAAGAATTAAGTAACTACTATTGCTTACATACTTAATTGCCAGAAGTGGAAAAATACGTCATTACTTTTAGGCCCAACCCTAACTAAATGATAAGTCTGCCAAGTTTAAGACCCTGAAGACTTAAAACAACATAGGGAAAGAAAATTCTACAGTTTAACACAGCCTGTTTTTTTCTTCTGGAAGAGGAAAGACAGGTTCTACCACATACATGGGAAACACAGGTTCAGCAAAGATTTGGCAATGATCGGTATCACACCTGACTTTATCCCAGTGCTAAGCATGAGGACTCTTCATTGCACAGGATATACGTGTCTGTCTGCTACTCAGTCCCAACTCTTTGTATGCTCTTTAGAAAAGGCTGAATGTTCTTTTCCATTTGCTTCCAGTGGCAATCCCCATAATTTCAGTAAAATGTCTTACATTAGTTTCTGCACACCAACATCCCAGAGACATGCTGAGGTAAAGAAAGTCTGTGTCTCTGTTGTTTGATTAGGAGAAGGGGTAGGCGACTTCTGTAGGGTTATGCAAGAAGACAACAGCACAAGAGAGATGTGAACCTGTTTCTTCTGCATCCCCAACTAATCTGACCTGTTTTACAATAACTTTTGATGGAAGCTGTTCTGGTGAAGGCCTGAAAAAGTCTCTCAGCAAATCACTTGGTACATTGTATACTACTCTGTCTGAGGATTTGCAGCACTCTTAAAGCTAGAAAGTGTTAAGAAGGCCCAGAGATAGTCAGCCCTGAAAATTCCCAAGCCTGCTTGCTTATACATTGAGTATTTAAATGGTCTTGACTTTCTGAAATGTGAATATTCATGCTTACCAAGGATTTAGTGTACTATAAAGCCAGGAGTCAAGACAAAAAAACCCCAAAATACATACCTCAGCAAATAGAGTTTACTCCCTTCTAATTCAGGGCAATCTAGAGTTTAACAGCTTTATTCTGGCTCATATGGGAGTTTACAGCAATACTAATACAGTGGAGAGAAGTTTAACTTTTACTCCTAAGCTATAGTATAACAAAAAAAATAAGACCCAGAGGGCCAGGACTTGTATTCATTGGCAAGGAGAAGCACTGTAAAAGAGGGTGGAAGCTTTGTGTTAGACAGGAAGGCAGGAGAAACTGCACCACACTGTGGAAAAGCTCCCATTAAGAGCTGAAAATATTTCTCCATTTCCTTCACCTCTCCACTAAGCCGCATGCAGACTCTCTGCAAACCCCTTCCTGTAAATCACCCTCTTTGAGTCAGTTCCCCTCAGCCAAAGTCACAGCTTGTCACATCACCAAGATCATTTCATGGAGAGCTGCAGACCTACCTCCTGGACTTTGCTGTGGTCTCTTCCCCTTGCAGAGCTCTTTAGGATGCTCTGCCCCAGGACATCAGCATAGGCACGTCCAGCTTGGTGGGTGAGCAAAGTCCTGGAATCTGCTCCATCCTGCCACTGCCCGCAGCCTTCACCATCATCAGTGTTTCAAGCGCGTATGAAGCCAGATGTACAGAAGTAGTAGGGATGACATCGTTTCTTGCACAAATTACAAAAGAAAATTGTAAAAGTTAGCTGAAAAATACTGAACATGGAGGCTTTTCATGAAAAGCTGTGGAAGGCATAAGAAGCTGTAGTGGGTTCGACCCTGGCTGGACACCAGGTATCCACCAAGGCTGCTCTATTACTCCCCTCTGCAACTGCACAGGGGAGAGAAAACATAACAAAGGGTTTATTGGTTGAGATAGGGACCAGGAGAGGCCCCTTGTATCCTTGGTATCAACTACCTCAGGAGAGGTGCTCCAAGGATCCAAAGGGCTATTGATAGGCTTTTGGTGTAGCTACTGTGAATACAGAGAAGATCAAACAATTATCTATCCTGCCTGGCCTCTCAGAAGATCCCTTCATCATGGGATTGCTGCAAGCTGAAGACCAGCAAGTGCCAGTTGCTACCAGAGCAGTGCACCAGCAGAAATCACACCAAGATTCCATACTTCCTATCCATAAGACAAGGAGTGCTCAGTAGGAATTGCTCACTCTTTAACAGCCCCATATGGCCAGTGTAAGTCTAATGGAGAGTGGAGATTGACAATAGATGATCGTGGCCTGAATGAAGTCCTGCTGCCTCTGAGTGCTGCTGTGCCAGACACGGGCAAAGCACCTAGCAGCTTCTCACAGAAGCCACCCTAGTATTCCCCCCACCACTACCAAAACCTGGCCCCACAAAACCAATACACAATCCTATATTTTTGTTTACCCACGTAGCATTTCTAAGCACCAAGAAGGTAAAGAGAAAAAAAGAAGGGAAGGAGGAAAAAAAAAACAACAACAAACCACCAAAAGCTAAAAAGAACAGATCACATCAAAGCGACCTAATTTCCTCTACAGCATACTGAAGAGGACTTGGGGACAGGCAGGAAAGCACTGGGACGTGAGAAGTTTTTGTCAAAAGCCTCATGAATAAGACGTGCACGGTACTTCAGGTACTGACACTTCAGGTCTTGGAAGTCTTGCTCATTTCATAAATTAAATAGCTCTGACACTAAGCCAAGACCAGAAGTTTAGGCTACTGTTACGAGACTCACAACCCTGGTGATACTTCCTGAAATTCTGTTTTGATACAATGACCTGCACTGCAAGTTCACCTATGCGTAAGTACTTCACAGGGTATACAACATCTCCCACATGGCAAGAAATACATTTTTAGGCAATTATGCCTAACTTTTCTGTGTGTAATGGTTACAAAGAAATTTGAGGAACTAAACACTGTACTATTTGCATATACAACAAACAATTATTACAGCATTTTCCCTCAAGGAAAGCACAGCAGCAGTAACTCTCCATCCATATTTTGACCAAAATACTGTGCACACCAGCCTCTTCTTCATCAGACTTCCAGCTCATACAGAACTATAACCTGTACATCTGTGGCTAGAGTAGGCTGAATCTCATAAGCTCCAAAGAGCTTATGACACCTCCAAAGAGGGCTCTTGGTGCCACAAATTCATGGGATCCTGCAGTCCTGCCTTAGCTTGATGGCCCCAGCATGGCAAAATCATACAGAGCACAGTTTATGGATTCTCCACTTAATATTTGGCACTCTCTGTGCCAGCACATGCATAAGATGTCATGTGGCATGACAGTAGCTGGGTCAACATTACCTCTTTTCAGTCTGATGGGAGGGTGTAGTGGCCAAATGTATCAAATGCTATTAATTGATTTTAAAAAATTAAGAAAAGAGAATATTTTCTGTGAGACAAACGCTTCCAGCACATGTAAAATGGGAAAATGTCTGTAGACAGCTAGGCATCACTGGAATAATCTTTAGGCTGCTGACTTGTCTTTACCTGAACAATAAAGTATGCAAAAAGACACTCTCCCACCCCCCTCAAACAACAAGACACCACAAAAACGCACACAGGCCAACTGTACTCCACAGCCAATACAAAAGGAACAGGTCTTTGACTGGTAGCAAGATATCCTGCATGGGCCAAGGACTAGCTTCCTAACACACCAAACAAGCCACACTGCAGCTAGATAATATGACAGCACAGTGTAGGAGGATGGGTGGGTCTCTGCTGGCTTGGTATGTACCCTGTCACCTGCTTATTGATGCTTCTGTCTGGGCATGATGCAATTACAGAGCTCCTCTTTCTTCACAGCTATGTCTCTTGTACTCAAAGCAGAGGGGCCTGTGTATCACACATTGCAAATCCTGGTGAATCTCTCTTCATTTTTGAGTGTTTCAGTGAGAGGTCTGATGAGGCTTGACTTGTTGACAGCTATGCAAAATGTAACTTCCTTGCTGGATTCAGCACCCTGCTGTTTATGTCACAGAAATGAGCTTTTTATGACTTATCTGGTGTCCCTCTTAGTTCCTTTATCAATATTTCCTGGAAGACCTCAAAAGCTGGAGTCCTGATGCCTTTCTGTAGCTGTAACAGCTACGCAAATGCTGTAAGCTTAATTCTTCTGAACTCATCTGGGCTGCTTTTAAAGAATTTCAGAGATATAGTCTCTTGCCTTTTACCAAGCATTTTTAAGATGATCACAGACAACCTGTTGACTTACTAGAATAATTTGCACATATCAGGCCAGAAAATAGCATGCACAGTGCAGGGTACGATCTACAAAATCTATAGAACTTGCTGCATAAGCAGTTTTCAGTGCCTGGACTACTTTCTTGCATCCCCACTGTAATACCAGCACAAAGGTGCTGCCAACACAAGTAACTGAAGCCTGAATGTATTCCTTATCATCATTACTGCTTTTCAAAAAGTTAGAGTCCTTAAGAATTGCTCATTTATATGATGCATGTTTCAAAAAGCATTAGCCAAGTTTGTTGGTAATCTTTAAATGCCTTTACAGCTGGGCAGTATAAAGAAAAAGACACAAGAAATGGACCAAACCCCAGCAGTATCAGATGTATTAAACCAGAAACCACAGCTGCACAAACGTAGTAGTATTTCACTTCCCTTTCTATGACCTTCTCAGAAAAGCTGCATGCATGAAAGAACAAACCCATCCAGCCCAGGATGTTGCCTCAGAGTACTCAAAAGCAGATACTTGGAAACAGAACTCTTGAACACCTTTTCCACACATTCTTTCCACTTTCATTTTCTTACAGCTCCATAGTTGCCAAAGACAAGGGTTACAACTGTCCATTTCTCATGAAATTTTGGGTTCTTCCATTTTTTAACCTACTTAAATTTTCTGACATCCGGAGACTAGGGAATATGGGGGGGAACACTCTAGAGCTGACTTGACCATTGTGTAAAAAACCCATTTTCTCATACTTGCTTTCAATATTTTGCCCTCCAGTGTCATTTGACTGTTGTAGTTCCTAGTCTGAAAGAGGGCAAGCAGCTCTTTCCTGTTCACTGCCTCCACTATGTTACTATTAAGGACATGTGCCTCACTCGAAATGGACTACTTTACAGACTAGGTCTGTGGAATGAGTTAGAGGATGTTCAGTGGAGCAGATGCTCACATTGGAGCACACGGATCACAGTGGAGGTTCCCCTCAAGGTCTCCTTCTTCAAACCTTATTCTGATATTAATAAATGTGTCTGCCCCATAATGAGGGAGAAACTGCTACCGTCTGCCTTCCAGGGGAAAAAAAAATTGTTACAGATTCTTACTATTGTTACTTTTTGTTTCCACACAAGGAAAGAGCCTCTTTCCATACTAACGAAATGACTAAGTGCACGTGGCACATTTAAACACAGCTACAAACTAACACGCACGTTTTTAGCAACTTACTGAGAGACCGAAAAAAGGCTAACATCACAACAACCCCGATTTCTGTTATCAAATCACAGTAAGTTGGTTGAACTGTTGCTCCTCGAGAGCAGCTTATGCGGCTGCAACACCTGGGCAGGCGCCTGCCCGCCGGGCTGCCTGCAGGTGCGCACCGGCTCCAGACGACCCTCGGCAACCTCTGCGTTGTTCTACTCCGAGATGCAAAATCACCCCGTAACTAACTTTTAAGATACACGGCGCCTTCTTACCGGAGCTTTCCCGCTGCACCGCCGACACCGACCCTGCTCCTCCTCCTGCTGCTTCGGCCGCTCCAGCGCCGCGCCCGGCCCGGCCCGGCCCTCTCGCCCCCGCACAGCACCGCCCCGCTGCGCTCCCGCGGAGCCACAGAGCTGCTGCCCGCCCTTCCCTCCTCCTCCTCCTCCTTCTCCTCCTCCTCCTCCAAACTCCGCCGCAGCCCCCGAGCCTCCAAGTTTGCGCCTATGGCGAAGCCGCCGGGAGGAAGAAGGGAGCTGCTGCGGCCCCAGCGCGCCGCTCCGCGCAACAAGTTCGTGCTGAGCTCGGCGGGCCGGCCGAGCCGGGCCCCCTCGCTGTCGCTGCCTCGGGACGTGCCCGCCGGCCGCGCCCTACCCGGGGCGGATCGCGGCCGTCCCCGCTCGGAGGGGCGCGCTGTGTGCGCGGGGTTTGCGCGGACATATGCGCGGCGCAGCATTTTGCTCCTTGACGTGGAGGAAAAAAAAGAAGGGCCTCTACCCGCCCCCGCAACCTGGCGGGCAGGAGAAGGAGACGGCGAGGTCCCTGCCGGCACCTGGGTGCGGGAGGAGCCTCCCCACCGCCCTCCGGCGAGCGCGGCGCGGGGGCGGGGCGGGGGAAGCGCCGGGCTGCGCTGCGGGATCCCAAACACTGCGGCCGGCAAGACAGGACTGCGCTGGGGAGGAGCCCCCGGCCGGAATCCTTGCCCTCTCCGCGGCTGCCCTGGGAGCGCACAGCCAGGAGTAGGGCCCGCCTGCAGCCGTCCCGGGTCGGGTGGGCGCCGGGCGCCGGCGATGGCTGCAGTTCTGAACCAACAAGCTGTGGTCTGGCTTTAAAGCCCTACTAATGTGAGATAACCTGCCGCTGCACCGGACTAGTGCAGTTCCACAGCGACTTCCAGGCAAAGGCCAGTGTTTTAAGGTCAGGCAGAGCTTGCGGGCCTGCACCCCTAGTACACCGGCTGGGAGGGAAACGTGGAAAACACGACCAGAGCGGAGAGCATCTGTCTGCTGCCGTAGTGCAGACCGTGCAGCTGGGCACAGCTGTGGTAGCTCGGCTTAAGGTTGATAATTGCTTAAGCCGCTGTGACCGAATTACATGTAACTATGTGCTTGAGCTCCTGCCACAAAAATGCGTAAGTGAAATCAAAGGGACACAGATGCTGGACAACTCACCTGTGGGTTTACTCTGCTACAGAAATATCGATCTAAGTGGTAAAACTTTCACCCAAAGACAAAGCCAAAGCCTTAGTAACAACACACAAACACCCCAAAAAAACCCCCCAAACAAAACCAAACCCACAACCACAACTCCGAAAGGCACAGATACAAAAAACTTGAAAGTTCTTTGAATTCAGTTCCCAAGTCCCATTCCTCTGAAATGTTTTACTCCCCTCCTGTGTCATGCTTGTTTTCTTGATATGGACAGAAATTTAAGACTTCAAATTCCAAATCACGTATGTAACTTCCTATCTGACTGGTTAATTGACTACTGGTGACCAGAAAAAGGGCCTGAATTTCGTATATGCAGTTGCTCATTCTCTTGACTACTTAAACAGGGTTTTTTCCTCAGGTTTGGAAACCAGAAAAAAAGTCATCTTTATGTCATAATGATAAAACACTTGATAACTGCAACTGCTTCAAGAATTTATCCAAATTCCTACGGCAACATTATTTACCCCTTCCCCCCATCCTCCCCCCCATAGTTGCATTTCCACCATCCAAAACTCTTGCTGGTTACAGTTCAGCTTTGCCTGCCAAGACGGTGCAAATGTTTTGTGCTGATCCTCTATCCAGTGTGAATTTATATCTCTCTGCACCTATGTCTTTATTTCTTTTCTCTTTCCCATGTGTTTCCTTTGCTTAACAGAGCTTCATAACCTCTGGCCCGTGTTACTCAGGAGGTCAGCTTATCACATTGGTCCCTGCTGGCCTTTTTAAAATCTATGCATCTTGTGTTGTATTGTGTGTCTCCCAGCTGCTTATCTTCCTCCTCATTCCTATTCTTTCGAGTCTTGCATTCTTCTTCACTGCCACTAATCTCTCCCACTGATTTTACCTCCATTTTAGCAATATATAAATAAATCTGTGGAAATATGAATCTGAATTTGAAGCTTTTGTTCACTGCATCATCTTGTTCTCTTTTTATTAAGAGCATCATAATGCTAGGGATTTTGTATTATTATTTGCATTTTATATCCTTTTTACTTTAGCCTGCATCATGCAAAATAAGTGCTAACTCACAGGCTAGAAGAGGAGAAGGGGCTCTTAATAAAAGAACTGAATCATGAAAACAGCAGAAGGGGCTGGGAGGACTATCTGTTTGCCATTTGTGAGCAAAAGCTTTATTACTCTGCTGCAGTTCAGATCACTGATAGCTGCCTATCTGACCTGTCATAACCAGTTATATTTTTATGCAAAAGAACACTTAAAAAATATAAATGTAAACACAGAAAACATTATGGGATAAGTTTTTCCCATCTTAATGTATCTTACACTAAGGAAAAGATTCCAGCAGGGAGAATGGGGAATATTCACAGTTTTAAGATTTGGGGAGCAGAATCCTACATTTGCTAGTCATATTAAACCATATGTTGTCAAGCTAATGCCTTTCTCAAGATGTTTATATACAACATAAAAATTGGAAAAAAACCCCAAAACACTGGTAGCTTACTTTTACATACAGCATTGGTAAAAGATAGTGATTTTCATGTAGCACTTTGCATTTTTACCTCTTTGCTCAGCTTTAATCAATTCAATTTTCTGTCACTATCTGAGGACTGCCTTAGGTCATGTGATCATGTTAATATAATGGAAATCATGTTAATATAATGGACTGAAATATTACTGTCAAATACTCACATGTTTTGTACATTAATTTTATTAGACATCTTGCAACAAGAAAAAACGTTGAACAAACATGCACTTCAGAGGTCATTTTAACAGTCAAATATTTTCTGCTTTTCAGTGAAAGTGCTGTATTTGAATGAACACTTCCTTTAAAACAATATGCCTTCAGGTTTGTTTTGCTGCTGCAGAGACCACTCCATTTTCCTTCCCTGTAGAAACTGACCTTTACAAAATACCTGTTACTCAGTAGCCTTTACCTTTTTTTGACTTCCGGGCCATTTGCATTTCTTTTTTCTTACAGCCCACCAGGCTTTGATTGCTCATGCATCCTATGGCACAGCATTAGCTGTGTGCACAGACCCCTCTCTCTTCCCTAAACCAGCTTCTCTCTAAGCCACTAATCATATCTCTGCAGAACAGCTCTTTGCACTCCAAATATCTTGCTGACGTTGTTATGTATTGACAGGGGTACTTCTCATCCCAGTCACTGGAGTTAGCAGTAGCAGGTACTATTATTTCATCTCTTATAATCCAGAGAATGAAAGAGCAAGAATGCCATTTGAATGCAGATAACTCTCACAACAGTCAGACATGTTACAAATATGCTGCTAAGACAGATTCGCACATTGTAAAATTAAAACAAATAGAAACCCTGCAGAGTTTGGGATGAATATCTAAGATGCTGTTTGATGGAAAAACCTGTGTTCTGCAAACAGGCTAACTGCATTTCCTGCCCCACGCCAGCACGTTTTCTGATTGTCAGAAAGACTTGTCTGGAACATGAATGGAGTTTCCCTAGCACTTCCAGTGCTACATCCATGCCACACAAAGCAAAACTCCTGGTGATTTTCAAAGCTGCCCATCTTGATTTTTTGCCTAACCCAACAGTTTATGTTATTACACAAACATGTGCTGCCATTTCTGATAGCACATACTCAGTCAGAGCAGTTCCAGGCTTAGGTGTAGGAAGTAACTATTTGTGCTGATATGTCAAGTTCTGTGCTGCCCCCTCAAGCACAGGCAGTTACTTAAATTAAAACTTGAATTCCATACAAAGTTATCAACCTGGAATATAATTCACAACAAGTACCAGTGTATAACAGTCCTCATCTACTCCCCCATTTCTTAATTTTGCAGCACAAAATTAAATATTGACAGTTAACCTTACCTGCTACTAAGTATTCCCCTGTTCCTCACTTAATCAATCAATCTTTCCATTCATTCCAAGGGCTGGCCAAATGATTTATCAAAACAACAGTAACAAAGGACTTAGTTCTAAAAGCCCAAGTATTTACTTCTAAGTGATGATGAAGAAAAAAAATGTTAGCACTCAAGAAGTCATTAGAATCCAAAATCTTCACAGCCTTTGTAGAAATTCCAATGCTTTTCCATTACAGAGCATGGTAGAAAGTCCTCTTTACATACCATTACTATCTCACAGAACTGAGGAAAATGCGTCAGACTTTCCACTGAGTTAAACTGGACAGAAGAGCCTGTTGAAAATGAATACAAATGAAAACAAAGTGTTTATTGGAGTAATGGAGAGCAATCATTGGCACTATTTTCTAGAAAGGTGTTTGCCCTTTGTTAGAACCATGTAGTCGTTAGTGTTCTCTAGAAATTTGTAACATATCCTACGATTTTTGTGGGGAAAGACTCGGGACATCTTACCAATATCTCTCACCTACACCCAGCCTTCAGCAGGACAAGGGCCATATTACACCTTCTGGTGTCCAGGCTGAACAGTTAACCATCCCAGATATTTCCAGTTATATAACAGCAAAATGCAGTTTTTCTTTGGTACTGATGGAATTTCACGTATTATGTCTACAAAGAGGCATACTTAGTGTACTTCCCTAAAACTGATGAATCTCAAGGTAACACCCATCCTACAGTCCTGAAAGGACTATATTAAGGACTCTCTCACTTGTAGAGAGAAACTGCAGGATTGAATAATGGGTATTTGCAGTATACAAATATCTGCTGGACTGAATTAACTATTGCAATGAATATATTTAAGGCACTTGTGTCAGTACAGAAACTGAACTTTTTATAAGTGTTAAAAATCATTCACAAAGTAATATTGTAAAGATCCAGCAGTAAGCAATGTTACAAAGCATTTCTCCGTAACAGCACAGACTCCAAAAGGCAGTTGCAACTGTAGATTTCAGCAATACTTTGCTTTTGGTCATCTTTCATCCTCCCTTCAGTACCCTTGCACAAAGTATCAGAGTTGTTGAGCTGGCACAACCAGCCTAGCACATAAACTGCCAGTGAGGGCACAACATATAGCAGACGGTATCAAGAGAGGGAAGACTGTCATTAAAGTAGGGATGGCTTCTGATCAAAATCAACAACAAAACCAAACAACAAGCCACATCAAGAAGGTGTCCAAACAACATTCAAGTGTCTCAATAAGCAAAACAGAGTATATATTTCACAAATATCAGATCAATCAAGACAAATCCTTGTCAAACTGCAGAGAAAACACGTTTGAAGTGACATCAGTTGGCCATTTAGCCTGCACTTATTTCTAGGCTACCATGTGCCACCCCAAGAGTCTCTTTCTCTGCTACCACAGT
The DNA here is from genome assembly GCF_022539395.1 of Myiozetetes cayanensis. Classification (NCBI taxonomy): domain Eukaryota; kingdom Metazoa; phylum Chordata; class Aves; order Passeriformes; family Tyrannidae; genus Myiozetetes; species Myiozetetes cayanensis. Next base: position 51,943,563 of record NW_026087631.1, on the reverse strand, counting down.
TTTCCATTTGTGTCACCTCCACCACTTCCAAAAAGCAAAATATATTCACTGAACTGGTAACACTGGTAGGTGCCAGTGCTAAAACAAACTGTGTAGCCTGTAGGTGTTAAGACCTTTTAACTCCACGTCTTGGTAATGATTACCCTGCCATACTGAGTCCAAGGAGCTGACCACCCAAAGCAGCGAAGTAGAAAATTGCTATCAGAAGTGAAAGGTCTGTGTTCAGAAATGCAAACAGGGAGTTTTGTGTGTGAGGATGTTCTACACCCATGACACCCTCAGCAAAACTTCTGACTCCAGTGAGGACAGGACTGTATTTGATGTCTTATACCATCCGTGTATCTCTAGTACCCTCAGCCACAGCACAGTACATAATGGAACAACGCGTATGACCTCGTGTCTGGAGCATATTTAAGTATGACTGACTGCAACAAAGACAGTCAGGCTGCATACAAGTCCCACGCAAGAAGATACATCACAAACCCTCCTCATCCAGTCTTTACCACTTGCAAAGCAGCAGTCAGTCGCACCAGAAGAAGATAACTTATACAATCACCTAGAAGTGATGTTTTAAAGGGCACAAACAGGAATGTTTGGATAGAAAATTACAAAATAGTTTTAAGGACAACTTCAGGTAAAAATAATCTTAAAAGTATGCCTGGGAATTTTTTATAAAATAAACTGGCAGAAACAGACAAAACACTGTCATTGATTCTGACTCTGCAGTGCAGTGACATGACAGGCATGACTTCAATCTGTTTTGGTTTGTTCAAAATAAGCTTTCTCATTCTCAAATCTCTACCTTTTGTATACAAGCAGAGGGAAAATTCTTAGCACAGCCTGAATTTAACATCATGTTTTGAGAGATCATAACTGGAGAAAAGACATTCCTTTCTTACTTTGGAAATGCTCGTTGGAAATGTTCTGCATTGATTGAACTTACTGAAAATTCTCAACTCAAATATGAAAGTGTAAGAGATATGAACAATTAGATTTATTGAAGTAACTTTTTTCTTCAGCAGTTGACAGCTTTGTTGATTTCTTTGGGTCAAATTTATGTTTTACTTATTGGCTTAAGATTTTGTAGATTAAATAAGAGTATTCTACCATAAATACTTTACCTGAGAGAATAATTAAAATATCTGATCTCTATAACCTCTATTTTTCATTAATTTAGGTAACAGTCAACAGCTAGCAAAACCACAGTAATTTGTATTTCCCAAAGCTGCCTTCCTCAATTCCTCATCAATGTCTGATATCAAAATTTCTACATCCATAGACAATATGTCTTCCCCAGTAGGGATGAATCAGTATTTTAGTCCCTGTGTTTCTTTCTCTATGTTCTGACACAGATTATTAACATCTTTCCCGTTTTTCTTTCTCAATTTTTCTCCCCTTTCTCTTTCCCTTTCCTATTATTTTTAATCATCTAATATCCACTGTGAAGTTTCCTTCCTTCATTTTGCTGTTAACTCTCAGATCCTTATGAAAGACTGGCAGCTTACAGGCTGTAAGCAGCAGAGAAATGTTGCTATACTGTTATCCAAAACTCAGTGTTCCCTGTACAGAGGAAAACTTAATAACTGAAGACACACACGGGCAGGGTCTTTCTCTGCTTTCCTACCCTTGCTGTTCTGTTAGGTGCTCTCAGTTCTCTGTCATCTTCATGAACTACAAGATAAAGTATCCATATCAGAATGAGCTTTTTTTCCCAAAAAATACGAGGAAAATATATGTTGTCTCTTGGTAGCTTTTCCATCCTGCTGATCAACACTTTTTCTGTCTCTGAAGGCATCTATTTTGAAGTATTACAGTTTTGAAACAGAATCACAGAATCCACCAGGTTGGAAAAGACCTCTGAGATCATCGAGTCCAACCTATGACCTAACACCATCTCATCTACTAGACCATGGCAGTGCCACATCCAGTCTCTTAAATACCTCCAGGAAAGGTGACTCCACCACCCCCCCGGGTAGTCCGTTCCAATGTCTGATCATGCTCTGTGTGAAGAACTTCCTCCTAATATCTAACCTAAACATCTCCTGGTGTAGCATAAGACCATGCCCTCTTGTCCTACTGCTGGTTGCCTGGGAGAAGAGATCAATCCCCACCTGGCTACAACCTCCTCTCAGGTAGTAGAGAGTGATGAGGTCACCCTTGAGCCTCCTCTTCTCCAGACTAAACAACCCCAGCTCCCTCAGCCTCTCCTCACAGGACTTGTGCTCCAGTCTCTTCACCAGCCTGGTTGCCCTTCTTTGGACAGATTCCAGCACCTCAATGTCTTTCCCGAACTGAGGGGCCCAGAACTGGACACAGCACTCCAGGTATGGCCTCACCAGCACTGAGTACAGGGGAGGAATCACTTCCATGCTCCTGTTGCCAATACTGTTCCTCATATAGGCCAGGATGCCATTGGCCTTCTTAGCCACCTGGGCACACTGCTGGCTCATGTTCAGCTTCTTGTCCATCCAAACTCCCAGGCCCCTTTCCACCTGGCTGCTCTCCAGCCACTCTGTGCCCAGCCTGTAGTGCTGCAGGGGTTGTTGTGGCCAAAGTGCAGGACCCGGCACTTGGCCTTGCTGAACTTCATTCCATTGGAGTCAGCCCAACTCTCCAGCCTGTCCAGGTCCCTCTGCAGAGCCCTCCTGCCTTCCAGCTGATCGACACTCCCCCCCAACTTGGTGTCATCTGCAAATTTGCTAAGGGTAGACTCAATCCCCTCATCCAAGTTTTCAGGTTTTGTTTCCATTTTGTTGAATCTCAACAAGACCTAGTTCTCTGAGGCTGCTAAGAATCCGAAAAATGTATTTAAGGAGAATTCCCATTAATGTGCAACCATGTGAATATCAGACCATAATCTCCAGTTGCATAGAGATTAGTCAGCAAAGACTGTCACTTCAGTGCAGAGTCACCATTTTCTGGTCATTAAAACAGCTCCTGAAAGATTAGATCTTGAAAATCCAACTAGTATCTTCCTTACTTTTCCCAAGAAAGAAGGTGCTGGGACCATCCAGAGGCATGGTTATGCATTTTGTAACTATTTTATTTGTGGAAATTATTTGTAAAAGGAATTTTAATGCTTTTGTAGTTTAAGCAACATATTGGAGTAAATTTACAGGCATCAGTAAATCCAGTTTAAATACTTCTGTAAAACAGGTAACCATTATTATAACATCTGAGGGAAAGATGATCTCATTTGCAGTATCTGGCAAAGTCACAAGAGATTTTATTCTTATGACTCAAAGGATCTGGTTCAGCACAGCTAGTCTAGACATGGTCTAGAGATGCATAAGCAAAGAGAAGATCTAAGAACAACATACTTAAAGGTGACAGTCTTTGATCTAGAGTGCCACAAGGGAGTATTTATAGAACAAAAATCTATCTTAAGTGCTTTCAAGTTTCTTGAACTATACACACTCCTATCCACACTCCTCTCAAGAACTTAGAGAAGACCAGTCACAATCTAGGAGTCCCAATACACATTGTCTATCCAGATCAAACAACGTCTTAGAAATGACAGCCAGCAACTCACATAAACAACATTTTTTGGCCCTCTGACTCTTAAAAAATTTGCTGTTGAATTGAGACACAAGAATTCTGCCCATACTAGTGGTAATTTTGTAACTAACTTTTCTTTCATCTGATAGAGACCTGATATTTTGGAAAAAGAGGTATGTGTGAACAGACTGAATTGTACGACTAGATCTTTCTCCAATAAAATACGTTTTCCCAGTAATTTAATATTTTTCTCCCTCTGAATGCTTTAGCTTTTCTCCAGGTCTCCCCACAGTTCTTGATTCACTTCACATGATACCAATTCTTGTTTCCTCCTGTAAATGCTGAACTCCAAGGCCTCTGTCCTTACAAAACAATTAGTAAGGAGCGATCTTTTTCTAACAATCAGACCAACCATGTCAGTCAAACACCTGAAGTTAGGGTGGTGTCCATCCTCTACAAGATACAAGTCAGCAGGGATTTTGCCAACTGCACTGTGATCCTCTTTGGCTATCCCCATCCAACTTCTGAAAGCACCTTTTCCCCAAGAATTAATTTATCTAACAACCGTAAATTACATACACTGCATTTTTTGAATTGGTAATTATAACCCTTTGAAAAAAAGTCAAAGGATACTTACAGCATCATTATAATAAATAAATAAGTTCAGTTCGGAAGCTACCTAATGGACTTTAATGACCAGATAATTCATAGAACAGCTACAGCAATGCCAGAAGGACATAGAGCACCTTCTGATAGTACCTTAGCTTACATTCTTTTCCTTAACATATCAGACTGGAGTCACCCTGGATGACCTATAAGCTCAGCTCATAATTCTCCTATAACCGGAATTTGTATAGTAATAATGTGGAATTTAATTCATACTTCACCAATTCATTATTCTATTCTGTTGCTTCTAGATAAAATGCTACATTTGAGAAAGGAACATTTCCTTTTTCACTCATTTTTCCCTTTTTGTCCTCCACTGAGATTGGCAAAAACAACGTCACAAAGCAGAAAAAAATATTAAGTGTTTAGAATCATTCTGCTTTCAAAGTATTTCATAACTGGGCCTTTCTTGTTGCACTCTGTATCTGCACGGGAAAAGGACTTGCAGGTACGATTAAAGACTAAGTATTCATGCCTTTTATTCTAAAGCATCACTCTCAAGGTTTACACTGAAATCTCTATTTTATGTTTTGTTTGGCAGAAAATATTATTCCTATATAAGGACTCTAAGATGTTCTAATTTTTCAAGAGATTTTTCTGTTTCTAAACATCTGAAGAATGTAAAATAGTAATATTTTTTAAAAAAAGTTTTCTTTAAAGCATTGCCCAGATAAGTGATATGAAGTGATATGAATACCTTATTTTCCATTAAACTGCCTACCTCACAATTTTATACAGTAACTGGTTTTTGTCTTCTCCTAGGTATCCTTGGGCCTGTTAGCCAGTAAGAAATACTTTGTATATGACATATTCTGAATCATTATTCTTTAGGGACCTTGGATTGGCGTATTAAGATACTGTTAAATCAAGTCCTCCAATGAACTGCAGAAATCCACTGATGTTTCAATAACCTCTCAGAGAAACAAGATAACAATTTACATCTCAATGACTCTTGCCTTCTTTGATACAGATACAACATGATTTTTTCCTCAAAAGATGAGAGGTATAATCGACATACATGCAAATACCAACTGGGAAATGTAAACAGCCTCCCACAGAAGAATCTATATTTAAGATTGAATTTATAAAGAAACAAAATATAACAAGTGCTTTTAAAATAAAACAGTTGATTCCATTTTTCTCACACAAATATTTTTACAGTTGTCTAGATGGCCTTTCAGTTTCTTGATTAAATCAATCACTCTACTTAAATATCAAATTGCAAGTTCAATAACAACAAACTAGTACCTTTTATTAAAAAGCACAAAGATTGCTTTAACATGATTCCTAGGAGCCTACTTCTTGGTATGATTAGCAGGATGCAGGTTTCCAGCACGTTTCTTTTTTTTTTAAACTTATTTACTGTTGTAGACTTGATTATATAATGATTCACTTCTATAATCATTTGGAAGGAAAATGCTTCTCTAAAATTATTTCTAACAATTTTAAGAAACCTGAATTTAATGTGCCAATATAGTGCACAAGAAGCAGTTCCAGGGCTAATTAAACCCACAATACTTAAAAATTTTGCAGTTTATAGCAGACTGAGATGCAGACTGGAAGAAATGGAAGAAAAAGTATAAATCAAACTTCAGCCCAGGTTAGAACAGCCATCTTATAGAAAAACCAACAGCTGATGTTTTTCAAGCACTGGTAAAATCTACAGCAGCTGTAACTCCTTTGTTTATGTACAGCCTCAGAACAACTTACAGAGCTTTCTCCTAGGCTGTTATCATATGGTGATTAAAAGACTGAATTGTTTTGTTTAGAAGCTTTGTTGTAACTTTATAAAAAGTCACTGGGAAAAAGAAAAAAGACAGAAGTGTGACATAATCTGAACGCTCACCCAATAAAATCATCAGGTAGTCTCCTAAATGCTTTCATTTCACATTACCAGTACAGTGTCAAAAGCCTCTCCTCTCTATTTCAAGCAAAGCAGCAGCTGAAGACAGTGCCTCTTGAAGCTTGCTGTGTATCACACTGCCTTTCATTTACTTCTTTCATAAGTAAGATAAGAAAAAATAAATGTGTTCTAGGAAGATTATCTACAACAGTTCTGTTTGCCTTAATCTTCTCTCAGTCTCCATGGGACCACCAAAGCAGATGAAAACATCACAGTGCAGCTGATGAATTAAGAAGATGGGTCAGTTATAAAAGGATTATTTTTTACAACTTGTTTCACAAAGTAAAAAGGCCAGAAGGCACTTGATTAGGAGTCAGTTTATGTACTCTTAGGCAGTTTTCTTAAGGAAACATGGTTTCTGTATCAATAAAAAGGGGCAATGGTTGCAAATTTTAACAAGCAAGATTCCAACTATATTCACTGGGAGAAAAATCACCATGAACATATGAATATGTTTTATAGTCATATTATGGAATGCTCATCCTTGAAAATATTCAGAATTTAACTGGAAAAAGCACTGAACAACCTTATCTAACTCGGAAACTGGTCCTACTTTGAACAGAAGGTTGGACTAAAGTCCTTCACAGGCCCCACTGAATCTATATTAGCATGCGATTCTATGCAATTACATTGTCACCCAGTTAGTTCTGAAGTGATTTGGCAGTTTCAGAAAAATCTAACTTACAGGTAAGAAAGATAGACATTAAATTCTTAGAATTGGCTTCCATGACATGTAGTCCTTGAATAGCTGTTTCTTTTTGCCCCCTTTCTCCCCCTCCACAAGTTTTTGGGCATCTAAAAAGTGATTTTTCTTTGGCTTTTGCTGGCCACATACTTCAATTCTGAGTCAGTCATGGGATATACTACCTTCTAACCTGTGGGTAGTCAAACAACAGCAGATAGAGGATTTTGGAAAGGAAGAGTGTGTGGATGAAGAAAGCCTATACCTCAGTCATGGTATGCAAAATTACTGGGAAATACAGCCTTGTAAATTCTGCAGACAGAACTGTGTGCTTCTTGGTAAAGTAAGTACCTAGAGCAATTGAATCAAACTTTACTGTAAAATACTTTTAAATATTTTGTCTACAAGCCATAAAGAAAAGAAAACAGTGTAATAGCTGCGCCTTGAAATAGGTCTGAGCTTGGAAATATTATGGATGCAAAAAATTTGGGTTCCAGAAGGCAGAGAAATTGAAACTGAGATGGTGGTTACATTTTTTAAGCCTTATACTGCATTTTAAGCAGCTTTTTTCCCCTTCAATTAACAGGCTAATTGTAGTAAATATAAATAAACATTTATATATGAAACATCATTTCTTAAATTTCCAATACAATATTTTTTATTATATTATGAAACTTCAATTTTGCATAATCTCCACTGTCTGCTAATGTTTACTTTTGCTACAAAATTACTCTACACTTTTGCTGTAACAGTTTCGACAGAGGACAGAGGAGCCAGGTAACAGGGTGGTAAGGACCATAAATGCTACAAGACCATTATTTTGGTAAAGCAGAACCTTTAGCTATATTTCTGAAAACATGAATGTGGCTGTTAATTTGTTCAGCAGAGAAACATAACTCCTGTGAGACATTACTTTTCACTCGTATCACAGGGCAGTTCAATCTGGGCTTTAAGTCTCAAAACAACCTGGTTTTTGTAACTTTAAAGACCACCTTCCTCCAGATATTCTGCTCCAGCTTTTAATAAATCTGAAAAAAAAAAAACCAAAACAAAACCAAAAAACCCAAACAAAATGGGATAACAAAGCATTTTCTGCAGAGGTTTGTCAACCCTGGGGTAAACTTCATCCTTTGCAAGGTAGCTACAGGCCCTATATACAGAAGCATAAAAAATACTTTAAAGCATGGATACACTTTCAGTTTGCAATGACTGACAAAGTTTAGCCCTTCACTTCTGGTTTCTGTCCTACTGACTCCCAGAGCAGACCTCACTCGCCACTGTTTCCCACTTCAGTGCACCGGGAAATGCACAGTTGGAAATGCAGTTGGAAAAACCCCCTGATGCCAGCGTTTGAGCTGATCACTCTGACTTTGCACTTTGGTCAATCAGGATTATCCCTCTGTAGTGTAACCACGGCAGCACAGAAAAAAGTACCAGGTCCAAGTGCAGTAAGCACTGTTCAAATTGTACAAATATTACACATTGGGTTTAATGTGCAATCAACATAAAAATGTAAAACTGAAAACACAATGTCACAAGCTCGGTCAACTACACAAAGATCAGAGCATGTTTAGGAGCATTACCACATCTTCTTTTAAATTAGACTACATGAGATTATTTAGTATTTCTTATGTGTCATATTTCTCCATCTAAATCCAGGAGACATTTGGCTATGCTACTATTTCGTAAAGACATTTAACTGAGTACTCAAAATGGTACATCAAAATAGCAAAATGTTTCTAATTTGGACACAGGACAGTCAACATACTGAGCTCTGAAAAACATAATTGTTGGGTCATTTAGATGAATCCAACACATCAGCAGTGTCATCCTTTTTCTCCAGCACTCTTTTTCTCCCACACACTGATCAATTCCATGCTACCTACTTTCTTACTCCTTTCATACCTCTTGCACAGTCCTTGCATCAACCATTAGCTTTTTAGACAGTTAAAAGAACACTTAGTCATAGATTCCCTGTCAACAGCTTCTCTTTGAGCACACAGCAAACTTCTCACTTCTCTTTGGGGCAAGGATGGGGTGTCTGGATGCACGTTACTCAGGTCAAAGCTCCCAAGAGGCTAAGCAATGGAGACAGTACCAAAACTCTGATGGTGCTGGCTGGGGTTGCTGCTGCCCCTTGTGATAAAATTCTTTCCTGAGAGCATAAAAAGATACTTTTGTTCTAAGAACAGAAAGTAACACTTAATATTGGTGCTTTAATGCATAGAGCAGATATGCTTTTTATCTTTCTTAACTTTTTCTCTAAATTTTCACTTAGCCTTACACCACCTAACATATGTAAGGGCAGACTTTCCTTTGCTCCTTTGCAGCCCAGCTGTTGCTGCTGTGACATGACTGATGGATTCTTTTTTTGAAAAATACATTCCTTGGTAAAATTACCAGATGCCACACGAATTTAACTTGAAAGTAGCCTACTAAATATATGACTTCATTGCTGGCCTCAAGGAAAACAGAAACATACCATACTACATGATATACATAACATGATCACAGCACTCATACTTGCTTTTCTTACTATTCATACTTGCTTTCAAGCAAATTTACTGAGTTCAGCTACTAATTTTATGCTCCATACCTGAAATAACACTAACATAAACCTTCTGAGACAGCTCCCATGGTTTAGACATTAAGAAATCACCCAAATACCCTTGAAAACACTCTCTAATCTACACAACTTTGGGGTCTTTCATGAACTAAATTTAAACAAGAGTTTTTCTAATCTTTCCAAGTGGAAAGATTGGTTATTAAATGCATTAATGGTTATTAAAGGCAGAAAGGGATTGCCAGAGCACAAGAACTGGACTAGCTGTTTTCCAAAGACTGCTTTTCTGAAATAGCAACCTTCAAAATGAATGTGCATATCACATTTACTGTAACGACTGGATAAGCTTTTATTTTAAGCCACTTTGCTGGAACTTCAATATGAAATATCTAACATAAACATCTACTCTGCAACTGACATCTGCTTCCGAATCCTTGATATTCTTGGTCATTTTTAGCAAACATTATCTCATCGTTACATGTATTAGAAAGCACGGAGGAATAAATTCCAAGCCATACAATGACTGTTTCCTTTGCTTTCCTATATACAGATAGTCTAAAAGTACTGCTTATTTGCTTAATGTTTAGTTCTCACCCAGACTTAAATACAGTAATTCCTGCTTTCTGCTAGGATGATCCTGGGATAGACCAAAGCCTCAGTCTCAAAGAAGGGACATAAACTGAAATTTAGTCAGGATTTAGATAACCAATTCCAAAACTGCAATATTTAATGCTGTTCAAGTTTTTTTGCAATAATACTCTTCAGGTACCTAAAAGTCTGCTGCTATACAAACCTTCAAGCACCTTATTAATTGATTTTGAATAATGACTGATTTCTTATGCTGGCAGCAACAGAACAGCAAGTCCTTCACCTGTCATGCCTAGGGGCCTTAATTTGGTAGAGGTTCTTAGGACACACTTCCTAAATTGGGCTGTATACAAAGTTCATTGGTAGCTGCTTCTTTCTGTTATAAAATGGCTAGATGCACTGCATGTATCATTGTCTTCCCACTTCCCCACACCCTTCATACAGTGTCCTAATGAACACTGAGCTAAGATACAGGAAGCTGGAAGGACAGTGAAGGAGGGTATTTAAAAGAGCCCAGTCTTCTTTCTTAACAATACTCTGGGATGCACAGAAAAAATATTAAATTCATTAATACAGTGAGAAAAACAGAAGTTTGATTTTTTACAAAAGCAGCGTTAACTTCCACTATATAACATACAAAGCCTTCAAGTATATTAGAAAGATAAAAGGGTGCCTGAGAATGTGTCCAGGCAAGCAGTATGGAATAGTTCACATCCACACCAGCAAACTTCCCTCTGCTTTTGAGCAGGCTAGCTGCAGGCAAAGTGCTGTTGGGAACAGTGCTTGGAACAAGCTAACTCCTGACCTGGGCCTGGAAACCATTCGGGAGTTGCCAAATGACTGCAACTGTTCTCACAATACAACAGTTCAGGTTAATCCTTTCCTGAAACAATTTAAGGCACTGTTTAATTTCCTACTGTATATCTGGTCATCTGAAACGGAACTGAAACTGAGAACACTCCGGCTTTTCCTTCCTCAATTTCTCGCCTAGGGATAATCACACATCACAAAAATCAACTTCTTTTAATACTCTGTTCCAGATTACCCTGGACTAGTTGGGAAAAAAACACTCAATGCCCTTTAGGCTGATTTTTGTTAGTCAGTAGTATTTTTTGAATAAATGGATTTCTCAGTTCTAGAAGCTACAAGAAGCTAAATATTCTGCAAGAGGAATAATTTAGAAGAACTACTGAAATTTTCAAAAGCCTATTAAAGAGTTAGAAAACTAAATCCATTTTAAAGTCATTTACATATGGTATAAACTGAAGTTACTGAAGAAAGGCAAACTCAACTCATCATCTGGATGGTCTTAGCTTGAAGCAGATACCAGTAGAACACGGTAGTTTGAATATCAAATTAGTTATTTTGAATTATTATATTTTAATTTATTTTTTAAGAACAGACTAAACCTGGTATCCCAGTTCACATGAAATGCAATGTCTCATCAAATTAACAACACCAATTCCAAAAGCCCAAAATGCTTTTGGATTCCAAGTACAACTGGCTGTCAAAGGTACTTGGGTTTCCCTTAGAACACATTACTTATCAAAATTAGACTGAAGTTCTTAAGTCTGCTGGGCAATTCTGAAAAAATTGTTCAGTGCCATTTTGTCAGACCAATGCATTCTGTTTCTTATGACTGTTTTTCTCTAAAAAGAGAGTAAAATACCCCCCTCATTATTACTGTTGCTTGGGCATACTGGGATTTCCACCATCACAGATAATTCAATATGATTTGAAGATGTACATGAAATTATAACTTATGCTAGTGTATCTGAATTTGCAACAGAATAAAGAAGTATTAAAATAGCTTATTAGAAACTTCACTACATATCAAATGTAAAATTTTACGTAAAATTTTATGCAAAATATTATGTACAAATTTATGTAAAATTTTACATAAAAAATTTTTACACAGCAACCAAGTCATTATTAACAATTTGTACAACAAATTTATGGAAGAAAAGAAGTGTACTTCTTTAAAGTTCATGTATCAGTTCTGGCATTACTTATATTTCAAGCCCAAGATCTGTGATAATCATGTATTTAATAAACAAATAAACATTACCCTAGAAAAAAAATCAGAAAGCAACAGAGGAATTTTGGGACTTTAGGAATCACTTTCCGCTGCTTTCAGTCATGGTGAATATTAGATTTTAAGTGGCACATACCCAAAGGCTCTCCTTCCTGTGTTGGTAACTCCAGATCACTGGAAACTGACACTTCATCAACAACAAATTTTGACAATTCTGTCCCACGATACGTAACCTGCATAAAGAAATCTAAATGGATAACTCATTGTTTGAATTAGTGGGGTTTTTTGATAGGTGTAAAAATTTCACTTTTCTTACAAAACAAAGTTTATGCACTTATCAGTCTAATTTGTGTCCTAATCTTTGATTAAGGAGGAATTCTGCTAATTTAAATGCTAAATGAAAGAGAAAAAACCCACAAGCATAATACAGTCCATGTGCAAAGCCCTCTAAACTCTACCAGTATTTTTGATATGCTTGTCCATGACACCCTGACATTTCAATAAGCTTGTTCCTTTTTATTCAACCACCTTTCAGCTTTTTCTATCTCTCTGAATCATTAATTAAGAGGAGTGTTTTCAAATACATTAATGGCAACAGACAGTTTAAAAATAACATCGGCCTATTACAGGATGAGGATGGTCACCTCACAAAGAGGGACAGAGGCAAGGGAGGGGTGTTTAACACTTCCTTTGCCTTTGTCTTCAACGTGAAATACACACAAGGGGGGTCTCAGTGCCCTGAGCTGGAGGACCGTAACTGTGAGAATGATCAACTCCCAGTTGACCCTGAAATTTTGAGGGATTCTGCTTCTCCAGCTAAATCCCTACAAATCTATAAGGCCTGATGGGATTCATCCCAGAATCCTTAAAGAGCTGGCTGATATAATTGCAAAACCTCACTCAGTGATTTTTGAGTGATCTTGGAATTCTGGAGTGGTCCCAGCTGACTGGAAGCTGGTAAACATTGTCCCAGTTTCCAAGAAGTGTAAGAAGGAGGACCCTACAAGCCTGTCAGTCTCACTTCAGTGCCTGGTAAAGTCAGGGAGATTATTCCTGGAAGTACTGAAAAACACCTGAAAGACAACAAAGTCATTGGTCACAATCAGCACAGCTTCATGTGAGGAAAGTACTGCTTATCTAACCCGATTTCCTTTTATGACAAGGTAACCTACTTAGTTCATCAAGGGAAAGTAGTTGATGTAACCTTTCTGGATTTCAGTAAAGCTTTCCGTACTGTCTCACAGGATCCTTCTGGACAAAATATCCAGCACACAGCTGGATAAACACATGATGTGGTGGGTGAGCAACTGGCTCATGGGTCAAGCACAGAGGGTAATAGTGAATGTGGTGACACCAGACTGGTGACCTGTCACTAGTGGGGTTCTACAGGGCTCCATCTTGGGCCCTGTGCTCTTCAACACCTTCATAAATGACTTGGATGGAGGACTGGAAGGGATACTAAGGAAGTCTGCAGATGACGGAAAACTGGGAGAAGCTGTTGACTGCCTTGAAGGCAAGGAGACCCTGCAGAGAGACCTCAATAAATTAGAGGACTGGACAATCACCAACCAGATGAAGTCCAACAAGGGCAGGGCTGGATTCTGCACCTGTGACAGAGCAACCCTGGATGTACAGACAGACTGGGGAATGAGAAGCTGGAAAGTAGTGCCGCAGAAAGGGACCTGGAGGTCCTGGTCAAGGACAGGTTGAATCTGAATCAGCAGTGCCTTGGCAGCCAGGAGGGCCAACTGTGTCCTGGGGGGCATCAGGTAAAGCATCGTCAGTCAGTCAAGGGAGGGGATTGTTCTGCTCTGCTCTGCATTGGGGGGCCTCACCTTGAATGCTGTGTGCAGTTTTGGGCACCACAATATAAGAAAGATATTGAGCTATTAGAGAGTGTCCAAAGGAGGGTAGAGAAGATGGTGAAGGGCCTTGAGGGGAAGCTTGTGAGGAGTGGCTGAGGTCACTTGGTCTGTTCAGCCTGGAGGAGACTGAGGGGAGATCTCATTGCAGTCTACAGCTTCCTCACAAGGGGAAGACAAGGGGTAGGCCCTTTGGCAGACCTCTTCTCTGTGGTGACCTGAGGGAGTGTCCTGAAGTTTCAGAGGAGGTTTATGTAGGATATGAGAAAAAGGTTCTTCCCCCAGAGGGGGTTGGGTGCTGAAACAGGCTCCCCAGGGAAGTGGTCACAGCATCAAGCCTGACAGAGTTCAAGAATGGATGATACTGTCAGGCACATGGTACGACTCTTGAGGACAGTCTGGCCAGAAGCTGTACTCAATGATCCTTGTGGGTCCTTTCCAACTTGGCACATTCTGTGATTCTGTGATCTTTAAAACTACTCTTTCAAATCCCTGATAGCTTACCGTGCGACCATTCCACATTCTTTCAACACTTACGACTTGTTCATCTCGGTACAGCTACAGCTATGTAGCTCTATTCTTTGCTGCTCACTCAGTAAAAGTAAGTAGACCTTTTAAAATTTAGACTTGTACTTTTTTTTTGCTTTAATAACAGTACAGAGATCTATATTAGTGAAACTTGTTATATCCATTTATTATTGCTATTTTTGGCAGTAAAATCAGACTTACCTTATTCCACACATACTTCCATGTCACAGAAATATCACTTCCTAGTAGGTCTTTAACCCATTGAACTGGATTCTGTAGAATTTGCCCTTTACTGGTTCTGATCTTGCCATTCTTTAAGATTGTAGCTTTATGAGTAAATTCCTAGAAAAAAAATAATTTCAACTCATAAATTAAAAAATCTGAAATAGCATTCTTGAAACATGAAAAATGCTGAAGAACAGTATAGTTGAAGAGTTGCAGCTCTCTTTTTCTCTGAAAGAAAAGTTAAAGAATTTATTGCCACTATCATAAACTGTGTTATGTAAAATAAGAGGATTTATTCCATCAGAAAAAGATGTCATAGCCAATAAGAGGACAAATCTCTCTATGTGTGTTTATTACAATTTTATTTTCATCTTATTTCCTCCTAGATATAACAAGGCTTTGAATAAATTAATTTGGAACAGTGAACTCAGGCACTTACAGGAGGCAAGTCTGTGGAACAAGGAACTGCTACTCAAATGCAATCTGCCTTACCCATGTGGAACATGCACATCACAGTGAAGTTCCCGCGAAATGCAAAGATGAAACATATTTGCATAAAAATTTCCCTTAAATCAAGGGATATAATTTACATGTTTTAGGAGGAACCTGACAGTTTTATCTTATGCAAAATTAAGTATAAAAGAACTTATTGTTAATGCTCCTTTGATAATGCAAATACAGCTCAGTTCTGCAAACACAACCTCCAAAAGCACAACTTATTGTGCTTAATAACTGTTTAAAACTGAGCAAAATAAATAACTGTTAAACAATTTTTTATAACAGAGCAAGTTTTGGTTTTGTCATATTGGTCCTCGTTAGACGGACAGAGCTAAACAATGCAAAAATCAGCTGTTGATAAATTCTATTAGAACTTAGTAAGGTCACTTACCATGAATGAGGTTAAATAAATAAATTAGAATAAGAGGATGATCCACCAGCAAATATCAAACCACCTCCTACCATACCCACTGGCTTGAGGTGTAAGAATCTAAATTAAGATAATTAACCCAAATGTTTTGATGAGCACTCAATCCAGTTCACAGTTTCACAGCCTAGGCCTACAGAATTCAACAACTGCATTCAGCCTGCCCAAAGCTAACCATAAGTATGGACTATGTACCAGCTGTACGTTGCCAAGTACATCTCTATAATGATGAAATTTGCAATGTAACAGATACTGGTTTCTAAACTGCAATCTCTGTGGTACTGTCTTACAACACATAAACCAGTGTCATTTTCATCCTAGTAAAGATCACTGACTTTTCTACACTCCGAACAGCAGTACTTCAACAAGGGGTTACGATTCCTTAAGATCCACGTCCATCAAGTTGGTATCAAAGACAACTGTCTTGAGCAATGACAGTAAGCATACTGAATTCTTCACCCTTCAAATTAGTCATCTTGCAGTTCAAAGGAATATTACACATTCTTTAAAGAAAAGGCATGTCTACACACCTATCATAAGGTCCAACGTAGAGCCTTGTGGCTTACACTATCTTGTTACCAACACAAGACCTCAAGAAATGACAACTCTCAGCACAAAAGCATTCCTGAGCAGATTACGGGTGTAGAAAAAGGAGTCCTTTCTGTATTAAGTGCACCTGGTAAGTTGGCTGAAGAGAACCTTTCATGTTTTTATCAATATGCTGCCCTGCAAATAACTAGCTCTCATCTGGGAATTCAGTCAGTAATTCCCTCATTTGCTCAATACTCAACCAGGCCCCTGCCAGCTGCCTTGCAAATCTGCTCTGTGTTTGGAGAGACATGGACATGCTTTTCTATTAAAAAGATGTTTCTTTTTATTTTTTTTTTTAATTCAAATATGGGTCATACCAGACTGTAAAATTAAAGAACCAGCTAGCACACAAGCAAGAAATTTTGCAGTATTTATGTCTATGAAACCCTTCATGTCACAATTCTTTATTTGAGGGACTTGCTTCCAGGAATCACATTAAATCACAAAACCTTTACATTTCCTCTCCTTCCTTCTGGTTCTAGTAATACGAAACATTACCAAACTGATAATGCAAAGTTAAACACAAATTTACACATGCAATAGTCTGTGTGTTACAGTTATGGACCGATAAAATACTTCATCAATAGCATTTTCCTTTAAAATTCATAGACACTTACCTGTAACCAAGAAACAAAAACATTCAATAATGAGTGCTGAAGGTGCAGACTGAACTATGAGAACTACTGTTTCCCCATTTTAGTGTGTGGGTTTTTTTCCTTATATGCTAATATTAACATTATTAGACCTCAACAATTACCTGCAGTTTGAATTCTAAAACATCTTCTCCTGGCTTAATCCTTCCCAATTCAAGTAGATCTATCAATTGAAGCTTTCTCTTACTTTTCCGTCTATACCTCACTTGTTTTTGTTCCCACTCCTGGTTACTATAGCTCTGTGAAGATTTCTCACTGACATTTACTAGAGAATCTGTATTTGAGGTAAGATTTGCAAGCACCAAGTTGGTATTAACTGAATTCTCACTACTCCAAAAGACCATTTGCTGCGAAGTATTAGGGAAGTTCTTCATAGGTGCTAAAAAATTTACTTGCTGCTGCTGCTGAAAAGCTTCTTTCTTGTTTTCGTATCTGTGTAGATTCCCATGAGTAATAACCTGCTGGTAGTCACTGGCTGGCTGACAGGCATTCTCATTCACAGCAGTGCTTCGGGGTTCTACAATATTTAATGTGTTGGTCACTGAAGTAGGATTTAAAGACTTGTTTCCTTGTCCTGCAAATGCTACATGATCTTTTTGCTGTGAGCACTTTGTTTTAGCAGTGGAAACAGTAGGTTCTGAAGGCAATGTCACCACTTCTGCAGTGTTTGTCACCTTTGACATGTTGTCAAAGGGATATTCTCTTACGCTGTTTTCAGATGCCAAAGCATGATCAGAAGCCTCTTTGCTTCTAATTGCTTCTTTATTTGCTCCTGTCTCATCCAAGCAGATGTATGGGTGCTGGCTGCATTCCTGCGCCAAAAATCTATTTTCTAAAGAGACATGTGCTCCTACTCTGTTTCCATTAGGCATGCTGGCACCAAGCCCCATACTAAATGTAACTACATCAGGACACATGATTTCATCAGCAGTTAAACTTTGTCTTACATCATTTCCATGGAAAATAACTAAGTTTGAGCTTTGCTTCTCTGAAGATGATGAACTGAATATTTGCCTTTTTTTCCTGTAATTTTGTATTTTCTGCACTAATTTTTCCTGGTTTTGGGCAAGAGTTAACAGACTCTTTTGCCTAGAAGCAAGGTTAATTAATTGTTTCCTCAGTGCTCCTTTTTTGAAAGATTCCACTGAAGCCCTATAGAAAATAAAAAATAAAGGTGTTAGTTACTGTAAACACGAAATAAAGACAGTTTAATAGATGTAACCTACTAAGAATAGGAATATCTTTCAAAGAACTCTACCAACACCTAAAATTTCAACAATATTTTTATCCTATATGAAGCTTGAAGTTTGAATCACAGGCTTATGGACAAACTGCAGAATCTCATAGCAGGATGTAGAAGTAAGATGCAAGTAGGAATCCCATAGAATTTGGATGCAAAGCATCAAAACTTCAAAAACGACCTTGTACTCCTATACCACCCTTAATTCACAGAATCCAAACTGGGTCTGTATTATAACTGTCTGCTCTTTCATAATCACAAATAATAATAATACTTCATTGAATTCAGTGCCTTTGAGGTTCTAATTTGGAGCCTTTTAAAATGATCTCAGGATGACCTCCTGAAGGGTGATACTATCAGAATTTTTTTATGGTGTAAACAAAACACTTTGTGAAGCTACACTGTATTAATACCACATGACCATTAAGAAAAGAGGACAGAGTTGTTTAGGATTACCTGCAGGGTATCTGCAATACCCAGAAATATTTATCACTTCCCTCTGTAACAGTTTCACTCTCAGTATTAGAAAGCAAATAAATTTATGTAGCTACTAATTTTACTGTTCTTGTTTTTTAATTCAGTCACTAGTTTGTTCACAGGGATAATTTGGAACACTAATTCCTCATAATTTTTTAAATTATCTGGTAATCTACATATGTTACATTTTATAGCTGGCAAAATGGCTCATGGTAGAAATATTTCAGTCCCTATTCAACTGCCTGTATGTTTTGCTATGGGTCTACCTGGGAGCTGTACATGCTGCTTCACATGACCAACCAATCCTGCTCACACAAACAGTATGGAGACATTCTCAGAAGTTGGCCTAGAAGCATCCATTGAACAGGATGCTATATTCTTATAACACCACATGACCAGCACTGAGGTAGTCCCTCTTAGAAGGAAGAAAAAAGAGGCCTTTTGAGAGCTAGGGTCATGAAGCTGACAATTCACACAGTCCATGTTCACACTAAGGTGTTACATGAGTTGTCCTCACAAAACATGAATGTCTGCAAGCACGCTTCAAGCCATTTCTTTAAATGGTTCTTGTAGGCTGTTGGTTGAACACTCCTAATCTAGGGGTGCTTAAGAAACAAACCAGAGGCACCACACTCCAAGACACTCCACTCCAAGTGGTGTCTTGAGTTGCTACTACTTTCCCCCATGATACAGCAAAATGAACGTCTTTGCTCAATACCTCCATTTCCCAATTTCTGCTTAGTTTTTTTCCCACAATTTTTGTGTGTTCTCTAACTAATTTCAATGCTCACTGTGCACACAGCAACTGATTTGCATGCACTAGCTCAACCCTGAAGTTCTTCCTTGATGTAAATGCCTGCTGGAGGTAACTGAAGCTAGTATGGATCATGCTCCCACAAAATCTGAATGAAAACCACATAGAGTTACTTCCATGCTACTGTACGCTAGTCTCCAAAAAACTTCTATCACTACTTCTATGAAGAATAGCTTCCTATGAATGTAATCTCTCTATTCTACTTACCTGTATTTTTTAGCAAGGGCATCCCTCTCTGTTTTCTGGCTTGCTAGCATTTCATTCAAAGCATCTTGTATCTGAGATAGCCTTTGTATATATACATCTGTTCAATATTTTGAAATAATCAAAATTATGATGGCAATAAGGAGTAGAAAATAATTACAGTAATATTTTAATGTAGCAAATACACAGTCAAAGTATGAAGATACAGTTAAGAATATCTTCAGATACTGTCATGCATACTGATAGGTCTTTACTTTTAATGAAATTCTTCAGAATTAAATGCAAGTTTAACTTTAAGAAAATAGTTTGCACTGGAAAATTTTGAAGTGCACATACTTCATATAGGAAATTACTAAGAGAAATGGATAAAGAACTGCCCTATGGATGATAAGGACCGAAAATTTTGAAGTTATTTTGTTGCAAGGAGCTACCTACCATGACAATTATACTGAGGATACCTGCAGAAGTTACACAGTCTTAAGCAGGTGTGTAAAACTTCTATGACTAAAGTATTATAAAATAGTTTAATGAACCAAGACTCTTCCAAGTTACATACAGTGGTAAAAGCATATCTATCAAGTTTTCATAGTTTCAAACCCATATTTTAAAACAGAGTAATTGTCCCTTTTTGTTAGTTTTATTCTTTTAAATTAGGAAGAGCAAATATAAACTCCTCTTTATATACCCTATCTCTTAAGACATATAACATAAGGGAGGGCTAGAAGTCATGACAAGTGGATACTGCTGTGATAATTTGCTAAACCATGCAGAAAGTCTACAACAGTCAATGGAATCTTTTCTTAATCATGAAAACCAGGAAATTATAGGATTAAAATAAGCATTTGTAAAATCCAAACTGGTTTTACAGCATCTACCAGACATTTACTTACTCAGTAATACTTACATACTGCTCTTATTAAGGCAGCTTAATAGTGAATTTGAATCTGTTATTTACAGTAGGTTTCCTGCATGCAAATACCTTGAGATTTTATTCTATGTTTTAAGTTTGTCAATGTACTTCCATGTTCTTGTTCAGTCTTGTGCCTCTTCAGTAGTAAAGATTGTGACTTAGTTTGAGATGTGCTATATTATTAATGCTTTTGCCAGTAGTGGTAACATAGCACCATGTTCATTTCTCTAATACTCCTAAACAGGAGAATTCTGATAATTATTTTCACTCTTTTTATGAAATTACACTTATCTCTGTCCATAGGCTCCTGTCTATTCTATCAACTACAATAGCTCCTGCCTATTTTATCCTACCTGCTTGTCAAACATTTTTCAAGAAAACATACCTATTGCAATTAAGAGTTCATACATCACAAATTTGCTAAACTATAAATCTGCATACTTCCATATTTCACATTTACTTTTAAAGGGAAAAATTTACTTGTAAATATAATTTGAAAGCTCCACCCTATAGTCAGGAAAATAAATTTAAAACCAAATTCTTTCTTTCCATCACGAATCCAAACTGTTCCATGGACATGAGCTGCTCCAAAGTGAACAGCCCCGCCTAGATGGCAAAGGTAGCTGGGGAGAGAGGCCTTTGTCAAAGGCATTCCTGCAGCAGGATATGCCACTTGAAGAGTCACAGCACAGACACAACAGACTCCAACTGCTTCACAGCAGCAGCATCATGATCTCCTAGGAAGTCACTGTCACTTAGTAAATTCTTGAGATTAATCTGAACTGAGATTTGATAGCCTAAGACAAATTACACCTCTGGGCATCAGCATTTCTAAACTGTCAATCATCCACAGTGCCTGCCTTAAAGAATTCTCTTTTTTCTCTCATAAATTATTCCCAGGCTCCTGGAAGTCCCGCCACAGTAGAATGAAAATGCTGCATTTGCTCCTTTACAAACAGACACAGATGTTCTTGATCATGGAGAGGCTCATGTACTTGTACCTGAACAATGCTGCCAACAGTGGGCATTCTTATCTAATGATCCCTTTTCATATAATCAGTTGACTTGAGATCTGTGTCTCCAAGTGGCATGCTTACCTTGTTTGTCATAATATTCATTCCTATGTTAACTGGAAGTACTTTAGGAAGTGCACTTACCTGAGAGATGCTATTAAAATCTTATTCTCTGAAGATGTATTTTCCAGAGGAGATAATCAAAATATATTACATGCAATAACATTAAAAACAATTATATTACCAAAGATATTTACCCTCTAAAAATAGGTGAAACACTTTAATTTATGTCTACCTGCATCTTTGGAAGTTCTCAGTTCATATAGCAACAGTTCTTTCTGCTTCTTTTCTGTATCTTGTATGGCAGCAACAGACTCCTGTTAAAAAACACAAGATGACATTAAGAAGCAGAGGCAAGTGCACCATAAAAACAGGCCGTGATTCATGGCCTAAGTATTGGTGGACTCAAGCTATTCCAGGCAGGGAATTACTATGTAAAGGCAATGGGGCACTGGTAGGACACAACACACAATCTGCCAAGGGCTTGCTCTGCAAGGGGTTGTCACAGTTTGGTTTTACCCAGGCATTCAAACTAGTTCATACTCAGAGACCCACCTCTGAGCACACTGCGAGGACACAACTGTCACATTTACCAGTGAATTTCAGCACGACAGCATCACCTAAGCAATGCAGATAGAGCCTGCAGACACCAGCAAGAGCTCTCCTAACAATCTGTGCAAAAATCTTCCTGGTTCATTTACATTAAGATAAACGATTTCTAAATACCTTCATCATGAAGCCAATTCATTACTGTTTCAAAAAGAAACATATCGAAAACATGATGAAAAGCCTCAGGACTCATAACATTTTTTCTATTCATACAACCAGTAAAGATCATAAGTACTGAATACTGTTTGCACAATAAATGTAAGTACACAAGAACCATTAACAGAAGGAGGTGATAGTAAGCACACTTATAGATGTAAAACACAACTTACCTACTATAAATCTTTGTATGATTCTGCTTTTACATACATTCTAATGGATTAATTATTTACAATATATTTTTTATATTATTCAGTCAGCAAATGTCACTATGCACTACCACACTAGGAAGTAGTGGTAGTTAGTGGTAGTAGTGGTAGTGTTATCTATACTCACCACACTGTATTTCTCACACTGTGACTCCAAAGCTGCATCATCATTTTTACAGTAGTCGAAGCAATGATGTTTTGACCTCCTCTCTCCACAATTCAGAAAAAAATAAATAAAATTTAACATGAATTTGCAGAAGCATAAGAGGTTACAAAGATACAATGGTAGATCAAATAATAAAAAATATCTTGTATATAAAAATGAGATCAAATTTAGGTAGCATAACGAAATAAGTCCTGAAAGCTAACACTTTCAAAACCACTCATTTCCCTTCCTGTGAAGGGAAATATGAATAACAACAAAATTTGAAGACCTGAATATGTTCTTATACCTCATTCTTTCAAAAAAACCCAAAACCCCATCATGTATCCTATTCTCTGTGAATTAATTAATTCAATAGTTAATAGAGTTAAAAATATCAGTGCCAGGCAATATGCAGCTCCACAAATCAGCACTGTTTGAATGTACATTTTTTTTCTTAAGACTATGGGGTAATACTATCATTTACATTACAAAACCAACATACCAGTAACTTCAGTAGCTGGAACAGGAAGTACAGAGTCCACAGCACCGTAAGACCTCAGAAGTTCTTTCATTTCTTCATCACAAGCTTGATCCACAGCACTTTTCCCTTCTCCGTTCCTCTCAAAGGGATTCGCTCCATGTTGAAGTAGAATCCTGACTGCCTATTATGTATTTTTATTATTTGTAGTGTGCTAATTCTTACTGTGGACTTATAATACAACTATGCGTGCTGTATCTAACACATACCACAAATAACACATATATAAATAAGCCACTCCAAAACCTGTTACACTTGCAATCCAAATTAAACAAACCAGATTAACTGGCTATTATCAATACAGACTTCCATCTTACATTTCTAATTTTTCCATTAAAATACACAAATGATTCACAAATTGTAATTAAACCTATCACTTTTATGGTACTATCATACAAAGCAATTAAAAACCATCATGTATCTAAATTAAAAGGAGCTGGTCAATTGAATTAAGACCAAAATGCAGAAAAGGAATAGATTTTTTTTTCTTTAATAGTGGTTTTGGTTTTCTGGTTACATGGACTGATAATTTTTTTCCTAATTCCAAATAACTTGCAAGTCTGCTTAATTATACAGTGTGGAAATGAGATTAGTGGCATCAGTGGAATCATCTATCCCCTAAAATTCAGATCATTTGAAAGTGCTGATGAAGTCAAAGCTCGGATGCTAAAGAATTTTCATACGTATGATTTCCCAATTTTAGCATTTCTTCTTATTTCTTACACTTATTTCTTACATTTAGAGTCCAGTTGAGTATAAGAAAGTATCAGAAAAAGATCAGAAGCTTCTCTTGAAGTTCAGAATGTTCTCCATTGGTTTTCTCTTGCAATACTGCATAATAAGCTTGTATGTTTGTAAGAACTCTAATGATAGTTTGACACCAGGCCTGTGAATCATCCCCTTTGTTTGTCCATTGTTCAAGGAAAAAGATAAATGTGATGAAACATGAGTTCCTCTGACAGAAATAGAAGCAGTATGTTTGAGCCAATCTGGAGTCATCGTCTTTACACTCAGTTCACCAGAACTCACTCTGCCAAAAGAACACTTTATTTACTTGTGCGCAGAGCTGGGCCCCACAATTTAAGAACGATGCGAAGGTCCCTGAATGTGCCTAGAGGAGGGCAATAACTGATGAGAGAGATGGAAGCCATGTCCTGCAAGGAGCCAGTGAGGACTTTGGGCTCGTCTAGTTTGGAGAAAAGGAGGCTGAGGGGCAACCTGAAGCTACAGTTTCCTGAGCAGGGGAAGTGGAGAAGGAGGTGCCCATCTCTTCTCCCTGGGACCCAGTGATAGGAATGGTTCAAAGCTGTGCTAGGGTAGGTTTAGAATGGACATTAGGAAACATTACTTTGAGAGATGGTCAAACACTAGAATGGGCTTCCTGGAGAGGTGATCAATGGCCCAAGACTGGGGCATTTGGACAATGCTCTTAACAACATGCTCTGACTTCTGGTGAGCCCCAAAGAGATCAGGTACTTGGACTAGACAATCACTGTAAGTCCCTTCCAACTGAAATAGTCTATTCTATAGAACAGCAGGCCTAGGGTCTTTACTAAAAAGAAAATTTGTACAGTGGAGGTGGTGAGACACTGAAACAGGCTGCCCAAAGAAGCTGTGGATACCCCATCCCTAGAAATGTTCAAAGTCAGGTATGACAGGGCTTTGAGCAAGCTGAGCTAGTAAAAAATGTTCCTGCCTGTGGCAGGGGTCTTTGAGGCCATGTGCTCCTCTGCTTGAGCCATAACCACCAGGGGCAGCTGTGATGGTTGCACCAGCTTACCCAGACTTTGGGTGATGAATGGTAATAAGGTAGCCAAAGACTGTCTGGAACAGTGACCCAGGTGTCTTGCTGGTATGCAAATATGACTGTAAGTAAATCATCTTACTCCATAAATAACGGACAGTCCTGGGCTCTTCAAGCTCTCCTGCACAGCAGTGGTCTGCACACCAGGATCTCCCCTTGAGTAGGGACATCTCTCAAGGTTGCTCCTCAAGACTGAGAGATTCCTTGCCACAACAGATCCTCAGTGATTAACTGCATGCTAAACTTTGAAATCTTAGTTAAGTGATAGAAAGGATTGATTGTGCACACATAACTCTTTAGATATAAACTGCTGAGTCTGGGACCAAGTCTGGATCTAGTCATCTGAGACAGAGTTTAGAAGTCCTTTCTGGACATCATGACTCAACAGGAGGGTCCCCCTTCCGGTTCTGTTCTGTCCTCTATGCAGTAAATAATCAATGCATCTTGCCTTAAATCTTGTTAAACAACTGTCACGTTTACCAGTGAACTTTGCTAACTCACTCTTTTCTATCAATAAAGTATATTGTTGCTTCTCTCTGACACGTGAAATGCATCACTCTCACCTGCAGCAGGGTTGGACTAGACAATCAAACTGAGAATGCTCAATTTTAGTATTAAAAAGCCCAAACCTGGGAGAAAAACAAAGGAAGTTTCTGAATTTTTATGATCTGTCTGCTGTACTAAAAAGGGCAACTAACTGTACAATTTCAACTGACACTACTGAAAAATATTTCTTTCTCTAATTTGGATCACTTTAAAGAATCCTACTTTATCTCCTAAATGCAAATCTACACTTAAATGAAATGAGGATTTTGCTCTGCTGACCTTCTGCTGGAAATCAGCTTCAGAAAATCTTAAAAGAAAGAAAAATGCACCTCCGAATAATTGCCAGAAACAGCATCGTGTATTGGTAAAACACCATCCAGACTTCTGCTGTTGACATCAGCACCTGCCTTCAGTAATTCTAAGATGACATCAGTAAATCCCCCATTGGAAGCTTCATGAATTGCTGTCCAACCTAACAAAGGCAAGGCGACACATACAGCATGCATCATACATTTGATTTGGAAAGATCCACACAGATCACTTATTAATGATTATACATTGTGCTGCATTTAAGATAAATCATATACAAATAACCATCTTGAAATGCCAAGGTCAACTATTTTCTGTGTAATTCAGTTTACCTCAGAAAAATGTATCCAGTACTAAGCAGAAAATATACTGCTTTCTTTTCTACTACAGTACTAAAAATAACAAACGAAACAAAACACTGGAGTAGAAAAACTCTAAAAATTCAGAAGCACAACATTAATAGTCTGATTTCTAATCTCAGTAGCATTTTATAATATTAAGTCTGCCAGATATCAAGAATAGGATACAATACGTTTTGAGAGTATGAAAACAGAAATATGTTATACATTTAGGCAGAGAAAAAAGAAAAGATAATCTTGTCATCTGGTTTTTGTCCTTATTTCTTAAAGAAATAAGACCTGTCTGAATGTGCTTCCCACACATTCATACACATGTACATGAGCATTATTTCTCTCACCAAACTTTCAAGTTCACTTTCTCTACACATCTCTGAAAATGTGTTCTTCAGCAGAAAAGCAAGACCCTATTAACATGCCTGCTGAGAAAAAGTCTGCATGACTTCCATGCTGAGACACAAAATCCAGGTATTCATTGATTGTGCTTGCACTTGTTTAAGGAATTCCTTTCCTCCTTGCAATTTTAAGTCGAGAATCCATATTTATTCTACAAGTTATGTAAAAATGTATCATAAAAAAGCCCATAAGAGAGTAATTTTCAAACCTGCATGATCCTGTTCATTAACACAAATTCCAGATGATATTAGAGTCTTCACCAAGGATAAATCTCCTCTCTTAGCAGCAATATGCAGCTGAGTTTCTCCTTTTTCATTTCTCTTGATTTTCTTCTTTCCTTCAGTTCTTGAATTACAGGTAGCAGGTACAATTACAGCTTCTTTTCTGGTAGATTCTAATGGCACATTGGGTGTTCCTTAGGAAATTTTTTCACAAAGAATGTTTAATTATAAACAGAAAATTAAGCTTCATAACTCATTTGAATTACTGTAAATGTGTGCAATACTGTTGTTTTAACTATTCAATAACATTAACTAACTACATCAAAAGGTTAGAAGGTAGTGTATAAGAGCTCAGATAACAAACAGACCCTAAACAAAAAAAGTTAAAGTTCAAACCTAGATGATTTAACAAGGGTACAACAAATGTGGGATGAAACAAAAGGTAACAAGGCTGAAGTTCTATACTCTGTAGAGGTAGGGAGTATGTTATGTTTCTCCACGGACTGCTTTCACGGTGCCAGTCATGCCTGCTAAATACATAAACTACATACATAATTGCATTTAAGAAACTATATTAAATTATATCAGTTCCTAATTCTATATCAGGGAAAAGACAGATACGTGTGTATACATATATATATACACACACACATACACATACGTATAGGTATACATACAGATAAGTGAATATGTATCTATATATCTATATATATCTATAAATACATAAGGTATTTTTACAGCTCTGATGTGAAGAAGTTCTCTAGGCTGATTACAAATTTTTGATTAATATTTACTGGCATAGATAAACTGTCTTTTAATTAAACCTGTGCAGGATTGGACCCATAATTGTAAATAAACTTGATTTAATCCTTACTGGTTCACAGAGCAAACAACACTCACTTTAAATGTTATCATGTGATCATCAGAAAGGTTCTAGTTCTGAAGCTTCAAATTCTAATTCTGAAGCTAATTCAAATTATAAGAAATACAAAGAAAAAACCAGATTAACGAAGTACTGATTATGCATGTAGATAAGGACAACTCTCTCCTCAAACTGCTACCAAAAAGACAGGATATACAAATCTTCAAAAGCTCTACCATGCATGTTAGCTTTTTAAAAACTCCTGTACTTTCTATTATAAAAACATACTATCAATATTTTCTTAAAAATTCACAGTGTTCTTTCTCCGTTCTCTTGAAAATCTGTAATTCATTCAAGAAACCTGAAAGAGTAAGGTTCAAAATGCGCAATTTTGCACTTTGCTCTTATCCTTGGGGTTTTTGCTAATTATTCCTATGAACAATCAGTTGCTGCGTCTTCCTCATCAGACTTGCTATTCTCTCAAATATTTTCAGTCAGCAGTATCCACTGGTATCAAACATCTTCCATGATTTGACAGCTGCCTTTTTTCAGGCTCCTCCTGCATTCTGGAAAATTTGCTTTTCCAGTGTGTCCTTGAAGGTAAACGACTGAGCTTTTCATCCAAGACTATTTGGATGAACATGAAATGATATTAGAGACAGATATATACTGGCAATATATCCATACTAATTTTAAACTATCCTGTTCAGGCACTGCTGCAGCCAGACTATGGCAGCATGGAGCTCATTGTAGGCTTTTCAAACCTGTCAGAAAGCATTCAGGTAGCCCTCTTTGCACTGAGGGTGCTTGGCCCACCCTGTATTGGCAACTAGAAAAGCTCAGGAGTTCATTTTTTAAATGAAAACTGAGATTCTAGAGCACACAGAGCCATCACGTTATTAAAATACTTCTCCAATTTGAGACCTACTTTTCCATAAGATAATGTATTGTGTTTTGTCTAAAAGCTTCTGGGTCTGAACTCCCAAAGCAATCATCTGCTTTCTAGTTCTTCCTTTTCTTTCCCTCTGATTCATGGGAGAATGTCCTAGGGACTGTTTGGAGACATCTAAGAAAAAAAAGGCACACAACAGCCCATTAAGCTAATGACCCTTAGCAATATTGGCTGCCAGTGAACAGAAATAATTGCAGAGTTTTCCAGTTAAATTGCCATGCACAACAGTTTGCTTCATGGCTGTTAGGAAACATTTGCAAAAGCATAATGGGACATTGGTATGTGAGTCAAAATACTGGTTCTCTGTGGGATGCACTGCCAGGTGGGTCATGAGCAGGAAAGATCCAGATCTCAGCAAACACAAAGTCCACTCAGCACAGTACAAAGATAAAATGAAGAGATTACAGTAACCAGCAATCAGGTTAGATCAGGCTGACAAACTTCAACAACTTCAAGGACACTTGAAGTGCTTAAAAAAGACATTTGAATACCTCAACATTGATCTAAGAGCAATTATTTCCACAGGTTGAACTGTAAGAAAAGAAGCAAGCTGTTTGTACCTTCCTTCTATGTAAGCACATTAGGAATGTTGGGAGCCTAATAAGTGACTGACTATAGATGACAGTAACTCTGCATCATTTCAGAACAAAAATTTTTATTCAAGAATAGAATAATATAAGGAAGAGAAGTGGGAAGTAGGAACAATCAGAAGACAAACAAAGGCCAGTTAATGAAAGAAAGGTGTAAGAGAGCAAAAAACCCAAAAACTCCACAAGTAAGAAAACATTATCCCATCTTCCTTTTTTTTCTACTGCAATCTGAATATCACTGTCCCAGACCCCAAACTTATTAAGGCCTCCAACTGTATGAAGGGCTATACCTTCTTGTACCACCTCTCAAATGGCAACCCTCTCCTGGTATGAAGGGAATAATTAAATTTTATATGAATAAAATATTACCCAAAGAATCTATTTTGAGTTAAAAACGCAGCCTGGGAAATGCTATCCCAGTGGAGACCAAAATATAAGACATATGTTTGGAATAAATTTTTTTAAATCATAATTGTATATATAGGAGGCAAAAAATTGAAATAAAAAAACCAAAAACAGACCTTACTATTAAGGTTCAGCAGGAATATAGGAGCTACAAAAAAGAACATCTATAGAAAAAGGAAACATTGCTACGTTAAGTGTTTATTCTTCCAGTAATTAGCAGTGGATGATGACATGTATTAGATATGCCATGGATTTTTTTTCCAGCATGATTTAAAAAGGCATTCCTATAACAGAAAAAACAAAATTTAGAAATAGGGAAAATAAGCACTGACACTGCCAAGAATTGGAAAGCAGTAAGTAACAAGATCATGAAGCCCATACAATTACTAGTAGTAATTAGGGAAATACAGTTTAACAGATTGTCCAAATTTCTCCATTTAGTGATGATGCTACGATAGAATAATTCTTTCTTACCTGATACTGAATATCCCCTGGATTTTTCTATATAAGTTGTAAGAAGTTTCCTCATAGATGGGTCAGAGGCTTCTTCTAATGCACACCTTCCCATCTTATTTTTTAATAAGGGATCAGCTCCATACCAAAGTAGTAAGTTCACTATCTAGAAAAAATAAGTTTTTCATATTGTTTCTCTTCCGGCAGTATTTTCCATACTCCTTATACAGGCTTCTCTCTCTTGTACTTGACAACATGAGCAACTAAAATGAAATTTCTCTATATTCTAGTTCAAATACCTAAGCATTCCCCTAGATAAGGCATTATCCTGTAATCTTATTATTTTCATTTTTATAAGTTGTTCCAGTTGCCATTAAGATAAGGTCTCCCAAAATACAGCTCTTAACTGGTAGAAAATAACAGGGTGTGAGCCAGCTTATCCATTTAGGACACCATAGAATGCACAGAGTTGGAAGGATCCACAAGGACTGAATCGAACCCTTAGGCCTGCACAGGACCATTCCCAAGACTCACACCATGTGCCTGAGAGTATTATCCAAGCGCTTCTTGAACTCTGTCAGGCTTGGTGCTGTGACCACTTCCCTGGGGAGCCTGTTCCAGTGCCCAATCACCCTCTGAGTAAAGAACCTTTTTCTAATACCCAACCTAAACCTCCCCTGAAACAACTTCAGGCTCCTGTTACTGGTCACCAGAGTGAAGAGATCAGTGCTTGCCCCTCCTCTTCCCCTCATAAGGAAGTTGTAGACTGCAATGAGGTCTCCCGTCAGTTTCCTTTTCTCCAGGCTGAGCAAGCCAAGCTGCTCCTCACACAGTTTCCCCTCAAGGCTCTTCACCATCTTTGTTGCCCTCCTTTGGACACTCTCTAAGAGCTCAAATCTTCCTTGTTTTGTGGTGCCCAAAACTGCATACAGTATTCAAGGTGAGGCTGCCCCAGTGCAGAGCAGAGTGGGACAATCCCCTCCCTTGACCGGCTGGTGATACTTTGCCTGATGCCCCCCAGGACACGGTTGCCCTTCCTGGCTGCCAGGGCACTGCTGATATCTACCTTAGGACAAAAGAAATCCTGCTCTAGATGTGTTGATTGTGACTCCTGTGACTGTAAAGGGGAGTTTTGACAGCTATTTCAGATATGCAAGATATATCTGATCAAATGAAACCCATTCTGATGGTCTTACTAATATTATGAATTTTGTACAAATATAAAGCCCGATTCTGATCTTATTCAAGAAATGACCTTTCTAGCAGAATGTTCAGCCAACCTTTACAGGATACTTTTTTAAGACATGAGAAATTTACAATCTGATTATTTCATTGCTGTGGGTAACCCTGCAATCTTATTCCACCACTAGTGTGATTTTACTTGTACCTCTGCTGTTGTCACTTCAGCACATTATAATTTCAGACTGAACTTGACTCACATCCTCTACCCAAGTGTCAAGTCCCTCATTATTTCTAACCAGATTGCTAATGAGAAAATTGTTAGTGAAGTTTTCTCAATCCATACATTCTCCTAACAACAGAGTAAAATATAAAGGGTTCAATCAAGAGCAAAAGCCCTCTTGGGTTTCATAAGTTGTCCCAAACCTTTGGATTTTTTCACCAGTAATGTTGATAACTCTTCTTCCACATCTGCAATCATATACACTTGTATGCTCTCCCCCTTAACTGTACTAAAAAAATCTTTCCTATACTTACCATTTTTCCTGAAATAAATTAATTTGGCATATTGCAGGCGCAGAAAGGGATAAATTAGTAGATAAAAGGCCTGTTTCCAATCTATAATAATTTCATGCAACTGTGAAAAAAACAGCTTCAAATACCATGTTACCAAAAGTCTGAATCACCATCACTGAATCACTATCACTATTTTGTTGCTAGTCAGAAACAACAAAAAGTAAGTCTAACAGATCACTGCAGTAAGACAATTTTACTGATACTGAGTAAACAGAGACTGAGTAAATGCAGCACCACCAGGCTGTACCATTCCTGCTGGACATACCAGCTTGCGTAACTCTTAGCTCTGTGCTGAATGATCTTAGTTTGCCTTGAGTGATCTAGGTGAGATGACTGTTCGTCCAATATCATTCTAGTTGATGGCCCCTAAATATTACTTGCAGAGATGCAGAGTTCTTCATGCATACCCATGGACATGGTGTGCTAGATACAGTCACAGAACTCAGAAATATGTCTTGAACCCGCAATAGTCTGTGATGCACAAGCTGAAGACCATTCCTGGGCTCTCAAATCTCAGAAAAAATTATTAGCCAGAAGTCCACCCTTCCTCTTTGCTCCTGGGAGATTTGTGAGGAAACGGAATAAATCTCATCTCAGTTGTGAAAAAGGGCAAATATTTAGAGACAAAACTTATTACACTCCACAAAAAAACACTTAGAAGATCTTGGAAATCAGTCACTTAGACAGCATACATGCACTTCTAGAGAAAGAAACTACAAGCAGATAAAAGGGACACATAGAAATCCTACATACTTTTGGGTCACCCTAGAAATATGCACAGACATGAGAGGTGGAGGCAAGCACTGCCAGACTGAAAGAGGATCCACAATTCAGACACAGGTTTATGAAACCACAGCATTTGGCAACAAATCTTGCAATTATTTCACATTCGCTGTTCAGTTAACTTTCAGTTTTAAGACAAAATATAAAGCCGTGTCTTCATAACCCACCATGCCACACATGCCACATGTTAATATAGGATGTGCACGGTTGTGGCAGCATGCCATACATGTGGGATTATAAAACCATGTATTAAACAGTAGTAATCTATTCCTCAGTGGTACATTGTCCCCAGCAGTTAGAAGAACAATTCATTTATTCTTTGGGAAAAATCCTGTTAAGCAGGGAACGTTTTGAACAGAAATCAAGCAGTAAGGACTTGCAAGCTCCTGAATTTGCCTATAATCTGAAAAGACCAGTCATATGCAAAAACATAATGTGACCTTCTAGACTCAACAACAATAATTTGTATTCCTAAATCACAATTTGTGTTCAATTTGGAATATACCTCATAATGGCCTTCTTTAACTGCATCTTGCAACGGTGTTATCTGTTCCTTTTGTGTAGCATTAACATCAGCACCTGCTTTCAAAAGCAGATTTGCTATCCCATAAAAGCCTTCCACACTTGCTATATGTAGTGCAGTCAAGCCTATGAAAAAGAAAAGCATGTATTTCACACTTGGGTGAAAAAAATTATAAAAATTTATGTCAATTTTAGGTTACCTATTTGATAAAGATTTCACAGAGTATACTGAAAAGGTAAAAAACTATGCATTACAGTAAGATATATCAAGAAATGTTTATGAAAAAGTCACAAGGGTTGGGACATCTCATGCTTTTGACAAAATTTGCACCTACTGAAGAAGTAGTCTTTGCTGTAACAACATTAGTTTTAGATTTTGTGGTTCTGTTATGAAATGAGAGAATTATTTGAGCCATATCTTGGTAATTTCTCCTGGAACAAAATGCATATGCTTTTTCAAGAACAACGTAGTTTTTCGTGGCACTCTTATTTACATAGCTGTGCTGAAGAAGCTTAGTAAGAAAGAAGTTACTAAAATAAAGATGTGATCTATTACCAAACAAAAATGGTTTTTAAGACTAAGAATGATTTGTGTGTCCAAATAAATTAAAATTCCCTACTCAAATTCCATCTTCATTCCTAGCTATATAGAATAAACCAAGATATGAGCTTCACAATAGAATTTTACTTTATGAAAGAGGTGTTGAGGAAAAATGTGGAATATAAGTCTTTGAATTGAGTTTAGCATAGCCATACATCAGTTCCTTAAACAATAGGGTGAGACAAATAAGGCAAAAACAGAGAGGATTTTCCACTTCCTACCTTCCAGCTTTCAAATCAACACACCCTCCAGAAGACCATTTTGATCAACAGTCTTACTCTTCAACTATCTACCATTACCAGAAGGTTGTTGGGGGTCTAATTCACATATTAAATATGTGAATATTAATAATGAGACATAATAAATATGTCTCATATTAAATGTGTGAATTAATACGGCTTAATAAAACTTTTTTGCCATCATTAAGCAAAATTATCTTAATTTCATTGGAGAGAGAAACTCTCAAGGCTTATACATAGCTGAACCTGGAATATGCTATATTCCTTTGAATTGTGTTTATTATTAAATCTGTTAAGGAGAGAATAAAAAGGTTTGCTTAGGGGAATGTATTAATTTCTCCCTCAGTAAAATGTATCCCCTATCTGATACAATAATAAGGCCCTGAAAAATTGCACCTACAACACATTCAATTAATAATTCTTAGGGATTAGCAACATCAGGCAAGGATGCTGTGCAGGCTCCAGATCAAGAAGAAACAGAAGTTTCACTGCAGCTGTTTTTCAGGTCCCTTGAAACACTGTAAATCAAGACTCAAACTGAGAGCAAAAAACCAGATCTCTAACATGCTGTTCTTATCCTACAGGCTAATGTCCAGGAAATAAAAAGGAGAAAAAAAACCCCAAACTAAACAAGAGAAGATCCCAAGAACTCAGCAAAGTACTGAAGCAGAATATTGTAGCACAGGAATAAGGAAAAATACAAGGCTAAAATACGGACAATCACTGGTGGGAGGCTTTAAAGGAAGAGAATAGGTCCAGAGGCAGAACATAATTCAGAACAATGACTACCAAAGAGATCAAGATGAAAGTGCATGTGAAAATGGCACAGGTCTGGCAACTACCTTTTTCTGACTATACCTGCCTCCTTTAAAAAATAATAAAAAAAAAAAAAGCAGGGCCAGGTTAACCTCTCCTCTCTTCAAGGAGTACAACTAAAAGATACTTTGTGCAGCTGTGCTGTTTTTGCACCAAAAAAACAGCAACCAGAATCTGGGGAATGAAGAAACGATGGCAAAACATGCAAAGGCAGAAAAAGGAAGCAGCTGTGACAGCAAAAACTAGAACGAGTGCACTTTGGTATACTTGCCTACTGTGGCTGCACTATCAGCACTTCTCTGTTGCCAGCATGGGGCTTTGAACCCCATCAAAAAAATATTTTCTCATCTGCCTCTAGCACAAGTGAATACATATTATGAGTCTCTCTGTTAGCTCAAACATCTGCACTGTAAAAGTCTGAAATCCACTGCTGACCAATCTATTTCCCAGTATATTCCAGAAGACAGACAATTTTTTATTTAGTTTTGGACTGTTGTGTGCCTGTATTATGCAACAGCCTATAACTGCAGAATGCGGTTTTTTTCCTTTCCCACGGAACTGTTGTGAAATCCTAGACACTAGCATGGTATGGAAACACTCTAAGAATTAATCAAAGTTTCTACCAAATGAGCCAGTTGCCTGAAGCAACCTTCTCTTTTGTTGTGGAGGTTTATCAGATACTAAGGGAGGAGACAGGGAAGTGCAAATAAGAAACAGTCTAATATTTGAAGAAACCAAGTGATATTTAAGGTGCAAAGCCTTTGACGCAGAGTCACACATGAAACTGGATAAGGTGAATTGCTTCACACAAAACATTAACAGCTGGCCACTATTTGTCATTTCTTCTTTTTCATGCCCATGATGAAAGAAAAATGGAAAATACCAAGTAGTCACAACTTTACAAAGTTAGAACAGTGCCAAAATATAACTCAACTTCCCTTAAGATCTACTGGGCAAAATCAAAGTCCCTGAAAAATTAAACTGGAAAATCTACATCTTGGTGACTCAAGTTGGTCACTGAAGTGGGCAAAAATACCCCCAACTTTCAAACCCATGAAGTTGATTATTTAATTAGGGACTACTTTGTGATAAGCAGGCACAAAACTGTTGAATTAAGGCTAAGTAAACCTAACTGCATCACTATGTAATTTTTAAGTGCTTACTTTTCCCTCAAAATTTTCTTTTCTCATATACTTTTATAAGTAGATTTACATGTTTTCCCACGAACAAGTACCAAGTGAAACCAATAAAAATTGAATAATCTATTGACCAGTCACAAACCTACAGTCTTGTCCACTGCACAAACTCATAATATATGCTTTTATTAGTTATACGTGGATACCTGATTGAAAATAGTATTTTAATAGAACTGCAACTTACCAGCATAATCCTTCGCATTTACATTTCCACCAGCTTTTATGATCTTACATACAAGGTCTACATCTTGATGAGTAACAGCTCTATGCAGTAAATTCTCACCATACATATTTCTCCTGTGGATTGTTGAAAGCGTAAGAGGGCGAGTCAGACCCTTACCAAAGGCTTCTCGTTCTGAAAAACAATGTAAAAGCTCTGTTGTAAAGAAAAATATTCTTTCTCTCTTATTTTGGCACTTTGTGTT
The DNA here is from genome assembly GCF_022539395.1 of Myiozetetes cayanensis. Taxonomy (NCBI): domain Eukaryota; kingdom Metazoa; phylum Chordata; class Aves; order Passeriformes; family Tyrannidae; genus Myiozetetes; species Myiozetetes cayanensis. The sequence goes on along the minus strand of NW_026087631.1, from coordinate 51,907,238 downwards.
ACAGTTGGTAAATGATCTCTCTGAAGAAACAAATGTTCATTCAATCCAGTATTTCATAACACACATCACCAATTAAATAATAATACCATCCAATAAAAGATGCCATAGGGAATTCCATAACAAAAATGCAATTGAAATGCAACACACAGAAATATGACTTTGCAAAGGTGTGTTCAGACTTCAAACTTCAGACTTCTTCCTTCGAAAGTGCATTGCTTCCCAATGGATGATAAAACTGCTATTTTGCAATATAAATCATTGTAAGGAGACCATTTCAATAACTAAGACAGTTATTCAAAAATTTAGCTTTTAAAAAACCTCAAATTTATCAACCATTATTTTGTAATCATTTCTTTAAAAACCTCTGCTTTGTGAGGAAGTATTTATATTAGGATAGTGATTTAGATTGGCTCCTCAAAGTACCTTTTCCCATTACTTCACAGCCAGCTCAGACTTTTCTGCAATGAGTGAAAGGGGAATATGAGGCCTAAATATAAAAAATTAAGTTTAAAAGATACTATTATTAATTTTTAGTTTATTATTATATAAAACAAATGCTATCTCCAATTTTGCATTCATCATAGTTTTCATCTTGGCTGAAATTATTTCCAATACATAGATGAGCTGTTCTGTACTTCACTAGCAGTGCCATTCCAGCATCCTTTAAAACTGTGGAGAAAAGCATCCTGGCTACTGCATCTGATGAAAAACAAAAGGAAGAAAGAAGGGAAGAAGGAAGGAACAGGAGAACTGCCTGCAGGAGAACACAGTGCATGGCCTAGGCCATTAATTCATCTACTAATGAAAACCCTTGGGACAGCAGGCTACATACACTGCTCCTCTCCACAGGCTATAGCAGGTCTGTCTCTCTGGCCCTAAAACTGCCCAGTTGTCAGAAACAGACCTTAAAAACCACAGTTCTTCTAGAGTTGTAACTCGCACAGCCTGATGTCTCTGTTTTGTATATGGTGATATACTGTGAGCCCAGACTGATTTCCAACCTTCTTAAATTCTTGAGTCTATGTAGATTTTTAGAATCTAACAGATATGGGTTTACTCAGGACCTTCCCTCAGCTGAGCACATGGACAGTCCCTCTCCTCTACTTGCCCAGCCTTGCAAGACCTTGATAATTTCAGATATGCAGTCATTAGTCAAAGCTGGTCTAAAGTAGTCAAGCAGTTCAGGAGGGATTAAACTGCAGAGACATACACAAAACAAGGTGCAGTTTTATGCTACAATTTACCTGATTCAATTTCCTCCTTCAAGAGAACCTATTTCCCATCACTTCCACCTTGCCTTCCCTAGTGCTTTCCATGCGCCTGACCTTGTGCTGGCCCAAATGAAACTTATCATGGGGCTGTTTTCTCAGAGAATTATCAAACTAAGGTGAGTCACAGGCTCTTGATTGCTAGATCTGACACAAAAGGGAGATAAACTTGCTAGACTGGTTTAATGCAAAGCTACCTCTACAGGCATTGCGACTCTTTCTGCGGAAATCATGCTAAAGAACCAACAGCTTATTTACTGAGTGGAAACTAGTAAGTCATTTTAAAATAGATGAGCAGCTACTCATTCAACTTTAAATCTCATCAACATAGTGCTTCTACCATGAATAATTAAAATCTTGCAAAAGAGAAGGTTAATTGGAGGTAGATTCTTCACATTTTGTAAGGTCTATAACTTAGCTGTTACAGTTCAAATACTTTCAAACTTTGTAAGATGTTTAAATGACTGTAGATTCATGGATAAATCCCAACTAAGTGGCCTTTAAAACAAAACAAAACAAAACAAAACAAAACAAAACAAACCACAACCACAACTTTTAAGATTCCAGTCTTAAAGGTGCTGGAGTGAGTACCTTTATCCTCCTACAAAATTCCTCTGTGACGTAAATAACTTATCTGCATGTATCTTCAAAGGATGAAAACCAGCAATCTTTCTGTCTGACAAAGCACATTGCAAAGAAAAACACTTCAAAAGGTGCTCCATAACTGTGGCAGTGAAGGCCCTATAATCCTGTAGACAGGATAACAACACCAGGCATTCAAAATAGAATAAACTGTTTTGTGGAGGCCAATTCTTGCAGATGGCACTGCCCTGAGAATGAAGTTGCACACAGAACACAAAATGATAGAAGGATATATAAATGCATGTCATTTATATAACTTTTCACTCTGCATGCAAACATCTCTCTTCTTGTCAGAATACACTGTAATTTTTTTCATATAAAACATTGTGGTAAAAACTGCATCCTGAAAAACTTCTCATGATTCTTAGGGAGTTTATGCGAACAGATCAATTGTTAGGTTGGTAATATGAAGGTTTTCAGAAGTGAGAGAAATTATCAATAATTTTAATTATTAAAATTAATGTTTCTATCATCTCCTAAAAAAAAAATTTATGCCACAATATATTGGAAAGGTTATTAATTGTATTTGATTCAGTATAGTTTTTCAAATAATAAAATGATCTGTATGATAACAGTATAGAATATCTTACTCCGTTTGTTGTCAATTCTCTTGCTCTTCCTCTGATTAGCTTCTGTAAACTCATTCAGAATTATTTCTTGCCACATTCTGGTTTCAAGATTCTGCTTGTCTTTAGAAGTAGACTTCTGAATTTTACTGACAAGAGATTTGCTTAGAATCAATAGAAATATTCTCTATATAAATCAGTGTTTACAGTAGAGGTAAGAATATGAACATATTTGACATTAAAAGTAAGTAACAGCATGCAAGTACACAGGCTAATTTAGGTAGTACTTAATAAAGAGTAAATTGGGAGAAACGAACCTGCAGATCTTTGAATAAAAGGTAAAACCTTTACCTTTTGATCATTTAAATTCATTCACATGACAAATGCATTGTATTTATTACATTAATATTTTTTTTAAATTAAGAATATTATGCATTAATTTCTCATACTCAAAATCCTTAGGTTTGTTTCTTGCTACACTGCCACTGTGAGACATTCTCTGCTAAGCCTCTTCAACTATTTTCTGGTGAGAGGAAACACAATCTCTGTACCTTCCTAAGGAAGTCTCTCAATTGCTTCACTTACCTTGATATTGTTGGGGCTGTTTCTGCACATGCTGTAAGCTCTACTGAATGTGAATGTCCCTCAACAGTTTGCTTTTTACTAGAGGTGGCATCCCAGTAATCTGGAATTACTTCTTTCTCTCTCTGCTGGTCATCCACAGGTTGTGATAAAAAAAAAAAGAAATATTACAAGCAACCAGTAAGCATGCAGTAAAACAAGGGCATAAAAGTACATAAAAGAGCTCCAAGAACACTTATAAATGGTGTGTGTCTTCACAGACAACAGAGATGATGCTTAAGTGAATAACTGGAATTCTACAGATTCTGAAGTAGTATGCCATACATGTGCTCCTGACAGAAATAGCCAAGAGAATTAGGATACTCAGAATCACAACTTAAAACCTAAATCTCAGCTGGCTGACAGCGAACAAAAGTTGTTCTACCTGGAAGTTATCTTGACATAAGAATTGACTTAAGAGATTCATTTCAGTTTCCTATAGACATGAGCTCCTGTCCTAAAAAATTAGATGATGATGTAGATGTCTTAAGCTGGCCCATCTTATCTCACCCTTGCAGAAGCCTAGAAACATACATGAGGTAAGAACCATGTTTCACTCGAAGTTCAGTGACTCCCAACGGAGAAGTTATTTCTAAAGGCATACCATCCCTGAGCCACAAAACTATGGATGAGATTCGCTTCACTAACCTTCAGCCTTCCAAAAGCCAGGCAACTAGATGTCACTAGGCACCCTGATTACTCCCACCACTGATTAAGAGGAAGAGTCACTTTCAGGGATGATAGTGATTCACTCATCCTAGGGGGTGCAAATGATGATTCATGTATACCAGAGACTTATCTTTAACAGTAATGGAGAGAAATCCCACCCTAAGACAGGTCATCCCATGGAAGTTAATTTGAGTTACTTGAGTTTATTCCCTATTTTAGCCAAGTCAGTGTGGCACGCTGTTGTGTACCACTCAAGCTGCTGAAACCTGGGTACTCATTAGTTCATTACTCACTTGAGTAATGCTGAATGCTTTTAGGACACACCCGCAATGCACATGCATAGAAATTCTTTCTCAGTGACATGGAAGGACTTGATAGTTCTTTCCTGGGATACTGATAGAAATGGAGAATTCACTGATAATTTTTTTAATTGACATATTTAGCAGAGAGGCTACTCTGTGCTAAAGATTTAATTCATCAGAAGAGGTGAATTGCTTTCCCAGAAGTGGTCCTCCTGGATCAAGGGATGATGCATATCAACATAGGATATGGGGCTGATTAACCTGGAGAAGGGGAGGCTGGGAGTGGTCCCTATCACTCTCCGCAGCTACCTAAAAGGAGGTTGTAGTAAGGTGGGGATTGGCCTCTTCTCCCAGGTAACAAGGGACAGGATGAGAAGAAACAGCTGCAAGTTGTGCCAGGGCAGGTTTAGACTGGATATTAGGAAAAATTTCTTCACTGAAAGAATGGTCAGGCATTTGAACAGGTTGACTAGGGAAGTAGTGGAACCATCATCCCTAGAAATGTCAAAAAAAATGTGGATGTGGCACTCGGGGATATGGTTTAATGGTGAACAGGGTGGTTCAAGGTTGGATGACTGGACTTGATGTTCTTAGGAGGTCTTTTCCAACCTTAATGATTCTATGATTCTATGGTACTTGGGGAAAATCAAATATGTTACTTTACAAAACTACCACAGCCATACTTCTTGATGGTTAGAGAAGAAGAAGAAAACATTTCAATGAAAAGAAACCTCACACTTGCTTTATTAGAGACCATATAATAAAATAAATGGGCTATCTAGAACCCTGACTGCACCTACAGGACAAGACAAGCTCTCCTCTTTTGGGTACTTGTTTCACCACAACAAGAATACTCTGAAGAAACAAGAACGAGAAAAGACCAAGGTGAAGAATATACTGTTAGAATTCAACAGTTACTAACAAATTAACTGGGATATTTTTTTTCTCATTAAATTGCCTCCTTACTTCCTGCCTTCAAGAACCCCAGATGAAGACACAAAAAAAGCTAAAACTGAGTATTAATCAACAAGAGGTTATAGATACCTATTTCCACAAAACTCTATTTCATAATCTTAACTGTGATTTTGAGTAGAACATAAAGCTTCACACAGCTATGCTACAAATTTCAGAAATCAACACTTCACTGAAAGAGCTTTGTAAAGTGCTATGGTTCTGAGATAATTATATGAGAGACCTTGTAGCACCTTGAAATTGCCACCTTTGTGCCACATTTTATTACATGCTATGATATTCAGTTAATACCACTATGCAAAGACAGAATTAACTCATGGTTTTTGGATGCTTTATGCCATTGATGGGGAAGCAAAGCGGTTGTAAATCCACCTTAAATAGCTGGCTATATGTGACTGATGATTGATTTGCAGCTCCAGATTATTCAAAGACAACACAGATCAGAGAATCAGATTACAGGTTTACAAGAGATGCCTATCACTTTCTGTAGCATAAACATACATCTCCTATGTGTCCTTCTCTCTCCCTTATTATAATCTAAACAGGAAGAGATTATGGTGTTGCTTTCCCTTCATGGTCCCCTCCAGATTTTTGCATTTGAATACAAACTACCTATTCTAAAACACCTTTACAGCAGAAGGTGTAACAAGAAGGATCATACGCTGTGTCCACACATACACTGACTTCTTTAGGGGAGGACATGGACATAAAACCATGCCCTAATTTTTTTGAGCAAGTCTCACATAGGCAGAACTAAATCAAATAAATACACTTCTAAAAACATGTGTAAAAAATCCCCATTGAGTAATCTTTGCAGACTACAGAAAAGAAACAGCTGAATTTATTTTATAATACTTGCAAAGCATTTGTATGTTACAGCAGTGAGAACTGCAATGGAAGAAAACAGCACACTATAGCCTGGAGAAAAACTAGAACTGTATGGGGTAGAAATCTAGAGGTTTTGAAATTTCCATGCTGATTCTAGACTTCCACATCAGTCAGTGAATTCACTTTAACAGTATTTCCTCTCCCAGTAGGCTAAACTTCTTTATCACATGGATATATCAAAGCAGAAAATACACTACTGGACTTTTAAACCAAAAACAACTTAAATGATTTAAACATGCAAATTACTGATGCCAGTTTATTCTTTTCTAAGATTCCCATCTCCAAGTAATTTGGCTATTATAAAATATTTTATGATAAACAGAGATTTCCAAACATGAATTAACATGTGTATATATATACTTGCTCAATTGTTGTCCTCTGAGAGTCAGATCCTCTGAAGGCATTTATTCCTTCTGCCTGACTTGTAGCAAGTTGAGGGTCCATCACGTTTGTTATTTGTGTACAGTCATCATCTAAGTGGGGAGTACTGGGTTCTGAACTTAGTTGCTCTCCCTCGGTGTTAAGATGTCTCTCAGCTGGCACTACAGGAGTGACAGGTTGTACCACAGATCCTGACAAGGCATCCAGAGGCCTCACAAGCTCTACTGGCAGGGCATCACTGCTCTCAGCTGCTGACAGATCAATGGAAAAGGCATGACCCTGACACTCTAACATGTCAGGCAATGGGTTTATCACTTTAAGACTCTCAGAATCACCAGGGGATCTTAACATAGCACTGCCATCAAATCCACCAGTCTGTGTAGTCTGTTCAGTGAATACATCCATGAAAATCTCCCTTGGGGATGCCAGAGAAAGGTTTGTATTATTGTTAAGGGAATGCTCCTCTACTATGTTATCAGTGTCAACAGGGGTCACACAGGTCACAAGATGATTGTCACAGATGTGGCAATCATCTAAAACATGTTGAAATTTATCTTCTGGTGCCTGTTCATTTAGAACTGTTATGTCTTCCACAGGGCCATCTAGACAGAGGCTTATTTCTGGAGAGAGATCTTCATTACTTAATTTTTGTGTAATCTAAAAATTAAAAAAAAAGGTTACAAAAAGGAATGGAACAACTCTTTCTAAAAAGCATTTAATTAACATTCACTTTAGAAGTAATCTACATGTAGATATGTATATGCATATTTTATTATCAATTTTTGTATAAACTACAAGACTCAAAGCCCTCCTTCACATAATTGCAACAAGGCTTAGACTGAGGTCTCAGTTGCAAAAGTAGACCACTTCAGCTCTTGACTTTCACAGCAGTGAAAATCCAGAGCAAGAGAGACTAGATCTGTTAAAGATACTATGTCATTGCCAGTGACCCGAGGGTATTAAAAGGCTTTAAAAGAAAGTAATTTAAATTTTCTGTCAACCAGAAATAATGAAAGTAAACATATTCATAATAATACAAAACACATAGTTACTAAAACACAACATATGAGTTTTGATGATGTGTATCCCATGCAGATGTGGAACATTTGTGCCTCACAAGCTTCAGTTCAAAAGCTTAAGAGTTTGAGAAGTTTCCATATTTGAGTTTCCACACTGAGTACAGAATACAAAGGCACAACTGTTCTTGGAAATGTAATACTGCTTCTGTTTTTCTAACCACTTTGAGCTGCTTTCAACAGATGCACCCGTTTTTATACCAAGAAAGAGCTTTTTCATTTTTTTCCCTATCCCTGTTTCAAATGTTCTGCAGAGGAAAGCATGATGTCTCCACCAACCTAAATCATATTTTTTTCTTTTTAACATTTGTATATAATAGTGCTCTTACTTAGTAAGGCTGGATCTTAAAAAAGTATCTTTCAATGCATTTTTGGAGTCTTGCTGCCAGCACGTGGCAATACTGGGCAGTGCAAGAAACCTTTAACCACTGGTAACATGATTTCAATAAAGCTCACACACAATAAAACAGGGTAGAAATCTGACTCACATTCAGTTTGTAAGGAAATTTAAATCCCTGCTTCTTTGTTGAAAAATTACTCCTCAGGCAGTAATCCTATCTTATACCTTTGTATCTAATTGTTCCTTTTTAAGTACTGGCTACTTCTGACTTTGCTGTACTTAACTACACTTTCTTTTTAGACCACTTCTCTAATATATGCAGACTTTAAACAACTGCAGAAAAAACCTCTACTGACACAACCTTCTGTACTTGAAGAACTGTGGTATAAACAGTATGTATACATATTACAAATTTCCCAAGAAAAATGCTCAGTGCATTTGTTAACGGGCAGGTGAAACTTACATTTATATTAATGCAGAAGGCAGGCAATGAAGGATTAATTTTGCAAGATCCTAAAAACCTAAATGCCAACTGAAATCCAACCTGTACATGTGACCTGTTCAAAAAACTCCTGTCCAACTACAGATGCCTAAACTTCTTTGGCACTCATTTCTGTTGGCAAAATCCTGTGGGTCTTGCTCTACAAATAATTAAAATCTACAGAACATAAAAAAAGTTTAAACTTTCCCTCCCTAAAACCCATCCTCAGCTGCCACTTATGCATAAAGACACTTAAAAGCCCCAGTGCCTAAAGTCCCTGTACCTTCTGTTGAAAAGCAACAGAGGAGCTGCTGAAGAAGCAAAGCTGAGCCAGCTGTCACCAGCATCAAAACTGGGAGTTCTCTCTTCTGTCGACCCCAGCTTGGGAAATATGGTTTGAATATACCTAAGTTTCTCTCAAATGAGGAACAAGTATCAACACTGTGGTAAATGCAGTTTCAGGACCATCTTCCTCCAGAAAAGCTACTTCAAGCAATTAATTTTAAAAAGGGGTTTGTATGTAAAAAATGTACCACTTTGGCATAATGCCATTGATTATTTTATGCCAACCATGTCCTGGCATCTATGAATCTCTTCCACTGGTCACACTACTTCAAAAAACTTGATTTAAATCCCAGTATTCTCATGTCTTAATTATTCGCAGTACAAACCCAAATCACAGCGCTCCTTAATCCAGGCACAAATCCTGGTGACGTAGCATCAGCCAGAATGTCTTGTCTCCCTCGCCACCTTACCCACTAAGCGTGCACTGAGTAACAGCTCAGCATAGACACAGTCAATTCGAGCCTCAGCTGATTCACAACCCAGCACCAAAGGAAACAGGTAGACAGGGAAGTCAAGAAGAGGTCTCACAGAAAAACCAACAAAACGGATATAAAAACTGTATGTTAGTAGATGCACTGCATCAAAGGACAGTGAGCGAGCCAGGCTTTGCCAAGCCTTAGGTGTTTCCTTCTCCTTGTGCACTACATGAGCAAGGTTAAATCTGGCCTGGCAGCTCCAGCAGCCAGCAGGACATTCACATCACCTTGGTGCTGGTGAATCATGACACACAAGGACTTCTTTCCTATATGTTTGAGAACAATTTGAAAATTACCAAGAAATTTTAGGCTTTTGGGTGTCACAGCCTGTCACTTACAAATGTTATAACACAAAAAGGGAATGACTAATATTGCAGTATAAATAAAGGGTGGAGTAGAAATATTAAGTGGACTCCTGTATCTGATAGCTCTGAGTAAAATAACAGCAGAGAAGCTCAGCTGTTCAATACATACATGCAAGAGAATCACTATAGAAGAATTAAGCTTTCAGAGAGATCAACACTATCAGCTTCTGTAAGAAGACTTTGCTGGAGACTACTGCAATATACTGGCACATGAAGGAAGCACAGAGAAGTCACACATTTCTGTGAGGGTGGAAGGGACCTCTTGAGGCCAACTAGTCCAACCTTGCTGCTCAAGCAATGTCAGCTGCAGCAGGTTGCCCAGGACCACGTTCAGTCAGGACACAGGTGGAGAACGCACAACCGCTCTAGGAAATGTGTTTCGGTGTCTGACACCTCTTCTCAGTTAAAAAGTATGTTTTTGTACTTAGATGGGATTTCAGATTTCACAATTCCTTTTGAAGTTGTGTCCATTTCCTCTTGTCCTATCAGCAGGCACTACTGAGAAGTCAGTGTCCCTTATCTTCATTCCTAGTTGTCAGATGTTCATACACAGTGGTAAGATCCCCCTCAGCATTCTCTTCCTCAGCTTGAACAGTCCTGGCTCTATCAGCCTGTCCTCATATGGAAGATCACAGAATCACAGAATGGGCTGTAGTTCAATGCTCCTGCCATGGGCCAGAACATTCTCAAGTACATCGGGTTCCTTAGAACACTATTCAATCAGACCTTGCATGTTCCCAGGGACGGGGCATCTACCAGCCCTCTGGGCAACCTCTTCCAGTATTTCAACACCCTCACTATAAAAAATTCCTTCCTTATATCTGATCTGAATCGACCCTCCTTTACCTTAAAACTATTACACCTACAGGCCCGAAGGAAACAGTCTGTCCCCATCATTCTTATTAGCCCTTTTCAAGTAGTAGAAGGCTGCAATGAAGTCTCCCTGGAGCCTCCTCTTCTCCAGGCTGAACAATTCCAACTGTCTCAGCCTGTCATCATACGAGAGGTGCTCCAGCCCTCTGATCATCTTCATGGCCCTCCTCTGGATCTGCTCCAATAGGTCCATGTCTTTCCTGCATCCAGAGCTGGACCCCAGTACTACAGGTGAGGTCTCAAAAGACCAGAGTAGAGGGTCCAGGTCCTTCTACACAGAGCTATTTTCCAATCAGGTGGTCCCCAGCTGTACTGGTGCCTGAGGTTATTTCTCCCCAGATACAGTACTTCACACATCCCTTTGTTGAATTTCATTAGATTTCTCTCTGCCCCGTTCTCAAATCTGTCCTGATCCCTTTGAATGCCAACACAGCTATCTGGTATATAAGCTGCTCCTCCCAGTACCATCTCTGAACTTGCCGAGGGTGCATTCTGTTCCATTTTCCAGGCCCCTAATGAAGATGTTGAACAGTATTGACCCCACTACTGACAGACTAACCACAACAGAAATCAGTGTTGCTATGTCACCAAGGTCAAGGAAACATAGCAAGACTAATTTTGTGGTGTCAGAATTCTATGCAGATTATCTTAATTTATACATTTACCTTGTGTTTCCAGGGACACACAAAACTAAGATGGTCACTGACTCACTGCTGATTGCCAAGGTGTCTGTCCTGCCCTTGCTGCAAATCAGTAAGGGATGACCCTTGGTTCCTCTCACTAAAGATCGTTCTGCAGGACTCAGATCTTGCCAGTGCCAACATCAGCCAATATCCAAAAAGTATAATTCACTACAGTGATTATTTCCAACCTTCTTTCTCCAGTCTCCTAAAACATCCTCTCTGGAGATATCCTCAATGCACGCAACCTGCCTGTTCTCCAGAGGCTATTAATCATAGTCAATCTCTCTTTCAAAGCATTTAGATTTTGTTCTGTTGGACTAATTCTGTGCAATGAGAATGTTTCATTTAATAAACTTGGTATTATAGGCTTATATTGATAGCTGCATATTTTTCAGAAAAGAAAAGCCTAGGAGATTTGAAATTTTTTCTCTTTGTTCCCAAGTCAAAGAATACTTGGCCCTGGTCATCAAGGGTATTCGCTGCATGACATGAACAATTTGCCATACTGGTCTCAAATCTACCTTTGGTGAATTATATCAAAAATAGTTGCTTTTTCCCCAGCTATTACCTCAATCAGTAAGGCAGTTACAGATCTATTCCTCCTCAGAGACCTTCCAAATGTAATGCCTTTCCCATAACTTTCATTGGTGGGAAAAATTTTAAGCTACTCCAAGTCTTCATTGCTTTATCTTAAGTAACAGACCTTACAGATTCCATGTCATGATGATGTCTTCCCCACTTCCCTTTTACTCCTGTGCTCCTACCCTTGTGTTCTGCAAGCTTAGGAATTACAGTTCTTACCTAAAAAGCAGAAAATAAAGCTTAGCTTTAAAGCTGTTTTCGCCTAATGAGCTCAGTGACAGTTTCAACAGCTATGTTTGCTTTTTAAAATGAAAGAAACAAGTATTTTTCAGTAAAATACTCTATAAAGCTAAATAAATTATATGATGTTTTATATACAGTCTCTTGTAAAAATACACTTACCTTTTCTTCTGAATCCTTTTGAAATCCATTCAATTTGATACCTAAATTAAGGAGAGTAGACAAATATTTCCGTTTTATTTTCCACTTCTGAAAGTTCTTATTGCCTCTAAAATTGGCACCATTTCGTAAGTTTAAGTCTAAAGTTTCAAACCTTAAAAATTACTATAGTTGTGTTCCCTAAATGGAACTGACAATAAAATTTCTAGTTAGGCTCTGTTAGTCACTAAATTATATCCCAGAGCTATTTTGTCACATTTCTTCACTGTGGTTTAGAGGTCTGTCTTTCCAAAGACTGTCAGCAGATGATACTGCCACCCATTCCACAGGATAAGATTTATCCCCTGCCCTCTCTAATTACAATGCAATTAGACAATACTGCTAAAATAACCTAATAACTTACTGCCTCTGGAAAGGGATGATCCCAACCCTCCTGTTCCTATCACCCTGTTTTGACATTCACGTGAGTCCCTGGTAATTTCCTCATCAGAAATAAAGTGAGTGTTTTTCTGAAGGGTTAGCAAAAATAAGGTAAAGCCAGAAGACAGCTAAATAGATGGGGTAGTCCTGCACTGTTGGGAGCACAGAAGAATGGAGGCACAACTAACATAGCATCAAGTGACATACAGACATGAGGAATAGTAGCATTTCCATTTCTCCTTTCTTACAGATGCCTCTGATCCTTGGACATGTTAGTAAAAAGCATTTGGGAACTCTCAATGACCTGTGTACCTTATACCTCCATATGGCACTTGAGTATTGAGTTTATTTGTGTGGCCTATAACTTTTGTCAGAAAATTCCACAGCAATGAAATAATTTTAAACTGGATATATAGCACTGGATTGAGAAAACAGTTACTTCTTCAAACAATCCTAGCAGAACACTTACAAAACCAGAACTTTTAGTCCATGACTATAAAAACTAAACAAGTGTTGGAAAGAACACATATCATATTCTAAATAAATCTACATGGATACTCATCTTCAACTTCTCAAATTATTTTCTGAAATGACTTTGGCACAGCTAGAACAACTTCTAGTTTTGTACAACATACCTACAGAATTAAGTTGCTGTTCTTCTACTGCAGCATTTAGTGAAAAACCAGATTTAGAAATACTTTCAGTAGGTGATGAACACTTTATCCAATTCCTGGAATTAAGTAATACAATAAGAAGTTCTTAAAGAATTGTAATCTGCTCATTTTATGAAAATTTTTACAGTACTTCTAGTTTACTTCTGTAATTTTGTGCTAACCATTATTCATGAAAACAGCTGCAGTTATTTCAGAGGTACACTTTTATTTTACAAGAGCATGCAACAAATAAGACTTCTGGATTTCCTACATTGAACTAGCTATGTTTGCACATTCATTCTCTAAGTGAAGTAACAGCCTTTCCTGGTTTTTTATTAGTTCTTTCTATGTTTCTGCTGAAAACCTTCTATAGCTTCCAGGAACATAAGGTCTAATATTACTTCTTATAAATTTTTGTTTGTCTAATGGTTGTCTCCAACTTCTGTTACTCTTGTTGGTCATGCTCTTAAACCAATAAAGGTAATATCATCAATATAAATAAATCCAGGTATATACTGAACATAGAACTACCTGTGACATAAATACAGATCCTTCACTAAGCAAACAAGAAAACTGTTTCTCAGTAGTACACAGAGAATAAAATAACATACAAATGGATGTATAATGGAATTATTTACAGTATGCCTGACTGGAATTTCTATATGATGTATTATACTCACTGCAGTAGAGACTGAGACTGGTCACATGTGTATGCCTCTTGAAGTATCTAAAGAAATAAAAATTAACAAGATAGCAAACAAAGTACTTAATTATTTTTTTTGTTTTATTACCAATTGCCTATCTCCTTCCTTCTGTAATTGAGTTGGGAAATGGAATTTTTAGATCCTATCATTATATATGTTACTAATAAGAGACAAAAGTATTCTGCTTAAATCTTTTTTTTATTTATACTATTTGAGAAAAATGTTGAAAAATAAGACCGTGGAAGACTAATGCTCACCCAGAAGGAAAACATACCCATGCAATTAAGACACGAGTGCTTCAAACTTCGATGTTTTACACCTCAAAGGACCAAAACACAAGGTATTTTAACTTCAACTCACAGTTTTTATCTTCTTTTGATAACAACTCCCTTTTTTCATTAAATAAAAAAGGGTGCTGCTCCAGAGACTGAGAAGCTCAGTATAGCACTCTCAATATCCCTGTAAACAGCACAGTTTAATTACTTCAAGACCTGCACATCAGCAAGCTCTAAGTGGCAGGGCTGCCACATGCCAACACAGGAAAGAGCATGAGGGTAATGTCAAAGCATGTGCCGAATTCTAACTCTTCAGTACAAAGAGCTTGGACCTGCTTTTTGTGCCTTTGTAAATAAAGAAGAGATCTCCTCCAGTATGGAAAATGGAGCCTTTGTATACTTTATAAAGTATATAAGCCTTTATACACCTTTTCCAATACATAAAAAGGAGCCTTTATATAAAGCCTAAGACAAACTAGGAATGATTAAGATAGACAAGTGAACTGCAGAATGGTTCTCTCACCGATTAACTGAAGACTGGGTATCACTACTGAACTGTCTGCACACTGGCTGTAACTTTAAACTAATCATTGACATACAGCAGACATCAACAGCACTAGGAAGATTCTGGGAAAGAGCACCTCGCTGCAGACACCAAGTGATGACTTTTTTGGCTTACACAAGACATTAGGAAGGCAGGTAGATCAACCATCTTAACAATGACCTGGAGAGTAACAGGTGGAGACTGCCCAATAGCAGCACTGCTAAAAAGCTCCCTGGAACAGAACAGAGTCTTTAGTTTGTGCAACAATTATCAACTGAAATATGGCAATTGGGACAGTTCACAGAAAATTATTGACTTTGCTTAAATACACCCTTCAGGCGAGTCAGCCTGAATATTTACACGAGACATTATTCAGAGACCAGGCAAGGTCAAGAGAATAACAGAATAGCTATTAAACCCCTCTGATTGCTTTATGTTGCTCTTAAAAGCTCAGTGAACTACCCTTATAACTCAGAAGACAAAGGAGCTATTTTTCCTCCTAAAAAATTAAGTTCTAAGTAAAATCCATGTATTGCTCAGTGGTTGAAGGGTCTTCTCAAATCATGTGAGTTACACAAATAGTATTTGTGGTGATTGATTGGGAGTACTGGAACAGCTTTTTGTCCTGCCTCTTGGTTTTGGTAAGGAAATTCCTGCAAAATCCTAATAATTTTTTTTAATTTCAACACTTATTTATACAGCAAACTATATGAGGGGACTCTGGATGTGGTCCAAAGAAAGACTAATGCTAAATAGCTGTTAGGTGTTACCTAACAATTTTAGGCGCACTTCACCAAACAGGGCAAGAAAAACAAAGTATGGAAAAGTGAAAGCACAAACTTAGAACCATGACACCTGTCTGAACAAGCCATGGAATAGGGTGTTAATAGATAAGGAAAATGATTTATCAGTTGAAAAGATCTGGATCCCACAAAATCTGATGTATGTCTACTGCGTTTCTTGTGTAAGAAAATTCTTAATTACAATTTCTTACATGACGGAATCAAAGACAGGACTGCAGATCACAAGCCTTCCTCCAGCCCATCCAAAGATAGCTAAGACTCTCTGGAACAATTGGAATGCATGTTACATTTCCTGAAAAAAATCATAGCCAGTCCAGGCTGCACGACCCTCATATCACATCACATCTAAATCCTGTACTCACATCAGATCATTTCTTAAGACACAGTAGAAGGAAACCTTCTATGTAACTGCATTCCATGCTGGTTCTTGGAGCGGTTGGAAGAGCCACACTGCTGCAATCTACACATGTGGGTAACAAACATGACAGACCAATACCACTCCTTATAACATTCAACAAAGATTTAATTTTTACACTGTCCCCAAGCTTTGCATGACCAAGCTGCCAGTGGCATGCTATACAGGTCTCCCCTCCAAAAATCTAGCAAGGAGTACCCAAACTATTTGGTGAGAAGTACTAGGTTTCTTTGCTTTTCTGACCTTCTCCCTGGTGTACAGGGTATTTGTCCTTAGACTTGGAAGAATCCCTTACTGGGATTGCAGGCTGCCTAATCTGCTGGTAACGATGAAGCCAAAGACATAGGTTAGCAAGAGGCTAGTCAGATCAGCTCCTAGAGCGGAAGAGAACAAATATGCACTTCTCTTATTCCCTCCATCCTTGAAAAAACACTATAAACTTCAGTCAAGACAACCCTGGGGCATGCAAGGAGAAAAATAAAGTCACAGAGAAAAGTCTTTGAAATAACAGCATCTTTTGGAATTTTGTTCACTGTTTTCCACACTGTCAGCTGAGACAAATTTATTTGCAATCCTATAATGAGCTGTAAAAACATTTACTCCAGTAGAATTGCCTTTTTTCAACATAGCTTTTGTCATCTAAGAAACAGTTTAGCCCTTTTAGGGCTAAAGCCCCTTTAAAAATACCTCTCTTTTACTGGAAGAAGGTTACACAGACTGTGGCCTTTGGACTGGTGAATCCACAGTGCTAATGATGGTGTGACAGTCACAGTTAAAAGCAGAGAACCTGTTTGTCTTTAATTATTTCATGACTGTATCATATGCAGGTGCAAAGTCATTGCTCAACTGAACAGAGGTTTATTGGCCAGCTAACAACCATATTAAATACATTAAAAGGTAGGCTAATTAGTAGATTAGGGAATGCAGAATTATCTATAGAGTAAAACTATTACCCCATCATTATGCAAGTAGACACTTTATTCTGCATTTCAGATTATTATCTCTTTCCTTTAGAAAGAAACGACTGTTCAATCATTGATCAAAGCTGATCTCACAATGAGTAATCAAGGGTGTGTTCTGGCACAGTCAATCCAGATGGTTATCTTTCAACTCCTAAAGGGAACATATAAAAAGTCTCTGCTCCATGACTTTTTTGTCTTTGTCCTGGGCTTTTCCTCAGATTTGAGAGGAAATTTCAAATATGAGATACTTCATGAAATACCAGGGAATACACATTCCTGGAGACAACATGCTACACGTGTGACAAGATGAAATTCACTTCAGCTGTAAGCCACCAGACCCTTTTGCATGTAATCAACGGGAGGCCCAGTGGTTTTAGCAATAATCCTTAGATATGTTTACAGGAGACATTATCATTGGTGTACTTACTGTATTTATCTCGTCTTCTTTCTGACAGTATGTGTGGTCATCAAATTTCTGTATAAAACAGATTTCTGGAGAATGATCTCCTAGAAAAAAAAAATCCTCAGTAATTAAAGTTTTGATTACTTTAATTTCTAAATAACTTTCTGTAATTGCACACACTTTTATATAAGTCAGTAATTGAGGTACATGCACCAAAGCAAGGGATTTAAGTGGCCAAATAATCTATCTCACTAGATTTTGAAACTACAATGAATGGTACAGAAATTCATAAAACCAGTCAGGGGGAGAAATTTATTTCACTTCGTGTTCTGGGACCCTCCTTGAGTTTGTATTGGAGATTAACTCTTTCCTCTTATTTTTAAACTAACAACTGCAACTTTGGTAAGCCGCCTGATCCATTTGACTAAAAATACACTTGTACTCTTACATGGAGTCGTTTCTTTAATGACTACACAAAGAAAGACCTTCTCTCTGGAAAAAAAAGCCCTTAAGGTTGGACCATTAAGTTCAAAAACTAAGATGTTGATACTGACATCAATCAAATTAATATTCGTGTTATGTATCTCATCCCCAAATTGCTAATATACAAGTATGTACAAACCCATGCATAATTAAATTCTAATTCCAACTTACTGAATGTCGTGGTTTTGCCCATCAGCCCATCCCTGGGGCTGAGGATGGTTTTGTCCAGGTGATTTCCGGACAAAAAAACAATCAAAAAGTTCAGTGACGCCTTTGCTAATTACATCTTTAAGAAAACGGAAGAGAAGGTTGGTGGCGCAGTTGAAATTAGGAGCAGCAGCCATGTAGAAGGGTAGCGGGCCCGAGGAGGGCCAAGGCCCCCTCCTCCCTGGCTTGGGCCGGGGGGGGCAGGTGTAGTACTGAAGCCTCCCTTCTCTCTTGTGAGAGAGTGAAGAAAAAAAAAGTTTAAAAGATGAACTGCTTAGACGAGAAACCGCTGCAGAAGAATTCCAGCCATGAGATAACAAGACTTTCAAGGTCAAAGCTGCAGTCGCAGGAGAGAGAAGAAAAGTTCGAAGGGGGGAGAGCTGCTGTTCTTCTCCCTTTCGCTCTCTCCCTTCAGCAGGGTAAAGACTGAAAAATAAAACCCTGCCACTTGTGAAAGTTTGTTGGGGTGAAGAGACCCCCCTGTGCGGCTCACAGAGGAGCTTGTGGATACACCAGAGATTTGTGACTTTAACAGAGAGAAAGCCTTATGCTGGAGTAAAAGCGGCTCAGATGAGGCAGAATCCTGTTGAAGATTTATGACCCTGACGGGTATTAGAACCTACGCTGGAACACAAAACGGTTCAGGTAGGGATGTTGGGATCCATGTGTGGGATCCATGCTGCTGGTGCTGGAGATTTGTGATCCTGAGAGAAGCTACGCTGGAGCAGAAAACGGCTCAGGTAGGGATGTTGAAGATTTATGACCCTGAGGGGAATGAGAGAACCTACGCTGGAGCAGAAAATGGCTCAGGTGGGATATTGGGATCCGAGTAAGGGATCCAGACTAGACCTATGCCGAGAAGTCAATCAAGGACTGTTCTCCCATGGGGAGGGACCTCCATAGGGAAACAGGGGTGAACTCTTAAACCATTATCCCCTGTAACCCTGTGGAAGAAGATCCATAGTAAGCAAGTGTCCCCTTGCAAGCCTATGGAAGGAGACCCTTCAGGACCTGAGTAACCCCCAGCCTTCGGTTTTAGCCAAGGAGGGGGGTAGGCCCAGCCCTGGAGGCCAACACAGAATGAGAGAGAGATAAAGAAATTCCAACTGCGACGAAAGTGCTGCAGAGTTACTGGAGAGAGAGAGCTGGAATTCTGAGAACAGAAAAGGACTGCTTCTCCTCCTTGGACTGATATAAGGGAGGTGGGGGGAGAAGTATCTTCTGTAAATACCTAATACCTTTTACTTAAGTAAAATTATTGTAGATATAATTCTTTAGTTTTAGTTTAATAATAATAATAAATACCCATACCTTTTTTCAATTCAGTCTCTTTTTGTCTGCATAAACCTTCTCTCAACTAATAGTAATTGTATGGGGGGTATAAAACTAAATTGAGCCAGGGCAAAACCACGACACTGAATACAACATGAGGCAGGCAGAATGCTAAAAATATCATAATCTATTACAGTTGCAGGGACAAAACCCCTTCACTCAACCCTCAGACAAATGCCTACTCCACAAACTGAAGAATAAGCCAAACAAACATGCCTTAAACCCTGTATGTTGAATGTTGCCAGGTCTTAATTCCAGTGGATAATCACAAGTAAGTTCAAAATGGGATGATGTTTCTTTCCTCAGTCAATACTATTAAACAGCTATAAATTGCTCAGCATCAGGAAAACACAGCCATTGGAAAAGTTTATTCAGATTCCAATGGGCTGTAGGTAAGATTTATATTAACTCAGAGTAGGTTGATAAAAAATGACAGTCCACTCAGATCTTCAAACTGGTAAAAAGACAAACAATATAAAAATCTGGAAGAACACCATGTGTCACTTAAAGAATACTCAGTCTGAAATATTGCTGAAATAAAACCTACAGGATGCAAGTCAAGCATATTATATAAAAATACAAAGGAGGTACCAGTGAAACTATTATGTAACTAAGACATGTTTGCTCATGCAACATACTTTATGGGAGTTATTGTGGAAGATTTTAAGACTTTAAATGAGTGTGCAATCGTTTATGCTGAAAGTAATTTAATGATACACTTAAAATAATGCACTTAAACATACCTACGCAAACTTCGTATGCTAAAGAGAATGGATATATTAACAATATCAAAGAGTTTTAAAAAATACTATAAGCAATTATAGTTACATGTAACTATTACGTGCATAGATTCCATTTATTTTATTCTGCTCAAACACATACATACAAATACATACATGTAAATAAAAAGGATACCCCTATATATAGTTCATATACTTCCCAAGACAGGGATCTTCAGTTATAGTATACAGAAAGAATAGAGAAATCAAGAGCAAATCTAATTTTCAAATATTAAAAAAAGTGCTGAAGAATCTTCTAAAATATGAGCTAAAATTACAGATATAATAAAAGAGCACATACACTTCCTAAGAATGAATTTCATGCAGCTCTGAAGTATAAATAACATAGACTCCAGCAACATCTAAAGCAACAGTTAAAAGAAATAAACACAGACTGAAAAAAGCGTCTATCCTACCTTTAGAAATACTTATGGTTAAAGCTATGTCCAAATTAGGAAAGGCCAACCTTTGGAAAATAAATAAAATAAAAGGTCATTAAGCATTACAGTCCTATAAACTCAAAGGGCAGGTGAGAGTTTAAGTTCTCTTAAATCCTCAGTTTAAGAGAGGTGCCCTTCCCAGCCTCTGTCGTTGGGACACCACTGGACAAGTGCTAACACGAACAGCAAAGGACCCCAAATTTTAGGGATATACCTGATTTTCTGCATAGAAAATCATGGGTATTGAAGCACATCGCTGCTTTATGTATTTCCAAGAAATGCCGGGCCACAAAGCCAGCACAAAGAGGTGCACCTGCAGGTTTTTTCAATCCTTTGCCACGTCGTAAATGATACAAATGTAATGAAAATGATATCAAGTCAAAGTTGCAGGGAAAAAGTATCGGCATCAACTGCATTTACCAGTGTTTATTTCCTCCGATTTGGTTTCTGGGGCATTTCA
Organism: Myiozetetes cayanensis; assembly: GCF_022539395.1. Taxonomy (NCBI): domain Eukaryota; kingdom Metazoa; phylum Chordata; class Aves; order Passeriformes; family Tyrannidae; genus Myiozetetes; species Myiozetetes cayanensis. Next base: position 51,886,429 of record NW_026087631.1, on the reverse strand, counting down.
CTTCTGTGGACTAAAATGTCCACAGGAAGGTCCAGAGGCACAAGCTCCAAGGCACACAAGGTGCGTGAAAATAAACGGGGCCATCAGCGGAGCTAATATAACCTCTGAGTCTAAGGGCATACAAAACGGCTCTGAACAGAAAAGGGGCGGGGGAGGGGGGGAGAGGGGGGGAGGATAAAAATAAGAAAAGAGAGCAAAACTTTCATCCCCGGATCGGCCCCTCAGTCGCGGGCCCCTTCCTGTTCCGTGAGCGCGCCAAACCTGCCGCCGCCCTCGCCCGGGCAGGTGCCGCTCAGAGCTGTGTTACCACCTCCTCTTACAGAACTCCTCTTCCTCCACATCACTCTCCGTCACAGAGCCCTCCACGACGGTCTCATCGCTGTCCGAGTCGGTGTCCCCGCCGCGGCCCCGCCGCACCATGGTGAGCTGTCGGCTCTGCCCAGGCACCTCCTCAAGCGGCTGTCCACACTCGCCGGGGGCCGCCATCTTGTGGCGGCGCCTCGCTGCCCCTCGGGCGGCCCCGGGCGCACAGCGTTCCTGGAGCCGCAGAGTTCAAACATACACCGTGCTGTGTGCCGGCAAAAAGGCTCACTTCTGCGCGTTTGTGCACTCCTGATGCTGACATCTCGAATCAGAAACGCTTATTCGCCCAGAGAGTTACATTGAGCTAGAAGGGGGTTGTAAAACAGGGTCTGGCCTTATCAGTGAGAGGCCTCAGAGCCTCAAAGGAAGGCCCCTGAATGAAGGACCAGCTGGGCTTTTATTGTATAGTCTGGGGTCTTAGAATCATAGAATGATAAGGGGTCCTTAAAGATCATCTAGTCCCAACCCCCAGTGGCAAGGACCCTTAGCCCAGGTTGCTCAAGGCCTTATCTAGCACATTGCCAGTGCTAGGGCATCCACAACCTCCCTGGGCAACCTGTCGCATTGTCTAATTCTTCCCAATATCTAACCTAAATTTCTTCTCTTTTAGTTTATACTCATTACTCCTTGTCCTATTGCTACAGTTCCTGACTAAATGTTCCTGTTGAGTTGTTGGCTCCTGCTGAGTCTCTTGTCACCTGGTGTGTTTCTGGTCACCTGGCTGGCACCACAGGTCTCCGTGCCCTTTGTAAAGGAAGGGATCTGTGCCAGTTCATGGCCTCTTGAGTCTGGCAGTCAGCTGTCAAAGATTGCAACCACTCACTCACAGACCAATGACTCAAGAAACTCGCCAACTTGAAAGAAGAGAAAGACTGAGCATGAGAAGCAAGAGAATCATTTAACCAAGATATGCTAGACTATTAATTAATAAGCAAATGAAGTAACTTGTAACCAATGAACTGTGACTTCTTTGTTTTCTAAAATATGTATATAGTGTAAAATTTTGAGAAAATTCCACCCTGCACAGAATAAACAATGTCTCTTTTCTAAACAAGGTCCTGTTTGGAGTCCCTAAATCAGCAGCACTTCCCCGGACATGGTTAAGTAGCTAACTTCACCTGCTGTCCTGAGCACAATGAACAATTCATGTGCTCATGAGTGGGAACGTGTTTGAGATAACCAAATTATTAGTTGACAATACTTTCACAGTATTTGCAGTAGCACTCTTCAGTGATCGTCCCTGAATCACAACATTTTCCTCAAGCAGAGCTGCTCTGCCTCCGCTTTACCTGCCATCTGCTTGGCAGTGGAGCAGTGCTGCTCCCATGGCCTCTGCCAGGGCTGGGCTGCAAGCAGTCCACCACAAAGCGCTACAGATGTGAGAATTTGATGTCAGCACGTGTGGTGTTGCACAGACTTCAAACCCCAAATCACCGCAGTGACTCCTGCTGCCAGTGAACTTCATGATAAAATTAGCATTTTTAGTACTCGCCAAAATGTGTTCATGGAAAATGTGGAAAACAGAGCTAAGATACTAAGGATCGTCTTAAATTAGATATCGTTTGCACATAATTTTTGAATCTGCGTACAAATTGTTATTGTGCCTTGGCTTAGTCATATCTGTATGCAATTATAGCAATTGCTGTGCATATTATCAAGTGAGTCCAGAAATCTCACTGGTAACACTTTACAGTTTTCAGCTAATGAAGGTGAGATACTGGAGAAAACGTGTTAAGAAAAGTGGTGTCAGGAAAGATGGGTACACAGTAGTATTACTAAGATATATAAGTATTGCACTGAAGATGAGACCAAAGAGGGCATCTTGAGCTTGCGTGAATGATTTCGTCACTGATAACTACTCTGGGTGGAGTTCTTAGGAAACATTTTCATAAGTGCTTCCTTTTTTGAGGAACACACTAATGCTTCACAGGACAGCACCATGCGTTGCTACTAGAAATATTTCCAAATGAGGTGCCACACATAAGAAGCAGCTTCGGGAATGCTGGAGCGTGGATCATCCGCTACAAAACCCTTTTTATTTGAACGTGTTAGCCCGCAAGCTCAGCCCCAGAAACATAACGGCAGTGCCAGCCTGGAATGTTGTCTTGCAGCGACCATAGCGTGTCACACCCGACTTGGTGTCCAAAGAGAATCACAAAATTATTGGGTCTGGGAGGGACCTCTGGAGACCATTTAGTCCAACCCCCCCTGCCAAGGCAGGTTACATAAGAATGCATCCAGGTGAGTCTCTGAAAACCTCCCAACACTTCATGAATCAAAAAACTGCACTTTCTCTCTGGCCGAAAGACACAAATACAAATACACTGCATTTTTTGTTTTTTCTTTTTTCCCCGAAAAAAGGGTCACCGCTGCTTCCCACAAGCAGGAGCTGGGCATTTCTGCACGGCCTGTTCGTGCCCGGTCCCAGCGCGGTGCCCCTGCGGTTCCAGGGCCGCGGGGGGGGCCGGGCCGCTCCCGCTGTGCGGTCGGTGAGGGGCGGGCCGGGCAGCGCCGCCCCCGCCCCACGGGCCATGCAAATGAGCCGCCGCGGCCACCCAATGAGAAGGCGCGGAGCGGGCAGCGCGGCGGCCCATTGGCGGGCGGCCCATGGCGCGATGGCGTGTTCGCTGCTCCTGATGGCGCGTGGGGCCGCGCGCCGCTGGCCGGGCCGTTGCCGCGGCGACGCGGAGGGTGACGCGCGGAGGGCGGGGCGTGGCGCGCGCTCGCCATTGGCCGCGCGATCGGGCGATGGCGGCGCCGGCGTGTCCTTGCGCGGCGGGGCGGGGCGGGGCGGGGCGGCGCGGCGGGAGGGGGCATCGGGCGGGACGCGGCGAGCGGGCACTGCGGCGGGAGAGCGGCCAGCGGGAGGCGGGCATCGCGGAGCGGGCGGCGCGGCGCGGCGGTGAGTCGGGCCGGCGGGGCCGTGAGCGCGGGGCCGCCACACGGGCGGGCTGCGGCTGCGGGACGAGAGCGGGCAGGTGGCGGCGGCTTGGGACAGGGAGGGCACCGTCGCCATCTCCGGCCGTCGGGAGCGGCGGCCGCGCCGCCTCGCCGCCGCCCTCGGCGGTGTGCGGGGCGTCCCGGGACCACCTTGGCGCCCGCGGGCTGCGGGGCTGATCCGCCGGCTCTTGCCTGGTTGCTGCAGCTCCGGGCCTGGAGGGGCTGCCTTGGGCGCCGTGAGAGCCGAAAGGTCTGCGGCGGTGCGGCAGGGCCTGCGCTGTGTGTGCCGTTCAGGTGAGCGCCGCACAGCTGCTCGCTCGGCTGCTCTTGCCGCTGGGCTCCTGTAGCTGCTGCTGAGTCAGCCCGCAAGAGATGGGAAATTTGTGCTGACCTCACTGATGGTGTTGCAGGGGGCTGCTCTGAGCTTAGAGCTGGGTGACAAACCTTGGGTGTTTAACAAACTAGTCGCACAGTTACGGGCTATGTAATTGCTCTGAAGCATTACATACAACCGATCTAGTTTGCTTTTTACATCCCGGTTTGGAGGAGTTGCAGCTGGGTTTTGTTTGTATTTTGTATTCTGTTTTGATTCCCAGGTCGAAAACAGGCAAGCAGAATTTATAAAGCACCCTTTTTGAACCACCATTTTGAAACCTAGCAGAATTATTTCAGTTTTAAATTTTGGCTTTATATTTAACGTTATGTTTTGCTAATTTCAAGCTGTGAGTCAGTGTAACTGTATAAATATTTCAAACAGAAATAATGAGTTCTTGTTATGCATTGACTTTTTTTTTACAGCACTCCAATGCAGAATCAGTGTGTGCGATGAATATTTTCTAGAAAAGTCAACTGCATAGCAAAAACTGCTGTGCACTTCAGACAGGATAAACAAACATGAAAACTTCAAAAAATCCTTTTAGGTTAGGAGTTATTATCACTCAGTTAACCCCAAGCCATGAGGCATCCTGTATTTCATAGCAGCCATTCAATAAAAATCTAAGATATTATGGATAATTATTTTCATAAATTAATTTATGCACTTTTTTCCTCTGATTTACTATTTTTGTGTAGAAATGTGACTAATAATTTCTGAAAAAAGATTTTGAAATCCTTCTAGCCCTACTAATTTATTTATCTTTTGATGGCCAGATAATCATTCCAACTTGCAGAATTAATTGTATTAGCTGTACTACTAGTTTCAGGACTAGTAGGACTCTGTAAAAGTCGTGTAGTAACTACTAGTTCTGATTTTCCTGAAACAGATATTCAAAAGTATTTATATTTGCAAAGAACGTTGTTTTGCTTTTCTTATTTGTTATTTTGAAATATTCAGCACTGAGGTATTTCTCTGGTAATGTTTTTCTAGTTTAAAAATACCTTCTGCTGAGGAAAAATTATAATACCATTCAGCTACAGCTTGGTGGGAACATAAATGTACAAACCAGAGTGTAGATTATATTACAGAGGGAAAAAGAAGGGATAACTACGTTATAAAAGAGGTATTTGCTTTTGGTTTTTAGTTTTATTCTTAAAAGCTTTCTCTCAGGAAATGAAATAATTTGTTCATAAAGAAGGCAATCCTCTCAGTCATTTTCTCCATTTGGTTCCATGAAGCACAAACATCTGTCACACCTTCACTGTGGAAGGATAAAGAGAAATAGATCAGTGCTGTTGTTGTTCATGTGATTGAGATTGGCACTGGTAGGAAACCAAGATGGTTCTGCTATCTTCAGGAACACTTAACCAGATAGTTTTGCCCTACCTGTTATTTTCATCATTGAATGGCAGCTTCATTTTTGATGTCCAAGCAAAAGAAATAATACTAGAAGCCCAATGGATGGATTGTTACTTTTAAAGCAACGCAAAGAGATTTTTTTAAATCCACTTTCAAATGGCAGTGTGTACAGCCCTCAATCCTCTATGGAAATTTTTACATGCTAAGTTGGTACATGTAAATACTGAATTATAGATTGTCTCTATTAACCAGGCTACTATTAAGCATTTTTTGAACTTTATAATACAGTTTTGCAAGGTGTTGTTTTTGTGTAATGAGAAAAGGAAAGTCCAGTTATTAATGCATTTAAGAGAGAATTTTATCGCATTTTGTTTCTTTCATAAAGTTACATAAAGCTACAACACACAGCAAATAGACCAGGAGAGGGTCTGAAGGATGTGAAGAATGCCCATGTTCTTAGTTCCGTGAAAGACAGTTGTGAGAATTTCTGGCAAATGTTTGTCATTTGCTGGAAGCAAAGGGATGATGAAATGCATCGGTAACCTGGGAATTAGTTATGGGTAGAAGATAACTGTCACAGAATACTATATGTGAGGACTTGCATGCTTGAGGTGAAGAAGGAACATTTTTTTTAATGTAATTAATTTGTGTCACAGAATAATATTAAACAGAAAGTAGAGAAGATGCAACCAGAGAGATAATGTTGCAATTCCTGATGCTGAGCATTACCAGTAATGATTAGTTGGTAATTTCTATGGTTCAGCAGTATTTTTGATAGGAAGAATGAATATAAAGAAGCAACAGAATTTGGTGAGTGCTTATATAGTAAAAACAAGAAGTTAAGTGAAAGCTGTATGAGAATTGTGCGATACTGAGAAATGTGGGAGTACTGGGGACTTTCCAGCAAGACCTTGAAGAAACAGGGGAGATGTGTATTTAAAAAAAAAGGTTGAGAAGGCAGGAGCAGATTGTATTATATTTTGGAATCTTAGAAGTAGATTAGTTTTACATGGAAGGTTGAAAGGTGAAGATTACTTTCCTCACTCATCTGTTACTTAAGCAGTTTTGCTTTTTTTTTCTTGGAAGATGACTTGCAGGAATATGTAAAGCTCTGTCTTTTCACCGAATCTCAGACTTTCTAACATACAGAATATGCCTTTGTTGCAGGGTTGCTAAGTATAGAAGAACAGTCTTGAAAATGTTGTCCAGACTATTCCGAATGCATGGCCTTTTCGTAGCCTCTCATCCATGGGAAGTCATTGTGGGAACAGTGACTCTCACCATCTGTATGATGTCCATGAAGATGTTCACTGGGAATGATAAGATCTGTGGCTGGAATTATGAATGCCCCAAACTCGAAGAAGTAAGTATTTAAATTAATTTTGTTGTACTTGGTGTTAATCAGTAGATCTAGGGTTTTCTGTAGAATAAGATCACGGTGTAATGTATTAGGAGTAAAGTACCTATGTAGAAGCTTCCTTATTGCCTTATTTTTTCATAGTGGACATTAAAGCGGTATGCAAACAGTGATGCACTACGGATGGGTTTCATTAAATCTAACATTCAGCTGCACAGTGTCTAGTGAACAAGGATTTTCATATTTTAATTTTTTTAAGACAAGACTATCAGTGATACTTCATTTTTAGTGCAGCTTCCCAAGGGATTCTTTTATTACTGAAACTTAGCAAGTTACTCCTTAGTGTAAAAGCTAACTAAATTGCTTTGTATTTCAAACAGGATGTTCTGAGCAGTGACATCATCATCCTGACAATCACACGCTGTATAGCAATCCTTTATATATATTTCCAGTTCCAGAACCTAAGGCAGCTTGGATCAAAATACATTTTAGGTACCGTGTCTGATTTTTATATTTTCTATATGCATTTTAATTATTTATGGGAGTTTTTTACATAAATTGTTAACAAATATTAACACTTTAATCCTTATGTTCAAAACAGCATTATTTCAATTATTTGTTACACAGAAGATGTGGGTTTTTTTAATGAAAGGTGGTAGGATTATGTAAACGCTGGAAATTTAGTTCTTAAAATAACTGTTTATTGTGTGAAACACTTAAAGTTATAGAGCTGTTTAAGCCAGTTTTAATTTTGCTTAAAATAAATTGAAAAGATTTATCTCTGAGTCTTACTTTGAATGCCGTAAAAGTTTTAGTTTTAAATATCTATAAAAATAGTATGTACTTCAGTTTGTATCTTGACTGCTGTTAATACACTTTGAGAGACAAGAATTCTCATGCATTTGTCATTATTGATCTAAAGGTGTGGTTTTTCTTTTCCCTTTTTTTTCCCCTCCTCCCAGTATAAATATATACACACAAAAAATTCTCTGTTCTCTTGTTTTTTAAAGGTATCGCTGGCCTCTTCACAATCTTCTCAAGTTTTGTTTTTAGTACAGTGGTAATTCACTTCTTGGATAAAGAACTGACGGGTTTAAAGTAAGTAATGAATTATTATTCTTGATTTTTTGCTTCTTTTTGCCTGTAGAATAAACCTTGAAGTTTAACATATACCTCTTTTTTTCTTTTCAGTGAAGCTTTACCATTCTTCCTGCTCCTGATTGATTTGTCAAGAGCAAGTGCATTAGCTAAATTTGCACTCAGTTCCAACTCACAGGTCAGGGGGCTTCTTCTTGAGGGTTTCGTTTGTTGGTTGATGTTTTACTTTGTTGTTGCATTTTTTGTTTTGTGATGGAGATTTTGAATTTAATGATCATAACTGAACATTATCCCATGGCTGGGGGTTAGAACTAGATGATCTTCAGGACCCCTTCCAAGCCGAACCATTTTATAATTATGTATGAATAATCCAGGTGGAGAGACATACAGGCAGATACTGTCTTGGTGATATATAAATGTCAAAAATCAGATTTTGTCCAGATTCTGTGTTCTCTTGTCTTCCAGTCAGATCAATGTTTTAAGTGAGTAGTAACGCTGTTTAAATTAGTGTGCACAGTCATGTGCACTAAGTTAATTGTAAAGTATGAATATGACTATAAAATCAGAACTTAAACCAGCAGTGCTTACAGCTCTTCTAAGAAGGCTAGAATTCCTAGGCCAAAGTCTTCCCTGGAACAGTTACAGATAGAAAAAAAGTTAATTTCTAGGGCTCAGGAATAGTAGATAAAGAGACATCTAATTTTACAGTGCTGCTACTGGAAAAAGCATATTTCTAGACCAAATATTAGCAGAACAAATGGAGCATATGTGCAGACAGGAACATTCATGCCCTAGTGCATTTAACCCAGCACAGTAGGAGAGATTGACACGATACTTTGTTTGTTATACCTAGTAATGTTTTTTTTCCTGATAGTCTTAAGTTCTGAAGTAAAAGTATATTTAGTTCAATTAATTTATACTTACAGAATACTCTACATGGTCTTTGAGCATACTAATTGTGACAAAATATTGTCCATTTTAATGTAGTGTATATTATGCTGCGCATTTTCTATATATGCAATATTGTTATAGTGTGTTGTATATTGTTTGATGATAATTGAAAGTACAGAATTGTTTTACTGATTTTCAAGAAAATATTTCACAGGTATGTTTTTCCTACAGTTTTCTCCTCTTCTCACCCCAGAAACAACATACCAGAAAAAAAGCAGCAAACTCCAGAGTTTGCCATGCCTGCCTGCTGGAGGAAATCCCTTTCCCCCCAGGCAAAATTTTATGGTTTTTGTGTGCTCTTTTCTATCAGCAAAGTCTAGAGAGTTAAATAATAATAAAGTAATAGTAGTTAGGGTACAGATATGCGGTTGCAAGAAATCTTGAAATGCCGTGAAACACAAGTGAAGTCTGGTTTATGTCTTAAAAAGTAGACTTCTTGTTCTGAATTTAGTGCAGAGTCTCTGCCTCATCAGTATTCTAAGCCCCGATAACACTGATGGGCAAAGGTAGACAAATTAATCAAAATTAAATAACCTGTGAATAAAAACTGTCGAAGTATGTTAACTTAGAAGAAATAGAATACATGGTGTGCTTTCTCATTAAAGTTCATTTTCAATATATGTTTTACTCAGTTTACTGATCATATTATGTTATAAACTTAATTTGCTATTTGTCTTCATTTTAATGGACAGAAATTTTTCTTTCTAGGATGAAGTAAGAGAAAATATTTCACGGGGGATGGCAATTTTAGGCCCTACATTTACACTGGATGCACTTGTGGAGTGTCTTGTAATTGGTGTTGGTACGATGTCAGGTGAGCCATATAGTCTAAAAGGTCAAATATTTTCAGTTAAAAAAGACTATTTGAGAGACATTGAGATATTAAGAGTTTTACATCATTGATGTTACCCATGAGAGTGGAGTGACCTAATGTCTTTATTTACCTTCCTAATTAGCCTATTTTACTAGTTTCTTGGAAGTATGAATAATATGTACATGTTGAACCAAAGTTTAAAATACAGATAATGGTCTTCTGTGACCATGGTGCAGCAGGAATAGACCTCTCTGCAGCTGCTTTCATAAAAATTAATATCTTCCCTGCTAAAATTGAGTCTTGGGCATTCTTAAAAAGGAGCTGCATTTTTCATACATGCATAGAATATTTCATATTCTTGCAAAAAATGAGTCTGGAGATTACTCCAGGTGAGGAAGGTTATTCTAGTTCAGTTAAAAATAACAAATCTTTACTATTTGACTGGGGTTTTTTTCCCACCTATTCTATGTCCTGTCACTACATGCCCTTGTGAAAAGTCCCTCTCTAGTTCTCTTGTAGGCCACAGTACCTACTGGAGGTGCTGTAAGGTCTCCCTGGAGCCTTCTTTTCTCCAGGCTGAACAACCAACCTCAGTTCTCTCAGCCTGTCCTCAGGAGAGGTGTTATCCAGCCTTTGGATCAACTTAGTGGCTCTTTTCTGGACTTGTCCGAGCAGGTCCATGTTCTTGTCATGGTGGGGGCAGCAGAGCTGGATGCAGCACTCCAGGTGGGGTTTTAGGAGACTGGAGTAGAGGGACAAAATCCCTTCCCTCAACCTTCTGGCTGTGCTGCTTTTGATGCAACCCAGGATATGGTTGGCATTCTAGGCAGCACACAAACACTGTGATCTTCATCAGGTCTGTGTGCAGTAGCAGTTGGTTTTCTCTTAAAAAAAGAATAGTTAAATGTAATTAGCAAAGGACTTTCACATGAAAATAACTAAATTCTTTGTAAAATAAATGGAAGTTAAGACTAAAGTGGGGTTTTGCTTGTATATTTATTTGTTGTTTTTAATGTGGCTTTGTTTGGGTTTTTTCCCACCTGTCTCACATACCTTAAAGATATCTTCCAAAACACTTGCTCTGCAAATTTTGGATCTTTCAGGGTATTGTGTGTTACTAGTTCTCTTGTTTACATCTTAGGGAAAAAACCCCATTTTGATGTTGCATATAGTTGATTTTGTGCTGTTAGCACTTTCATCTTTACTAAGGCAGTTCTGTAGTGCATGTGCAGCATGGCTGTCTTTTTCTGGATACCAGACTTGTGAAAGAGTAGGCAGTGTATATCCTGTTTCGTATTGCCTGAACACTTAATTGGCCATCTTTCAGAAAGACTTAAATACATAATGTTAGCTACTTGTTCTTTGCTTAGGTAAGTAAGGAGTTTCAAGCTTTTAGTGTGAAGCTTTAAAATCTTGGTGAAATTTATTTGTATTCATTTAGAATGACACCATAAAATAGAGTTTTCTGTCAATACAAAAGCATATATTGTGCTTAGAATAAGCCAGTGCACAATGACTAGGGCTTAATGTGCTTGTTTTTTATTAATCTAGACAATTCCTTTTGTAATCTGCAGTGTCAGTTTAGTGATTTCTTTCTTAGTTCTGCGGCATGTCTTCAATATAGCCCATTGCATAATCAAACGTAAAAAATGTCTTTTTATTTAGGTGTGCGGCAACTTGAAATTATGTGCTGCTTTGGCTGTATGTCTGTTCTTGCCAACTACTTTGTCTTCATGACCTTCTTTCCAGCCTGTGTGTCCTTGGTATTGGAGGTAAGACCAACTTCAAGACAACATCAAGCTTAGTATTCAGCCGCTGTGCTTCTTATAGGCTGTACATTTCATCACAGAGTTACATGACAGCATGTTTGTCTTCCTTCACTGGTGAACTGAAGACAGTAACTTGTAAATGTCACTGTAAATGCGTCACACTCAATAGTAGGAGTTCTGATCTGAAGCAAGAGTAAACAAATTACTTAATTACAATAATTAATTGTAAATTTTTGTCCAGGGTTTTTCACTATTGAAAGTCTAACATCGTTTGGATGGTAGACTATAGTCTGACTCTTTTGTCAGTAATTTCTCAATGATCAAATAAAAGTGCAATCCTGAAGCTTATTTGTTGGTTCTTGTAATACGTACTATATATGACGCATTTTTAACTTATGTTATATTTTGTAGCTTTCAAGAGAGAGTCGTGAAGGGCGCCCTATATGGCAGCTCAGCCATTTTGCTCGTGTTCTGGAAGAAGAAGAGAATAAACCAAATCCTGTAACACAGAGGGTCAAAATGATTATGGTTTGTAGCAATTTTGCACCTGTGGTTATGGAATCAGTGAGGTGTTCCGGTACAATGAATCAAGCTTTTGTCTCCTATAGACTTGTATTCTGCATCCCATTAGTTTGATTTATGGTGGTAGTTTTTAATTACTTCTCCTGTATCTACACCTATCATTTTCCTTCCTATGACATTTCTGTTCCAAACATGTGGGGCTTTTTATGTGTACAATTCCCTCCCTCTTACCCCTGCAGTATCCTCGGATTCCTCTGCTTATTTCTTGAGCAAGGGGAAGAGTGTGGGTGGGACACATCCAAAGGTACTGTACAACAGTAGGCCAAAAAGGGTGTTAATGAGAGGTGTGGAAAATCAGCCATTACCTTCAGACTTTTGAGGCATGGGGGGAAAAAAGGCACCAAAAAAACCCAAATGAAGGAAGGTCAATATTTACTCTTAGAGGGCTAGATACCAAGTTACAGTTGAAAAATTAATACTTGGCTTTTGTTTTTGATACAGTCGCTGGGTTTGGTTCTTGTTCATGCACACAGTCGTTGGATAGCAGAACCAGCTGCTCAAAACAGTACTGGAGAAAATGCAGTGGGATTGGATGAGAATACACCAAAGAGAATTGAACCTAATGTTTCCCTATGGCAGTTCTACCTTTCTCGGTGGGTGACTTCACAGAGTGTGTTTCCATGTTTGGGGTGTATCCTCTAATACTGCCAAGCTCATTGTCCTAGAGCATAACCCTGAAAGACTCACAGATCTGACCACTGTAGGACTTCCTGGAACTAGAGATGACATTTCAGAAGAAATACTTCAATAACGTGCCATTTGTCCAACCTCTTTGAAGCAGTCAAGAATATGATTGAGCTGGCTGTCCTGTATGGATCAAAGCATTCTCTTTTCCACTAGCCCTGATACTTTCCAGAGTACACTAGAAAATAAATTTTCTAACTGCACTAGGGTAATTATTTATGCAGAGATTCTGACTATTCGCACCTAAGTGCAAAAGCCATGCCACTGTGGCTTTTCCTTCAGCTCAGCTCAAGTTAGTGGCATGTTTGATTTCCTGTTACTTCTGAAAACAGAACTCTGTTTTAGCTGTTATTTTTTTTTCCCCTCTTAGCAGTTCATCTTGCATCATAGTGGTCATTATTGGTAGAGGATGATAAATGAAACTTTGTATCCCATCATTGGGGGATAGGTGTTACATCAATTTGATGTAGCTGTTAGTGAATCGTTTACAGTATTTTTTCTTACTGAGACTGCTTTTTACCCAGATTTAGGGAACTCTTTAATGACATCTGAAAATTTTTATGTTGTTAATAATACGGAGAATTATTTCTCTAGCCTAACCTAGTGTACTTAGATGTCCTGGTTGAAAATATATATTTTGACTGGGATTTCTGTAGCTGTAAATTATGGTGAAATAATTACTCTTTCTAAAGCAAAGAATGTCAGAATGCTGTTAAAACCAGTGATTTGTATATACTGTGTATTTACTTTCTGATCTGTCTTAGAATGGCCAGTATGGATATTGAGCAAGTAATCACTCTTGGATTAGCCCTTCTCCTTGCTGTCAAATACATTTTCTTTGAGCAAGCAGAGACTGAATCTACCCTCTCACTGAAGAATCCCATAACATCTCCAGTGATGGTCCAGAAAAAGATCCCTGAGAATTGTTGCAGGAAGCAATCTGGACTTCTGAAAAACAATCAGAAATCTAGCACAGTAGAAGAAGCTCTCATTCCCAAAGATGGAAATGGTAGGTAATTCTTACCATTTTGAAATCTGAACCTATTCGTGAATATTAGGAATAAATAGTGAAATCTGTTGTAACATGTTGTATTTAGTACCAAAACTTAAGTATTTTGTAAACCAGAGTTCCTTTCAATTGTCTTTGTGCAGCTGAAGTCATAAAACCTGTATTAGAGTCATCAGCCAAGGCTACATTTGTAGTTGGCAGTTGCAGCCCTGTGGAAACTTCTTCACTTGTTAATGAAAAAGAGGAAGAAATTGAGTTACCTAAAGAGCCACGTTCTATTGAGGAATGTGTTCGTATACTTGGAAATGCACAGGTATGGAAAAATATTTTTTGTCTGTTTTATTTAACCTCTACTGCAATGGCTGATTTAAGAATTCTTAAGAGTTCATTTTCCAGCTTTTGCGTGTTCCCACTAGTGTAATTTTCTGTTACATTAATAACTTGGGGGTGGGTGGGAGTCATGACTAAGACAAAACCCTTTAATGGGTTATTCCACCTTAAGGCAGTTGAGACAGGAAGGAGGAGGGATCGTCCTTCATTGAAGCTTCATCACGTACACGTGTAAGTGGGTATCTGATCACAAGAGTTTTTGATCACATCCTGGCCTACTGTAAAACCTGATGTTGGCAGTTCACTCCTGTAGATGTATTCAGATAATACCGAAGGAAAGTTGTTACCCTTTTTTTGTTTGGAAACATGAAAAAGGATTTTCACCAAGAGAATCTATATTTTCTCTCCCCATCCTTTGTATTTCTAGGAAGGAGCAAAATTTCTAACTGATGCTGAGGTTATCAGCTTAGTTAATGCTAAGCATATTCCTGCATACAAACTGGAAACTCTGATGGAAACTCAGGAGCGAGGTGTGTCCATTCGCAGACAAATGTTATCCAAGAAACTCCCTGAACCTTCGTCTTTGCAATATCTTCCTTATAGGAATTATAATTATTCTTTGGTAAGTAAAAGGTAGACAAGCAAAACTCACTGTAAAACTATTTTTCCAAACACATAAACAAGTCCAGAGGAAAGCCACTAAGTTGATCAGGGGGCTGGAACACCTCTTCTGCAAGGACAGGCTGAGAGAGTTAGAGTTGTTCATCCTGGAAGAGAGAAGACTTTGGCATGACCTTATAATACCTTCCAGTATGAAGGGGGCCCACCTACAACAGAGCTGGAGGGGGACTTTTCACAAGGGCATGTAGTGACAGGACAAGGGGCCTTAAGCTGAAGGAGGGTATATAGTAAGTGTAGATGTTAGGAAGAAATTCTTTATTGTGAGGGTGCTGGACACTGGACTATGTTGCCCAGAGCAGTTGTGTACTCCCCATCTGTGGAGTTGTTCAAGGCCAGGTTGGGTGGGGCTCTATGTAACCTGGTGTAGTGGAAGGTGTCCCAGGAGGGGTTAGAGCTGGATGGTCTTTATGGTCCCTTCCAACTCAAACCAGTCCATGATTCTATGAAGTAAATATGCAGTGATGTATGTGAATTAACAATGAGCTTGGTCAAAACTGATGTAGAAGGAAAAATAAAAGGCAAACATAAGGCACTTCCTTTTACTGCTCTTAATGTTTCTAAACTTAGGGAGGTGGGCAAGTTTTGTAGGTCATCCAAAAAATATTTCCTATTAAAGTATGCAGCTGCTTTATCTCAGAAATGCAGAATTTTACTAATACTGAGCTGCAGTTCAGCTGAATAATACTACTTTGTATCAAGTTAAAATTGAGGATTATTTAAAATTAATAAAACAATATGAGGGTTTTTTTAAATAACATTTAAGACTATAGAAGATTCAATACATCTGCCTACACTTGGATAGTACTATCTGTTGACAGCTGTAGCTGTTAACTTCTTGAGGTGGCAGTTGCTTTATGGGTAGGTTTATGTTTTTTTTACCAAGATACCTTGTTGTAGTCAGGTACATATGCCAGGCATAGTATGTGGTATGCTGTACTGTACCACAGCAGTGTAACCTTAATGATCATTTTGTATGGTTTTTTTAAGGTTATGGGAGCTTGCTGTGAAAACGTGATTGGATATATGCCTATTCCAGTAGGTGTAGCAGGACCACTGCTTTTGGATAACAAAGAGTTTCAGGTGCCAATGGCAACAACAGAAGGATGTCTTGTAGCAAGCACAAATAGAGGATGTAGAGCAATATGTGTAAGTATTGTTTGACTAGAAAAGCTTTCTATGTTATAAAATGTACTTGGGGTTATATAACACATGTTTTTGGCTTCCTAAAATCCAAAGTTTCAGTAATCTTACTGTATTTCCCTTCTGCTTTGGTTTTTAGCTTGGTGGAGGAGCAAGTAGCCGCATTCTGGCAGATGGGATGACTCGAGGACCTGTTGTCAGGCTGCCCACTGCTTGCGAGGCTGCAGAGGTGAAGGTTTGGCTTGAGAGCCCTGAAGGCTTTAAAATAATGAAGGAAGCTTTTGACAGCACAAGTAGGTTAGTGCAATGGCTATTCCAGCTTCATTTCCCAACATAAGACTCCTATGAATGGTAGAAAACTCCTAATTGTTTTTTTTTTTAGTTCTGCAATACAGGAAATAATGTCTTTGTTTTGACTATCCTGTGCAGTGTGTATCTAAGAGAACAAAAGTCACTCTGCCTACCTACCAAAGTTGCAATCAATAAACATCATCCAGTGATAATGGTGAACAACTATATCTTAGCAAAAAATACATTCACACTGTGTAACACTTAGTAGAATATCAGTTTGTCTAATCATTTAAAAAAACTTTGCATAAGCTTGTTCTGATATTTAGTAGCTACTGTGTAAAAAAACCTTCAAAGTTTGGTATTTAGCCTTTCAGATGATATTACTAATATTAATAACTAATCTGTGAGGTTCCAGAGAATACAAGATAAACTAGTGCTAGAACTGAAATGCTAAAAAATGTAAACCAATACTAAAAATAAGTCTGTTTTAAGCCCTGGAGTTTTTTCTAAGGCTTATGATTGCCTGCTTGCTTTAGGAAGATTCAGAGAGAGATTTCCTCACCTGTTCTGTTTCTTGAAAGTGTCAGGCAAGGATAGGACAGGTCTGACACCGTATGTTGGCCAGAACCAACTCATACTGTTGTTTAAATGCAGTATTTCCTGGGTTTTGTGTGACTTGTAAGGCTTACAGTGTTGAAGATAAGCAAGCATTTTACCTTGCAGTAAAATGGACATCAGAATTTCTGGAGGCCTTATTGCTAGTTTATAACAGGTAGACAGATGTTTTAAGGAGTACAAATGAGTTAAATTTGTTAGCACCTCGGAAGTACAGAGGTAAAAAAACATAAAAAGGCAGTGAACTCTTTTATAGTGAATGTTTTTATAGTATTTACCTGAGAAAACACCATCACTGGAGGTGTTAAAGAAACAACTGGATGTTGCACTGGGTGCTGGGGGGTTGAGTTAACAAGGTGGTGCTCTGTAGCAGCTTGGACTCAATGATCTTACAGGTCTTTCCCAACATCAGTAATCCTGTGATTCTGTATTGCAATGATTTGCTGTCATTTTGCCACTTAAAATGAATCTTTTTACTTGAGGATTGTAGGTAATAGTTAAATTTTCTTGCAGGTTTGCCCGCCTGCAGAAACTTCTCATCAGTTTGGCTGGTCGTAACCTTTATATCCGTTTTCAGTCTGGAACAGGGGATGCAATGGGAATGAATATGATTTCAAAAGTAAGGACCAATGCTCTTAAGTATTTTTAATACATGTGTATTTCTTTTAAAAATAAAGATAGCCTTCTAATCTGTAACTAACTGACATCTGAAAGACAAATACGACATAATGCTGTTAGCAGTGGTATTAAATAATAAAAGCATTCATCAAGTGTAGACAAGAAAGGGATGAAAACAAAAAAGTAACTCTGCGTTCTAATTTTTTTAAATTATTTTTTGATACAGGAAGTATTTTTTAATAGGAAGTATTTTTGATGTAGAGAAATTAAGCTAGTTGCTCTGTTGCTTTGAGCAAAAGATTTTATCTAGCAGTAATTAATCTGGTACTGTGTTTATCACTTTCTTGTAAGTACAGGATTAGGAGTGTGGTGAATAGTGGCAGAGTAGTGTTCTCTAGTTTAGTTTGGTTGGTTTTGTTTTTATGCAAACATGAGGAAGAACATGATCCATGGATTTCTGGAATGCCTTGAGGTGTTTGAAGTTGATAGTTTTAGATGTAAATTTTATATGGAATAGGCAATCATAATCATTACATAAGTGGATCTGATCATAAACAAGTCCTAATGTAGCAGATTTCCTCGTCTGATTACCTACTGTAGAGAAGCTCTTTCCACTATCCAAAATTAATTCATTTCATGCCTGTAGTGTTTCACTGGGTTCATGTTGTATCTTCAGTTTGGTACCATATGCCCATGCACCTAGAATATATCCAGGGAGTCCATATATATTGAGAAGAACCAGTTATTTATTCCCCATGTAATTCCCAAAGTGGTTAGAAAAAAGTCGAAATTGTTTGGGGTTTTTTTCTCTCCGGTTTCAAGTTTCTTTGTGAAATTATGTTATTTTTTACCACTGTAACTGATTATCTCGTTAGACTTAATCCAATGTTACTGTTCCTCTGCCCCTGGGTAGCTTATTTTGCAACCATAATGATAAACCTAGACCTGTTTTACTCCTAACAGGGTACTGAAAAAGCACTGGCAAGGCTGAATGAAGAATTTCCTGACCTTCAGGTTATAGCTATTAGTGGTAACTATTGCACAGACAAAAAACCTGCTGCTATAAACTGGATAGAAGGAAGAGGGAAGTCTGTTGTCTGTGAAGCAGTCATTCCAGCCAAGGTTGTTAGAGAGGTAGGTGTCTGCTCTCTTGTTCATAAGAATATGTACATTTTGCAAAACTGCAAAACTTTTGTAATGGGCCTGGATAGTATTAGGTAAGTTTGGGAAGTTTTTCTTTGACCCCCCAGTCCTGTACATTGCTACATTTACTGTGGTAAATTACACTTACATTGAACTGTAATACGTAAGTGTTATTTTTTTTTTGGTCAGTGTTGCAGACTTCGTGCACATCTGTGTTACCACTTCCTTTCCTGATATGCAGGAATATCTTAAATTTTGCTCACAACACTATCTCTTTTGACTGTCTTCGGTCATTTTTATATTAAATTCATTGTAAAGCTCTTACTTGCAGTTTTCAGAGTGCAGTCAGTATAGTGTAAATGTGCCACTTAATTTTATATTACTGTGCGTAATGTTTATTTGCCCATGTAGCACAGTGTTCTCTGTTGGAACTCTTGAGTTTGGCTCCATTTTCTTACACAAAGCAAAATTGAGAAGAATTGAAAGTCTGGAGCAACTTGACAGGAATGTTGCTATTGTGTCATGGTGAATTAATGGAATATTTCTACCAAGTTCATTTTGTTCATTTTATTCTGAATATAAATGAGAATTTGAAATAGAGTAGATAGCTATGAGCTTTTCTTAAAAGCCTGTGCAAGTCCAAACCCTTTGCACTGACTTTTCCATTGTTACTGGAACATCGTGTATTTGAAAGTCTCCTTTGGAGCAAAAATAAAAGTTAGGATAATGATTGAGTCAAATTCCAAATAGAAGCAAACAACGGGTGAGGGCCTATTAACAATAAATGGAGTATTTCAACTCCTGCTTAAGGAATGGGGTAGTCAAAATGTATTTATCGCTCTGTCTAGGTCTTGAAAACCACTACAGAAGCTTTAGTTGAAGTCAATATAAACAAAAATCTGGTGGGGTCTGCAATGGCTGGAAGCATAGGTGGCTACAATGCACATGCAGCAAACATTGTGACAGCCATCTACATTGCCTGTGGTCAGGTAGGTTTGTTCTCCACCAACTCAGATTTTCCTTAGTTCAGTAATTCTCAATCAAACACTTACTCAAGCGTCTCGATTTTTGTTTTGTTTCTCCTTCCTGATCCAAAGGATGCTGCACAGAACGTGGGCAGCTCCAACTGCATCACTCTGATGGAGCGCACTGGTTCCACTAACGAAGACCTGTACATCAGCTGCACAATGCCTTCTATAGAAATAGGGACTGTTGGTGGAGGCACCAACTTGCTCCCACAGCAGGCCTGTTTGCAGGTAAAATTCAGAAAGCTCAGATCAACTTAGCTTCTTAAATTAAAGCTCACACGTGACATACTTGGGCATGGACCCCATGCGGTATAATGGAATAATTTATTACAGTTCTTTCACAGTTTATATAACCCATTACATCAACAGTAAATTCCTGTTAGTAACTTTTCTCTAAATCTACTTTTTAGTTAAGCATTCTCTGTCCATGAAAATGTAGCACTACAGCAGTTTCCCACACAGGACGACACATCTCACCACGTCCGCTTTCATCTTGCCAAGTTTCCCTTAAGTTTCTCCCAGGGTCATAAAATCTTGGTTCCCTACACTTAACTTTCATGTGGTGTCCAAGTAATGTTGCAGGAATGAGGCCCCTTGAAACTTGCTGTATTTTCCATGAAGATTTCAGAATTGTCTAATGAATTGTTTTCATATAGCAGTTTCTAGAGCTTAAGACATTTATAACATTAGGGGGCCTAGTTGATAGGATATAATTAACATATATATATATATATAACATTATATATAACATTAGCTAGTTGATAGGTTATAATTTGGAAATTAATACTGAATTTAGCATAGATTGACAGCATAATATTGCCTGTATTTCTCTCCAGATGTTAGGGGTTCAAGGTGCCAGCCAAGATAACCCTGGTGAAAATGCCCGTCAGCTTGCTAAAATTGTCTGTGCTACAGTGATGGCAGGGGAGTTATCACTAATGGCAGCTCTGGCAGCTGGGCATCTAGTCAAAAGCCACATGATCCACAACAGGTAAAAAATGGAAAAATTCTTGTATTTTGTGCTGCTTTGCCCTTCTCATAAGTACTTGAAATTCAGTGATGATTACATGAATAACTGCAACACATAAGAGCAGTGTAACCTTCTAACTATCTAATTGCTTATCTTACTGTTTTATTAGGTCAAAAATAAATCTACAGGATCTTAAAGGAACCTGCACTAAGAAGGCGGCTTGAGTACTTTAAAATGGCTTTGAAATGAAGAATTTTTCTAGTAACTGACCAGGAGTACAGGGGAAAAAAAACCAAAATCTGTGAAGTTTAGAATGAAGATTGTCTTCAACTCAATGATGTCTGTGTAAGATAAACTAAGAGATCAACAGACTTAGTGAGACTATTTACACCTTTGACCTTCTTCAGTAGTGGTGACTTCATGACCGAAATTCTGTCAGATGTCTTGAACATGGCTTTGGAATTCTTAGTCTTACACATCATTTTCTAAAGGGTCAGTCTCTTAGGTTTTTACAAGTTGAGGTTATTTTGCTTACCAAGGTCCTGGTAATTACTAAGCTGAAAAGTGATATAATGTACTTTGGGTGTATAAAACAACAAAACAAAATAAGTTGGTGTAAACTTGGCTTGAATGCACGAGCCCTTGCCATTTTATTTTCTGGTTACACAAGCATGTTTTTTAAAGTGATGGCAAGCCTAATCACTTTCTGTAAACTCCCAGTTTTAGTTTTGTTCACATGTAAAACAGGTCTTAGGCTATCAGTTTAACTGAATTATACTAGTTTTTTAGAAATCTGTCTATATATATAGTACCTAATTTGCCGCTGCTTCAGCTAAGCAGTGTTCAATATTTTAACTCCACAGTTTAGGTTATTCCTTTATGTAAAACTTGTGATCTGTAAAGTTCTGACTGTTAAATATAATTTGTACTGAAGTAGGGAAAAACAGTGTCTTCAACAGTTTTGTTGCTTTGTTCAGATAGAAAAATGAAAGTGGTAACTCAAAAACAGTTACCTGTCAGACAAGACAGGCACGTAAGCAAATGCAGTTTCTCAAGCTTACTTTGATAGGAGTGCATTCAAACGAGTCAAAAAACAGATGTTTACACTTAGTTTAGAAGAAGTGTCTTTTAGGAATATAAAAACATGTTGTGTACCTTATGTTGGGGATTTTTTTTATACAGTGTCACTTATTCCCCAGGAATAGGTGTGTATTCACTGTTTATGCTAAAGAAAAATGAAGCCAGAAAAATCACACTGTTCTTAACAAAAAAAAAAATTTTAAAAAAGTATGTTGTTTTTATTATGTTTCAGTTCCCTTTTAAACTTTATTTTTGAGGGGGGAGTATTTATTTTAAGAAGAAATCTTACCCTTTTTTCAATGAAAATTACTAATTAAGGAAATTCAATGAAATGACATGTCAGTGTAACAAGCAGTTTTTTAATAAAATACTGTACTTGGACCAGTGAAGCAGTCTCAGGTGTTCTTACTGTAATAAAGAAAACCCAGGTTTATTCTGGTTTGATTCATCTTTGGGAATCTTCCTAAATGCATTGCCCTGTCTTGTTAATTACAGAAGGAAAATTATTGATATGCTTGATTTTTTTTTTTTTTTTACTTTTTTGTTTGTTTGGGATTTTTTGTTGGGGTTTTTTTTGAGTTTTTGTGAATAAATCAGTGGATTGGACTGGGTTTCCTGCAGCATCATTCCTAAAGGGGTGACTAGCAGAGGTGCTCTTCTAATGTGCAAATTTGATGTAAATCATGGGTTGCTTTGTAGTGCTTCAACACATTAATATCCATTGTAATGAGCTCATAAAGCTAATGTGCAAGCATGAAGCCATACTACATGCTAGATATGTTATGATGGCATGTAAATGTTAAATACCATGAATGTTTATCTTCTTGCAGTTTGTTGCTAATAGCTACTATTTTTATTTAAGGAAAGCTGGAAATACTCTGTTTCTATGTTTATTCAGTGATCTTATTTAAAGTAACACTGTTCTGTCAATAAATGGTGGTTCAGTGTTCATTTTGGTGGATTTAACTGACATTCTCTCTTGCAGAATTAACTTTTTGTATTATTACTAAATTGTGTACATTTTGGTACAGAACTACTTTTTCAGTGTCAGTAAAACCATGGAAAAGACATTGGCTTACTTGTGATATTTTAAGCTTACTCAACTCACCTTACACACTAGAAAAATTCCCAATAAAATAAATAGCCATTATTTAAACCTGCATTACCACAACAACTAGCCCCTTAATCAACCTTCTTCTAAACCAACTACAAAGCTGACATAACCCACAATTACCCCACTTCATTTCATAAACCCCTAACACAACCACCCTAAGAACCTACCACAATCAGAGAAAAAGGAACTAAAGCTTTATCACCAACTCCCAAAGCTGACATTTTAATTAAACTATTCTCTGAATTACATTCCCCCCTAAACAGCCCGAATTGCCCCTCAAGACAACCCCCACACAAGCTCCAAAACCACAAAGTTAATAACAGACCTCAACCTGCAACTAAAAACTGCCCCGCCCCTCAAAAATAAAATATAGCTACCCCATCAAAATCCAATCGAACAGAAGATACCCCCTCACAATCCACCGTACTTACCCCAACCAATCAGCCCCTGGGCAACCCAACAACAAACATCCCACCAGCCAATACCAAAATCAGTGCTACCCTATACCCTACAACTCAACGATCCCCTCAAGCTTCGGGAAAAGGATCAGCCACTAACAACACTGAGTAAACAAACAACCAATATCCCACCCAAATACACTAAAAACAATACGAGACAAAAGACACCCCTAAACTCACCAGCCACCCACACCCTACAACAGACCCCAACACCAACCCTACTACATGATAAGGAGAGGGATTGGAAGCCACTGCCAATCCACCTAAAATAAAACACATACTTAAAAAACCCCATAAAATATGTCATAAAATTCTTAACTTGGCCTCTCTCCAAGACCTATGGCCTGAAAAACCACCGTTGTAAATTCAACTATAAGAACCCACCTTTAAACAAACTCCCAACCCAACATAACTGGTGCGCAACTGCGTGGACATCGCCACGTCCAACAACCTGACGGACTTCCTGGTGGAGATGGGCTTCCGCATGGACCACGAGTTCGTGGCCAAGGGGCACGTGTTCCGCAAGGGCATCATGAAGATCGTGGTGTACAAGATCTTCCGCATCCTGATGCCCGGAAACACTGAGAGCATCGAGCCGCTCTCCCTGTCCTACTTGGTGGAGCTCAACGTGGTCGCACCAGCGGGGCAGGACGTGGTCTCTGATGACATGAGGAACTTTGCTGAGCAGCTGAAACCTCTGGTGCACCTGGAGAAGATTGACCCCAAAAGACTGATGTGATTGCAGTCTGGGCGGTTAAGGTACTCGTTTTGCAAGGGTTCCAGAAAAGGGTGTTTTTCTAAAAAGCTTTTTGAGGGCAAATCAAAACGGGGAGAGGGGAATAAAGGACTACATACCAGTTCTGTCCCTTGCAATTACTAAATGTTTTTTCCCTTCATTAGTGGATATGAACAAAAGTGGAGACATTAATACCATTAAAAAAAAAAAATTAAATGTTAATATTGGTAGTTCTCCTGCTGGGAAGTTTTCCTGTTAGAAAGCCTATTTCCTAACAATACCAGAGGCAAAAGTTACTATTTCAAACATGTCATTAAGTTTAGGGAACTGAATCATGCTCATTCCCCTGCATACGCCACAGTAGAGTGTTTCAACATCACTGCAATTTTGTGTTCAATTTCAGTACAAGAAACAGTCTTACACTGTTTGTTTTGTGTCCTTGGAAAAACCAAACCAGGTATCTGGAATGAAATTTCTGGAGCTGCTGTGACTTAAATGCTGTACTATTACAGCAATTGATACAGTTTCCCAAATATTTTAAAACCTTAAGAGAAAAAACAGTAAAAATACTGTGTTTGGTAATGCTTTGCTTCTCTGTTTATCTAGATTACCTCCTCTCTCCTCTGTGTCCTGAATCTACTGGTATTTACAATTCCTTGTAACACAACAGTCCCTTCCTGCTGCCTGGTGTGGAAGCTCTGGAGCTGTGAGGCTGCAAGCACTGCAGCCGCAGCTGCCTCTAACCACACACTTTTTGCCCACTTTGATTTCCCTCAGCTGGTGTAAGGCCCCACCAGTGAACAGCGTGTTACTGAATTTCCGTGACAGAGGGAGCGGCTCCTGTGCCTGTGGCACAGGGATGTACAACAACATTGCTGCACTCTGAGCACAGCTGTGATTCCAGGAGATGGGATGGGGCCCTGCCAGCACGGGTGTTCTGGGAGGCGCTCTGTTTCCCAGAAGAGAGCATGGCTGGGAGACTACTTGCTTTCTTATAGGAGCATGCAAGTATATCTGGGTTCTGGGTGTGTCTGTGCACAGACACTGTTAGGACGGTTTCCATCCTTGGCATAACCCTTGTTCATAAGGTGAATACAGCTGTGGTAGGTGGGCTGTCCTCCCACTTCTCCCAGCTGTCTTCTGGGGTGCTGTGAGAGCTGTTACTGCTGCTCATAGTGCTTTTTGGGTACCTTATAATCTCTGTCTCTCTTGGGACACTGCTTACCATTTTTAGGGTGTTATCCTCCTTGGTGAGGTAAGGTTTACACTGCACAGTGCTACCTGCTGAAACAAGATGGTGGTCTGGGATCCTCTGTGTTTTCTCAGGGGAAGCTTGTACTCCTCTCAGCTCCACCTAGCCTTACACACAACACAATGGCAGTGCTCTGCATCCAGTGCCACTCTTAGTACTGACAATTACCTTCTCTTCCTGCCCAGAGATGACTGCTGGCCCCAGGCTCACCTTGTTTACTAGCCTGTGGGAAGGAGAAGCCCTGCCTCCAAAGCTAACCTGATCTCTACAGACCTCCAGGGCTTCTGCAGATTACCCAGTGATTCATCTTCACCACCAGTTTATCTTCAGTCTTCTTTTAGAGGACTCTAGGGGTTTTAGCCCCAGCTACCATAGGTTCCTCCCATTTCATTCCCACTAAGGCACAGGCTATCTAGAAAAACATGGTGGGTTGACCCAGCTGTTGCTCACCCCCATCCCAGCAGGACAGGGGAGAGCATCAGAAGGGCAAAAGTGAGAAAACTCATAGATTGAGATAGAGACTGTTTAATAGGAAAATGAAGCTGCACATGCAAAGAAAAATGAAGAGTTTATTCAGTACTCCTCATCAGCAGGCAGACCCTCCACACACCATCAGTTTCTTGGTAGGACAAATGCCATAAACACGAACGTTCCCCCCTTCTCATTTTTTTCAGAGCTTTTAGTGTAGGGCTGGGCACAATGCCATAGGGTATGGAATATCTCAGTCGTCAGTTAGGATCAGATGTGACCCCCTGTGTTCCTTCACAGCCTCTAGCCCATCTGCAGCCCTACTCACAGGCAATGGGTGCAGCGGAAAGAAGCACAAAAAAGAAAACTTTGATGCTGGGCAAACCCTGCTCAGCAACAACCAAAATGCTGCTGAGTAATCAGCACTGTTAGTCACATCTAGAACACAGCCTCATACAGGCTGCTATGGAGACAACTAATTCTACCCCAGCCACAGCCTGTACAAAAATAGAAAATATAAATCCTGGCACTAGTATCCACAACAACTGAGATCCACAACAGCCAAGTAAAGACCAGCTCTTAGAATCACAGAGTGGTTTGGGTTGGAAGGGACCTTAAAGATCATCTAATTCCAACTGTAACCTAACACTGTCAATTACACAGACTGAGGAAGCATCAGCCTAACCGACCTGATGGTTCTTTCTTCCCATCATGTGGCCTATAGGTGGCACACAGCGAAGACATAATTATGCAGCTTTCCTCCTGTCCCTGTATCCTCCTGTAGGCCTCTCCCATAGACACAATGCACTAGTCACAGCCTGGGTGTCAGCAGGAGCCAGCTGTTTTTCCCTGCTCCTTGCAGCTCATACTAGGCAGCAGTAGCAGAATGGAAAACACTTACTTTTTTATCAACCACCAGAAACATAAGTTCAGGTTGCTCAAAGCCCCATCCAACCTGGCCTTGAACACTTTCATCTGCTACTTCTCTCTCCCAGTATCTGAGCAGCCTCACAGTAAATAATTTCTCCCTTACCCGCTTTATTCTTCTGGATAAGAATTCTACAAGAACTTTCACAAGTAACTGTAACACCAGGATGAAATGAACCGTGCCATATAAATTAAGCCAATTACCAGTCTCTCCTAGGACCACTGAGTGAAGGACCAGACTTAGGCAAGTCTACCATGCTCAATGCAAGTCTAAACGCACAGGTTTGTAACTTCTAGCTCTCCACTGGTTTGCCAAATTGCTTTCCTACTTCCCCTTAACAAACCATTGGTCTCCAAGAGCAGGTGGAAGTCAATCCTGTAGTGTGTGTATGCCATAGGCTGCCATCATCGATCCACAATCTCAGAAGTGTGTTCTTCCAAGGATGCAGTCACCACTTAAAGCTGCCTTGGAAATCTTCACCCTCAAAACTACTGGGTGATACTGCAACAGTCCTCTGCCCAGTACTGATTGCTCCAACAGTGTTTTGCCCACAACCCACACCCAGCCAAAGCCTCCTTTATACCCTGTCCAAGGGTGCACGTGCTGCCAAGGGTAAAAACTCTTTGAAAAAGGTACTTGGAACAAGCCATGTACCAGTGTAATAGTACACAGAGTAGTCCAGCTCACTCTTCTTCTTTTCTGTATGAGAGCTGGTGTAGCTCTGAGTGAGCTAGTCCAGTTTAACAACTCTAAAAGTTAAAGTAAGTTCTACTTTTGTGAATATTGGGAAAATGAGCAGGTCTATGAGGGGCACACTGCTGTTCGGCTAAACAGAATTGTACTTTTTGAGCAATAATCTTGGTTTTCCCATATGAAAATTGTTTCAGGGTTAGTAAGTCTAAAGGGTTGAACATTCCCTAAATAAATGTTCTCACAGTAGTTTCTTTTAATATTTAACAATGCCCCCTACACTAACCATTTAAAATCCAGGGAATAGAGTCACATGGTATAGAAAACTACATGCAACTTCAGTTTTTGCTTTGGTGATACAAATTTAGGAACAGGGCCAAGTCCGGAAGCCACCAGGCTGGCCAGCTCATTGAAATAATCTCACTTGGAAAATGTCCCTGCTTTGTGAGGTGGGAAGGAATAAATCATAACATGTATTACACTGAGGCTGGTAATGAGTCATGAATTACCTGACTTCGTTTTCTCTCTCTGTGCTGTAAGCTTATGTAGTCCCTTTATTTACAATAGTGCCTCAGCTATTGACACATCATTGCTTGTAATGAAATGGCTAAGAGCAACCCAGCCCCTGAGTTATCTAAAACAGAAAATCACTTAGTGAGTAATCCTAGTTTTGAAATTCTGTTGACAGCTTTACAAAACACAAATTATATAATGAACTTGTGATATAAATTGCCTATTACATAACTGAGTGGAGTAATTGCTCCTCCCTTCAAGAAAAACACTGAGGTCCTGGAGTGAGTCCAGAGAAGGGCAATTGAGCTGATCAAGGGTCTGGTGCACAGGGAGCAGCTGAAGGAGCTGGGGTGTTTACCCTGGGGAAAAGGAGGCTCAGGGGAGACCTTATTGCTCTCTGCAGTGACCTGAAAAAGGAGGTTGTAGCCAGATGGGGGTTGGTCTCTTCTCCCAGGCAACAAATGGCAGGACTTGAGGACAAATGGCCTCGAGAGGAAATGGCCTCAAGCTGCACCAGGGAAGGTTCAGGTTGGACATCAGGAGGAATTTCTTCACTGAAAGTGTTGTCAAGTATTGGAAGGGGCTGCCTGAGGAAGTGATGGAATCACCATCCTGGGAGATGTTAAAGAAATGACTGGATATGGCACTTAGTGCTATGGTCTAGCTGATGTGGTGATGTTTGTTCATAGGTTGGACTCAATGACCTTGGGAGTCTTTTCTACTTTCAATGATTCTGTGATTCTGTGAATTAATTTCAAAAAGCTTGCACACAGATTTGTGGAGTGAAAGGCTTTTTGTTATTAATTCACCATGAATGAATGGAACACGTAAGCTTAGTCTGAAAGAATTTTGATTGATAGATGTGACAAAGTGGACCCAAAGCCTGTGAGATGAGTGAGGAAAAAAATCCCAGTTTTGGTAACAAGGAAGAAAAAAACTTTACATCCAGTTTACATCTAACTGACCCTCCCTAATACTGGTGTTATTTCAGTGTGAACATGGCTGGATCACTTATTTCACCTGAGGTTCCCCTGCAGAGCTCTGCTCTGAGCACTCAACAAGTTGTGACACAGAGCTGAGATAAAGGCCTGGCCCCACACGGGCATCCTATTTCCCTGACTCTACCAGGTGAGTAAGAAGGGTTTTAAAGGGACTTGAACAGAACTTAGGTAGGTGGCTGGGAATAACATGTTTATCCCCCATCTCTATCTCTGTTTCTCTCCACCTCCTCCATCTGTCTGATCAACTGTCTTTGGTGTCTGCTGCATCTTATCTTCAAGAACTGCAGAAAGAAGTTCTTTTTAGGATACCTTTAGGGTATGGAGATGCACCACATAGCATCCAAGCCCACAGTGAAAGCAGCTCAGCAGCTGCAGACTGTGTTGTTGCTGTCTTTTACACTACTCATGAGGGAAGAACTACAGGGGGGTTGACCAGTTTGAGGCAACATTTATTTTCTGGATAGCACTATTGCAGAGTTTCTCAGACTGTGGGGCAAAAATACGTAGGGTTGCTGCAGCTTTGCATCAATTCACACTTCAAATGGAAGACTGATATCCTCCGAGATTTTTTTAGATATCTGAACTAACACTACTGTGTACCTCAGCTAGGCAAAAGAGACAATTTGTATCACCACAGAAAGAAGCGAACTTCAGAAACTGTTCTTTGTGAAATGCTAAAATGCATTTTTACTTTTTCTAGATATCTTTCTCAATATCATTTTTTTCATGCTAACTGCATTATGACCATATTAATTATAGCTGATCTGTATATAAGAGAAAACTTATTTTTTTGCTCCTTGAAGCATAAGGAAGCTTTTAGACCATTACCCAAACCTTTTATTGACTATTTGATTGCTCTGTTTCAACACAGGCCTCCTATCTGCAATCTGGGAAGTATGTACAGTGTGTCAACTGTGGCGGCTCTTTGGGGTGTGGTTCCCTCATATTTAAATACACATATTTCCCTCCTGGGTTGGACTTTGTCCCTCAGGTCACCCCTGCATGGCGGCACTCCGAGACAACTCCAGTACATCAGTGCTGAAGTAAAACATTACTGCCCTGGGAGCACGTACTTCCAACTGAGATGTTACACGGAACCATTGTACACACCACCTCCTCCTGCAGAGGGGAGTGGGAGGAGCCGTGCTGTGTGCCTCAAGGTTTGCAGTTTTCTAAGTGGTTGTTATCAGTAGCTGTAGTTGAACAGTTATGACTAAGCACTGTT
This sequence comes from Myiozetetes cayanensis, assembly GCF_022539395.1. Taxonomy (NCBI): domain Eukaryota; kingdom Metazoa; phylum Chordata; class Aves; order Passeriformes; family Tyrannidae; genus Myiozetetes; species Myiozetetes cayanensis. Next base: position 51,856,846 of record NW_026087631.1, on the reverse strand, counting down.
CACACTTGCATTGTGAATGTCATACGCTTGCATAATCTTTTGTTTTGAGGAAAATGGAAGACAATCCCAGGATGAATGGGTTGTCTGGACGAAAGCCGCCAGGAGTGAAGTCAGCAGGATTGAGCAGTAAGTAGGGGAAACAGAACCCTGACAGGGAGTGACTGTGACTGTGGACTCACTGACCACCTACTCAGAATGGACCCCTGGCTCCAGTGGAGGGAAGAACTGCACAGGGGACTAATGAGCATGAGAAACGAGAGATACAATTGGCAAATAGGGAGTTGATTGCTAATTATAGAGAAGTTATGCAACTTATAACCAGTGAATGCTGGTGCATTGACGTTTGTTAAAATGTATTAATAGTGTAAAGCTTTGATGATCCCCGGGCCAGCCTTCCATGGGTAACCCACCCATATCCCTGCTTTGTGCAAAACTAAAATAAGAAGTAGAAATATAGAATCACAGAATTGCTGGGGTTGGAAGGGACCTCTGGAGATCATTTAGTCCAACCCCCGTGCCAAGGTAGGGTCACCTGGAGCAGCTGACACAGAAACATGCCCAGGTGGCTTTAAAATGTCTCCAGAGAGGGAAACTCCGTGACCTCCCCGGGCAGACTGTCCCAGTGCTCGGCCACCCTCAGTGTGAAGAAGCTCTTCCTGCTGTTGATGTTGAACCTCTCTCGATCCCCACTGTGGCCGCTGCTGCCGCTCCCGTCGCCAGGCCGGCCGCAGGGCCCGCCCCACCGGCTCCATCCCCGCCCCTCAGCGCCCGCGGCACCTCCGGGCCGCCAGGCGGCGCTGCCGCCCCCCCCGCCGCCGCTCCGCCGCCCGTTCTCCCCCCGCGGCCGGTCCGGACGGGCACGATGGAGGCGCCGCCGGTCACGATGATGCCCGTCACGGGCGGCACCATCAACATGATGGAGTACCTGCTCCAAGGTGGGCGCCGGGCGGGCCGGGCAGCGCGGGCGGCCGCAGGGGAGCGCGGGGTGCGGGGCAGGAGCCGCGCACGGGCGGGCCGGGAGGGCGGGAGGGCTGCAGAGCGGTCGCGGGTGACGGCGGCGCTGTGTGTGCAGGGAGCGTGCTGGACCAGAGCCTGGAGAGCCTCCTGCACCGCCTGCGCGGGCTGTGCGACAACATGGAGCCCGAGACGTTCCTGGACCACGAGATGGTGTTCCTGCTGAAGGGGCAGCAGGCCAGCCCGTTCGTGCTGCGCGCTCGGCGCTCCATGGACAAGGCCGGGATGCCCTGGCACCTGCGCTACCTGGGGCAGCCCGAGATCGGCGACAAGAACCGGCACGCCCTGGTGCGCAACTGCGTGGACATCGCCACGTCCGACAACCTGACGGACTTCCTGGTGGAGATGGGCTTCCGCATGGACCACGAGTTCGTGGCCAAGGGGCACGTGTTCCGCAAGGGCATCATGAAGATCGTGGTGTACAAGATCTTCCGCATCCTGATGCCCGGAAACACTGAGAGCATCGAGCCGCTCTCCCTGTCCTACTTGGTGGAGCTCAACGTGGTCGCACCAGCGGGGCAGGACGTGGTCTCTGATGACATGAGGAACTTTGCTGAGCAGCTGAAACCTCTGGTGCACCTGGAGAAGATTGACCCCAAAAGACTGATGTGATTGCAGTCTGGGCGGTTAAGGTACTCGTTTTGCAAGGGTTCCAGAAAAGGGTGTTTTTCTAAAAAGCTTTTTGAGGGCAAATCAAAACGGGGAGAGGGGAATAAAGGACTACATACCAGTTCTGTCCCTTGCAATTACTAAATGTTTTTTCCCTTCATTAGTGGATATGAACAAAAGTGGAGACTTTAATACCATTTAAAAAAAAAAAATTAAATGTTAATATTGGTAGTTCTCCTGCTGGGAAGTTTTCCTGTTAGAAACCCTATTGCCTAACACTCTAAAAATGTAATTCTTAACGGAATTCATCCCTCTCTTACTCACATCACAGTGCTGTCTTTGTTCGGTCTTTTTGAGCACCATTTGCGTTTCCTACCCAGTTGTCAAAATTTTTTATACATACAGTTAATATCTTTTAACGTAGGAGTTGCTGTCTAATACAAGCATAAACCCAGGAAACGCAGTAAAAAAGAGCAGGTGTACACCTCTTCCTAATTAGCACATGTGACAGGAACAGCCAGGACAAAGATACTTGTAGGGAAACTGTTTCTGGTATAACCGAAGTTGGAAGGGGAAGACAATTTAATAATATTGACATTTGCAAGGGGTTTTTACATCTTTTAATGGTGTTCCATCTTTTTCATTGGAATTGGTTATGGCAGTCTTAGTGAATAAGAAAGTAAATTATAAGGTATTTTTTGTTACTGGACTTGTCACAGCTGACGGCAATAGTGAATATTGAAATGTTAAGTGCACTTTTGCTGCTTTTTTATAAAAAAAATTTATTGACTGAAACCTCTGCCAGAAATGTTGCCATACTTAAACAGAAGTGCTTTATGTAACAACTAAAGGCAGGGACCACTCCCTGAAAAACCTTCAAAAAAAGCCTATTAAGTTAACAGCTACATTTCCAATACCGGTGTTTGGGCAAGATAAGCCTTGACAACTGGATCAGCAAACCAAGTGCAGTGTCCAAAGCATTCCAATGCCACAGGCTCTAGCGTGGGATGTGGGGAAAAGCCAAGTACTTGGATGGTATATGAGTACAACTGCGCCACAGACAGAGCAGTGATTGCCAGCAGGGCACAAACAGTGAGGTGTGAGCTGTGTGACTGCTCACTACCCAGAATGGAAGTGTTTTCTAGAGGGTACAAACACACCTACAGTTCTACTCTTCACACTAACTGAAATATTTACAGTTTAGATGACAATAGGTCTGACTATTGATTGACCCAAAAATAATAATAATAAAAATTGTTCTTTTTAAGAAGAATTGGTTTAAACCTTGCAAACTGCAGCAACCCACAGTACCAGGCTTCCTTATTCTAGCTGTAATCCCTGCACAGAAGAAGCACGGGTGCAGAGAAGAGCTTACTGCCTCAATGGCTACAGCTGAGAACACTTTCAGGCAGTTACAATACTCAAAAAGTGTGTCCCTTTCTTCAATCTAAGAAATATATTTCTCTCCTTATAAAAGCTGGAGACTAAAGATGACTAGTATCAGTAGTACACACTGTAGTAAATTGCATGGCATATCCCTAGTTATCATTCATTATCCAGGGTCAAGTTGTAGTTACACAGAAATGCTCAATCTCTCCTTACTGGAAAGCAGGTAGTTTTTAAACTAAGCACTTAAGTTATGGGACCAGGAATGTCAAGTGTGACCATATTTTTTTCATTCTGTTATTGGGGATTTCTTTTTGCAAGATAAAATAGCTGCATTCTTCAAGGTCAGGGCTTGCCTCAGGACTCCGATGCAGCTGAGCTTAAGGTAATTTTTTTTTATGTGCAGGTAATGCCTTCTGTTATTTCAAACTGTTCCTCCAGTCTTGCATAGCTGTAAGGTTTCTAAAAATTTACTGATTACTATATAAAAAAGTAGAAATCCCTTTGAAACAAATAAAGGTAGGATTGCTATTGATCCATTAGGCACCGCTATCTCTAGTATTAAGAAAGCTTGCTCTGTGGAAGCTCATCTCAGTTCCTAAAAGTTATGCTTACTTTGGAAAAAGCCACAAGTTTATCCTTTGGCATGTCTCAGTACTGGATCTCTGTTCTACCCATGGAAGCTTTCAGAATGTTGTTAATTATGTACAAATGAGGATGAGCTGAAATATTTGGAAGTGCTCTATATGATGCTTACACTGTATGGCAGCATCTTTTAACATCCCTCTGATATGCCAGCACAAAATGAACTTCTCAATGTATAAACTAATGTGGCATTCAGGTTTTCATCTCAGTAATGTCAGTTACACACGCGAACTGCTTTCCTGTTAAATGTTTTCCATACGGTAGAATACTGTATAACTTTATTCAAGATTTAAAAGTTAATTTAAAGGTAAAATGTTTTAAGTAAGTTTCTCCAAAGCAATGGAAAGTTAAAAATAACAAGAAGCCATGATTTTCTTCATAATTTTTAATACCTTTCACTTTTAAATACTGGTTTTAAATTTGTGATTGTAACATGTAAGAGCCAACTTTTAATTTTTAAAACTTATGATTAGGATCATAAAGCTATTATAGAACAGTTACAACTCTACACACTCAAGGTACTCAAAAATATGATTCATGTTTTAAATCTGTAAATGAACAGTGGTAATTCAAATACAGCGTTATCTGTACAACTTGACAAAAATACAGGTGGACAATCTGATTAAAGAGAATCTGCACAACTTCAGATAAGCCAGCTCAGCCCAACTAAGTAAAAGGTAAGGTATTTTCAAAGTGCATCACATTTTTTCACAGATAAATTCATCAAAAATGTTCAGGTTCTCAGACAGAATAACAAGGACCATCTCATCTTCATTCCCAGTACAAGTTCCATCAAGTTAAGTCCTTCAGATCTAGTTTGGCAACATTCAGATTCTCCAAACAGATGCAGATAGTCAGAGAATGATATCTGATGGAGAAGACTGCTACATTTTCAGCCTTTCAAACTTGTTCATTCTAGAGTCAGGAGCTGCTTCTGCAAAGACCACCACAGCTGCATGAATTCTACTGATCCATTAACAGGAAGAAATGAACTCAGAGTGCACAGATACCTGGCAGTGACTGAAAAGAGGGATGGGTTTAAGAGGCAGGGCATATTGTCTAAAACCATAAAAGCAAAATCCCTTCCAGAAGACAGGATCTAATAGCTACTCACAAGGATAATCTGAGAGGCTACTGCTTTCTTCCTTTTTGTTTTTTTTTTCCCCCCCAAAAGTCAATTGATACCGATTTCTCAGTCATGCAACACCTTCCAAATTCTTTTAAAAGCCTCTTACAGCTCTGGGCAGGGCTAGCTACAGTGAAGTACCGGTGCCTTTATCTAAAAGTAAAGCATTTCTTTACAAATAGTATCTGTAGTGTACTTTTATTTACAGAATAAATCACAAAAGTACATCACATTTAGTGCAAATGCAATTAATGATATAACTTTATATACTGCTTTGTAAACTTTCCATACCTTTGTAAAATAAAGCTATCCAATTAAATTAATAAACTTGCCCGTGTTCCAACAATTACCAGAAATGGCAAATGAGGAGTTAAACTCTTTATATTTTGGATATAATTTTTTTTAAAAGTTCCCATCAGTGGCTGTGGTGGAATATATTACTGCTTGGTTGATTGTAAAAAGATGAAGTACATTTGAGGTATAAGATTTGGTTTTTTAATGTTGGTATATAAAATGCTCACTGGTGATATAGTAAACATGTACAAATTTTCATCTTATTTGCCTTACTAACATTACCATATAGGCACTTTTCTACATAGTCAAATTAACAGAATAATTCTGTAATAAGGCATATTCCATGCACACCATTAGAGAAAGGCAAATAAAAAGGGAAGAGTTATGGAGCATGAAATCTGCATGCGTGTGTTAGGTATGGTTTCATCTCTACACAGAAGATGAAGAAAGGAAGTTTTTCTATACTATGTAGATCACATTTAATAATTTACCAAATCTTCATTGTTACTATATTTCTTTTCAGGCACCTAGCACACTATATCAAATAAGACTTTCAGCTTTCTTTTGAAAATAAGATGTCTGAAACTTTTCCTCAAGATATACAGGTTAATGAAGCACTGAGCAGTCTCTGAAGAGCTTCCAGCTATAGGACACAGATAAAAGACCTCAAAGTCAGTATTAGCCTGATACAGTCCTCTCCTGATGGGCCTCTCCAGAATCAAAGCTAGGCAAATATCTGACATTTAAATTGTCATAGCAGTCAAAGGGAACTTTCCAGTTAGAACTATGCATTCTTAAACCTCTGATGGGTTTTTGATCAAGAGGCAAATAATTTCTACATGAACCTTACAGCTTTTATTAAGATGAGGAAAACACATGCAGGATCTGAAAATAATGTACTCATCCTCATTGTAGACTGGGAATGTTGTCTTACGTAATCCAAATGACTTCAATAAATATTATAGTGTACCTTCTCACAGCTTTGGGAAAACCCTGGATATCATGCAAGAAAGCAGTCCACATATAGCACGGACAGATGTCTTCTAGGTTTCAGGCAGTCTCTTGCCCTCTTATACAGAATCTTTTTAGATAGTTCTAGATCATGTTCATAACAAAAATTCTGCAGCACATATTACATAACTAAAAAATACAATAGAAATATAAAGATATCTGGAAAAAAATAAAGCTTTTCACACTCTTACTCCTTCAGAACTAAAGATCGTCATAAGAGTAAGACAATAGAAAAGGCAAAGTCATAAAGATATTGACAGCCCTCAGTTATTAACTGACATTTTATGTAACAAGATGATTCATTATAGAAATCAGCAGCAATGAACTGTGATTATACAAAGCAGAACAAAACCTACCAACAAGTCACTTAAGTTTTACTGAAGCCCCTCCTCCAAACCCCCCAAAATACCGCACAGATTTTTGTGCATATAAAGCACATACAGTATGCTATATGTGCATTTCTCTTTTGTGCTTTTTAGACATGCACAAAAACAACACAAGTATCTTAGGAAGGCTGACAGTGAAATTCTGCAACTTGTTTAAAATTAAAGTGGTAACCCATGTTGGTGATTCAAAGTCGTATATGCTCTTCTTCTAAAGCAAGCAAATAAAAATAGAGCCATATACATGTTATCAATACATGTATTTATAATTACACACTGATTCAGCAAGAAAAGTTAACAGGAGAGAGCTACTTTTAAATAGCCTCATGGTGTTGCAACACTTCTTCACTTCAGTATATGAAGCCTAGAACTCAGGCCATAAAAAGACTGCAGATCCTTCGTTCCAGCATGGAGTGCTCTATGCATGGTCACTTCTCCAACGTGGAATGCTCACTCAGTCTTGTTCTGATTGCTGCAGGTAAGCAAAGACAAAAATACAGCACTGAAAAGTCTGAATACTAATAAAAAATGAACTTGTTAAATACCTTAAATATCACCAGAATATCACGTGTGAACTGTTGGCTGTTAATACTTCACCTATACTACGTCTCTAACAACACAAAATTAAAATTATGAATCATTACAGGGCTACCTGTAACAGAATGATAAAATGACTAAGACTTTTGGAGTCTGACATAATAAATAGAACCTGAAAATAGAGGGGGGGGCTATGTCATGCACAGAAAAAGCAATAAAGACTCATTTTCAGATGTAACCAAATGATGCTGCAGCAATAGAACACCTAAATGGAATTCCATGGTTTGGCACAGCAGTTATACATTAACAAAAATTAAGCTAAGCCTTACTTAATGCTAAGGGGCTCAGATAGCCCCATAGTGACCCTCTTCTAATATCATCTAAATGTTAAAACAATTTTAGATTAGCCCAATAATCTATACCATTAAATCTATCCATTGACTTCAGGAAGCATCTGGAAATCCCTTTTCTTTTTTAGGTTCATCAAAAAGGCTAAAAATTTAAGTCACAGCCTTATAAATACCCTAGTAATTCATGGTGGTCTGTCAGAAAAGTTCCATTAATAAAAAACCTAGATCAAAACTATTCTGTCAATACAAAAGAATACTTTGAAATGTAGTAATAATCTACCAAATATGCAATTATAAGTAGAATTTAAGATACAAAAACCACACAAGGCTCTAGAGAAACTTAAGTATATATTTTTTCAGAACAAGTGTAAAATGGCTGCGATAATTGAGAAAAAACAATGTTTTATCCTGTCATACTTCTACATAAATTGGACATGTATGCAAAAACTTGCAAGATAAACTATTAAAAATCTACAAAAAACAATGCTTGCCAACTTGTGCAGCCCTTATTTTTCATGCTAGTAATACAAATTACACAAATGTTTTAAAAAATTAGATATTGCATACATATACTAAAACTAAGCACTGAATTCATGCTAATCAGTTAAGACATTTCTAGATTGCATACTTCTGTTTGGCCTTAAATTTAAGATGGTGAAGCAAGAACACAAAAAGTATATATACCTGCTAATACTAGAATAAAATAGGTTTTCCTGCTGTTTTCTCTTGCACGTATGATGTAAAACGCTTCAAGAACTTTGGATACTCTCGTTTAGCCACTGCGCGTAGCACTGATGCTGGTGCCCATCCTCCTGGGTTCACTACAAGTAAACAGCAAGAAGGACACTGAAATAAAGCAACTCCACTAAAGGCTAGAAAAGAAAATTTAAGTCCATTATTCCTTCAACTCTTTTTGAAGTAACAGCAAAGAATGAAAATGAGATTTTTTTTTTTATACCCCTAAGCTTGTGCTGTAGCACTTTTCTTACTCATAACACTCAAGCTCAGTCCAAGTCTGTGATGCCACTATTTGGAAAATAGTAAACATGATGTACTGTGACTCTTGGGAGAATGCCCAAATGGAAGACGACATTCTCTATGGGCTTCCAAGAAACAAAAGAAAGAGACTTGAGTAACTTCTTATTTCAAAGAATACATAAGTCAATCAACTTTCCAATAATTGCTGCGTTTACAGAACTGCTACATAGCCAATGCCTTAAAAATTATTTTAAAGCATTTAAACAAAATTTGAACTGATTCTGAATCACAATTCAATTCATGCAGCAAGTATGTTGCTGAAAAATTACCATATAATCATAGTTCAGAATTTAGCAACGAAAATGTATTTAAGTAATTGTGAAACTTTTTAAAAAAGTGATAAGCAAGGTGAGCTATTCTTGAAGGGTTTTGTAGCTACAGGAGAAGAGCTAATAAGTATGCACCTCCAATACTACAACACACTGCTAAATACTGGGTACAGCAACAATACAGTTTGGCTTTGACAACTTTTCAGTCAATATCAAGGATTCTATCAGCTCCAAAAATAATTAAGGAATGTAGACTGGATTATACAGTTGCAAGCATCTTCATACAAAACGATTTGCTCATTCTTGGCACCAAGGGTGAGAACTGTATCTTTACTTTCAGCAGCTTTTCAGCCTAATGAGATGAATTGAGGGAAAAAAAATTTCAGCAGTACACGAAAAAACAACTTACCATTACTGAAACAAAAAGCTACACCAACTCATCCCAGTTGCAGACATTTCTGCTCACCTTCCTCCAGCCCAAGGTTGTGTACGCAGGACTGAGCTCCCAAAACACTACACAATGAATGATCCTATTCATCAATTCATGTAGCACATTAATTTGAGACTTTTTGAATGTGAATACCACAAGTGTGATAGATTTAACAGAAAATTGCATTGAGGGTCTTTTTTTTTTTTTTGGTGCCAGTATTCTACTCCCCAGAATTAGTATCTATCATGAATGTCATACGGAAAAATTTTAAACTTACCGTTAGCTACATATGTAATCTTGCACAGGATGTTGTCCCTGCTTATTTCCTTGTTCCCTTCTGGTGGGCTTACTAACGTCTGACAAATCATAGCAATATTGATTTTGGCACGGACACAGCGATTGTTCAGCTGTCAAAAAACATGAAACATTCTAAGCCTCAAACTAAATTTGTTTCAGCATACTTGACCATGAACATTTTATTTCACCAAGAAGTCTAACACACTCTGGAAGCTGTGTTTCTGAAAGTCTGCATTCTAGCACTACAAGGACATAACGAGAAAGTGAGTAAAATGAAAGGTACAAGGTGAATAGGGAAAGAATTAAACTAAAATGCCTGAATTTCAGGTTTCTGCTTGCTTAAGACAAGTGGATTACTTCAATTATTGTGACAAATCAGTAAAGGAACATTTCAAGAATAATGCATCAGCATTTACAAATATCAGTTAACTTTTCCCTTGACAGCAAACTATGGCACAACAACCCAAAGAAAACAATCATTGCTACTATCTGATGGAGCCACGGTAAAACTGTATAAGATAGAAACTTAACCATATATAAACTTACACAAGCCTACTCCTATATCTGACAATACCGAAGAGTTATTAATTTGAATCCATATAAAATAACCTCTGTTTTTTAAAATGATTTTTCATCTCCAAAAATTTTGCTTCCATTCTAATGAAACACCTTAGATCTGCCAGCTGAGAGATAAGGCAAGAAAGCTTTTGGCTCAGAATGCCTTCATCAGGTCATTGTATCACCTAGTTTAAATCAGTTGTATTTTTGTATAAGCCCCCCATCTCCCCTCACGCTAATATTGCAAATGCATTACCCCATAATGGAAAAACTTCATCTTAAAAGCAGAACTTCATAGAATCAAAATACTACTTACAGGAGCACTGTCATGTTCTACAGAGAAATTGCACACAATCCATGTTTCTGGATCATTTTCACTGAATGCTGGTATTTTTCTGATGGCAGACAAATACAGCACATCCCTTTGAGAAGCTGGCCACACCCTCTGCAGAGAAACACCTGAATATAAGCTTTTCCAGGTTTGCAAATTAATTATTTATTAACCTCACTTATTAACTTATTATTTATTAACCTTAAAGGAAAAAAAACAAGGCAAACCAGGTCAGTCATGTTATTGAATGTTTCTTCAAGTTAGTAATTTCATTTTCAAAACTGAAACAGACATACTGTTATAAATAGGTAACAGAAACTTCAGGTTGTATGGCTATGCTTCATACTAAAAAAATTAAGGTAAAACTTTAAGGCTTTTGAAATGCAGAGAGCCAAGGTGCAATGAATTTTTCAGTAGAAAACCAGGAAGAGGCAGTTCCCTTCTTGTTTCCTCAACCTCAGGTTTACATTTTAGTTGATACTTGTAAGCTACAAACTGAACTAACACTTACGTATATAGCAATGCATCTACATTTACTTATGTCTCCAGAGAGAAAGAAAGAGGAGAGACATACTTAAAACAACTATTATTTCCAAAAGCTGCTTCTTCAGTAGGACAGATATGGCGAACTGATATGCGACACAAAGTTTGAGATACAAAATGCCTGATAAAATAAGAAAATATACAAAAGCTTTCCTGACTTTTCTGACACTCAATAGGATAAAAGTCTGGCTTTTACCAGAACACAATACAGATGACACAATGTCTTAGTCAAAATCGTGAGTCCTCTGTTAAGTAGTCACACCACTGGTAAAATTGTCAAAGAAAAATACCTGTTTTAACATTTGAATATACTAATACTTAGAAACATACAAGAATAAAGGTGAATCTGTATATTTCATTCTTGTCCATTTTTAAAATGTTTAAGTTACAGTTGTTGGACTATAATTTAAATTCACATTTTTTTAATTGACAGCAGAACCATTTTGGAAAGAAAAACAACAAAGGTTCAAGAACAAATGTACCAACAATTACAAACTCTTGCATTATGAAGTGGTGTGTCAGCTAACTGTGGTTAAAAGTAGCTCTTATTTTTGCAAAAAACATCTGATACAGTGGTATAGGATTCTTCTCTGCAGTTTATTTACTGCTTCTGTTTGTTTCAGATGACTCTTGCCTTGCTGGCAGAGATACAATTATGAGATTAAAAACTGTCCTCATGGGTTATTACAAGCTCTATCAGACACGTACACTACTGATTATGCTCTCAAGACAAGTCTGAAAAATTGTTGAGGTTGCAGTTTAATAGAGAACTTTTTCTGAAATGTTGTCCTGAAGAGTATTTTAAGTTGTTAAGCCAAGGAAGTATTCAGAGTAATGCTGGAATACACACTCCTCAGACTGTCTCAGTAAGGTATGCATATGGATGAAGTGTTATTACCTTATGTGTCTGGTAAATGATGATTGCATTATCGGCTAGATTTTCCACAACATGGAAATTTTCAATTGTTGCTAAAAGAAGCGGGGAAGGGAAAAAAAAATCCATCAGTAAACAATCATAGACACATTAGGTCAACAATATCCTGGCTGATAAACATGCAAAGTTGAAGAACCAATTCCTTACTTTCCCAGTCATTACGAACATCAACGTTCCAGAAGTAGTGGCAAACTTCATGCCCTGTTACCCCTTTAACAGCATGTGTTGCTTTCAAAGGATCTAGAACTATTCCATTCTCTTCCACCTCTCTTCTGTATACCTACAGCCAAACATGAAGAAAGAAATATAGAAAATCAATTGTCAAAACTGTTCATGTGTTTAATTGTTTAAATTTAATCAGTAAAAAAACCAAACCAACCCCACTTACCCAGATGACTATCACATGAATAATTTGCCATGATAGTGTTCTCTGCTAACTACTGCTGTGGACATTCTAAAATGGCAATTCACATTGAAATACCAGAACTTGAAGGATCTCTACTCCAAAAATGATTAAGCTACCTTATTTATCACTGTGCACAAGGATTCATAAGCACAGCAGAGCAGCCAACACAGTAGCTTGCTACTCTAATATTTTTGTACATTGAATTTACACATTACTTTGATATCAAGCTTTAAGTAGGAGGGAATGAAGAAGTAATCTGCAAAGATAAAGCTATTGCAAGAGTTATACAGGATTTTGTTTGAATAAATACATTGGAAGCCAGAACTCTGGTGGACTACAGTCCCAACCCAAAGAATGCTATTCTCAGAGAAAAGTTTCAACAGCATAACTTGCTGAGTGATAGTATTGCCAGAAAATCACAGAATCATTTAGTTTGGAAAAGACTCTTAAGATCATTAAGTCCAACCATAAACATAACACTGCCAAGTCCACCAGACTGAAAGTATGTGTCTTCACAGCATATCATCTTACAAATTAAACAAACCCCAAATGTTTACCTTCATTTCTCCTTCTTCTACCACTAGCTGCCAATTGGCATCTCCTCCTACATCTTGCAAGGAATATGTCATATGGTTTTTTACCATCTCTTCCACCTTCAAAGGGGGAAAAACAAAAAGGCATTTTTAACTCATTCCTTCCATCTTTTTGGTCAGATACTGTACAGCACTGGAGGTCACAAGTCAATACTTCAATTCCTGTGCAGGAGGTGAGTTTGAGACCTTTCTATTACAGGTTAAGAACATGCAAATAATGCTGGCCTTCAGAAACAAAGCCAAAATCTTGATTCAACTTCCAACTTCATTCTTTGTGGGCACTTCCTATCCTTTCTTTGTGTCTTTAAACTGTCAAATCTCACTACTTCTACCTAAAACAGTTTTATTTCAGCATATAGGAATTTCAGTTATCTCTAAATAGAATTAACATACACTAAGATATTCACTGAAGAGCATTTAAAAGGCTGAACAAGGGCAGAGGGTTGGGGAAGAAGACTGTAAAGCTCTAAACAAGTGAATGCATATCAGAAGTAATATTGGAAGAGCAGTGAAGAAAACAGTCACGAGCAAAGCATTCCTGCTCTGTTTCAATGGCATCTTTGTACAGTTGCCAACTAGGAAAAAAAAGAACAGAAATGCCTACAGTCAAAAGTTATTGATGGTACAGAGACTCTGTTATTCTACCTTATTCTGTTTCTTTGGTTCCCCACCCCTTTCCAAGAGCCCCAACTAAAAAAGTAAACAAAATTATAAAGTATCCATTGCTGTGTAATGTTTCAAGTATTGAAAACATTCCAATATCTTTTAGGTGGCAAAAAGTTAAGTCACTACTAATAAACTTGTCACAGCAAGCAAGTCCACGTGATTCATACCATTTTCCTGAATTACTAGAAATAGCTTTTTTTTTTTTCAAAAGGAAAAGCATTGGTTGGTTAATTCACCAACACAAAGATGAGCCTAAGAAGTTCCCAATCACAGGATTAATAGCCTGAACCCTAAAGTGTTTTTGCACAACTTACAAAATATGAAGTCTAGCATGCAATAAAACAACATATAAAACGTATACCTGAGCAAATAGTAAAACAAGTAGAAAGCAAAATTAAATAACAGTGATATTACATAGAATTGGAAGATGCTATTTACTTTTAATTTAAGGCAGTAATTTTGTTTGTACTATGTACTCCATGGGAAATACACTTAAGACCAGGAAGAAAATCGGTAATTGAATGAAGTCAAGTGGCAAGATCTTCACTTTAAAGGGCCTCAGAACACCTCAACCTATTACAAAAGCTGCTGTATCTTTAAGAAAGTGATCTGATCTCCCACTCAACTGTCAAAAGCAAATCAATGCCTTTCTAGAGGCACACTGAAGAACCAGTTCCCATCAGAATATGTTTATAAAAAACCAGGTTGCAAGTTTCTACTTGACCTTTTACTGATATCAAAATTCCCTTCACTCATACGGATGCTAGAAAAAAAAATATATTTTTGAAGAATCAAGATATTAGCCTGCCTTCCCAAAAGCCAAATTGTCAGCCTGGGGCCAGATGCCAATTTTTTATTAATGAAGTTCAGAGCAGTTGTAATGAAAAGATTTGCTGCTTTTCTCATCATGCTCTCTGTTGTCTTTCACCTCCTTGTTCACTAGAAATGAAACTCCAGAGCCAGTGGACTGACGTGGTTTGGCAAAAATTTGTTCTAGACAAAATACGGGGGGGTTAAGGGGTGTGTGTGGGGATAGTAGCTTTCTGTGAACGAAGATCATTCTTTCTTGAATGACTAACTTGAAACTGCATTTAAAGGCACTCCGCAGTAATTTCCACGTAGTAAAATCCATGCAGCAGCTGAAGAGAACAATTTGACTCCAGTCCATTTGATGCTGATACATAGTCACAATTTGCATTATTGTGATAAAGACTCAGTCCACATGAGGTTTGTTTTTAAATTATTAGTTCTGCAGTCACAGTACTGCTCTGACATTTAGGTTTATCATATGAACACAGAAATGTTATCACAGGTGTAAGAGGTGAAAATGAGGATGCCTGCATATCTTAGCAACTATGAGTTTTCCTTATACAGAACTGCCTGGGTACCCATAACCCAACAGAGTACCCATTCCTCTCTTGGCAACCAAACTTGCTTTCTGTTACTTACTACTCCCTTACTTTATTATCCCCTCCTCCCAAACAAACCTAAAAAACTAAGTCAACTACTGGAATACCAGCAGACGAGCCTATCAGTGATATGCAATAGGACTTCCATGGTTTTTTCGTTGTCCTAAGTTCAAATTTCA
Organism: Myiozetetes cayanensis; assembly: GCF_022539395.1. Classification (NCBI taxonomy): domain Eukaryota; kingdom Metazoa; phylum Chordata; class Aves; order Passeriformes; family Tyrannidae; genus Myiozetetes; species Myiozetetes cayanensis. The sequence goes on along the minus strand of NW_026087631.1, from coordinate 51,841,838 downwards.
GAAATAAACTGACTGCAAAAGGTGTTGGGATTTTAGTCCGATAAGCAAATCTTTAAGTGTTGGTCCTGCTCATGAAGGTGGTAGTAAGGTCTGCAAGTACTAAAATTCCAGGCTCTGCTAATGAAGCAAACAAAAAAACATCCATTCCTATTTGCAAAAAGATTGTTTGGAGTGTTTGTTAATAATTTTAAAAAAACCTCCAAAATAACAGATCCCAGAAGAAAGCTCCATATTCACAATCACATATGGACCACAGCAGAAGAAAAGTAATAGCAGAAATGCCATACCTGAACAACTTTTAGGAGAACAAAAAAATTCCCACATGAATGCACCTGCCTAATTCTAGTCTAAACTATGGTCTTCAGACCAAGCACCTATAGAAATTTTGGACATCACTGGAATATATCATTGTGGCTACACTGACATATTCAGGATGTCAGACTTATTTTCTGAAGGATAAGCGAATACATATACATATATATAAAAAACTCAATAAAATTTTTCATACCCACAAATCTTTTTTTTCCACATACTTTATGGCCTTTCATTAATTAAACTAGTCAAAGAGGTAAAAAGCTGTGATAGTAAACCATAAGATTTAGCATATTAGTGTCACTACAAACAAATGTTTCAGACTAAAATCAAACCTTTGACTTTAAAAGCAAGAAAAACCATTCAGTATGAAGCAAAGACCATTTCCAGCCTACATAAAGCAGGTGTTATTTTACCTTATTACAATTAGAAACAAAAAAATTTCAAATTGTAGGTATTTCTTTAAAGCTATTGAATTAAATCGAACAGTTTCACAAGATTTGGGCCTCTGCACAAGTGGTATGCATGCAAGCTGGATGTAAAGAAAGACAACCATTTAGTACAGGAATAGAGAACTGCTTTGTTTGTCTCAACGTACTAGTTTAAAGCAAGCGTGATTGATGTAACAAAAAACCCAGGTTTTAGAGAAGAGGATGAAATACAGCAAATATATGCAACCCCCACCTGACACATCAATACAGTACCTGGGAGCTGAATCTGTGAACATCATCAGAGGCACTGACTAGATCAATGGAAGACATGGAGGAAGAGCGACTATAGGGCTACCAGAGACAGACAAAGAAAAAACCAAGTAATCAGAACAAAGGCACAACAGAGCGATCAGTACCAACTTGCAAGCACAAGATAATGAAGAAAAGGAAAACAAAAGCACCATAAGCAGCAAGCACAGCGGCGAATGCTGATTTCATGCACCTATTACATATTATGCTCCCAGTGTAGCCCTGACAGGAGCATAGTGTTTCCAGTAACACTAAAAAACAGTCAACTGATCCTGATGCAACAGACTGGATTTTTATTTTTATTTTTTTAATAAAAACAATTCAATGAATTTGGGTGAAGGTATCTTGAAAACACTCGGGTTAGCCAGCTGGGATTTTTCCTTTATTGTATGACTGACAGGCTTAATACAAATCAAGAATATTGTAAACAGATACTCTAATCAGTATTTTTTGAGCCAAAACAAAAAGGTCTTCAATTCCAGCTACTTTATTTGAAAATGAGTAGATCATTGGAAGTTACTAGAAACACTTAAGAACCTCATCTACCATACAAAATATTATAGAGAAACATCACAGATCAGCCCATTATTCTGAGGAGATCAGGAAAAACATCTCACCGTTTGCACAAATCGATGAGTCCCCACAGCAGTATATGCATCTCCAGAAGGTAAGGATGTTGGCCAGTGTAATCTAACCTTTTCACTTTGTGACTGCAACAACATAGGTTTAATTATTATTAGTCAGCTGCTACTGGGTGGACTGCGAAACAAAGTGAGTCATGCTTAATCTACATAGTGACTACAACACCTAATGGCTGGTCCATGACAGGAATGAAGCTGTCATTCTGCTGGAATTCTCATTAAGTGAGTGGGCCTGAAGACTGAATCCATCTGAACTTCAAGGTGTATTTCTAAGTTAAGGAAAACATATCAAGGATCCATGCAGTACTATCACAGTCACTAAAAACTTACACTCTCTGCTAAGAGACCCCAACGTAGGTAAGCTCTGTGAGGTACTACAGAAAGTCTTTTAATTTTTGAGTAATTGTTATTCACTCTATTCCTAAGCATATAAGTGTTTAAGACAAAGGATGCACCACTTTGTTATTGCCCCTCATTCCATATACTGCTCTACTTTCTAATATTCTGTATACTTTCCTCACATGTATCATGTCCTTTTTGATCCTTGTCACTGAAGTGTGTTCAAAAAATGAGTTAGAGAAGTAACCAGAGCCCACAGAATTTTTGAATAAAAGCAAACACCAACAGAACTATGTCTTTCCTATTTCACATACCACTAGAGTAAAAAGAAATGTTGGGTTTTGGAGGCAATTGTAGCATTTGATGTTCTTATTTCAGTGGGGCATCAGTTACACATAAAGACAAGTTTCATACAGGACACTTATTTAGCAATTAGAAACTAGAGACATTAAATTAGCTTAACACTTATACTATCCTTTTCTATACAACCTATGAAGTCACTTTCTCAAAACTGGCATTAAGCAACAATATTTAACTGTAAAAATGTTAAGTGAAATCTCCTGATCAGTGTCAGAATAAAATATCTACAGTTTTGGGAGATGCACCTCAGGCCTGAGTTTAAGTCACAGAAGTCTCTCGTGAAGGGCTCATCATTAAGATATTTTTCAAGTATCAATACCTGTTCTTCCATTTTATCTTGTCTATCAAGAGCAGCTTCAACAGCATCAAAGAATTCTTCTTCATTAATCAGACTATTAGGACCCTCCTAGAGCATAAGAAACAAAACTAGTTAAAAATCCTGGAGACATGAAAGTTCCACTTCAATTTACTATTAGAAACATATATATATATAAAAAACTGATGGAAGCAAATTTCTTCTAGACCTCAAACATTTTCACCAATAATTTTACATTACAAATCCTCTGAAGACGTGTTAAAGGAAGTACTTGTTAAAGGAAGTACTTGTTAAAGGAAGTTACTCCCTTTAATTACAATTTAAGAATAGTTGTATAAAGAAGGAAAAAACCCAAGGAAACTGAGTAATAATGTCAATATGCTTTGATGTCAAATTTAGGTTTTAATTAATAAACATGTTCTCTTGATAATGCTTACAGTGTGTCAGTGAAGTACACCTATTAACATAATTGTGTAGTTAGACTCTCTCCAAGTATTTCAGAGCCTTATGGCATTGAATTTCAGGTATTTCCTCAAAATATAACAAGAGAAGACAAAATTCTGGGGATCTCTACTGAAAATTCTTGGAAAGCACAGTTAAGCACTAAACAGCAGGTAGAACTGAGTCACCAATTAAAAACTCCAGTTTATTATTAAAATGGTAATTTCCTTAAATTAGGTTTGTTTCCTTTACTGTATTGTAAAACAACCCAGTCTAGCAAATAAAAAAAAAAAAACTATGACACAAATACCTGGAAGAAGCAGCTGGGTTCATAACCAAGTAGACAAAGTCCAACTTCCTACCCATTTCTTAATTTTGCAGTGCATGCCTCAGTGATAAAAGATAATCTCTGCTCAAGTATCTTAAATATCTGTATGGTACTATTTCTCCGCTTGACTTGTAAGTAGAAATGTGTTTGATTAATGTACACGAAAGAGTCAAGTTCTTAAAAACTATGCAAACTGCATTATAAGTGCATTATCCTACCTCATTATTGTGGATGCCTCATCCATGGAACTGTTCAAGACCAAGCTGGATGGGTCTCTGAGTAACCTGGTCTAGTGGGAAATGTGTCTCTGACCGTGGTGAGGGGGTTGGAACTAGATAATCTTTAAGGCCCCTGCCAACTCAAGCCATATTATGATTACTCTTCAAAAGGTGGTTCAAGCATCTTAGAATCAGACTAAGTATCTCACTGAGGAGGATGCTAATGAAATATGCAATTTAACAGATAGAACTTAAAATCACTGAATTTGACAATATGATATTTCAAGTGCCAGTGACAAACTAAAAATCAATTTAAGTTAGACTTCAGATTTTAGAATTGCCTCCGCAGTCAGGGTTTTCATATTTGCTTTACATATCTCTATATCTGAAGAAATAAAGAGGGAAAGTACAATACCAGAACATATAAAAAGTATCAAATGTAGAAGAAAATAAAATCAACAGATATACCTGTAAGAAACACACTTCAGACAATATCAGAACATGGAAAGTAGACATATTTCTACTTGCAAGAAATTAAGGACTCAGATTCCTCATATAGTTTCCGTTTTCAAGGTGAAAAAATAAATGTGTCATTAACACACTTGTAAATCACACTTGCACAGGCTTGAGCAACACCAGTTTTCCTTCTGAGAAACAACCCAATCTTTACAAGTGTATTGGGTTTGTGTTGCCAGGTTTTGGCAGCTGGGGGGGCTACAGGGGTGGCTTCTGTAAGATAATTCCAGAAGCTACCTCATGTCCTACAGAGCCAATGCCAGCCATCTCCAGGACAGATCTGCTGCTGGCCAAGGCTGAGCCCATCAGTGACAGTGGTAGCTGCTCTGGGATAGTGAATCTAAGAAGTGTGTGTGGGGGGAAGCCTGTGCAACTGCATCCAGAGAACAGCAGAGTGAGAATATGTGAGAGAAACAGCTGTAGATACTAGTGAAGGAGGGAGAAGAGATGATCCTGATACTGGAGTAGAGATTGCCCTGCAGCCCATGGAGGTCCACAGTGGATCAGAGATCCATATACAGCCTGGGGAGGGCCTCATGCTGGAGTAGGTGGATATGCCTAAAGGAGGTTGTGACCCTGTGGGAAGCCCAGGCAACTGGCAAGACCTGTGGCCCCATGGAGAGAGGAGCCCATGCTAGAGTAAGTTTGCTGACAAGACTTGTGACCCCTGGGGGACCCACACTGGAGCATTCTGTTCTTTAAGGACTGCACCAAGTGGGAGGGATCCACTGGAGCAGTTCATGAAGAACTGCAGCACACAGAAGGAGTCATGTTGCAGAAGTTCATGGAGGACTGTCTTCTGTGGGAGGGATCCCACACAGGGGCAGGGGAAGAGTGTGAGGAATCCTCCCTGTGAGGAGGAAAGAGTGGCAGAGGCAATGTGGGACAAACTGACCACAACCCCCATTCCTTTTCCCTCTGCACAGCTGAACGGTAAGAATCAGAAACTGGAGGCAAAGTTAAACCCAGGAAGGAGGAACAGGAGAAGGGTGTTTGAGATTTGACTGGTAGTAAACTAAGCTGTATTTCCCCAAGTTGAGTCTGTTTTGCCTGTGTCTGCAATTGCTGAATAATCTCTCTGTGTCCTTATCTCAATCCAGAAGCCTTTCATCATATTTTCTCTCCCCTGTCCCACTGAGGAGGGGAGCGATAGAGTGCTTTGGTGGGCACCTGTTATCCAACCAGGGTCATCCCACCAGAAAAAGTCATATCATTTTAAAGAATTTCAAAAGCAGAATTCATACCTCATAGTCTGGCCCTCCAAAGTGGGACTTTTTCTTCAGTTCTGTCACAGCATTTTTGTATGCTTCTTCAATTCTTCTCCTTTTCTCCATCTCCTGTAAAATTACACGACCATTTGATGCAGTGAGAATGAATTGTCAACATATCAATAAGTGGAATGACATGGGTAGTTTTTTCCCCAAGTAGCAACTGAAAATTTGCTGATTTTTGCTGAAAATTTGCAATTGAAATTGATGATTTTCTGAATGAGTTTGCATACATGCATTATATGTGCCCATATACATGTATATATTATAGTAAGCTTAGGGAACTAGCTAACTTGAGGAGACCTTTTAATTCATGTGGAAGAAACTAGATCAGCATACAAAAACTAGTTTCTAGTTTAAGCATGGTTCATTGAGTGTCATATTTTGTGTCCGACAGTTTATATAAACCTCCTTGATACAGATGCTTGGGCAGAGATAACAAAAGGTAAAAAGTAAAACTAATAAAAGGCTAACATGCTCAATGTGGTGATATACTAATGAGTCACACCCTGTGAGTTTGTATCCTAATTATAGGATCAATGTGAATCATTTTGTGGACGCCATGCAAAGACTAGCAACTTGACATCATTCTCACATAATAGGTTGTGACCGTAATACAGCCACTGGTGGTGTCTATATCACTGTATATTTTGAACAAAATGCTAGTAACACTACTATTATAGTAGAATCAGATGAAGTCTAATATTTCCTCTGCAAATTCTGCATACTGTCAGATACTTTCAGTGAAAAAGCTACAAAGAATTCCAAAATTCTTGCAGAATTCAGCTTTTATATGCAAGATGTTTCTCTGTTCCCTTTCAGAATTCCTTTCAGTAAAAAAAAGTGAAGTCTTACAGGTGACAACTGGACACCACACAGTACTTCTTGCAGATATGGGCATATTTATTCAGCAACCCAAACTGAAATGTAAAGATTCAGTGGAAAACCATGAAGCAATATGGAAAGGCTGAATTTACTAACTGGGAATTTGGAGGTAACATTCACTCTGGAACACATTTTCCAGTTTCCAGTAAAGCAATAGCTTTGATGTAAAACAAAGTAGTATAGTTTTCCCCAGAAAAAGAAAAAAAACAGCACTTAGATGAAGACAGTATTGTCTATAACTGTGACTGTAGGCTTTTCTCTTCTGAAACTATCACAGAGGCAGGAACTGCTAACAAGTTTCGCAAAATTTTGCATGTTTATCTTTCTTGAGAGTAACTGCAGAGTTGTGAAGATGCATAAAGCATGACTTGAGTGTAAGTCATTGAGAGAAGCATAGAAAATTTACCAATTTGGAATGAAAAACAAAAAAAAAACCCCCAAAACCCAAAAAACCCCCACTCAAAACACAGCTCCTCCTCCCACTCACCCCAGATCTCCACACCTTCTGTACTTCTATCTGCAAATTAGTGATAATTCACATATGTCAAAATACAGCTCCCCAAATCTGCCACTTTCTCTTGGCAATAACACTAAATAAGGCAGAAACTGGGAAACTGACTGCACAACAACAACAAAAAACCTACTTGCTTTATTAAAACTCTGTAAATTTAAAGAGATGTTTAAGTTTCAAATATCAAAGGTGAACAAAATAAGCAACCTAAACACATTATTATTAAGGTAACATTTAATGTTCAGAAGATAAATTTGCTTATTAGTAACAATTAGTAAGACCCAAACGAAACAACAACAAAAAAATGCTGCTGTAGTCAAGAAAATATGAAAAGCGTTAACACAAGGACTTTGCAAATAAAACAATGGTCCAAATACTAAAGACAAAATCCTTGTGTATCCATTTTAAGAAAAGTCTATTAAAATACACTCAACACTTTATATACCACACTGGAAAAATAAAAATCAAGCTCAAGATCTTAAGAGTTAAGTGTAAAAGGTGGAAAGAAAAGCTGTAACTACGATTACCTTTAGAAAACACTATATGCCTTTGTATTAATGTTATTTTGGTATTGAAAGAAAACTAACCACAGAATCTGTACTTTTATAATCTCACGATATTTATTTTGTTTTCAGAGCATTTTGCACACCTATCCAAGAAAAGTAGAAGTACAAAGATCTACACCATTCTCATCCAACACCTATTTATCAGATGGCAAAACAACGGTTTTGCTCAGGCCCAGAGTTATAGAAGATACTCTTTATAAAGTCATGTTTAAGTACTAGATAAAATTAAAACAAAAGCAGCTCTTTTATGGAATGCAGAGCTGTAGTGGTAGCAGAGGCCTGAATACAGTCAACTGCTGTCCTTAGGGGTGTAGGTGTCAAGGTGCTGCTCACAGGACTGCAGAGGTGGTGTTTGTGGGAGTAGACCACAGCTTCACTCTCAGCCAAAGCTATTTCACCATAATTCTATGCTGTTTAATTAATTAAAAACCTCCTCTTCTAAAAGGCTAGCAAATAGAGGAATACAAAGTAATTCTTTTATATTAGAATTAAGGTACTTTACCGTGTGTGTCCTCTAACCCCCATTAAATTTCATTGACAAATGTGACTTTAAAAAGTTGCAAGTCTGCTAGACCAGAGCAACTTAAAAGCTCCAAGGTTTCAGGAGCTTTTGCCACTTTAATTTCTAGGAAACAAATCAAAATAAGTTTGTGACCCCCATTAAAATGTACTTAGCCATGCGGTATGAGATATTACCCACATGAGACCTAAAGTGAAATTTAGGTTGGAATTTGCTAACCACTTGCACCTTAAATAAGTGTTTTAAAGTTAGTCCAAAGGAAAAGATAAAAGTGACAACCAATTAATATAAATAAATTCAAATTTTATATTAACAGTAACATATTATTCTGCATTAAAATATAGTAAAGTAGGGGAAAGGAAAACATCACTTCGTCCATGCTCTAAGGAAAGTCTGATCAAATACAGAGAACTGTGTTTGCTCAACGTGGAGAAGAGAAGGTTTTTGCAGGTGGGCCTAAGAGTAGCCCTGCAATACCTTCAAGAAAGTCATAAAGAAACTGAGCCAGATGCTTCACAGTAGTTTACAGTAGAAAGATAAAAAACAAGAGGCAGATACTGGAATATCCAGTTACTCAAACTGGATATAAGGCAAAACTTTTTCAACTCTAACAACAGATGAGCAGCAGAACAGGCTGCCCAGAAGTGCTGTGCAGTCTCCAGCCTTAGAGACCTGAAATCAGACTTGATAAAACCCTGAGCAATTTGATCTGACCTCAAACTGTCCTTCCTTTAAGCAGAAGGTTAAAGAGAGAGAAACCTCTTGAGCTCCCTAGTCCTACCTGAATTACGCCCTGATCCTATGAACAAGCTCCAAGTCTTAGACCTACTGTAATTCCTCCAAGTACTTTGATGAAACACTAACCCATTGTTGACAGAGGTCACAATACAGTTAGACAGGGCCAGGCCTTTGACATACAGACAAAGACAATACAGGATTCAAATATGGATGTATTTTGTCTGAGTATGTTCATTCTTTGAATAGTGTACCACTAAATGGAATAAAAGCTGAAGCATAATATACACCACACAGAAACATTAACTAAAAAAAGAACAGAACAACAGCTGCCCTGCACACCAGCCAGTGACAGCAGGATTATGGAAACTAAAGTCTGAAGTACAACCTGCCATGCCTCCAACAACAAATCTCAGGCAAAAAGACACTGTTCCTTTAGAAGTGTTACAGTGGTTGAGTATTGAGGCTTAGCATGAACCATCACTGCCATTAGAATAACAGATACTGTAACAACACACATAAATAATTTAACCAATTAGTATAAAACACAATTCAATCTCTTCAATCTGCCAAAATAAAATGAAATAATAGTATCTTGAAGAGACATTTCAAGTTACAACTGGTTCTCCTATTATCAGCATTTCTTACTACATTAAAACACTTCAGAGACTTGCACATAATTGGCACACATGGATAATTATATCCATGTGAGAAGGCTGCAAGCAATACACTTACTACTACAAAATAATGTCAGGTGCTTTATAGATATAAAACATATAGGATTACCATCTGTATAAGAGCTAGGAAAAGAAAGGCTATGATGAATAGTGTTACTATATCACCAGTAAGGATGAGGCCTTTAACATTTTATATGAGTGATAATGAAAGCACCTAAAATTAATAAATATTGTACATAAAAACAAAAACAGTTCCTGGAGTAAAAAAAATTAACAACAGTTCATCTGAAATTTTAGTTTCAAGCTAAAGAAAACTTCTCCTGGCAAAACAAAAATTATCTTACCTTATCTAGCCTTTTTTGCCAGCTTTCTTCACGTTTTACCATGAGTTCAATACAATGAGAGAGAGTAGCAAGGATTCCAGCAGTGGTTGCCTTGAAAGTTATAGCTTCTCCTTTAAAGTCTATGCCATTAATTCCTTTGGGTGTCACATGTGGAAACACTAAAAACACACATAAATGAATCTCTGGTAACAGCCTTTAAATCAAACAAGCACTTTACACGTATGTACTATATTTGAAGACAATAGACTGGTTAGAAAAGAATCCTAATTTAAAAATAAAAATCAGTAGTGGTAATAATGTTCAGCTATCCATCTCTACAGCTTCATCTCGCTATACTGTATTTCAAGCCTGCTTGTAATGCTGTATTACTCTGCACTCTGCAAATCATGTGGGTGGAGGGAGTGGTAATAGTTTGTAACAATAGCGGTTTGACAGCTCGAAATGGGGCCTAATTAACACTGAGCAACCTTAAAACATATCGGATACAGCACTAAGAAAGGAACAATTTCAAAATGTCATCAAACCCAAAATGTAATACTCAAGGCTGCTTTAGCATGCAATTATAGATTTTAAAGCCTCAAAGTAAAACGGTATAAGAAAAAAGTATCAAATGTGTTGAATTATCCAAGTACTGTGGGTTTTGCAGTTCCAACAACTACTTCGTGCTGTCAACCAGGCCATCTGTTGCTAAGGATATTTAAACAAGTCATTTAAAATGCGTGACAAAAAAAAAGTACCTATTACATGTCAAACTGATATGTAGGTTGACACAATAACAAATCAAGTACTACACATGAATGTTAGAAAATATTATAAAGCAGAAGTAACACTCAAGTTGAAGCTGATGGAGTCCAGCAAGTTGAAGTAACTGCTGCTATGCCACTGAGCAATATAATGACTTATCACCTAGATTGATACAAGTTTTTCCCCAATCTATAAGCTTGTCAACATGCTACTGCTATAGTTTTAAAAGTACAAATAAGTATTTGAGTAAGTTTATTCAGAATCTGTCTGCAAGGGCAAAGCAGGGCTTTCAAGCAGTTCAGTTCTTGTAAGGAAGAGAAATGCTACTGTCATCCTCTAATGGCACAGCACAGTATCTGCACTTTGGGAACAGAAAGTAATTGTCACAGGGTCTTCAGCACTGATTTAAGTCTCCAGAAGTTTTTTATGCACCCCTTTCAGAAAGAGTCAACCTGTTTTTTAATCCAGTGACTACAGACTACCCAGCACACATACTATGGTAGAATGCAGCTTTTTTTTTTTAAATGTTAATCAAGAACATTTCCTAAAAGGTAAAGATGATGGGGGCTGTAAAAGAAGGGAAAGAAAAAACTGTTTCAGAAATGATCATGAGGAGAGCAGCTCCTCCTTCAGAGGGAACACAGAGGAGGCTGAGACTGAAAGTGGTGTAAGCTAACGAGGTGGTGATGCAGTGGCTGAAAATAATTAAAACTACACAAGAGCTTCGCCCATAACATTTCACAGCTGAGAAAGATTGTTTTTTACTAATAATTTCTCCTGTTAGTGTAGACAGTGTTCACACGTAGGTTTACCAGCACAGCTATAATGCTTACAGATGAGATTTTTCTCTCTCAACTAGGAAACATGAAGACACACTGAAGAAACTGCCCCCAACTGCAACACTTTATTAATTCAGAAATCTATGGTAGACTGTAAAGGAAATGCAGCAACCCAGCCTCATTTCCTGGAAAAGAGAGCTTGTGTCCCTTTCTAGGTCTCAGCCACAGTTCATTAACACTTCCACACAGTTTTAGTCATCATATATTCTAAGCCATTCTTTAGTAACTAGTCTCAGATAGCAGTGATAGTGGAGAGTTTGCAGACTTAAAGTCAGTGTCTGTAGTTCCTTTCAACCATTACAATTATGGGCAAAAACAAACATGTTGCAGAAGGATGTTTCTTTAAAGAGGTGGTCACTCCAGAGATTCTTTACAATGGATGTACATATTTTGATTCATTCCTAATCACAGGAAACACGTTTTTCTGAAACATGTCAGAAGATGACCTCAACCCTCTCCTGAGCAACAACTGAGCTTCAGCACATTACAAGTACTTGTCAGAAGATTTTCTATTTAGAGAGCCCAAATATCTTTCCAATTCCTGTTTTATGCTTTTCTTCATATCAGCTACATATTGATTTTTTTTCAGAATGAAATCAGGCATCAGGAGATCTATGTTTCACAGTAAAGGCTAACAGGAAAGTGTCCTTACTGTTGCAACTGCACTTTGGTGATCAAACTGCATGAAGTCAACTGAAAAAAACCAGGATTTTTTTTTGCACTTTAATTTCAACATGTTCCACATGGTTCCTTTTTAATTATCCCATCTATGCTCCATTTCTAATTTGTTTTCCCTTGCATTTCATACAAGGAATTCTTCATACCATGCTTTAGCCTTCAATAGCTTTTTCGCTCTTCTCTCCTACACCTCTGTGTCTGTTAGGATAGGCATTTTCCCTTCTTTTTCCCAAGATTCTGTGCGTAACATTTTCCCAGATGTCCCAAATATCATGTGTTTGATCAAATCTGTTTTTCAGTGAAACAGGAAAATATTCTAAAGATAGTAAGTAGAAAGAAGTTCCTTTAGTTTTTCCATTTTATGCCCCCTTAACATCTTATATCACTAAACTAATTCTAAATACCTTCACAGTACTCTACCTAGCTCTTCACTTGAAGATCCTAGAGAACATAGAAAACAAAAAGCCTCCACATCCAAAACCTCATCTTCAGAGTAGGACATAAATGTCCATACTCATGTTAACTTTCTCCTGCCACCCAGAGAACAAACTGCAAAAGACAACGTGAATATGGCCCCATGGGTCAGTCTTAAGGCTAATGATTTGAGCATTACATTGGTGCACTAGGAGGCTGAACAGTGGGCTTAAACACTCCTCCTTACAGTAAGCTAAATAAACAGGCTGAGCTACTTCCTGGAGCAGTGAATGGAGAACAGTCCCAGAATAAACAGGCAACCACCTCTCAGCTACTGTTAAGAAGATTGTTACACTCATTCCAGAACCAGAAACTTTTAGAAGGGAACCTGAAATTTCAGAAACCACATTTTAACAGCTGCTGTGCAGCTAAGCTTTAGAAAAGGGTGAAGCTGAAGATAAATCTTTCATTGTCAGTTAATCTGAATACATGGTCATGGCTGTCTCAACCTGAGATATCTGCTTCCCTCACTGCATCACTTATGATTCCACTTAAGGGCAGAGACTCTAATTTTTCCTTTCTAATCAAGCTTAGCAGCACTCAGCTACTAAATATTTAATGAATTTAGCCCTTAGAAATCAAACTGAGGCATAGAAAAATGAAAATGGAGATAAATATTTTCAAAGAAATAGTTGATGGAAAGTAAATTTAATGGAATACAGGAATCATAACAACTGGAATTAGAAATTCTACAAAAAGCAAGGAGTTGCACAAATTATTTCCTGTAGTGACCTACAGTATGTGAGTTTCTATACACGAATCCATAATACATATAAATTTCTAAGCATGTAAGTTTCCAAAGGCTTGATAACCATATGTATTAAAAATAAATAAATATAATAATGGCCAGTCTTCGCGAGCGAAGATCCGGGGAAGGTCTTTCCACCTTCCAGCCTGCGCATTGGATTTTTTAGGTGAGACACAGTGTGCGCGGAACTGAGCCCACCCTTTAATCCTAAGGTTCATCTGCCGGGGCCAAGCGAGCTTGGACAGTGGCAGCGAGGTCCTTAGGATGTAGATGGGTTGCCTTTAAGGGCTAACAAGCTCCACCTGCCCGGGAGTGGCCCTGACCGGGAATCGAACCCGGGTCTCCGCGGTGATTCGGAGCCCCTGGTGGTCTAGTGGTAAAGGCGTATTAAAAATACAGACTTTCCTAATGACATTCCCCATAGTCTATGCATATATGTAGCAGATGCACCACAAGAATGTACATATGAAGAAATGTTCTAAAGGTAATGAAACTGAAACTCCTACACAATCCTGACAAAGACATCTCCTCCGGAATGAATCATGCAGTAAAATTAAATTCTGACTTAACAGTCCTCAAAAAAGTACAGTTTTATACAGACAGTAGGGTTAGTGGAACTGTATGCTTGCCTACACGTGAACATTCCAAGCTTGCCTATCTTTAGTGATAAGAAGCAAAACAGTTTTCTTCAAAACTTCAGGGTTATACACTGCTTAACCTCTGAAATCAGCATTACAATTAAACCTCAGTAGAGTAGGCACTTAATAGAAAAATCTACTCATATGATGAATTCTGGATGTATCCTGAAAGCTCCTTTCGTTTCCTTTCCTCTTCCCTCATAACAGTGTTGGCTATACTCTAGAAAGACCACTTAAATACAGCAAGGAAATATGTAATACCTGGGAACAACAGCCAATTAACAAAAAAAAAAAAAAAAAAAAAAAAAACAAAAAAAAAAAAAAAAAAAAAAAAACAAAAAAAAAAAAAAAAAAAAAAAAACCACAAAAAACCCACAAAACCAGAAGAGACAGAAAAGGCTTATTTTTCTCTATTATTTTCCAGGTTCTTGATGAAGGCGTTTACATGTTTAAAAACATTTTTCGTGAGTACTTCAGGAGATTCTATCGAATTTGAAATTGGAGGTAGTGCAACTTCAAAGTCTTGTGAATCAAGTCTAAGCAATACCTTAGGATTAACTGAATTGTCAACAGGTAGAGAATGTAAACACTAAAATGTTTCAGTTAGGAAACATGAGAAGGTCTAAGAAGAATACAAATAGACTTTAAATGCCCACACAACTTCCACCAGGCCAGAAGTATCAGATTTCTAGAACAGCAAGATATGTGTGAGCTCTTCACATTTGCTGCATGGATGCAATGAGTACAATATTCTTATCATTTACGATAATAATAAAAACCAGAATTCTGTCATCATAACAATGAAGAATACAGTAAAAAAGAGTTAGAATTATGATAAGTGAGAAGCAGTAACAGTGCAGATTTAACCATTACAGAGCTATAGTATTTGGAAAAACTACAGCGTGACATCCCTTACTGGAAAAGCACTGCAGTCCACCAAATTCCTAAAGCAGATAACACTTGCAAGAAAAACTGCAATTACCTGTTACAAATCTAAATTGCCAATATCTCAATGATGCAGCTGTTATAACAGATTTTATAGTGATAATAGCTTTAGACACAGAATAGGAAATTAGCTTGATAAACTTGCATTAGTGCTTGTGGGATTAAGAATAACTCAGGGAATCATGAAAAAAAGCCAAAGAATTATTATATGACTAATAACTTCCTATCACATACACTTAAATAAACATTCTCACCGTTTTCTGCTTAGAAAAAAGCATATGTACCTGTCTTGTATCAGACTTTTCATTATACCATCTATTTTAATTTTCACCAGTGAAAAAACTGAGACACACTTACATTTTTCCTTACTGCTGTTACTGTTATGTACAAAATCCCCATCAGGACGCACTGTAGGAAAATCATCTTCATCATCTTCTACCACTAAATTTGAGAGAGAGTGTGTTATGGGAGTGAGAAAGCTTTTGTAGTTCTTTAGGGTGCAAGAAAGAATTAGCAGAATTTTCATGGGTAAGCAGTATTTTTGGTCATAACAACAGTCATGAACCCTCCCTCCCATTTTTTTTTTTTTTTTTGACCGAAGACCACATCAGCATAGATGTCAGTAAACATCAGAATCTAATATTTCTTTGCTAAGTATTGAAGTATAGCACTCAATTCTATGGTAAAAACAACAGTGGATAAGTAAGGAGCCATGATTCCAGCAGCTATCTAGCCTTCTACACTGAAAAGTTTAAAAAAAGTGGAACTGAACTTATCTAGTGTTTTATTATCACCAAAATTTTCAGACTGCCAGAACAAACATAAGGATGAATATAAACGTCTCAGTAAAATGCACAGATATGACAACAAGCTGTGCTCTGGGATAAGCAATTTAGATATTTAGACATCCACACCTTAGTCTACTAGGGTCTTGAGTGGGTATTCAGTGCTCTAATTCCAGTCAATAAATCTCAGAAGCATTCCTCATGGCAGAACCTTTGACATTTTTAAAGAATATACTGTTTCTATCAGAAGTTATACCCCATTTATTTTTCCAAATAAAAGGAAAGAGCCATAAACTAACTTAACTTCCTCTTATGAGGGTTAGCAATTGGTATTCTATAATGTAAAACACTCAAAAAGAGCACTTCTTTTGTACAGTTGACAGCTGCAGGTTAACATCAAGTAGATTTTTATGCAAATCTGAATTCTGAAGGGAAAATAATTAACACTGTTTATGTAGAAATATATGATTGATCCCTTCACTAAAGTTTAAGATACATATTTTATTTATATGACATCAAATGCTATTGCATTTATAACAAGAGGTTTATGCGGTAAAAAACTAATTCTGTGGAGGGAAGAGTTTTCAGTTACAGTGTTACCTTTATCCCTCTGGAGTTCATCTTTGGAAACTGCATCTGCACAAACATCAAAGTATTTCTGTAAAGTATCAACTTGTCTACACAAGATGTCTCTAAAAGTTTCCATTTCTGCAAGCTTCTCGCGTAAGCTATGGCCCTTCTGAAAAGGAAAAAGGAAAAATGAAAAAAGACAAAAGCCTGAAATGCTTCTACACACTCAGTAATAGTTTGATGCATAAATTTTAAAAATGTATTTCTGCAGCAATAGCAAAGAAATTGAAATACTCTACAGCTATTTTAGATATCAGCAATCATGAAATCCTGCTAATGTCAGAAGAAACCATATACAAGTGTTCCTCACTCATTTGGTCCACTGGTCTCAATTTCCCTCTTCACTGCATCTGCTACTTCAGAGCATTCAACAAGAGTTCATTAAAAATGTGGTCTTGCATGTTACCAACTTAATGCCCATTTCTCTGAAAACAGTCAGCCCTAGTTTAAGATCTTTGTTCTGATCCTTACTCCCCTTTCTTGTGTTGCTCCTCTTCTGCTCTCCTGGAAGTATAGAACATCCTAGTTCATACATTAAATATTCATACAGTGGACATAAGGAGAGCCATAATTTGTCCATCAGTGCTGTATCAAGCTTATTGAGCCACAGAAGCAGTGTTTTTTTCATTTGGATCCCCTGCTATTCTGGTGAGTAAACTAGAAAAAGCTAATAAACAAGCTCACAACTTTGATTTCCTTGCCACTAGAAGATGACACTACAGTTTAAAAGAAACAACTTCACAGAGGCTTGAGAGAGCTTCTTCATATCATCTGTTCACCATCATATGATGAAATATTAACACTTTAATTATTTTGTATTTTTTTCTATAATTATGTGAATGAGTCTTCACATGTAACTTCTTTTCCAGGTGTGTATGCATGAATTTATGCACCAATACTAAGAAAATTTAATTCATTAACCTTGAACGAAGAGGTGGATGTCGCAGAGTATCCACTTGCTCCAGAGACAAGAGACACCATGGAGCCGTGGCGTCGCAAACTTGACTCTGATCCATAGCCAGATTCAGTCTGAAAAGCAAATCACACACAAAACTAGAGTATTGAGGCTCTTAATGAAAAAGAAATCACAAAAGCAAGATTAATGCTATTTCCTCTGAAACCCACCCATTTGGTATTTGTCATGAAGTGCTAGTGGTTTTAATAACTCAAACTGTGCCTGCATCTAAGATGTTGATGCAGCATCTGTAAAGTTTTTTGTTATCTTAATGATCTGTAAAAAATTTGTTACCTACAACTGATTATGTGCCCCCAAAAGAACAAGGCAACATATATTTAAGGGTTCAAGAAAAGGACCATGTTCCATTATTTTGGTTTATGTAATTCCTAGCAATTAATTTTTGTACAGCCTATTAAAAAAACTATTTACTGTACAATTAATTGGGGGATTAACATGGTTCAGTCAAGACAATCAGCCCCAGTCAATCCTTCCAATTACAAAAACAGTACCATTTTCTTCTTAAAAGCAACAAAGTAGTATTGGGGACTTAGCTGGCAAAATAGAGGTCATAGAAATTGAAATAATTACTGCTATCAAGTAATTTCTTCCTGTTCCAGGCTTCTCTAGCAAAATTATTTATACTAGATTGAAATTATTTTTTTTACTGAAAACAAAAGTCTACATAAAACAAGATGAGATAGTAAAACTAAGAGAGGAGTGACTAATTAAATAATGAAAAGAAAAACATATTTTGATTACAATAACATTTACAAATCTAAAAATATAGAATCTGAAAAATTTCCACAGAAATCAGAGGAAGTGGAAGAAAATACATTTCCCTAAATGTTAATATGAATGACCTGTGCACAGCAAAGCAGAGGAAAAATCCTGAAAGAGAATGTAAGCAATAAACATAGTTCAGAATAATATATGAAATACTGTTATTAGATGAGTTTGATCAAGTAGACGCTGACAACATTATGAATGACTTTTGACAGAAATAAATTCTGCAGTAGGACAGAAATTCAGATGGGGCAGGGAGAAGGGGAAACAAAACAAACAGTATAGAACAAACAAGAAACAGTGATGAAATTCCAGCTGTTGTTCATTTTATGGAAAAACTGGAAACTGCATGGGTTTTGGGAAGGCAGGAGAGTGCTGACAAATTAAGATGCAAATGAACTTAAAAAAAACAAGGAGAAAGCACAAAAAGTTGTTTGAAATGTTGGCTAAAAAAGGATTTGGACAAAGTGGGACAAAGTACATATGTCTGAGTTAGAAGCAAGAGTTCGGGCATACAACTGCTTTGTTTCAAAAGTGTTTTATAAGCATAAACTTTATAAGAACATTTTAGAAGAGTCACCCCACACTTTGAACCACAGATTTTAAAATATTTTAAATGCAAATATAAAAATACTTCACTGTTTTTCCAGTAACTTCAGTGTTTACTTAAGCATATACTAAAAATATTAAGATGACTCTGAATATACTTTTATTATAATCAGTTTGACCGTGGAAACTCACTTAATTTTTTTCTTTAAGTTTTACACACTACAAAAGAAGATAAAATTTCATTTCAACAGGATATGGCTTAGAGAACAGATCAATTTTAAAAGGTAGCCAAAATAACTATTTCATTGAGGTTAGAGTATTTTAACTAAGGACAGCAAACATTTTCTGATCACTTTCTCCTTTAAGTGAGAAAGATTTATGCAAAACCTGGATTTAAGCTTAGCAAGTGAAATTCCTGGATATCTTTATTTGAAGATTTAATCAAAGCCACATCTTAATAGGAATGCTCTAGAACCTCCAAGAATAGATGTAATCTTAGAAGTAGGAAATCTGATGGCTTATATTACACATAACTCGTTTTCTTACAGTATTATGCATACACTCAATGCTCAGTTACTTTAATTCATAAAATAAAAGCTGAAGGTGAAAGAAAAAAAACTTCTTTCCATATCAATATGTAAGCTTGGGGTTTTTTAAGGTACCTTTTCAGAAGGATATTTGTCTGTCATTTATGCTTGTGATTATTAATTCCACTAAACAGTTTATCCACACTTCAGAGTTGTACACAAAACAGCATACACAATTATAATCTAGATACAGCTATCAGCTTGGAAACCCCACCAATTAAGAGGTGTTACATAATTAACTATTTGTTTTTGCAATCAAGAAGCAAATTCAGCAGGCGTTAACAGCAGACCAAAAAGCACACATTAATCGAAAGCATGTGCATTTACAGACCACATTTACAAAACTGTCCCAACACAGTTATGTCTGAATAGCCAAGAGGAAAAAATAAAATTACATCAAGAATACTTATTTGTCAAAACAATCAGAAAATAAGTATTCATTTGTAACTGATGCACAGACAAGCCATCCTGCTCACAGCAGATACAAGCAAGCAGATTAGCACAAACAAAGAAAGCATGAATCATGCAAAGCCCCACCATTCTACTACCGCAACATCTAAACGAGAGCAGGTCACTGCCGCATTTATGTCTTGCAAAGCAGATCATCATTAACTATTCACTGCAGAAATAATCAATTATATTGAGAAGAGGAATGCAGACAGAAGCTTCTTTTTATACAGTTTTTAATTTAAGATAAAAATTGGAAAAGTAGGTAGAGTTCATATCACAGAAACCAACAGTCTCTGCTTGAAAATAAAATTCTTTGTAGAAGTTGTATCAATTCATACCATCAAGCACTAATGGTAAATTGCCATGCTCAGTAAAAAGATGCGGTTCTTTGAAATTTCATGCATACATCACAGTTTCAAAGCTACGCTAAAACTGGCGTTTGATAGTATATTGCAACACCTTCAGCTTTCTAAGGCAAGGAGCAAAATCCATTAATCCTTTTGTTACGACAGACAAGAGAAAAGAGCCACATGATCCAAAGCTTCACGTGATCCTTTAACTGGAGCAGATGCTAGTATCAGCAACAAGGCAGTGCATCAGAAACGCTGCTTTCAGTAAGAAAAGCTAAGGGTTTGCAGAATCACACTGCAGATCTCCGTTACTGCTCACACTGATCCACCACGAAGAAATTTTCTTGAGTGGAAAATAATACTCTTGAGTAAAGCAGACTTATAGGAAAGTTCTCCCAATTAAAATCAAATAAAGCGAATTATTTTCAGGTCTTCAAGGAATTATTTTGATTATGTATCAATTTAGTGCCTGTGAAGCACTTCAGTGCACATTTATCCACGAAGTGGATTCAGTTAGCATTATAAATTATTTATTATTTTACATAACACATGCAGCAGGCAGCTCCTCCTCCTAAGGCATACAGCTCACTCTAGGAGGTGGAAACAGATATCAGGATACTGTGAGTCTAATCTCAGTCTCTGCAGTACTTGTGAAAAATCCCATTCACACATCCAAGAGATCAACCTACAATATCTTAGGAAAAACCAGAATAGAAAAAAGTAATAACACAAAACTAGAGAGCTGGAAGGTATTATGAAAGACTGGGTAGCAAATAAGCAGGCAAGCTCTGTAAAATAACTATGTCCCAAAGGTAATTTTTAGACCTGCAGCAAATGCTTCAGAAAGAAGAGTTAGTGAGTGCCAGGATGAGCCAAGGCAGGGCTACCCAGCAGATGGCTGCACAGTAACACCAAAGACACTACAGGTAGGGTTGTACAGGATGCATTTCTGAGCCCTGAAGTTAAAGATATAATTATCATGTGACTGTAGGTCTGATTTTTCAATTCTTCTTAAGCTTCTGACAATGGAATTTCAAGGTTTCAAAAACAAGATGGTAGTTAGCAGGAAGGCAGAAACAGGAATTTCACAATCAGAGCCTCTGGATGAGTGATTCCCCACAGCCCTCCCAAACACAGTGCAGAAGACTACACAGAAAGGAAAAAGCTTCTAATATGATGTCTTCTGCAAGTGCAAAACTAAGAAAAGACTTCTAGACGTAACTTTCCTCCAGCAGTGATAAATGTTGCAACTCCATAGTAAATAAACATACTATGTGCACAGGAGGAAACACCAGGAATTCTGAGCTGAAAAGTAAGTAAAATAAGACAACTGAAAAATTAGTCTTAAGATTACTGTAATGGCTATACTCACTTATCAAACCTAAAAGCAGAATGAAGGACAGTCAGGAGGATGCTATGACTGTCCTGCTCCTCAGACTTCAGAACCACTGTGTCAAAATGACATTTTGCAAAATAAAACTCTTCACTAAGTAAAAGTACTGAAACCCAAGGTGACAATAACTGTAAGCCCCAGTATAACTAGTAATAGAATCAAGTAGCTTGTACTGCTGGGTCAGGAGACTACAGCAAGACTGGGAGAGGGCTGTGTTTGTCCCTCTCACGAATCTAACCTCTTAGCAGAGGGACAAGTAAGATCTGTATTGCTATATAAGAACTAATAAACTCAATTCTGCTATTAGACACTGTCAGAAAAAGCACTGATGTTCTGGCCTCAGCTCCCAATGCACTGAAGTGTTCTTACTTGCTTTCATGCTTTGAAAGCTAGTGGGAGTACTCACAGATTTTAAAAAACGAATTAATTTCATTACCTACTGCTTCAACTGCACAAATGTGCGTTTAAAAATAAGAACAGTTCTGATCCCAACTGAAAGCACTTGTCTTTTAATAGTTATATGAAATTGTATAATAGCTATATTAAATATTATTACATCATTGCTATGTATAAAATCCAAAAGGGAGTGTTGCCAGGGTCAATGCACAAGTGCTAGCTAAGGTAGATGAGCCAGGAGGCAGCAGGGAAACCCTCTGCAGAAGCCGGAGAACTGCCTTTCCCATGGAGCGCCCACTAGGTGGAGAGAAAGCCCACGCCTTGCCGGGACTGAACACGCAGGGATATCCCAGCAGGTCTCAACAGCGGGAGGGACCAAGGAGGACTAAATCACACACTGAGTTCACAATTGACAGGCGTTTTAGCAATATTTTACTTATCCTTCAAAACAGGGAAGGTTTGCCTATTACTCTCTCCTTGGTTTGGGTTTATTTTTAATCTATTTAAGACAGTTAAGTACCATATTAATATCACCTCTGTAGAAGTGGAAAAACACATCTACCGTCACTGCTAGGCTGGAGAAACTTGGGCTAAAAACCACAATCAGATTTTGAAAGAGAGATCATCTTAAACAGCAAAGGATTGTGGTTTTTTTCACCTTTGCAGAAAGATAATTTTTGCAAGTCTGAGCCAGTTTTGGCCGTGGACTCGAGAAGCCTATGCTTTGCTTAATCAGAATAAACATTTTCATATCAAGAAACCCCAGGATTCAAAGTACATATGCAGGTAAGGTTGTTACTTTCCCTGGAAGCAATGGACTACAAAAAGCTTTACATTAACACAGAACATATCTGTCAGCAGGTTTATCAATAAGAAGAAAAACTACCAAAGCAAATGCTCCTGCAAAACCCAAAAAGATCATTAAATCTCTTGTTCACCTAGTGCAGTTAGCATTTATCTTGTCACTGCTACACGGGGGAACAAATATTTTTTTCTCTTCCACTCAATCCTTAAACATTCATTTAGCCAAGAGAATAGAAATCTCTATCAAATGCTTGGCATACCCCTGAGTATGTAATAGATAGCAAGCACTGGAGGATGAAGAAAATTAGTACTGACACGTTCCATTACAAATCTGACAAAGGATTTAAGGAAAACTATCTTACACTCAGAGGAAATACATGAAAACACATGCTGCTTAAACTGTAATCTCAAAAGTAATTTGGGGAAAAAGTGGGGAAAAGTAAGAATTTACTTTGAACACATTACTTTGCATCTCACACCCTAGTAAATCTTACAAAATTTTCTTCACTTTCAAAACCTATTCCCTATTCTTATTTCCTTCTTGCTTGTTTTTATCAGTTCTCAATACCTACTTCCTTCAAAAACAAGGGAGGCTCACTGCACCCATTACAGAGTTGAACAAAAAAGGTTATATCAAATAAGGGACTCTCCAACGCATGCAACTTTTTGTCATGTTCCTGATACAGCTTCAGATTTCTGATGTTGCCCAGGGTTCAAGATTCATAAAAGAAGTCCTTCTACTGAGTCAAAATCATGTTTGTTTAAAAACAAAGTCCAGTCTGGTTTAAAACCTCTTTATGCAACATAATTCTGCCATCAGTAGAAGCTTTACACCCACTTCTAATCATATGCCAATTTGACAACACAAAGATTCATTGTGTTAAGTTCAAACTATCTAGGCAATAATTCTGTCCAAGTGTAATTTTACTTTTGAGCAAAAGGTTAATATACTGGATAGGAAATACCGAAGTTCTGAAGGCATAATTCCATAAGGAAACACACATCAGTTCTGCATGACAAGCACTAAAGAATGATAGAATCATCATGGCTAGGTTTCACGAACGAAGATTTCAGAAGGGCTCTACCCACGCTTGCTGCAAGTGCACTGATGGCTAAAAAGGCCAATGCGAGATAGACAAGTCCGGTTGCAGAAGGTACACCAGAAAGACTCCCCAGGTGATATTGACAAGACGCGATTCTCTCTGCGCTGTCTTTTCTCCTCGAGAGTGATCCTGCGTGTGTTCTCAAAAGCAGCAGCAGCGTTATAGATGGTGTGTCTCCAGGCCTCCCGACTGGAGGCCAGGGTAGACCAATGCTGATGATCAATATGGCCAAGGCTGAGGGATTGTTTCACACAGTCCTTGTATCTCCTCTTCAGGGCTCCTCTCTTGCAGCAGCCAGTGGCAAGTTCCCCATAGAGCACGATCTTAGGGAGGCGGCAGTCCTGCATCCTGGAGACGTGCCCTGCCCAGCACAGCTGTGTTCTCAGCAGCATGGCCTCAATGCTCGTGACTGCTGCCTGTTCAAGGACAGACGTGTTGGTCACACAGTCAGTCCAGTAGATGTTTAGGATTGCACTGAGGCAGCGCTGATGGGAGCGTTCTAAGAGACGCAAGTGGTGCCGGTAAATGACTCATGATTCGGATCCATATAAAAGAGTAGACAGTACAACAGCTCTGTAAACGCTGATCTTTGTACTTTTCTTCAGGTGTTTGTTTTGCCACGCTCTTTTATGGAGGTTACTGAAAGCTCTGTACACCTTTGCTAACCTGTTGTCTATTTCTGCATCAATCTTACCGTCTGAGGAGATGATGCTTCCCAGGTAATTAAATTGCTGTACTGATTTGAGCTCTGTTTAACCAATGGCGATATGGGGATGATGGGAGACTTCCTGAGGTGCAGGCTGATATAAAACTTCTGTCTTCTTCAAGCTGACTTCCAGTCCAAAAAGCTCAGTAGCCTCTGCAAAGCAGGATGTTAAACATTGCAGAGCTACTTCTGCGTGGGTGACAAGGGCGGTATCATCAGCGTAAAGCAGCTCACGGACGAGATGATTTAAGGTCTTAGTGTGGGCCTTCAGTTGCCTTAGGCTGAATAGGCTCCCATCAGTACGATATCAAATGTAGACACCGTTTTTATCATCGAGGTCTGCCGTGGCCCTTTGGAGCATCATGCTGAAGAAGACTGTGAATAAAGTTGGTGCGAGAACGCAGCCTTGCTTCACACCATTGGCTGTTGGAAAGGGCTCAGAAAGTGTGTCGCCATATCTGACTTGACCGCGCTGGTCCTCATGAAGTGAGATGATCATTTTGAGGAACTTGGGGGGACATCCTAAACGTTCCAAAATCTGCCACAGACCTTTTCTGCTCACAGTATCGAAAGCCTTGGTGAGATCAACAAAGGTAACACAGAGTCCTTTGTTCTGTTCCTTGCACTTCTCTTGCAGTTGTCTGAGAACAAATACCATGTCTGTGGTACCTCTGTTGGCTTGGAAACCACACTGGTTTTCAGGTAGAAGTTCTTCTGCTATGGTGGGTATTACTCTGTTCAAAAGAATTCTTGCAAGGATTTTACCAGCAATGGAGAGCAGAGTAACACCTCGGTAATTTGAGCAGTCTGATTTATCTCCTTTCCTCTTGTACAAGGTGACGATGACAGCGTCACGAAGGTCTGAAGGCAGTTCACCTCATTCCCAGCAGCCCACCACAAATTCATGAAACTTATTATGAAGTGCTTGGCCACCGTGCTTCCAGATTTCAGGCGGGATTCTGTCAATCCCAGCTGCCTTGCCAATTTTCACCTGCTGTATTGCTTTAAGAGTTTCTCCCATGGTGGGGGCAGTATCCAGTTCAGTTTTCATTGGTTGTTGTGAAATGTACTGCATTGCTGAGTCTTGAACTACACGGCTAGTACTGAAGAGAGTCTGAAAGTGTTCAGACCATCGATTCAAGATGGAAACTTTATCTGTGAGAAGCATTTGGCCACCTACACTGAGTAAAGGGCTTTGAACCTGGTGTGTAGGACTGCAGGCTGTTTTCAGAGCCTCACAGAATCCCCTGTAGTCACCTTTATCTGCGCATAATTGGATTTTTTCTGCTAGATAGAATCATTGAGGTTGGAAAGACTTCCAAGACCATTGAGTCCAACCTTTGACCAAACACCACCACGTCAACTAAAAAAGTGCCAAGTCCAGTTGTTTCTTGAACACATTCATGAATGGTGACTCCACCACTTCCCTGGGCAGCCCATTCCAATGCCTGACCATCCTTCCACTGAAGAAATTCTTCCTGATGTCCAGGCTGCAGAGCCTTCCCACCCTCCAGCAGACCAACACTCCCACTCAACTTGGTGTTGTCTGTGAACTTACAGAGGGTGTACTCAAACCCCTCATCCAGATCGTCCATAACTGGATTGTCCAGAACTGACCCCAGTATTGAGCCCTGGGTAACACCAGCTGGGTCCAACTCCATTCACCACCACTCTCTGGGTCCAGCCATCCAGCCAGTTTTTAACCCAGTGAACAGCTGTCCAAGCCATGTGCTGCCAGTTTCTCCAGGAGAATGCTGTAGGATGCAGTATCAAAGGCTTTACTTTAAGTCCAGGTAGACAACAACCACAGCCACTCATCCACTAAGTGGGTCACCCTGTCCTAAGCGGAGATCAAGTTGGTCAAGAAGGACCTGCCTTTCTTAATGCCATGCTGGCTGGGCTTGATCTGGCTGTCCTGCATGTGCCATGTAATCACACTCAAGATACTCTGTTCCACAACCTTCCCTGGCACTGAGGTCAGGCTGACAAGCCTATAGTTCCCCAGTTCCTTCTTCTGACCCTTCTTGTGGATGAGCATCACACTTGCCAACCTCCAGTTAACTGGAACCTCCCTGGTTAACCAGGACTGATGATAAATGATGGAGAGTGGCTTGGCAACCTCTTCCACCAGCTTCCTCAGTACCCTTGGGTGAAAACCATATGGCCCCATAGACTTTTGAGTGTTTGTGTGGCACAGCAGGTCACTAAATATCTCCTTCTGGATAACAGGGAGTCTATTCTGCTCCTCATCCCTGTTTACCAGCTCAGGGGGATGGTGGGCCTGAGGATATTCAGTCTTTCAGATAAAGACTGAGGCAAAGAAGGCGTTAAACACCTCAGCTTTTTCTTCAACCTTCAAATGTCCAATAGATGATGGAAATTTTCCCTGGCCTTCCTTTTGTTGTTAATGCATTTGTAAAAACACTTTATATTATCTTATACAGCAGTGGTCAGATTGAGTTCTGGCTAAGATTTCACCTTTCTAATTTTTTCTACACATGACCTAATGACATCCTTGTACTTTTCCTGAGTTGCCTAACCCAAGTTACAGAGTAAGCAACATTTGCAATATTTTGCAAAATGAAGCTGGTGAAGGCTCTGGAGCATAAGTCCTATGAGGAGTGGCTGAGGGATTTGGGGTTGCTCAGCCCAGACAAGAGGAGCCTCTGGGGAGACCTTATCACTCCCTACAACTACCTGAAAGGAGGCTGTAGTGACATGGGTGTCAGTCTCTTCTACTAGGTAACAAGTGATAGGACAAGAGGAAACGGTCTCAAGTTGCACCAGAGGAGGTGTAGATTAAATATTAGGAAATTTTTTTCCATGGAAAGGGTTGTAAAGCATTGGAAAAGATTGCCTAGGCAAGTGGTGGAGTGTGTCTATATGGCACTTGAGGACATGATTTAGTGGTGACCATGGTAGTGGTTGCTAGGTTGACAGATGACATGATGATAATTTCCAATTTAGTGATTCTGTGAAATACTTGATACACAATGTCTGTACCAACATTTTAAAAAGTTAAAGGAAAACATTAATTGTTTTACAAAGACTAGCACCACATGATTCTATAATTCTCATTTTAGTTAACGATTAAGAACAATTCTAACAGGACATAAAACAAAATGCTAAAGGGATAAATTATCTTAATACTTGCAATGTTAAGCCATAAGACCTAGTCCCAGATACAAAAAGGTAAATATATGCATGTAAAGCAGACCCCTCATCAAAAAACTTCAGATGCAAACTTAGATTATGCTAAGAGCTTTGCATGTTTCATGTAAAAGACACATTTGGATATCTAAAGGGACAAAAATTCAGATAATTTCCAAAAGCTCAGTGAATTACCAACTGCAAACATCAGAGTATGTCCTCCTGGCACAAGATATCACAAGACATTGTGTTCTAACTGGTCAGGACTGGGAAAATTAAGTTTTCATACGACCCATATTACTTTCGTATTAGTAATTTATTTACGTACAAGCATTTGATAAGATATCATCAGTTCCAGTGCTTAAACTCTCCAAGTCACTATCGTGTGTGACCACTAGAGGGAAATAGCAAAAAGGAAAGAGGCATTGCCAGAGGTTACTCTCGGTCAAAGCCCAACAGTAACCCTTCCCCTGTTTCTGTTTCAGTCCCTGGGCATAGAAACCTCCTTCCTTGGCAGACAATTAAATCCAGAGCAGTTTTACCTTTAGCCTTTATAATTACATTTCAGACACATTTCTCAGTAAGGATAAAGTTTTCCACACAGTACGCAAGTAGTAACAATGACATTTAGTGCTGAAAGGATGGCAGTGAATAAGAAATTTTCTCTATTATTCTGAAGTTAATGCTTCTCAGCCAGTTCAAAACAGTGAACCAATTATGAACATGTTCATTTCCAGTTAAGATTGTCCACAGACACACACTGACTAACGTTCAGGCTCAGATTCCTTAGAATTTCATTTAACAATTTGGCTCACTTTAATTTAGCTTTAAAAAAAAGAATGCCTAACACTTGACATAGAGAAAATCGGACACCTCTGCCTCAAGTACCATGTTCAAGTAGAAGACTTTTCTTTATATTCAAGTGCTTTACCATTAGTCTGCAGCTGTCAAACATACAGCTCACAAAGTAGTTTTACGTACGAGCCAGATGAACAGCCACAGGATTTCTTCATGTACCAAGAAAGCATTATGTAGGTTCTCACCAAACTAGTTTTCTCTGTATGTATATATACTTTGGGAAGCATCAGAACATTTTAGTTAAAGCCTATCAAACCCATAAAAAGTCATGATGATACAGTAATGATACAGATACATTTCATTTGAAAGAAGTTGTCTATTCATGACACGTTTATACAGGCTTACTAAGGAGTCTGTAGAACTGTTTTATGAAATTCAGCTTTCAGAAAGCTCATCTTTGAAAATTAAAATTTTAGCTGACATAACATACAATATCAAACACATCAGTAAAAATATTAAACTTAATCTGCCAATAAAAAAACAACCTCCACACTATCATTGTTCATTGATGCAGAAAGAAACAGACTGTTTGTATTTGCTGAAAGCCAACACCCTCTGTGCAAGAGGAAAAGCAACTTCAAGCACTGCACAGCTCTCTACAATAAGCTGACCTACCCCACCCTTGAAGGAAAAATCTGTAAAATGATGGAAAAACAGTTCACAAAATGCTGCTTCTAGTACATTAGAAGAAAGCAAACCAAAGTATCTAGTCTGTAAAATGTTCATGACTTTGAAGATAGGTATTATACCTAGTTTTACACAGAACTGTAATACTGTTGGTCACTATTAGGTTTTGCATTAAGCTGTGGGACACTATTTTGTTTGCCTTTCCAGAGGGGTAAAAAGTTCATAACAAGATAAAGGATGCCAGTGCAGTGCCGCTACCAACATAAAAACCTCCCTACAATAAGCATTAGCTACAGAATAATGTAATAAAACAAGCAGTTTAGTAGCCTACTTTTATTCAAGTCTTCTATAGTAACTAAATTATCTCATTTCATGACAGCACATCTGTGTTTTGTACAAGCTGTAGAGCCCTTTCTGCAAGAACTTGTGCCTTAATTGCACACTGTATTATAAACAGTCCAGGTAACTACTGAAACACATTCAATGTGTTTGTCATCAGAATAAATAATTTTGTAGACTCATATATTCTCTACATACTGCTGAAGTTCAGTCCCATTGCTGGTTCCCTTACAGCAGCGCATCCCTGAAAAATTCATCGTGAGAAGGCTACACATGTGTTAAGAGCTGACAAACTGAAACACTGATGTTACTGCCTGCAGACATGGCAGTGTGTGTATGGGGGTGTGACAACTAAAGGAGAATGGCCATATTCTTGCTGTTATATGCTCTGAACTGCAGCACACTAAAAGCTGACTTCACTCCATTGCTAACTGAGGGGAGGGAGTCTTCCACCTGATGGTTGGCAAGGTGGTGGTGTTCCCTGACCATTCTGTGTAGCAGTAACAAAATGCATATTCTGCCACCAAATCTTCATATTCTGACAGATCTGCATATAGTCCCGTTCAGGCATAAAAAAGCAGTAGCCATAAACATGACAGAAAACTGAAGTTATGGTATTTACATCCAAAAGCACTCGAGGTTCAAATCTGCCTCAAAGGTTAGGACAGTAAACAAAACTTCGCAGATTAGAGCCCCATGCTACACACCCAAATAGATAAGATTTTTTTCTTGAAGCATTTTTATATCAAGACATAAATCTACATGGCTGGCAGAAAATCTTTCCAGCCAAGTGTAACACAAGTTTTGCTCCTAATTCCAGCCCCAGATCCACATATTTTCATCTTCCTTTTCATATGACCAAGAGCAAATACGTAACAGAGCATGTTTTTACTCCACATTCTGTCTATTCAGATGGATATTCCAAGAGAGACTACATATGACTGGTACTGTCAGCTGACAGTAGTTCCGCTGAAGACATATCTAGCTGGCATGATGGCCTCTTTTCAAGAATCATAACAAACCAGCCCAGTAAACCTTTGAAGATTGATTAGATTTGTACAAGTACAAACCTTAAGTCCTACTTATTGTTTGATTAGGTTACGGGAGATGTTGTCTAAATAGCTATTGATTATCTTCACACTTTCTCTGTACTTTTCAAAATTGGCAGGCTTATCCAACAGATTTGGATGAACACACTAATGTCCCCAAACACATGAATTATATATTTTCTGTTTAACCTTGCTTAACATATTTAGGGGCAGGTAGAAACAAGAAGAGAAACAAGTAGATGCTGCATTTTTGAACAGTGCAAGAACAAAGAACAACTTGAAGGAGATAGAGTTTAACCAGATCTTTTATTTAAATCTGAAAGTCTGAGAACCAGCAAATTGAGACAAAAAAACTTCACCTGGTTAAAAAAGGACCATTTCAAGACAGAGGAATTCTTTTGCTGGGAAGTAGAAAATATTATGACATGAGCAAGGAAGAATTAACTGCTAACTTAGAAATGTGGTTTTAACCATAGAATTAGAATGACTAGGATGCAAGATCTCTAGTATCACCTCCTGCTCAGAGCATGTCCAATTAGATACTCAGCCTACAACCCCACAAGGATGCATTCTTCAGAGGATTATAATATCTATTTTCAAAGCCAAAGCAATTGTTATGAAACAAAACTGGAACACACAAGTTGGTCAAAGTTAAACAATCTGCATTGTTTAAAATTATTCAAGTGTGTTGGGCTGGAATGGACAGAAAGCTTTAATCCAGCTTTAAGCCATCTTAACTGTAACTACTTACTAATAAGGCTGCAACTTAGAGCTGCTGTTCGCACGGACCCAAGAGTAGCAAAAGGGTGGCAAGGCAGACAAAGAATCACTATTTTCTGTCCTGAAAGGGAAGTTTCAACAGCTCGGAAGAGACAACATTTAGTTTTGCTGCAGCAAACATGCTTGTATAGTCAACTGAAACTGCTGATTCACTGGCATTCCCCTAAAGTCTTCTTTCAGGAAATACACAGTTTCCAGCAATAAGTGGACTGAACAAATTTAGTAACATTAAATGACTGGCATTATCATATGTATTAAAGAGTTCCTGCTGATAACATTGCTAAAATAATGGAATGTGCAAGATATACCCAAGTTTAGGTTTCATCTGTGAAAGCATAAATTTAATTTTAAAGAAACTTTTGCTACTGCCAGTAAAGTTTCTTTCCCTGAAAGCACAACTTCTGTACAACGTTGACAGGTTTCAGTACCAGATTCCTACTGTACATCAGGGCCAGTAATTCTTCTCAGATGAGCAGCTTCAGCTGTATTTGTTTGTTTAAACCAGCAATTTTACAGTAATACACAAATCCTCACAAGTTATTTCAGATTGCTGGGGGGTGGGGGATAAAAAACGGACACCTCTCTCTATTGCACCCTCAATTCCCCCAATTTTCTGATGCCTATGTTCATACCAATCAACATAGGACATTTAATACTAGCAGTTTAATATAAACCCCCTCTTCCTCTCTTCCCATTTAAAATAGGTATGCTCAAGACCAGAATTTTGCTTCCTCTGGAGTAAGTCCATGCATGCAGACAACATTAAAGAAACAGCAAATGCATATTTACATGCTTGATCTGAGTCCAGAGAGAGAAAATGATCTTTTTGCAGACCTACAGTGAAAATTATATTAGAAGAATTACTTTAAGATCTTCCAATAATGGCAGGAGTACAGAGGTCATGTTGTGTTTTCAAAAGAATTCCGGCAGCTCCTGGAGTTACTCTCTTTTCAGGAGGTTCATTGGATGATGCTGATATAGGTATGTACCTCTCAAAATAGTCAAAAAGTTACCTCTGTTGAATATAACTATGTCTGATTGGTACTTGCGCACCCCACCCATGTGGCTGAGCACTCCTCCCTAAGACCAGGGTATTAACTATGCCCTGTTAATATCACCTCATTGAGTTTCACTGCAATGAAACCCACTGAAGAAAAAACCTCTTAAAAGTTTTTTTTTAAGACAGTGAAAAAGACCACATTTGGTAGATTAAAGCATGCAGCGTATCCAAGACTTTTCTATTAAACTATTAATGCACAATACTTTGAGGTGATGAGTAATAGTTCTGAGTAATCAGCACAGAGCATTTGGCAAGTGCCAACTTAAAACTTGTTAACCACTCCTACAGTGCAGCTCTCTCCTCTCTGTTACTGATAGCAGGAGCTTACTCTAATGTGAAGGGGCATTTACTACTGAGGTAAAGCTTGATAACAAGTATTTCTCCATGAACAATACTGCGTTCAGGGAGACCATGCAAAAACATACTGCCACGGGGAGTTCAGCTCCTAGAGCTACTGTGTGTCGTTCTGCCACTTACAAGCTTGACACTCCTCTTATTTCTATTAAATGAAAGTATACAGTATCATAATGATCTACCACAGTTGTTTTTACAAAGCGAATTAATAACACCTTTGAGTTTACTGTGAGAAATCCACTTTTTTATAGCAATGAGACTGGTTATTTACTGCATAGCCAGGTGCAAGTTGATTCTGCTAGTTTAGTTCTGATCATCTCAAGACTCGGCAGTAGTCTTGGGGCCAAGTTTACTTTAGCCATGTACATCACCCTTCATTAAACAGCATTACAAAAATAATGACTGATATACTCGTAACAGCTTAGTAGAAGCATCACAAGCCTTTAAATTTATTTGATACTGACTCAACACTTTTGAAAGTGTTTTCATTCACATGGTCCTGCATCCACAGGGCAATGCTCTGCTCATTTGCCATTTGAACTGTAATTTTCAGGCATCCCTTAGATATTTCCAAACACCCTAGTTAACCAGCCTGGCCATGCATGATCAAATTTACTTCAACTTTTCTGTACATCTGAATCTCAATTAATTTGTATATTTAGTTAATTTAAGGGAAAGAGAGGAGTAAACCATCCTAACTAAGTTCACTACATTTTCAGGGCAGGAGTTTGAGAGAAGGGGAGTTTAAGACCTCTACTAAGATTATGAAGACTATCTGTTAATGCTCTGATAGATGGGGAGCATAATTTAATTAGGAACATATGGCAGACACAGCTCACAAGGACACAAATATGTTAAATTGTCTTCAGTGCACAGCTTCAGATTCAGCTTCAGATAACCAGCTCCCAATAGAATAACAAGCAAACTGAGCTATCAACTGAGATACTGCTAAATGCGAAGCTTTTCTTCACACAGACAATCCCCATACTTTACAAAGCACTAGAAGAAGCACAATCACTTAAGAAATGTAACCCAAACCAAGACGCACAACAAATTATTTCTGGAAAGAAACCAAAACCCAAGGCAGCAGAGCTGGAAAGACTGAAGTTGATAGACAAGCAGTATAAACATAACACTTAGGTGTTATGAGAACAATGAAGTTCAAAGCTTACATGGTTCTAGGAAATATTGTACTGTACAAGCACAGGACAGGTAACAATCCGCAGACAGTTCTAGAGATTAATCAGACTTAGTGCTTCTCAAATCCAGTAAATAAGTTAAAAAACTTGTGGTGTTGGAAAACAGGGTGGTGTACAATATCCACAAAATAATCCTATGTTCTATGCAACCTGAGTAGGATCCTCTGTAGGAAGACTGAGTTCAGTTTTGGTTCCGTACCTCACAGAAAGATAAGGACTGAGTTTGGAAGAGAGCTATACAAGGTATCAGAAAGTTGTAGAAGACATCCACATTAATAACACTTGAGGAATGAGAAACTGTTCTAACAGAAGAAGATAAGAAATTTTAAGTGTTTCAAAAATTAGGGCAATAATCGCATCTCCAGACATTGTAAGATTACTCAATAAAGGAAAACTCTTATTTTTATGAGGATGGCAAGAAATCCCTTGAACAGCTGAAAAAGGCTAAAGTGAATTCACGACCCCTTACTATTATAACACTTAACAGTCTAACTTAAAATGAAACACAGCATCCACTAAGGATGACTTTGGTTCATATTAGGGGAAGAATTAGGATGAACTTTATGAGTCTTTCTTCAGGAGAGTACTTCAGTTTATTTCTTTGCCTATACTACTTATATTTCAGTGAAGAGCAAAAAGTATTCATACTTGAAGGATGAACGAACCTGAAAATCTAGACAAGGTGTTTGAACTTGAGACAGCTACATTCTTCTCCTGTGTATTTCCCACTTTAACTAAGATTCTGACCAAAATCCAAAATAAAGCAGCTTTAAAAGTCTATGTTTGGACTTCTTATTTAGTTACCAAGGGGTAGTTTCACTTCAAATTCAGATTTGCAGGGAGATGTCAAATGTGAATACATGAGAACTTAAGTTATATATTTAATGCCAACATAAAACAGTGACAGAACAGCAACAGGAGAATATCTAAGCTCCTGCATAAGCTTGAGCAACAGTTCATGGCTTTCTAGTTTCAAATAAGGACACAATGTTTACGTAACACCTTTAGGCATATATTTCTACCACTCATCAGTGACTTACCTACACACTTCAGGTTTTTAAATAGCTAACAGCTTTTTATAGCTTTACACAGATATCTGAATCTGTCCTCCAGCCTTCTCTCAGGCAGGCTTCACTGCTGCTGCAAGTCAGAGCTTTGCAATGCCACAGTGAGAGTGGGACACTACCTTCTGAAGCAAAACGCATTACCACGGAGACTAACAATGTGTGCTACACAATCCAGGTTTCAGCATCAAATAGAAAAATTTTAGACTTCCTTGTGTGCTGCAGAGCATCAGACAAAAGAACAAGGCAATCTAAATCAATTTGATAGGGAACACTAGCTGACATTAAGACTGCTTAGGAAACTTAGGACACCTAGGACACAAAAAAAGGCAAAAGGAAGCCTCACATACTCCTACAATCCTCAC
Organism: Myiozetetes cayanensis; assembly: GCF_022539395.1. Lineage (NCBI taxonomy): Eukaryota > Metazoa > Chordata > Aves > Passeriformes > Tyrannidae > Myiozetetes > Myiozetetes cayanensis. The sequence continues at coordinate 51,806,716 of NW_026087631.1, read as the reverse complement.
TATGAACTTGTTAAGTAAAACCAAGGTTAAACAACATATCCCTACTCCCATATCTCCTGTTCTTTCCTTCATCTGCACTGTTGTTTCAACTTAAGCCAGTCTTATTTGCGAATGGACACAGAGCGAAGTATGGTCAGAGGAACTGGTATTAGGATGAAATGCAAAAAAATTAAAATATTAGGGAGCCATATTTTTTTTCCTTTTTAGACCTCAGCAACTACTGCTGAGGAACCAAATATGTTAAAAATCACACATTGCTGCAACACCTGAACTCCAGGAGAGGAAGTAGATGAAGAAATGGCAACAGACACTATTCCTGTTGCTCCATCCTAAATGATGTATCTGAAATTACACTATTGGAAAGTTTTTATTTTAAATAATTAACAAGACTGTTTTTATAATTAACATCCACTCAATATTAGAATTCCTAGCATTTGCTAGAAATTAACAGTGTCTAGTTGTCAGCAATACAGCAAACTGATACAAAAAAATTTTAGATTTATAAAGGTCATAACATCAAAATCAAACTATTTGCTGATGGTAGAAATTTACACTTCTCATTGAATATTTATTTTAAAAGTTTGTTGCATTAGTATGCTGAATCAAAATGTTTCTGTATCATTCTTGCTCTGCACATACTTTCCTATTCATTCTAAATTATCTTACTAATATTAATTTCAGTCCAGATAGCCAATACATTTGGAGTGATTTATTTGTATATCTTTATTGGCATTATCAGTATATTAAATCCATCTTGGGCAGGATTAAAGAGGTGTAGAAAAGCAGAAAAAATGGCCTTGTCTTCACAGAGTGTTACAGCTTTACTCACAACTGCTGAAAGTCTAAGGGCAAGTTAAAAGTCTAGTACCTTTCTATATCTTCCTTTCCTGTTGATAACCTGAGCTCATTATTTCACAAATTGAATCTCTGATATTAATTATGACCTGGTAATCAGGTCAGAAACCTTTTTTTGCTTTGGCACCCACTGCCAGTAAAATATTACTATGAGAAAGTTACCTCCATAGCATTTTTCAATTTTTTCTTAGCACAGCTAACTAAAAATAATCTCATAGATCAATATTTACATACAGTATTCAAACAAAAGCTTGACATTAAGTATCGTTAATGTGAAATTTCTTAAAACATTAATAGGTTGAGGGAACAGGTAGATGCACTTGGGCCTCAGTCTGAAGGTGACCCATTTCAATTACAGAACAAAACATCAGAAACTGAGAAACTCTGTGTGCTTCTGATCAAGTTTGAAGTGAAATGTAAGGCTTCCTCTGATTCAAAAGAGTTACTACTGCATAACCTCTTATACTTGAGTTCACACAAGAAATAACACATAGACAGAAAGCAAATTTTAATTTTAGAAATACTTCAATATTTACTTTAATATTTTACCTTATGCCCTTCACCCTGTTTATTCAGAAGCTGATTTGTATTACCAACAAGATTTAAGCAGTCTGACAGTAACTCAATCTTCCTTCCAACTGGAACAACTAGAGCAGTTTGAGGGCAGTACTTTAAGGGTACTCTGTGGGTCATTGTTATATTTAAGATGCTTCTAAAGCACACAACATTGTGGTGCTCTGGTTTTAGCCATTGTGACTTTACTTTTGTATGGTGTTGCATTCATGGTAGACTAGCAAAAACTCACCTCTACACCTTGTCCTCTCCTCGGATACTACCTTCTTTTAGAACAGCACAATGATAAGAGAAAAACCATGCATATGACCGTAATGGTGGAATTAACAACTCTTAATACTTTATGCATAAGGTAACTGTTAGCTTTTCTCAGGTTATGTGGAAAAAAAGAACTGCATTTTAAGTAGTTAACAAGCACTTTCTGAAGATTTCAGGCTGGTGATATTTTTAGGTTTTGATTTTTTTTCCCCGCAATAATATTCTAAAATGCCCTTATTAACTGCAATCACAGTTATGCTGTTTAAAGTTTGCTCTGCAGTTTTTTACATTAATTTATGAACTAGGATCCACATTCAGAAAATAATCACCTCAAAACTAACTATCCCAATTCTAGGTTGTTTGGAAATGTATCAACATTTAATAAAGGAAAAGAATCAACTGTTTCAATACTTACTTTACTTCTTAATAAATTTGACTTTACTAGCCTGCCAAATCCAATGTTTTGGTTTTTTTCAACATCTTAACTAGATCTGCACTTAAACAATGCAAAAAATGGGACATGAAGCATCTTGCTGGGTTTCACAACTGATAATTAAGAAATAGGTTGTAGCAAGCTAAACTATCTTTGACACCAAGGTTGCCATGCCCCGCTCTCCCCAAGCTAGTTAGGAAAAAAATGCTAAAAAAAGAGACATAAGTTTTACTCTTTTTGAGTTTCTGTATAAACCTATTCTCACTAGCTAACTCCTCTCCCAGTGTCTAATAAAGAGGGAAAAGTAGTCACTCCTTCAAGGTAGCCACCCAATGCCTTTTATAGTCAAACACTGAAATTCATGTCTCCTGCTCTAGATAAAAACACCATCTATATCATGACTTCAAAATTAAAAAGAGAACCTACCTCCCTACTTCTTACATGCCAAACTTGCTGGATATTTAGATATCCCCCTGGAAAACTACATTTTCCAGTTTGACACGCCAAAGACAGGTATTGTAAGAAGTTCAAGCATGATTTAAAACAGCATTTCAGTTTGACAGACAAAAGGTTTTGAAAATCCAAGATTTAAAACACTATCAATCAATTTTGCTGAAGAGTCACAAAGTAAACAATGAACACATGCAGAATCTGTATCCAAAAAGTAAAAAGATGGAACAAAAGGAGACAAACCTAAGCTGAGGCAAAGTTTCTCACGAAACATTCAGTTCTAAAAAAATTCTCATCAAGTTCACAACTCAGGCGGTTGATTAACGTTACAAGAAACCATTATCTGGATCTCAGGAGTTAAGTTAATTTGCTCAAATCAGTTTAATTATACAGAGGTTTCTTACAACAAACAGCAATTCACTCCCTCATTTTCTCACAGTACTGAACTAACAACATGTAAGCCCATTTACCTAATCTTAGGTTAGAAATTCCAAATTCCACTTCCAAACCAGAGGAGACACCTGGAGTCAGTCCTTCAAATTATTATTATGAAGAGGATAACTTTCCAGAAGCATCAATACCTTGGTGCTCAGGTACCATCGATGTTTTGATACCAGAGAAATAACTGCTCAATATCTTTAATGAAACATTTTTGTAGAAGAAAGGACTCCCTTTCCTCATTTGCCTCACTGATGGTTTTACAGTAATTTCAGACATATCTCTTCTCCAGTTCAGGAAGATAAATAAATGTTTGAGAGGCTATACTTGAAATGTAAGGACTCAGGAATCTCGATACAAGTAAAGATGAATGAAATGATACAAAACCCTGCAACTTCAAACAATTTTTATGCTTGAATGTTAGCTGTTTTATATTTCGCAGCCACTGGCTACTCATTGATGTTGCTAAGCATGAAGTTTTTCTGTGTCTGCTTATACTTAAATTTAATATAAAATTAATTTAAAATACTGTTTTCTCTGTTATGAGCACAATGAAACAGTCATAAAGTTTCAGTCTATTTTCCATTCTCTGAAGATCAACAACCTTGTGACATGCTACATTAAGTCTCACAAACATACTTTTGTTAGCAAACAGCTTAAGCAGCCTACCAGAACTACCTACCCACTCAGTAAGCAACAAAGAACTTCAAAAACAAAGAAAAAAGTACTTTATATAGCAGTAGACTCATGTTAATAAAAATGGTTGTTTAATAAAGGAAATAATTTCCTCTCAATTTTATTCAAATTACTGTGTGTCAGTTGAAGAACCTGGTTCTAAAACAAAAATAACTTTTATGCAGAAACAACAGCTTGTTAAGGAACTTTCACTTGAGTTTTGGTAACCTGACCAGAAAAGTTCTTTCAGAAAATTCCAGAGTAAGCAAAATTTCAGAGTAACACAAATCTGAACTTCAAGCGAAATGGGGTATTTTGTCTCATAAAACCCCATCTTTTCCTACTCTAAAGCAAGATTTTAGATACAAAACTTGCATGAGATGAAGTAAATTAAAGAATGGATGAAGAGTTACTTTAATCTAAGGATTATTTAAGTGTTGATCATACAAATTCGAATGAAAAATGGGATTAACCTTCAGATTCCATGTAAATATGTTTTTTCAGATCCTATTAAAGTTATACCGGAAAAATACAGTTTCTTAAATATTTTCCATACAAACTTCTAAAGAAATTATAGGATATAGCACTAACCTCTCAATGAAAATACAGAAACAAGACATTAATAATATCAGACTGAAAACTGGAGTTGGACACTTCTGGTTTATGTTTAATTCTATCAAACACTTAACTTGTGTGCCTACAGCAGTTTTCTAGGGCTTCTGGTGATAAGATTACCTTATATTTTCATAAGAACAGTTAGAAAGAACAGATGCATCTCCACACCTACATTTATCAGACAAACCTGCTACTATTATGAAGACAACAGCATACTGCACTGGAAAAACGTGCTGTTAACTCTGACATTTCATTACATACTTTTGAGTCTAAGACATTGTTACAAGACTGAATTAAGCTTTGCTGTATTCCTTGCCTTGTCTAAATTCATGATATTTAGTTGCATAATACAAAGAGGATGCTTATAAATAATGTAATTGCTTTAACATATTAAATGTTTAATTTAATATTAAATGTTTTGGTGGTTTATTTAGAAGTCATAATATTTTCCTTTCCATTTAAGAATGAGAACAATTGCTATTTGCCTTAGATACTATAAACACTGCAGAGTAAAAAGGAAATGAAAGAAACTGAAAAATGTCAAATAGTCACGAAACTGCAAACTACACATACTGAAAAAGCCATAAGACTCAGAACAGTCAAGTCCAGTGTTATTACATCAGGACAGCAAGATGCAAGCTGAACTAGTTCTTGTCAGTTCAGCACAAACAGAAGAATTTTATTACCACTTCCTACTTGTAGACATACTTTTCTACTGTTTATGTAACATTCCAGAACACCCTCACTCTTTGAAAAACAAGCAGAAAAATAACTTTATTAAAATAATGAAAAAAGCACTCAGTAACCTTTCCCCTATAGGAACCTCAAATACTGAAAAAAATGTATACTAGAACTAACCAAGGAACCCCTCATATTCTACTCCTTTATATGTAAAGGCAGAGATCTGGTACAAATTACTGATTTATTTAAATAACTACCAAATTCTTGCAAAGCATGGAAGTTCAAACTGTCCAAACATAAATCAATATTAAAAGAGGTCTTATTTTTTGAAGTGGAAAAATTGCATAAATAATCAGGCTTTTTCACAAAGGGAGGTCACTTTTGGAATGCTATACCTTGTGCTCCTCAACACTCACTAATGATCTGAAAAGGGGGTTGAATGAGATGATTTAAGCCTACCTTACCACTAATAACAGACAAAAAGGAAAGCAAACAGATACCTCATGATATGGGCTGAGTACTAATGCAGGAAAAACTTCAGTGTTGAAAAATACAAGTTGGTTTGTTTTTTTTTAAGTAGCAGAGAAAACCAATTTCGATTTAACACTTACAGTGGCAAACTCTAAACTATTATCATTCAATAATTCCATATTATGAGTTGGTGATTCCATAAAATCACAGCTCAGAACTCAGCAACAGTTAAGGTGAACCTTACAAGAGGGGTAAAAAAGCCCAGCATGAAAATGGTTTGAAGTTGTGCTGAGCAGAGTTCAAGACAGGATTTGGGCTTTTTCCTCATTCATTCCTTCATGGTAGCATGCAACAACCCAGACTTCATTTCTGCTTATCTGGCTTCAGGTTAAGTTCTGCATTTCCCCAGCTGAATCATTCACCAAAACTAGTCTGAATTTTAGCCTAGGGCTATCGAGCTTCATGTCCCCACAAACCCACACCTGAAGACCCCAAGCCTGTAAATCAGCTTTAGAAATGCCAGTTCTATGGATGTATAACCAAGCAACTTGTTCAATGTATCCTTGTGAGATGTGTCTCTCAGGTATTGCACTAGGAACATGCTTTGGTATTTTTGTCTCAAGAACACTCCATTGTTCACTTCTTATTTTTTTCACTAGATGCAGAAAAGCATCCTGATTTTGTAACTAATTTTTTACGTTTTAATGTTATCTCTGTATCAAAGTGAAGGAAAAATGCCAAGCTGTATATAAAGAGATGAATAGTCTAACTGAGATGAAATTTTTTCAGAGAACCATTATCAAAAGGCAGTACTTTAAACTTAAGAACATGTACTGCTTATTGTAATGAAAGCCCAATAAGAGGTGAAATCTCCTTAATACATGGAGTACTTATATACACAGCACTTCAAGAAGCTCCAGGCAAAAATTCACACCTACCCAGACATCTATTTTAATTTGTATTCCTTTAACATCTGTACAACCCAGAGAGGATGCATTGTGCTAGATATTGTAGTTAAATCCTACACCTTGGAACGTTGCCTGTCTTGTACCTGAAAACATAATGGTTGTTTTGTGTACTTTCTACCTGATTTAAAGGGCTTAAAGGTCAGTTAGTTTTATAATGAAATTAACTGACTTCATGGGAAAACATAAGGAACAGATCAAGAAAGGTAAACCAAAGTGCTGATGAAAAGTAGTGCCTTATAAGAGACAAGAGTCAGTAATCAGATACAGAAAAAGCAGTCAAAGGATGAAAGAGAGGAGTTTAAAACCAGAATGATAACATAGGAGATTTGACTCTAAGACTAACAAGCTTAACATCTTGGATAGATAAGAAACAATTCAATAATCAGTGAGAGAGGTTGAACAAGACAATGAAAAAAGTCACTCAAACATTGCAAGCTTTTTTTGTTTCATGCTAGGAAGCTCAAGAAAGGTTCACGGTTGTTAGCCCCGAGTTCTCTAAAGTCTTATCTATGACAAGCAAATCAATTAATTTGAAACATATTTAACACACAGCTTCAATCTTGCAGCTTTTACCTGTCATAAATACCTTCAGTATTTTAATGACTGTACAGGGAAGCTTACAACTCTTTGCAAGCACCATGTTTGATCTAATGAGGGAGTAAGAAAGGAAATCAGAAAATAAAACCCAACATACCTTGTGTTGTTCTATTGCATCTACCCACTGTTGTCTGTGGTCTGGGTCCTGAGCTCGGAGGTACCAAACACTATCATTCACACTGATATCAAATCTGCATTCATCAAAGTCATGGGGCTGTGAGAGAAAAGAGCGTAAGAGCAGACAAAATTAGCAACATGATCAATATTACCTCACAGATTATTTTGAAACTCAAATAAGAAAATCTAATCTATGTTGTCTTGAATTCATCCTAGATTCTAAATTCAATTTTAGGAAGCTTTCTCAAATAATGAATGTACACTCTCATAATGGAAAATGCTGCTCTTCTGAAATAGAAAAGCCTGTTTAATACTTCATTATTAAATAAAATTTTCGTAAGTTCCACACAGAAATAAGTTTCATCTTTTCAAATACCTCAAGTCCTTTAGCAAAACACCTACTATGCAGAAAAACAGCAGGTACACACACACACACACATTCTATTTCAGAGCAGGACAAACCCCCCCCATAACATTACTGCTATCTGTGTGAATTTTAGATGGAATACATACACCATAGCAAAAAGGTACCAGGATAGAATCAAAAAAGCAGACTATAGCTAAACAGCAAGTCAGAGCAGGAACTTAAGGAAGCTGTGACATCCTCTGCTTCAACTGTTTTCACCAGGTATATTTCACATATAAATGGGAGCCATGTGCAATCTTTTCAAACATCTCCACTCAACTGCATCTAACTTTCAGTTCAGGTGCCTTAAATACTAATAACTTTTAACAGTGTTACAATGAAGCTGGTAAGAAAAGTACAGTGAAAGAACACAATGATCTAATCTGCCTTGTATCCTGACACTGTTAATTCAAAGTCACTCCTTAGCAAACATTTAACGGAGCCCAATAGTCCCCACACCCTTCACCCTTGAAAATTATTCTTAAGGAGATGTAACACAGGTATTGCTAAATACCTTTCGGAATTTGAATGCAAATTAAAAGTACACATGAAACTAACTGTAGGAGGCTAACAGGCTCCAGGATTAAGGCCAGCGATGCAATCTAAAGGACTACAAATATTGATAACAGATGCTAAAGACAATTCCACACAAGTAAGTAATATCCTTTACAATACATCAACCACTCTGCCAATACGTTCATCTTGCAGACTAAAGCACTGTGGATCACTCATGAAACATTCCACAAAAGAAAATCTAGAAGCAAGTCTCTTTATTGTGCACACCATTCCAGGGCTAGCGAGAATTTTTTCAAAGAATTTGGAAATCAGAATCTACTTACACACCAAGGTATCTTTCTTTTTTTAAAGTATACTAAGGAAGGACAAAAGCATAACAAAACTGAAACTACCAAATTAAAAAATAAGCTAGAAAGAGTTTAACGAAGTCCATTAAGCTTCGCTTTGTTTTTTTTTTAAAGCTTCACATATTTGGTAAAGCATCTGAACCTAACTTCAGTGTAAAGAAATTTAAACTTCCCATGGGAAAAATCTCCAGCAACTGAAAAAACTGACAATCAAGTCAAACAACTGCAGTTACTAATTTCCTAATGCTTGCCCATTTCAAGTTAATGTAATTCAAACAACATTCAAAATGGGCTCTATACACTGCTTTGGCCTCACTGAATCAGACAACATAGGGATGTGAGAAGGGACATGTGATGGTTTACCCCTGGCTCAATGCCAAGTCCCACCAAAGCCTCTGTCTCTCCCCTCCTCAGCTGGACAGGGAAGAGAGGTCACTTGGCTTGTTCAGCCTGGAGAAGAGGAGATTGAGAGGATACCTCATTGCAGCCTACAACTTCTTCATGAGGGGAAGTGGAAAGGGCAGGCACTGATCTCTTCGCTCTCATACCAGTGCAGGACTCCAGGCATGAAGTTGAACTGGGGGGAGGTTTAGGTTGGATATCAGAAAAAAGTTTTTACCCAGAGGGTGAACAAACTCCCCAAGGAAGTGGTCACAGCACCAAGCCTGTTTGAGTTCAAGAAGTGTTTGGACAATGCTCTCAGGCACATAGTGTCACTCTTGGGGTGTCCTGTGTAGGGCCAGGAGTTGGACTTGATGATCCTGATGGGTCCCTTCCAACTCAGCATACTCTAGAAATCAGGTCTAGGGTTATATTCGGCTCAATGTGCAGCTACCATGTTACAAAAAACCCAGTTGATCAGGTAGTCCTATTAGACCACCTTGCTTAAAGATAAGAAATAACAATGCTATGCTTTCAAGGGAAGTTAGGCAAGTGATACATGATTTGCTTTTGACAGATGCATGTTACCTATTTAACATCCCACAGTATTGCCTAGTATCCCTTACTAATTGCCTATTTTCCATATTGCAGACTTCTATACCTTTTGGTACCAACTGTTATATTCCCCTCCCCAATGAGCTATAGACAAAATTCCTTGGTTTCCCTCCTGCTATAAGTGCTTTTATTATTTTCTGTAGCTGCATCTAGCAGAGATCACAAAGTGTCATTCATAACTTCTCAGATCTGTCTTTTTTCCTTCTAATGTCCTCCTCAGACTAGTCTAACCCTCTCCTTTACACCTGCTGGAAGTTTTTCCATTTCTCTTCACCTTCTTCCTGTAGACTTCAACTCATTACATGTTCATTTCATGTGGCTTTTTCCCAGTCTGCAGAAGTCTCACGCAGCATACATACATAAATAAAGAAGGCACTGGGCAGTAAACCCAGACCAATAAGACACTGTAAATGGGAGAACCAGCAAACATTTACAGCAATTTCAAAGCTGCTTTTGACAGACTTGTCTGTGGCAGAGGCAATTGCTGTGTGCACCAAGGGCTCCTTCTAGAGCCAGCATTAAAAAAACCAAAACAAAACCCCAAAACCCAACCAAAACTCAGCTAAATCCCAATTCCATGCAAGAATATCCTGTAAGAAAGAGGACTCCAGCATCCTCAAACACCATTTTTGTATGCTTCCTAATCTTTCTTCTAAGGCATCTACAAAGAATCCTGCAGAAACAAAGGCAATTGCAAGTATTCAAGTGTCCCAGATCCTTCTGTCCACAACCAAAGGATACTAGCTCTTAAATTCTGAACCAGCAAGAACAGTTTACATGAAGAAACACTTACTTGGCTACAGTTACTGAGGAAGTCCGTAGCCAGCTCAGGTCTCATGAGTCATAGCTGACTGCATTGCCACAAAATCCTTCCTGCTATGCAGCTGTCAAGCCTGATGTATTCATAAAACAAACTTCAGAGCAGTATCTGCTTGAAAAATACTGGTTTGGGTGCTTAAGACAAATCACACAGGAAAGTCTTACGTGCTTTTATATACTTCATAAAGTACAAGAGTACTCCATTGGAGGGAAAAAAGGAAAAACACCTTGAATGAAGCAACTTTCACCTGCTCTCTCACTACTCCAAGTGGTATTAAAGGCATTTCTTGTTTTCCCTACAGAAGAAAGGCAGGGTGGTTCACAGCAGATACAACTCAAGTCTGCATATTACAATTATTAAAGTGGGCTTCCACCATTATTCCCACTGCAGAACTAAAACTTATCTAAGCTAATATTATTTTAAATTTTTGAAGTTCTTTTTGTATTAAGAAAATACTGAGCAGGGAACTAGGATACAAGACAAAAAATAGAGGCCTACAGAAAATAAGAACTACCATTCTTGATTCTGTCTCGGATGTGAATGCTAGCTAGATGACAGTCTCTGATGAATTTATGTCAGTGACACAGTTCTCCATTACTAAAAAGCAGTAATGCAATAACATGTATTAACTGAGTGAAGACAAGCATTGAACCTACCTAGTTCAGCAGTACATAGCTATTTATTCCTCAACATTCATAAAAGAGTAATTTTAAAATTAAGGCAAATATTAAGTATTACTTTTTTATTCCCTCTAAAAAAAGACTGCAAAATTGTGAGAAATCATTACTTTGGAAAAGGTATTTTGTAAAGTGATATATTTTGGTTTACTACATTTACTTAAGAGGTTTTACAAAACTCTCTTAAGGGAAAAAGCTCGAATGATCTGAGTTCATGACAAGGATTGTTAGCTTTCAGTCATTATCAACACTTTAGTAGTTGCTTTAAGCTAAAACATGAAACCTGATGATTCCCCCCTCTTCTCTTAATGCAACTCAACACAAGTTGACAGAACTTCACATTCTTTTTTTCAGGTAGGCTTGAGGAAAGTGTCAGTCAAAAGTTACTTAACTGAAAATTGAGAAAACAAATTTAACCTTCGGTAATCAAACTTCAGGGTTTTTTTTAAAAAATGGATTACACATGGCCATTATGGCCTTATATCAGAATACCTAAAGCTACTAAAAATGCTAATACTCAGCCTTTAAGAAACAAAAAATGCCCTATCTAAGTAAAAATCATTTAAGATTATTCTTCCTATGTAAACAAAAAGTGTTTTGTATATATTTCACTGATGCAAATGCAATAGCCCATGCTTACAGACTTATGGGATTTTTTTTGCTCGTAGTATGTATATAGGGACAAACTACCCCCCCCAGTCACTTCTCTTCCACTTAGAAAGCAAGTCGGTACATTCTGCTCTTTGCTTCTTCTGACAGGGAATCACTAAAACACCACTTTGCAACTCTGATGTCTGTCTGCATGCATCTTCACATTAATGAGCCTGTAGAACTTTTAAAGATAGCAGACTTCCTCAATTGCAACTTAAATACCTCTTACAAAATTGGACACGAAAAGTTGTAGCCTGGAAAATGAGATGCAAACCAAACTATCATAACCAATGTTTCCCAGTTCAAGAGAGCTGAAAACACAATTTTTCCCTTGTGAACAGTGTCACTGTCCTATAATGCAAGGTACAATTTATCTACTGGCTAATTTTTCCACCATTCTCACGGAATTCAGGAAAAAGTGTCCCTTTTCCAACATTCTTCAACTTCCTGAAATCCTCCAGTTACAAGGTACCTGAAAAAACTACCACTTCCTCTAAAAAAGAAAAAAAAAAAAAAAAAAAAAAAAAAAAAAAAAAAAAAAAAAAGAAAGAAAGATGTTCAGAGCAGTTACCACAAAATCTACAATCTGCTTATTTGTTCTCATAGGTCATTCAAAGGGTTCTGGACCTGGATGCATTCATTCAAATGCCAAAAACACCTCTACCCTCTCTAGTTTCCAACAGGACATCCAAGAGATCATTCCTGGATAATACAGAGAGGACAAGAAAGGATAGAGGGGCACAAGCAATTATCAGAATACAATGAATTGCAACTATAACATGGTATTACTTTTGAAACAGACCTAAGTTCGAAAGAGGACTGTATTCACACATAAGCAAGGGAACCTCCTCACAACAGAAGGCAGCAAACTGGACAAAGGAAGAGATGAGCATGTGATAATTTAGGATGCAGTGGACAAAACCAGTATCCTATGTTAAAAAGAGGGAAGGCATAACATCTTATATGATAAGCTATAGAAATACAAGGCTGAGCACCTTAAAAAATAGCTTACCTGACACAACAGAAAAAGGGAAAGTGATGTAATGTAGCAGGTAACAAGGCCAAATAAAGAAAAAAATTCTCTTCACTCCATGATTTTCAGTATGCAGCATGTATCAAAATAAGAAAAACACTGCAGTTATTGAGAAGTGAGGCTAACACCAAAGTGTGTACTTTGACTGCGGGAACAAATAAAAAAACCCACCTATTTTATGCCAAAAAATTACATGAACACTTCCTATATGTACTTATGTTTAGGTGCTAACAAAAACACAGATATAAAAAGTTTAAGATTTGTGCTGTATGATTGAAGAAATTTGTTTTAGAAGTATATATGAAAACTGTATTTCAACTCCCATGAAAAACCATTTTGGAATTGGCAAAAAAAAAATTAGCTGGATAAAAGCAAGAGGAAAATCTCAGCCAAGTTTCAAAAAGTGCACATCTTAAAATAATTTTTGAGAGCATTTAATTCATGACAGATCCAAACTGTGAAGAAATTATGTCCCCTGACTACAAAATGTAAAATGGTTGAAAACATGCTAACCTATTAAAAAAACATTGAATAGAAAGAAAGTGAAATGAAATACCACTGAGATTATTTAGAAGTTGTATTCTATATGATGAATAGTACTTAAATTTTCAATGGAAAAACCCTTTCAGATGAATTAAAGTATGTGTTTTACCAAATAATATTATGCTTGGTTAGAATTTTACCAGACAAAACAGGTCTACAAAACACTGTCTTTTGTGCCCTATTAAATAGTAAGAGCAAGTATTTCTCAAGTTGCTGTGTTTCTTTCTGAGTCACTGAAAAGCTCATGGGTCAACATAAAGACAGGGAGATCACTTACTTCCTGCCAGTAGGGTCAAACAGATTTGACTTGGTGAAAACTGATTTAATTTATGACCAATTAGAGTTGGATGGTGAGAAATGAGACAAAACTAAAAATGCAGGCACAGGGGGATGGGGCATGAGGGCTGCGGTCAGTCAGTAACTCTGCCACTCCTTCCTCACACTCTTCACCTCCTCCAGAAAGGATTTTGTCCATCGCTGCAGTTCTTCAGGGTAAATCTGTTCCAGCACGGGCTATTCAGAGACCGCAGCCCCTGTCAGGATATATCCAGCTGCTATTGTTGGGTCCTACACAGGCTGCAGTGTGGTCATCTGGTTTGGTGTGGTTCTCAACACAGTCTACAGGGAAATGCCTGCACAGTGGTCTCCTCCACAGGCTGCAGGGGACCTCTGCATCTCTTCCTGCTATGAGCTGTTTCTCACACTTTTTCCTCACTCCTCTCTTTCTCACACCTTTCTGAGCGGTATTTTTTAGGCCCTCTAACTATGTTTACCTTGAGGTGTCACCACAATGGCTTAAGGGCTCAGCTGTGCTCTATGCTGGGTCCAGTGAAGCTGACTGGAACAGGCTGTGTTTGTTGCAGGACAACCTGGAGTCTCCTCACAGCCCCCAACTTCACCATGATCACTTAGTGCAATCATAGAAGTTCATCAAGATCCTTTTGTCTCTATGACTTCTTTTTGAAGACACTTGGCTTTAGAAGTATAACATTAAAGTTACTAAAGTAATTAATTTTGCAAGGGCTTTTTACTTTTTATATCAATATTTACCTCAGAGCTAACTGCCAGGATGGAGCAACTTGGAGAAAGCATTATACTCCATTGTTTATAATACATCTCATTAAAAATTTACTGAAACCCCCCAAAATGTTGCAAATTCTAATCCCCCTTATCAGTATTATTTGCTCCCTGTCACCCCAAGAAAAGCAAAGTACATCCACAAACCTGGGAAATTAGGGCCAGCCAAAATTCACAACACAAAATTCTGATTTCCCTTTCTGAGTTCCAAAATGCAGGTAAAACCCAATAGAAACACTACACTACAATGTCTTGACTTTCCTTGTTATTCTTAAGCAATAAGAACCCACTTTTTAGTTACATTGGCTGGTTGTAATTTTTTTACAGGGTATAGGAAAACCTTATTGCAAACAACCAAATAAACAAGACAACTCTATGCCTTCCAAAAGAGTGATGAGCCTTTGAGGGGCCAAATATAGGCTAATTGCTTATTGTTCATTACCACATTTAAAAGAATTTACACATGTAGGAAAAAAACTCACTTAGAAAATAGACTTAAGAACATAAAGGCCTATTTAAAATTTTTACATTCTTTCCTACTACCCAAATATTTCACTTCAGGTCTTAAGTTAGCATATTTGCTTTTCAAAATGATTTTCAACACTTATTTTTCTTTTAAATAATAATCTTATCTTTCCAAATCTAACTAAAGTAACAGCCAGTGAAATCAGCAGCATGAAAAGAAGAACTTAAAATTAGTTTATTAGCATGCTATGCAAACTTTAAAATTAGCTTGGTTTAATCCATTGCAAAGAAGTTCTCTTGCTGGGGAGAAAAAAAACCCCACCCTTTCAAGTCTGGATCAAGCATATATTGTGCATAGTACTTTAGCAGTGAAACCACATCTGAAATTTGAAACCCACAGTTCTCAAGCATAAACCTGGTCAATCTGGTTTTCTGCATACCTCCCAAAGAGGTTCAGATGCAGGAGTGATCATACACAAGTAATTTTAAGATTTTTTGTGACAAATCGTCTATCTTGCAGTATAATATCTTATAGTACCTGATTTTTTAAATTAACATTTCATCAAATTATTTCTCTGTTAATAAAATGGAATTACTATGTAGTATCAAGTCATGCTGTATTGGTTTATATGTAAACACACCTCTGACACATGCCTTACACGCCTACTGAAAAAAAAAATTACTTGTAATAGGAAAACCTAGAGTGTAACAAAAACGCACTTGAAATGTCAGCTAAACTTCAGTCAAAACATGGAATGGTACTGCGTTACTAAAAGAAAGAGGGCAAGACTGAAATAGTTGTAGGTCAGTATGTGTATGCAGCTGTCACCTTACGGGATCCACTAGTGACTATGTAAAAGCTCCCTGGATTAGTGATTCAGTATTAACAGATTTAGATACACACTGTGAGAAGTGAGGATATAACTAATAGGCCTGTCCTATCTGAACAAGAGTTTGAGTCTGAAGAGCTCAAAACTTGGACTAATTTAAACCTTGCCTTTAGAGCTAAGTATCAGCTAATGAGTCCAGTATATGAAATACTGGAAAGGGAAGTGTACATATTGCTGTTTTGGTGAGAACCAAATCAGAGAACTGAGTCCCCTGAAGAAAAATTTATACAATACTTCTCAGGCTTTCATTTGGAACAAAATTTAATTGCATTTATTCAACACCTACATGGATCAGCTATGGAAAAAAAACAAACAGATAGAAGTATATACCAGGTAGAAAAACATCAACCTAGAACTGTTTACAAATCACCAAATGAAACTCCTTAGGAATCCCACTACACACAGCAAGAAGATAAAGTTACCAACCAGGCAGGAAGCCAGGTAACTTTGTATCAACTTTAGTGAATGCAGAAACACTGTGTGTGCCACTTTTTTTAGTTTATTTTTACAATATTTTTATAAAGGAGTCACATACGCACTGCTGCACTCCTAAAATAACTATTTGTGTATTGATCAGCTTCATTGTACCTCACACGATGCACTGCAGCATGGCACAGAAGACCCAAAAGTGGTACACACACCAGCAGCAACACAACAATACAAATTTCACAAGAAAACCATAAGCAAGTATCCAGAGAAGGTACTCAGCCCTAGGAGAAAAGCAATGCTTCACAGCACTACTATTCACTGGTGGAGAGACTAGAGCATTCTGGACTTAGATTCATGGTGATGGAAATGGAAATTCCTATTCTAGGAAATCAGTGGAGTTGCAGCTAAAACAGAGGCCTGCTGTACCTGCTAAAGCAGCACACTACAACTTCAGATTAGCTTTGAATCCAAACATAAGCAACTTAACACAGTACAACTGAGTAACCATTTCCATAAATGCAGCATTAACATTATTAGCAACAGGACTTATGCTAACTATGCAAGTCCAAGTCTTGACCTGTAAGACTCATTATCAACTTGTCATGAAAATTGGTTCTATGAACTAGACCTTGGTACCAGGTGTTTCTTGTTATGACACAAAATTTAAGCATGTGATGTCAAAGACCTTAAAACTACATACATAGATGAAAAGCAGAGGCCTCCAGAAACATAAATAAATCCTTAATGATCAAATACTGGTCAGGGAAAACATGCAACCCCCAGAGCTGGGAAGGTTGTTATTGCTCTTGGTGGGAGCAGATACTCCAGAGAACAAACAACATAACCAAAACCAAACAACTGAGCAACAGGGCAAGGAAGCAAAAAGGCTGCAGTTTGGGATAGGAACCCCTCACCAGCATGACACCACATGTAGTCCAGGATCATGTGCCTCAATCATTTTTTAAAAAGATGGTTACAAAAAACCTAATTTTAGGTGGTGTGTGTCAGCAGAAGATGCCTACTTCAATTCTGCCCGTGTCCTGTCACCTCCTCCCACTCCTTGCTGAAGAGCTCTTCAATCAGGTTACGTTGACCTCAGCAACTAGGACCATCGAGAACAAGGATATCAGGCTGGCAACGTGACACTGGTAGTACATGGTACTGCACAGTCACAGCTAATTTAGCATATGCCAGACATAACACTGACTGCTTTGAACACATAATGATAACGGTTAGTGTGTAAGAACTAATGTATACCAATAATTAACAATGCATAAGAACTAATTAAAAGCACAAAGCATGATGCTAATGAATGTCAGCTTAAAACCTTTCATTCTAAACTTAAAATTGACCTGACTTGTCAGTCTAAATTCTTCCATCACAGTTTCCTCTGATTCCTTCATATATATATATATTTCTGTACATATACATCTATGCACACAACTAGTTGTCAAAGAGCTTAGAAAGAGACCTTAGGAAAAAGAGTATCATTTTTCCTTAAAAGGCAGCAACTTAAAAAGCTTTAAGAATGTATTAGACACCAGTGATAGTATAATCTGAGTTAAGTGCCTGGAGACATGGGGTAACACATTCTGTTCCAACTAGTTCTCTTAACTGAGGAAAGATGGACATTAATCGAGTGGAAAGACATACCAAACAGATTTAAGAAGTAGCTGAAGTTGGCCAGACTATTTGATCTAATTCATATTGCTCAGAAGTCACCTGGAACAAGAGAAAAGCAGCAACTATGCCCAAAGGAGGAAAAAGATGAATTAGGCGAAGGAGAAAACAACACTCAAGTAATCATCTATGAAGAACTATTCTGCATGTATGGACAGAAGTGAAAGGTTGGTAAGCTAATGACTTCAGAAAGCAACTAAAATAGAGATGGCTGAGTGTAGCTGCATATTAGTAAATAAAAAAAAAGTATTCTGACCTTTTACTTAATCATTCTACAAATGCATATCCAAAAGTGAGGTCTAATATTGCACAAATCCTAAACAGAGCTGTTGGAAATGTCATTAATGGCTATCACAAGACACATCAGATAACCAACAACAGGTTGCCTAGGAGGACTATTGAGCAACAATACAACCCCAGAGGGGGTGACACATGAACCAACTTTATCCATGAACAAGAAATCAACTATTAATCAAACTTCAAAAGATGCACAGAAATTCAGATTGAGTAAGAATAAGGATTGCAAATACAATAGAAAAAAAGGGCTGAGTTATAAAATCATAGTTAACTCCTAATGCAAACACTGTAATTATTTAAGACTTGATGTAGCATCTGTGAGAAATGCTCCACAGCATAAACTTGCTCCAATATAAACCACAGGCAGGAATTATGATCCTGAAGTGGATATCAAATAATGAACAGGGGTAGAATTTAATTATCTTAATAAAAAAGTCATGTGGGGGAATAACATCCTCACTGAAAATAAGGTGTTGACAGAAGCACTGGTGGATTACAACCCCAATTTCAAGTGTGTGGTAACACATGATTATATTCAAGTACTAAAGACTAATTCTTCAGCAATATTAAGTAATACTAAAATATTTGCTTAGTACACATTACAGATTTCTTTTTACATTTTAATCATTACGGAATCTTCACCATAGTACAAAGAACAGCCTCACCTAAGTTGATCTGGGTGTGTATTTTTTAATTTCTGACAATTTCTTCAATACACACTATCGAAGAAATAATCAATTTCTCCATCACGCCAAATAATTGGGTTTTGCTTGACAAGGATATTAGCACTTTATAGCACCTGGATATATACCAGGGAACATTCTCGCATTTTCACATCAACCCATCAATGGTTGGTTGAGATAACTCACATGCATACACAGATTTGAACAGAGGATGTGAGTGCTAAAACTGATTGTCCAGGAGAATGCCACATTTCAAGCAACTTCTGCCTGCTGCACAAGCAGCAGCCCAGTATCATTACCTCCTGGGCATTACCTCCTTTTCTTCTCCTCACTCTCCTGTAGGTCTTTGGCATTTTCCTCTTCAGAAAAGAATCACCTCTGGCCTTTCACATATGAGTAAGTACTCTCTGTTTAGAATATCTGTTTCCCATTTAGCCAAGATCTTCCACCAGTCTGGGTTTAGTTACTTGATTATTTCAGACACACACTAAAGCCTAAAAGTACTAATTGCCACATGTCCTAAATAAACCCCTACCTAGTTAGGGTTTGTATTATATGCCTTAGTTTACTCAGGTCATCTTTTTAGTAGCAATTGAGGCTGAGGCAGCACTTCATCAAATTACAGAAAATTAATTATTCAATTTAATGCTCATTACATCATACTAAACCAGATTGTTTTCCAACCTCAGACAGTTAGAAAAAATATTTTCCCATGCAATTAGCAATTATTACAAATTTACTGCTAGTGTTTCTGCCCAAGGCATAGATTTAAAGCTTAGCTTTCTTAATAAAAGCTTTCACCACCTAAAACCTATCACTTCTCATTCAACTTAACTAGCAACAGACTGAATCAAACCTACTAATGGATACAAACTGCAATTACAACATTCTGTTATCATAAACAGGTCAGTTAGCAAGAACAAATTTTGGAGCAGTAGCTAGAAAAAAACAAATCCAAAGTTTATGCATACTAGTTATCTAAGTGGGTCCACTTCTATACATTACCACACTATCTGATGTTACACTTCACATGGTATAAAATGCAAAAGAAACACAGCAACATGTCATTATTGTCAAAGGGAATTTTTGAAAGTCTATTTTGAGAAACACAACTCGTCACACTACCAAGAATATTTCTTTAGCAGTGACACCTCCTTCAATTAAAAACACACATCTTTATTCTAAAACTTAGACATCTGTAAAGTCTGAAGTTTCTGTGAAGAAAAACTCTCATTGGAAGGTTCTGCATCTGTTTTATGTGATGAACACATGGAGCATCCTCTGATAACTTGTACTTATATATATATATATAACTGCTTTTAAAAATGTCAATCTGTACTTCCCCTCACAACTTAGTAATGGTGGCCAATGTTGTACTATAAATATAACAGAAGTACTACAGTGAAGAACGACAGCTGTTCAGTTAACCTATCTCTAAAAAGTGGGTAAGTTTTTTAATTTTAGTGGCTAATTACTGGAAACAAACATGTCACTCTCTCTTCAGACTATATATAATGAAATGAAGAGCTTAAAATTGAAAACTACCAGTGTAGCTCTTTCATGTACAGTGTTCTTGTTCTTTTAGCAGACTGAAACTAACACGTTTGTATCTGCCCTAATTTATAAAATGAATATTTACGAAGTTCTTTACAACAGCAATTTATTACAACTTAGAGGGGAAAAAGCTAAGACAACTCACTAAGCCGTCTCTAAGGCAGACTTCCATTTTCTTTTCTTCTTGCTTGTCCTGAGCTCCAGATATTCACAGTAGATACTCAAAACCCTCACCTCTTAGAAGTTTATTCTGAAAGTAAATGTCTTGCTTGCAATTTGTATATTAATATAAAGCATCATTACTGCCTTCATTAAAGCAACCATGCCTTTGAATTGTTTCTGGAAAAAAAAACCCAACAAACTAGTTTACTTGAAAGTATCTCTGCTATGCAAATTGAATTTTTTGCTCAGTCCTGGTTCAGGTGCTTCAACAGATTTGTCTAAACATCTTGTTACAACACAATAAAAACAAAGCGTTCTAGAAAACCCCAAACTAATAACCAATAGCATGTTTCCATAAAGATATTGATATCATTATACAATCATTGCAGTAAAACCAAAGCCAAGGAAAAATCACTGCATCACAGCTATTGCATCTTGATAAGCAATCAAACCAAGATGTTTTCCTACATCAGTGATATAGACAGGAAGGAAGATGAAGACTAACCACTGGATTAAAACAACATGGTAAGTTGAAGAACTGAAGTTTTAAGTTGAAACTCAAGGTTTTGGATGTCATCCTCT
Source organism: Myiozetetes cayanensis (assembly GCF_022539395.1). NCBI lineage: Eukaryota > Metazoa > Chordata > Aves > Passeriformes > Tyrannidae > Myiozetetes > Myiozetetes cayanensis. Next base: position 51,785,777 of record NW_026087631.1, on the reverse strand, counting down.
ATAGGTAGTCACCTCTAGTGACAAAAAATACAAAGTTAACACATGGCTGAGTTTAAGCATTCTTAAAATTTATCGAGCATGACACTTCTCTAAGCATTTCTCAAGATCGTCTGTATGGGTCCATGCAGAAGAGCTATTCTGACCAGCCAAATCCTTTCTGGAAAAATCCTAGAACTCACCAGATAAATACTTTGTTGTTAAGAATCTATAAAGAGATTTAAGAAGCTATTAATATAAATTACTACTGTGATTAAATTAGCGATGGCCTTGCTGTGAGACTGCGTCAAGTTGTTCTTGACTTATCATGCTGTGACTACAACAGTTAGTCATGTACAAGTCACTCTGTACAAGAGTGGTGATGACACTATATGAATAGACACAGTGATCAAGGCAAAGAAAATATGAGCTGAAAGACCTTAAAGTTGAACTTCCAGGTCTACAGAGTATTTTCTTTGTTGTTTTAATAACAGACCCTAGACCTTCCAATTCCAAAACTGAGTCCCAAAGATCCACACCTACAGCACTGCCATGGATATCCGTTCTTAATCATGTGCACAGAATTCTCCATTGAAAGTTTCACTTTGGGAATGAAAGAACTACAAAGCTTTAAAATAAGGGTATCTTGATTAAAGACCATCTGGCACTGACAACCACCTACCAAAGTTATTTAGTGTGCTGAGATTAATACAACAAAGATTAAATTTGTCCATATATCTACTTTTTTATAATACCCATAATTTCCTCTCATCCATTGACTATATAGTAGAACTTTTAACTTGCGTTTCAGCTTCTGCCCTTTTATAAAACAACTAAACACCTTTAAGGTGTTTTTTCTTAGCTGGATAAAAGCAATTCAGCATCATATAATGACTTTCATTGTCCTTCCACAAACTTAGCTCACATGGCCAGTTCTTGACAGTTCATTACTTGAGGTAATCCAGTGAGTATACAATAAATATTCATCCCTTAGTCCGCTATTCCAGAAAAATCAGTTCTTTTGAGCCCCAGTAATTAATATAGCATGTAGTCCAACCAGATCCTATATTTTTCATTCAACTAAAGACCACTGTCACAAGACCATACCGGTTCTGGAGGTATGACAATATAATTCTGCACTTGAAACACCAAAAAAGCTAATTTAATTACTCTGCCTTTCAATAAATAGAGGGTGTAAGATGAGTGTCTTACAAAGTATCCCTGTAGAATTATCTGTCTATCAATCCCTAACCAATGTAATACAAATGATAAAACAAGAGCAGAAACAACTGTGGGTTTCTGCATACACGATTCATGTCTCAATTAATATTATGACTTAGAATTAGATTGATCTTCATTGCTGGAAGTACAGTAAGACTACTCAGTGACAGCAGCTTTCCAAACTTATGCTTGTACATCAACAAAGCATGGAAATTTTATAATAGTAGTAGAATTAATTATGCACAGAAAATCATTACATTCCCCACTGGATTCAAACATGCATACCTAATCTGAGCACCTAGAAGAAAGCTTCATGAAACTCCAACCACCTACAAGGAAATATTGCAGCCATGAACATCTCATATCATTCATGTCCTGCATTGTACTGAAGGAAGACTTCATGAAATACATTAGGTTAGGATAAAAGTAGTTACTACACCTGTCTCTGGATAGCAACGTCAAGGGAAACTGAACTTACAGGAAGAAAGATTGATGAAAAATATTAAAGATTAAGATCCCCACTACATCAAATCAGTGCAACTTAGATTAAACCAGTAAGAAACCTGACTCCCCTCCCTAGCGAAGTAATCACAAACCACACAGTAAACAGTAAGTTTTACTTAGCAAAGGTAGTTTCCACACATTATCATCTCAACACTTACTTTAGCAGCTTGGTGTTCTCCTGTGCATTTAAATACATGCTATAAATTTTATAGTTAGTAAAGACACTACAAGGACACAGAATAAAAATTAACTATCTACCTCAGGAAGAATATTTTAAACATTTACATTTGAGCATAAACTATTTTCAATTGAAAACTTAAGTTAAAAAATATTCAACTTGCTACAAAACAACTATCAAACCAGAAGCATTCAGGCTTTAGCATGAATGGTTAAAGCTAAACACTTTAGCATGAATGGCATACTGGCTTGCAAGTACGAATTCTGATAGGATAATTGCAGGACAGTTTCAAAAGTATATTTCTATATCCTAGAGACATGATCCAATAGTATTCCTGAACCTTTAAAATGTACACAACAATAATTGCAACTAGAAATAATTAACAGACATTTACTAGCTTTCAGGGATGCCATCTCAAACTACCATCAAGCAATTACACTGTCAAATACCACTCACAAAGCATGAGCTAGGATAAAAACGGAACAACTAAATTATCAGATTAACTCTTTGAATTGTGGCTACTTCTAATTCTTTCTCAATGTAGTCAAGAAGTTCAAGAACTGAAAATCGAACGTAACAAGTCAATTCCAAGTTATCAGATGTAACAAGTGACAGAAGAGTTAAAAAATTACCTGTAAAAAGTTCTAGTGTTACATACTTACTAGTCAGAAGACATGCTCCCCAATTTCCCTTTACAAACTGTAATGTATCAAAACATTCCAGCAGAAATGGCATCATCAATATCACTCCACCACTACAAGTGGAATTCAGGATGCTGAGATGTGCTCTACAGTGTGCTTCCAGATGTTCTTCAGTCTACTTCCTTGCCAGCACCTTCCTGTCTCTTCCTGGTTGGCATGCTAAGCCTCTTGCTAGTGAACTTGAAAACTTCTTGAGCACTAAGTCAGAACTCCTAAAGACTGTTGTTATGTACAATAAATTCCTGATTAAGTCACATCTTGAGTAAGTTTAAAAATTGTAAGGAGTTTAAAAAGCAGTTTTAAAATATGTTAGGTGATCTGTTTCAATTTATAAGTGACTACAACACCTGTCAGACACAGGTAAAAGTCTCCTTTCCTTCACAAGCTTTTTTCCAAAATGTATATGGTTGATGTAATTAATACAGTCTTTTTTTTTTTTTAAACCAGGATGCATTTAGTAAAATTCTAGTTGTGAGATGATTATTACTAAGAAAGAGAATACTTCTTGTTTGTCATCTTTAATTCAGTTTGAAAAAAAACCCCATATATTTGGAGGAATAAGAACACAAATAGTAAGATTTAACATTATTACTCTAGGAATTTTTTTGCTACATGTAAGTCCAGCCCTTTTTATCCTAAATCCCAAAACTGGACTGACTATTTAGTGGTACTGAAGAAAAGCTACAGCATGCTTTTTGACAAGCATTAGTTATAATGCATATCCATAACCCTGAAAGCCAAAAAAGTAGATTTTTTTTTTTTACCTTCTAAGGCCAATTAGGCCATCAAGTCCAACCATCAACCCAGCACGACCACCACATTCACCATTAAACCATGTCCTCAAATGCCATCATATCCACAGTTTTTTTTAATACTATCAGGGTCGGTGACTCCACCACTTCCCTGGGCAGCCTGTTCCAATGTTTTATAACTCTTTTTCTGGAGCCATATTTTCCTAATATCTAATCTAAACCTCCCCTGGTACAACTTGAGGCCATTTACTCTCGTCCTGTAACTTCTTACCTGGCAGACTAGACTGAAAGCCACCTGGCTACAAACTCCTTTCAGGTAATTGTAGAGGGTAATAAGGTAGCCCCTGAGCCTTCTTTTCTCAGGTTAAACACCCCAGCTCCCTCAGCCAATCCTCATAAGACTTGTGCTCATTTATATGTAAGCTCTTCACAGTGTATCCTGAACCTTCTTTTACTGCAACACACAAACTTGTTCAGAGCAAGCATGTTTTAGAAGAACATTTCCCTTTGGAAACATTCTAGAGAGTCATATACAGAAAGTACAGTCAAAGAACTACTATTTTCTCTCTCTAGTGCAAAGTCTGTGAAAAATGGCAACTCCTCTGGAAAGTTGGTCTGGGGTCTTAAGTTGACCCTCAGAAAAAATGTTGCAGCCTTCAGAGGCAAACAGTATCTCTACCCACAAAAACCTCTGATGTAAGAAACAAAAAGCTGCTTACTGAAGCCACAAATGAGAACCGCTTGTTTTCTTATTAAGAACTCCTTGCTCTGCTTCACAGTGTTTCACTGATACCACTCACTGTCGTAAGCAGTGACCTAAGAGAATTAGCCATACCCATATTTCCTTTCACCCAGATACAAATATATAACGCCTCAAACCATGAAATGATGGCAATAATGAAATAGTACTTACTGTAATCACAGCCTTGCTCAGACAGATAGAGCCTCTGCAGCCATACTCGGTTTCATCTTCAGACTTGTAATAACTGAGTGTGTTGCTTTTCAGAACGACCCATCGATCCTGCCACCCATGAATGTAGTTGGTCCACTGTAAAAAAAATTTCCAAAGGTCAGCTAATAAAAAGATAACAAGAAAAGGAAGTACAATGGATTTTTTTCAGGCTTTTGAGCACCTTTAGAAAAACGCAACTTATTTTTACAAGTTCTTCCCAATTGAGAACTTTTTTCTACACAGAGCTCCTAGAATAATTTTACAAACTCCTAAAGGCACAAAAACTCTGTTGTCCCAAAGAGTTAATATAGCAACAGGTGTCTTGACTGCAATAAAGGCAATAAATACACTGATAACACAAACTGAGGAAAATAGGGGGAAAGGAAAAATCAAACATTAACTACTAAAGAGAGTTTAGATACCTGATTTAAAATTGGGAGTTGGGCCAAAAGACTTAAAGGGAACACAAAATAAATTATTTTATATAAAATGTCATATAAAGTTCTCTTCACAGAAATAAAAACTTGCCATTATCCCACAATACAGTAAATAACTATTGTAGTGCCTAGAGGAATCAGGTTTTTATCAATTTAATATTGTCCATAGATACTGCTTTAGGTTTTAATGCTAACCACTTTCACTAAGAAGATACTTGCTTATCAGCAGACATCCAATCATACTCTTGCTGTTCAGATTTTTCTAGGGACTTCACATTCACACATGGAATAAAACTGATTTTTCAGGAACAAATTCTGGATTAATTCTAGAGAGACCTAGTAAAAAGTGACTAAAAGTTCTGATTATGAGTCTTATCTTTGCAACATCTTTCCAACTGCATTTTGTAGAATCACATCACTCTGAGAGAAAATCAGGACTACCCTATAATTCTGACAATACACTAATGCTTAGTCTTCAGTCATGGTAAAAATACTATAAATTTGTAAAAAACATAAACAAAAGCATTGATGCAAGCATTACTTTGATTATGACATTTTGTTCTTTGACAAAAAGCTCAGAGAAGCACTTAACTCTAGCCACTATTCATAATTTTGTAATACAAAAATGAGAGGGGGAGAAAAATCAACCAACCCTCCTATTTCCAGATTATACTACACTTACTAGTTAACGCATATTCCATAACTACATGTTAACTCTAGTTATCAGATGATGAGGTCTAAAGAAAAAAATTATAGTTGAGAAATTCCTAACAATTTTTCACATGTAGGCAGGACCTTGATTTGCTCTCCAAACATAAAGGCCTTTTTCATCTCTTAATACGTCTAATTGCTAAGTTCAGCATTACTTAAAGAAAGCCTCAGCTGTGTCAGTACATGAATTGGTAGCACAAGCTATGGAGGTATATTATTTCCTGCCTTCCTCTTTTCCTATCTCTCATATTTTCCCAACTCCTCCTAAGAGGTGAAAGACAGAGCCCAAAGTTGTCTTGGGCAAAAAAGCAAGGGAAAACACCTTTCCTTCTTTGAAAAAGTTAAGAGAAACAAATATAGCAGTCAATCTTGCATCTGCTGTTGCAATCGAAGCTTACTGTTGCAATTCAAGTGTGCCATGAACTAAGAGACTCCTTAAAGCGTACTTGGCTAAGCACAAAGTTGTGGCTGAGAAGTGACCACTGTTTTTCCAAGCATTTAGGAAAACTAGATGTTCAAGAAAGACTCTTCCACACTGAAGTTAGATACTGAAGTATCCACCTTAAAATCGTTAGCAGGAAATAAAATGGAAAAAAAGCCTAGTGTCAAAACATTTCAAAACACCAGCAGGATGTACTTCTAACAAGTTTCTCTTACCAAATTACTCCACTTCCTTCAAAGCTTTTCTCTTTAGTGAAGAGCAAAACTACTGAAACACTAAGTACACAGTGAACTGCAGCTTACTTCTTTTATTTTAGAACTTAAGTGTACTAAGTACAATTACACTTAAACTAATAAAAATATATATTTCCTCAGTAGAAAGTTCAGTATGCTACCATTTCATTCCAATTAGTTTGTTTCAATTATTACTGAGGTATCAACCAACAAAAGGTAACCTTATACCTCAAACATACTCATTGCAACAGGTTTCACCATACTTGACTATTCAGATTAAATTCCTCACAGGAAAGTCAGTGTTTGCTACACTCAGCATGTTCATCTAAAAAAGTAAAAAGTTTGCACATACCTGAGTTACAGAATGTCTGAAGCCATGGCTTCACCTCCTATGCCAGAGAGAAACAGTACCTGGACTTCGTTTTTAATTTCCTAACATAAAAATTAATTAAATCCCACAGATTACATCCCTTCTAATGATGGAAGCATCTTAGTAAAGGAAAACTGCAATGAAAAAAACCCTAACCAAAAGAGCAAAACTACACCAATCAAAAAATCTCACATTGTAACTGCTATAACAGCCGTCTCATCCTCCCTCCGCCATCCAGTTAGATAAGAAGATCTTACAAATGAAAGCAGAGATCCTTCTTTTCTCCTAACCATTCTTCTTATCTCTGGAAGGATGGAAGTATATCCATCCATATCCCTTTTCAGGATGAAAGTAGTTCAAAGAGTCCCTCACAACAAGCAGAGTGCAACCTGTTTTCTCTGCATCTAGGGCCAGTGTAAGATCTCTGTATCCTGTAACCTGTGCCTCCTGCATTGGCTTGTGCCCAGCCTTATCATAAAGGGCAGGAAAAAAGAATGCAAAACATGGGGCTTCAATTCTAAACAGATTTCAACATTATTCTGAACATACTCTCCGTAATTAAATAAAATATAAATGTGTTCAAACTTAGTAATTTAATATTCAACTTCGAAGTACTTCTAAAAATAAGATTTCCCGGTATTACCCGACACACACTTGGATGTCACCTTATTTTCAGCGATAAAAGAGGAAAAAAAAAAAAAACGGCTATTTTTAAAAGGGGAAACAAGCTGTAGGGCCATTTTCCTTTTCCGCTCCTCCCGTTATCTCTTGCTGGAGGAGTATTTCACTATTGCCCTGTTTTGATACTCGCACTGAAAGCCGTGCCCGCTCCCGGGGAGCCACCGCGGTGCCCGCGGGAGCTCCCGGGGTGCCGCGACACCCAGGCCGGGAGCCCGAGGTGCGGGGAGAAACCCTCCCGGCCCAGCTCCGCGGGGCCCCGCGGCGGGCGGGCGGGCGGCCGGCGGGCTGGGGGTCGGCCCGGCTCCGCGGAGGTCCCCGGGGAAGGAAGGGCTGCCCCGGGCGCGGCGGGGCCGAGGGAGGGGGCGGGGGCGCCGGCGCGGCTCTGCCTGGCAGCGGCTCCGCCGTCAGGTGGCGGCTGCCCCGCTCGTGCCAGCGCCGCCCGCGGAGCCGCACGGCCCCCCCGCACGGCCCCTCGGCCCGGCTCCCCGGGGCTGACAGCGAAGAGGGAAAAGGGGACGAGGGAGCGCCGGGCTGCGGGAAGGGGGTAGAGGCGGCTTACCTTGCTGAGCACCCCGCAGAGCTCAATGGGCAACCCGAGCTCGGTCTCGGGGTCCTCCTCGGAGCCGGAGGAATTCCAGCTCTGGTTGTCCGACATGGAGCCCGGAGCCGCAGCCACCGCCGAGCTGGGAAAGAGCCGGAGCGGCCCCCGCCCACAGCAGCCTCCTCCTCCTCCTGCCGAAGAGACGGCAGCGCCAGGCTCTACCCGAGCGGGTGCCGCCGCCAAGTGCCGCCCGCCCCTGCCAGCGACCGGCCGGCGCCCAGGCTCGCAGCCGGGCTCCCCTCAGCGCGGCCCCGCAGACCCCGCCCGCGGCCACGGCCACAACACCGGGCGCTCAGGGGAGGAGGGGCAAGCGCGCGCCCGCTCAGCACGCCCCCGCCGCCGCCATTTTAGGGGAGGTGGGTGCTCCGAGACACGGCTCACCGGCCCCGCCCCGCCGGCCGCCCCGCGCCGTGCCCCACGGGAGATGTAGTCCAGCCCCACGGGGCCGTCAGCGCGGGCGCTGCTGCCAGGGGTTTGTGCCGCAGGGCATGCTGGGAGGTGTAGTCTCAGCCCCGCTGGCAAGCGGCCGCCATCTTGATTTCGTCGTTCCGGTGACAGTGTCGGCGGGTCTCGCCTCAGCGCCCCCGGTGAGGGGAACTCCGCTCCCGAGGGCGGCAGTGCTGCTCGGGGCGACGTTTGCTTTGTTTCTTGCTTTATCTTTTGCTTTATCTTTAGCAAGGCGAAGCGTCTCTCCGGCTGTGCTTGCTTTCTAGGGTGAGGAGATATAGCCTCTTCCTCGCCTCGAACTGGCGGGATTCGGGGGGGTGAGGGGGTGTGAACTTCAAACTTTTCCCTAATCAAAGATGGTGGAGGAGGCGGGAAGGAGCGGGAAGTGCTGCCGGCTGCCGGTGAATCGTGTCGGGAGGGCGGGTCCGTGCCGGTTCTGCTTCCCCGGTGATGCCCCAGGGCGGGAGACAGGCAGAGCTGAGGTTCTGGTGTGTCGGCGTTCGCAGTGGATGCGAGGTACTGCGGGTGTCTTGGCTTTCATTTATCAAACTGCTTTCGTTTTGAGGGAACAAAACGGTGATTTCTTTCTTCAGACTTAAGACTGACACGCCTGTGTTCGTCCATATTTACGGATAGAGGAATATTTGCAGAGAGGGAAAAAAAAAACAACAAAACAACCGTACGACTGAACCTGTCACTTCAAGATTTATGGGCAGGTGTATGGTTTGGGAAGGACTTACGGTTCGTACTAACTCATCACCTTTCTCGTGGTTTCTTGGACGGGGACGAAAGTGTGTTAAATAGCTTGGTTGAGGAAATTTCAGTTTTGGAATTTATCCTTCTGGTTGTATTGCAAGATCAGTGCTGTAGTATTCTTTTCTCTGTCTTCATCCTTATGACAAGTCCCTGTGTATTTTTCCCAGCTTAGGTGGTTTGAAAGTTTCTGTGAGTGTTTAATATTTTTTGAAAGAGCATTAATACAGCTATTTATTCTCATTCTCAATATGTAGAGGCTAAAAGTTAAATAATATTCATGCCTGTGTTAAGTCTCAAGTATAAAGATATTTACAATAAATGCAGCACTGAGTGATTCATAAAGAAGCATTATTGTCCTAAATAATTAGAAATAAAGGACAGTCACAGACATCTTAATATTTGTCTAATCACTGCAATGCACAGAAAAAAGCTTTTACAGGAGTCTACCGTGAGTGCTACTTTAGACAATTTTCTAAAACATAAATCACTGTAGAAAATCTATGTTCTTTGATTAACCATCTGTTTGGAAAGAAACCAAGCCTGTTTTTTTCTTCTTAGTGTCAGTTGAAATGTACTGTATTTGTCAAGCAAGCTGAGTGGCCGTGTTTTGTAAATGTTGGTATGTATGAGAATAATTTATAGTTTATTTCTGCATACATTGTTGAAGTTAACTGGTATCACCTGTAAAGCCAGTTGCGTTAACCCGTTAAACTCTGAATGGGCTTCTTTATCCTGATCCAGAGCAGGAGGAGAAGAGACATGTCTGAGCAAGTCCTTTTAGCAGTGAAAATGATGTGTACATAGCCATTCCCTGTTATGCTTTCCATCTGGGACTATTCACTTAGTTACAGAAGTAACTTGCTTTTTTTTCTTTTCTTCCCCCTCCAAGGCATTGATTGACTCAATCAGGTATTAAAAAATAAAAATACCTAGGGAGATATTTTTTCAGGCTGTTCAACAAACATATTCATCCTTTATAGAGAGAATATTTGTTTTGATTTTTAACTCTGGCTAACATTTTATGACTAAACTTTAAATGAAAAAATACTGGATGCTAAAAGATATGCCTTTTCAACTTTTCATATAATGCACTGTCTGTGCTAGCTAGTAGGTTTTTTTTACATCTGCCACATGCTCCTAATATGTCTTATTTTTTCCCACAGTGTCACCAGCTTATATTCTTCCAAAAGCTGTATTGGGATTGTGAATACCTTGTGTAAATCAGCTCTTTTTTCTAACTTTCCAACTGTGTTTTAAAAATATAACATGCTGTCTGCTATTCTCACTGAGATCGGGCCATATCTGTATTAGCAAGAATGTGGTGCAGTGGGCGTAGATTTTAAAGGAAAGATTTAGTGCTGAGGGCTGGAAGTTCTTATAAATGCTTTGAGAGGTGTTTCTTTGTACTACAGTAGTCTGATCCCATGGAGGGCACATAGGTTAACAACTGTCATGTGGCATGTGTGCTCTGGAAGCACAGTCTTCCAGTTAAGTATAGTTTGAAAGGAATTTGGTTTGCCTCCTCCAAGACCAATCTGGGATGCAAAACAAAGCATGGGAAATGGAGAAGATCAAACTGATGTGCTGATGCACTCACTCTCCTCTACACCCTTCTATGCCTCTTCTACGTTATTTTGTGCTTCACTGCCGTGTACTGCAAGTTCCTCCATCCTCAGTCTGTATCCCTTTTAGTGTCTTGAGATGTCAAGAACTTTACAAATTATTGTTTTAGGTGGAAATAGTCATCACCTTTGTTAGAATAGCAGAACAGAGAGTGTTGTTCTATATCACTGACACATTACTTGTAATATAAAATGGCGAGAGTGAGTTTTACTTCTGGGGGATGTCAGTCATAGTAAGCATTGTAAAGTGGGTAACTTTGTAAATATCTTTTTTTCTTCTTCTCCCTTTTTGTATATCTTTTTTCCACTATTATACCTTCTGGTTAGGGTTGTTCATTGTAAGTTTTTAAAAGTCACCACTAGTATTTGAACACTTCCTAGTATGTTCATGAACACGGTCATGTTTGTTCTGAAATTTGAGACTTTTTTATTCTTAAGGGGATCCTTTAAGAAGCTTTGTTATGCCACAGCATATTGCCTAGTAGTATGGGCTCAGAAGTATCAATGATTAATTTTTTTATAAAGCAACTGTGGTCTTTGTGAATCACTGAATTAATGTTTTTCTTCTAAAAAAATGAAAATAAATAATGTATGAATATGTTGGCACTAAACACATCCGTAGAACCCATGCTGCAATTAATTACATTGCCTATGATGTAGTTTTTACTGATGAATGTTATTTTTAAGTGTTCAGTTTCCTTCATTATTTTCTTTATGGATTACACTGCTAAACCGTTTGTTTTCAGTAATCAGGAAGTGCTGGGAAAACTTAGTTAGAAACTTGACATAAGTCTTTCAGTTAAAAAGGTTTTGTAAAATGCTGAACAGAGACAGAAGAAAATACCATCGTTCTTTGCCTTTCAAATAAACTTTGTCATTTTAAAGATGTGAGGGTTTTTTGGCAGAGAAACTGAAAGTAGAATTTAGAAAAGAACTGCACTTCATCCTGCCTGCAGAAAGTTGATAGCAGATGAGTATTCCACTTGTTTTACTCTTCAAATGAAGAATTATTCAAACAGTTTGATGAATGGAATAAAATACATATTTTGGCATTTAATTCTGGGCATTATCAAAAGCAGTCTCTGTTATCTGTTTACTTTCAGTGTGAGTTATTTACTTCTTAAAGGTTGGAATTTTACTAATTTGCTGTATCTTAAAGTCGGCGAGTATAGAAAAGGCATAATTCTAGGGCCTTGTTTTGTTCAGGGCTAAGTCTAGGTGCTTGTTTGGGATCTTCGTTTTTGCAAAATGCTGAGTCAGCTGCTACTTGAAAAGTAGTTCTATTTTCACTTCCATTATTTATGTTCCAGTTTTCTGTTCCATGTTAATTTATCATGTACCTTGGCTGATTACAGTTGTAAAAAACACATCTTTATCTGAAGATTCTGTTTTCTGAAAGCCCGGATTTTATTATATACTGAGAGAGAATAGTGAAACAGCAGCAGTGTTGAATGCACTAGTAGGGAACCTAGGTTGTTAACGCAGTGTATATTAAATACTGACAATACTGTTGTGGAGTTCCTTTTGCCAGTTCTTTTTTTGTAAATCACTACAGGATTAAAGTCGATGGGAGACTCTTCTCAGGGCTATTCAGAAACCAGGGCTCTTGTAAATATCAACCCCTCTGTGGCTGCAAGGAATTGAGTACATAGTTCAGAAGGACAGTCTGATGCACACATGTCTTTGTTGGTGGTTTACTTTGCTGAGGAGAGACTTCAGAGCAACTGATACTTATATCATTATCAGAGGAAATGTTTTTACAAGGAAATGAGAGTTTTTACAAGGAAATTAGAGTTAAACCGTTTGCTGAATTTGATCAAGCCAGAGTGTTTCCTTGCCAAATGAATACTCAGAATACAGGTGCCTTTTTTTTTTTGAAAGTATGCAATATGCATACTTTATATACATATGTATTCTCTCAGGCACATGATGTAATTCTTGGAGTTGTCCTATGCAGGCCCAGGAGTTGGATTTCAATGATTCCTATGGGTCCCTTTCAACTCAGGATATTCTATGATTAATATAATGTTACTGTTTTGGGATAAAATCCGTATCCAAGTAATGAATAAATCAAGCACTATGAAATAAAATACTCTATGGAGTTTGTAGTGTAACCCGCTAAATATCAGAAATGTTAAAAATATTCTAGTGGGGTTAAATTTTCCTAGTTTGTTGAATTTATGTTTGTTATTGTCTTAGAAATTAAAGAAATAAAGCAATTTGTGTGAAACCTGTTGTTCAAAGGCCCTGACTATTAGGACATGATTTTCTTTACCAAGGTGGGTTAGATGGGTTTTATTCTTTAATGATGTGTGTCTTGGATGCACAGACTGGATGAAGACACTTCTGTGCAGCAAGTGGCATAAGAAGTGGAGCTTCATGGCCAATCTAAATTAGCAATTGGAGTAAAACCCAAGTATTTTCCAATAAGAATGTTGATTTAGATGAGTTCTGATCTTATTGGGAAGGTCTCATGTAGTCTCTCATGCATTATAGCGTTGTTTCGGTAGCACCCAGAGGTTTTGTTTTGAGGTGATTTCCAGCTGTGATCATTTCCAATGCAAAGGAGACATTTGGAAGTTTGGGAGTGAGAGTTACTCTTGAACCTAGCTCCTCGACTTGTGTGTTCTGCATTTCACTCTTCAGTTCTTTATTCTGTATTGTTCAATGCTTGGCAAAAATTAATGAAGCAGATAAATTATTTAATGCTTACTTGTGAAATGAGGTCTTTGGTACAAGTGAATTTCATTTCTGTCCCAGAATGGATGAAGTCCTAACTTTGTTTATTGTGCTTTCAGTGCTTTTACAGAACTTCTATTAACACCTTGACCTTGTCATTGAAATTATGGGTAATCTTGATTTTCTTCTGAAGTAGCCTATGTAATGACAGGATTCTGGAAGGTATTCCTTTATTAATTCTCTACATTTGTACATGAAGTACAAATACAAGCCATTTCCTTCATGCTGGTTCAGTCAACTGTTCAAAAATATGCTCAATTTCAATAAAGGTAGAGGCACATGAAATTAAATTGTTTCTCTGACTTTATTGCTGTTTCAGTCTCTTGATACTTTCATATCCTATGTAGCCCTGTCTGGCTACTACAGTTGAGTTCTGTACCTGCTTCTAGAACAGCTTGGTTGGGATTTTATTGGTGATCTTTTTCCACTTGTAAGCATCCCAAGTTACTAACAAATGTTTCCACTCAGTAGTGATGTTCTGTGATTCCTCTCCACATTTTTTTCTCTTGTTTTACATTAATGCTGGTGCTCACTGCCAAAGTCTTTCTCTGCACCCTCCTGTAGCAATTGAAAAGTTATCAACTTAACATTTGATTTTCCTGCTTCCTCTCATTCCTAAATCACAGGAATAATAGGATAGTACTTTACTGTAGACTGCCTTCATAGACTTCTCTAGTTTCACATCTGCTTACTCAGTGTGATGCTTAAAGAGATGTAATGTGTTCTATCAGAGGAAACAGCTCAGTCTTGCAACAACTTCTTGAAGGACAGCATGCCAAAAATTTGTCACTCTGCCTAGACTGAGTTAGTGTTCCAGACTTTAAAGCTTTACCCGCTTTTTCCAAGTTTTAGGGAAACAAATTTATAACATTGTGTCATCACAAACTAAATGTTTTCTCTAGCTTAATTGAAATAGTTACTACTTGTCCTCATCAGTATCTACACTGACATTTTATTAACATTTTGTATAGTTTCAAACTGTGCCGCTTCTGTGTTACCTTTAGGTATTTCCATTTTCACTTTGTCTATGGCAGATCACCACTGGCTTTTTCTGTCGGTACTGTATCTGTTGTCTTATTGTAGCTATTGTGATTTGCTTCAATATGTTAAATATTTTATGGGGTTTTTTTCAGACCTTTTAATCTGAAACCAAGGTAATATTCATGTTCTCTTCATGTTAAGCAGATGGAAATTGTATCAGTTGTTATTGATGTTTTGCCTTCCATACACCTTTAAACTTTGCTGGAGAGCTAATGTCATGTCCTCAAATAAATATTTCTTCTTAATTTCAACTAAGGTACTATTTGATATTTGTACGTATGCTCATCTGGTACTAGCAATGTATTTTGTATTGCACATGGAAAGCTAGGAAGATTAAATACACCAGGAACCACCATTTATGAGACTTTTTAAAGACAATTATTTTTTCCATCACTGGTAATATCATGGTTTTGTTTTATTGTTGAATACATAACAGTGTGATAGAGAAGACTTTTGACTGACATAAATTAGTGTTTAAATCTTCTGCTATAAAACTGGGCCTTTATGAGTAATATCTTGACTTTAGTTGACTAGTATGTTTCAGCAGAAGATCATCAGGAGAATATGAACATTAATTTTTAAAAGTCATCTGTGTGGTTCTTTAGTAGCAAAAATTAATTTCTAAACACAAAAATACATAATGACCTTCTTAAGTTTGGTTGCTAATGAGGCTCACTGAAGTCCTCGAGTGGAAAAGTGGCATTTAATGAAAAAAGGCACACTCTTAGATTTGTGTAATTTGTGGTTATTTAATAGAGCTGCTGTGTTTGCCTGGAAAAGTGTGGCTTCTCCAAATTGGAAGGGCTCTGGTCACAGGGAGCAGCTTGAAGAGGAAGTCAAGGAGTCAGCATCCTTTCTGCATGACTGGAAAACTGAAGTGGATTATCAGTGACTTGGGATAGAAAGAAATTACTTCTGTATGCTTTTCCAGTAATAAATACGTTTTAAGTACATTATACTATTATCACACTTGGATTTTTTTATCAGGGCTTGTTGCAATACGGCAAGGAGAAATGGTTTTAAACTGAGGAGGATTGATTTAGATTAGATACAAGAAAAGTGTTTTTTTTACAGTAAGGGTGGTAAAACACCCTGGAACAGGTTGTCCAGAGAGGTGGTGGATGCCCTGCGCTTGGAAACGTTCAGTGTCAGGTTGGACAGGGCTCTGAGCACTTTGATGTGGTTGAAAATGTCCCTACTTGTTGCAGGGGGTTGGACTTTGTGCCCTCTAAAAGGTCCCTTCCAACTCAAACTTTTCTGTGATTCTGCTTGTTTGAATCTGGCTAAAACAAGATCACAGGTTCATGCAATAGAAGATGGAATTTGCTTTCTTAAATTTTTTTGAGATCAGTTTAATAACTAGACAATTTTTCATATAATTAAAGCCTATTGATGGATTCAGCTATTTACTTTCATAAAGAACAAGGGAAGGTGTCAGAAGTACTTGCATGTATGAGAAATTGCTGATGGAAGTAGTGAAGGCTTGGTAAGTTCTACCAGTTGGATACCATGTTGGATACCAGTTGGATACACATTAATGGAAAAAAAAGAATGTATGACTTTTACCCTGAATTAAACATTTCATTCAAAACTTTTAACTTAAGCCATCTGTTTCTAAAAGATGAGCTTTAACACAAACAAGAGTTTTGAATTTGAGCTAAAAATGACTGGAAAAGATTCTATGGCTTTTCTCAGGCATGAATGAGGACTAAATGAGCAGTGTCCTCTGTAATTTAAAAATAATTCAGCTTCTTTTCTTTTAAGATAATAATGTAGTGAATAGTATTTTGTGCTTAAAACAGTGTTGTTTCATCTGACAGGCATAAATGTCATGCACGTATGTAAAGTGTACTAGTCTTTACCTGAATTTGGTGGTGCTCCTTTGTTTCTGTTAGGAAGCTTTTGAAAGACTACATTTATAAGTTAATAAAAGAATAGAGGCTTAGTGTTCTCCAAACACTCATAAAGTGGTTTTATGGTGGTGAGTGTGGCGGGTCTCATGTGGCCACTTTGCAGGAGTACAGGTCTTCATATTTGTGATAAGTGTGTTGTCTTCTGTAATAAGTATAAAATGCTTATTCAATAAATTAACCAAACAAATTTCAAAATTTATTTTTTGTCACTGTTCAGTTGGAACATAAATATTTGATGTAAATTCTTTTTTTTTTTCCCAGATATTAAGTCTTAAACTGGTACTCGTTTTCAAGAAATACAATGGGTGATATGAAAAAAGTTGCTAACAGCAATGATGGATTTCTACTTAGAATGGGCCTTAATGATAACAAAGCTGGAATGCAAGGTTTGGATAAAGAGAAAATCAATAAAATCATCATGGAAGCTACCAAGGTTGGTTTGATTACATTTTTTGTATACTTTATCTGTGGTCCAGTATCATAAGGCCCTCTTCCTCCACCAGATTTTATCCCTCACATGTGTATATAGAGGGCATCTTCTTAGGAAAAGGGCAGGTGTTGGGAAGGAGGGGAGGGACTGTGGCTTAGTGTCGCGTAGGGTATTTTTGGATTCTCCCACAGGGAAATGGAGGAATACAGTTGAGTATGTCCTCAAGTGCTTCTTTTTTCCAAAGTACCTAAATGTCACAGCATTTTCCAGAGGTAATTGTGAAGGTTGCAGCTTCCTTAGGCCTCTTGTTTTGCCTTTTTCTATTCTTTTTGTCCACCCCATCATTAGTTAGCCAAGCAGATTTGGTTCTATTGGTCACCTTCCTGTAACTGATGAATTTGATGTAATTAGGTTTTCCTAGTACTTTCAGTAGAATTTCTTGGTGTTTATTGCCTGTCTTCTTGACTGTCTTCTCAGTATTCAAGAGAGGTGGCTAGTAGTATGCAACTTTGTAGCAAAGATCCACAGAGGACCCCGCAAATTTACAAAGCATTGAAATATTAGTCCTCTTAGTTGTTCTTCAAGAGTTCACATAGGACAATATAGGGACAT
Organism: Myiozetetes cayanensis; assembly: GCF_022539395.1. Taxonomy (NCBI): domain Eukaryota; kingdom Metazoa; phylum Chordata; class Aves; order Passeriformes; family Tyrannidae; genus Myiozetetes; species Myiozetetes cayanensis. The sequence continues at coordinate 51,768,458 of NW_026087631.1, read as the reverse complement.
AACACTTCATTTGCTCAATTCTGGGTTTTCTTCTACTTGATCAGGTGTGTATTTCATTGGATGTCACTATGGCCCTTAAGTAAGTGTTTGATGTTTTGCTCATGAATTGTGTGTTGACTACTATTGCTCTGTGGCAGACTGCAGGGACGGGGCAAGAGGGAAACTAAACATGCTGCAAACAGCTCTTACTTTGCAAACTTTTTTTTGTGTGTATCTGCAATTCCATGTTCATCATACTTTATATGCTATCAAGCTCCATTTTGATTAGATGTTTCTTCTACTTATTCTGTTTGCTCTTTCTTGAAAACAGTGCTTTATCAGACATATCCCAAATAATGAGATTTGCATAAATTATTTCAATAGCAAAGTTACTGTTTCATTTCCCAGTATGAAATAGAATAAACTGTAAAACAGGCTTTTAAAACTGACTTACAGGCATGTATTTATTAAAATATGTTTCTGTCCAAACAAAGCAAGAGAGCATGAATACCAGATACACCTCAAGAAATCTGAACAGAAGCATTGATTCTTTTTATTAAGCTTTTCTATAATCTTCAAAATTACCCCTACAAGCACTACCCACAGCTGTATGAGAGCAAGATTTTATGGCATTTCAACTGTGAAATACCACAAGAGAAGTAAAAAAAGCCCACAGCTTAATAACAATCTTATGTATTGGGTTGCTTCCCACATCTACATTTTGGTACTTAGTTCTTTCAATGAGTCTCAACAAGTCCTGTTTGCAGAGGGAGAAAAGATAAAATGCATGTCTGATATTCCAAGAAAACACACCCTAAGTTCTTCTAATCTGTCTTTCTAATTATAAAAGTCAGTATTTTTGCTTTTTATATAAATGCCTGGTTCTTACTTGACTGTGGCTGAATTTGTGGTATTGCTGACAGTTTGGTAGTCAGACACTTAAAGATAAAAATTTGCCCTCTTTTGCAGATTTTACCAAATAGTTCAAGAAAAGACATTACCTCTTCCTGCAGATATTATTTCTCTTGTAGGCTAAGCAGATGTTGCAAGAAAAGTATTTTTTCCTGGTTTTGAATTTTCCTGTTTTCTATTTCGTTCTATGCCTTCTTTTCTTTGTTATGAGTGAGAAGGAAAGACACGTTATACATTCTGAACATGATTGTTGTCTTTTTATGTTTTCATTACATCTCCTTTTATTTGTGCCTTTTGAAGGAGCAATTACATACTTAAGTGCAACAGGGATTTTTTATACCCATTTGGTTTTGATTGTCCTCTTCCAAATAGCTTCTAATTCTGCAATGTCTTTCAAGATTAAAAGGTCAACAGAATATTCCATGTAACAAGTGGATTTGACTTACACAATGTCATTTTGTATTTCCATACATATTAAATTATATGGAAATCTGGCAAAATGCTTAAGTAAATTTTTATTAGAGTTTTATACTCCATACCTTGGAGGTATTGCAAAGAATAGTTTGACTTTTATCCACTCGTTTTGAATTTTTGTTGTCAAGTATTAGAATGGATAAACATACAAAGTTCTCTAAATATGTCCCTTATACTCATTTAAGTATAGGGGCTTTGAGAAGGAGAAATATGTTTGTGTCATTTGAAGCTTGAGATGCAAAGGGCCAGTGATCTCTTTTTTGTATCATTTATATGAAAATCCAGAGAATGCATTAGAAACCATTACTGTGTTTTATGTTTTCTGTATTTAAAGATCAGATGTGGTTGCTTAAAGGAGAAGACAAATAAAAACCTTAGTGTTTTTGTGATTTTCTTACAGGGTTCTAGATTTTATGAAAATGAGCTTAAAAAAGATCAACAAGTTAACCAAAGAATTGAAAAAATGATGCAGCTAAAAGAGAAAATTACAACACAGCAGCTCTTGAAAGCACAGCTACAGGTAATAATCTTGCAGAGGCTTTTCTGAGTAAATGTCAAATCGTAAACATTTTGGTGTGTTCTAGTTTATTGCATTAAGTTCTGGTGGCAGGCACAATGTTAACTACTGTTTTGATGTTAGACATTCAAGTAAAAGTGCACAGTATTTTGATAATGTCATCTTAATAAAAACTTGCTTGAGGAATAGATTGCAAAATCCCTCCAAAATGTTCTCTTAAATGAGTAACATGAAGCAAAGTAATTCCTGTTCTTCTGTCTGATCAGGTTAAAGTAATTTATGTAAAGATTTGTTAAATACTTTGTTAATTAGAATCATATCCGTCTTGAGTTTTAGAATATATGTATATTTGTGTTCAATGGCCTCAATTGGAATGAGGGGGATCATAGTTGTCAGTTTGGAATACAAAATTACTGACTTTACCTTGTAGAGTTTTCTATGTTGTACATCACATTCTGTGAATTCTTAATTCTTGTGTTACTCCAGAAAAGTAGTATTATTTTTTGGTTAGTAGATTAGGAGCTGAAGCACATGAAGATTAGACACATACATTAATTTTCAATGCCATTGTGAGGACTACAGGTTGAGCTTTTTACGGTGTGCAACCTTGTTCGTTCATTTCAGATTTGCAAATCGCTTCTGTGCCTTAGATGCCAATGTCTCAAATTTGTGCTCAGAAAAGTTTGCAACTCTGAGTACCTCAGAAAAGTTTGTTGTAAGTCTGTGTACCACAAGGGTTTTTAGTGGATCTTTAACATAGATCAGTTAATGACTCTGCTTGTACAATTGTTATTTTTAGTTGATTGAGGTAGGTTTTAAGTCATTTAATTACAGAAGAAAATACTTCCATTTCCATCCTACCTTCACCACAGAACTATTTGTTTTAAAGAGAATAGCCTTTCTTATAAAATAAATTACATGAATGACACAAATCCTATATATAATATTAATGTATAGTTATGCAATGAAAGAATATGTAGTGCACATAGTGCAAACCAATGGATTTATATTGCTTTGTCTACCTTCCTGTTGGCTTTTTCTGAACTTGGTTCTTTGATCTTTTAATATAATGTTATATTCTTTTAATGCTTCTTATGAAAACTGGTTTCAATAGAAAAAAAAAATTAACCTAAAGAGAGAAATTCTCTCATGTGGGTCTTACTGGGACCCAAGTTTGAAACTCTGTGTTTGATATCTTTATGCTGCTTGCTGAAATAGCAGTCATCTTTATTTCCAATGGAGAAACTGTTAGGTAAGCTGTCATACTTCATGCAAACTGTCATTAGGGGGTATAGCATGTACACTTCTTCACTGCCTAATTTTAAATCTTTGCTGCTACAAAAACATCTTGAAATCTTGGATTTTGCTGTCTTTCTCGCCAGTAGAATGTGTATACCAAGGAATTTGTGAGGGTGTTCCTCAAATGGTTGAAATTTAGCAATAGTTAATAATACTTTAAGAAGTATCTGACTGCCACCAGATTTGGAAACTGCCATACTATTGTTTGCTATTTTCATCCATGTTGGTTTTATCCCAGATGTTTATTCTGTAAATAGTTACTATTGTCTTGCTTTTATTGACTCCTCTGTCATGCTTTGAAAATTCATGTTTTGTATCATAGGGTAAGAAAGAAGGAGCGGTTACTCTTCAAGTTGTCTAAAAGTCACTGTATGCAAAATTAAACTTCTAATCACAGTCTGTACTTCTTAGGTTTTGTGGTTTTTTTTTTTTTTATCTAGCTTATAAATACATTTTAGAAAGTATCTCTTTTTATCTTCAAAGGATAATTGAAAGAAGGTTTTAAAAACTTACCTCTCAGGAATTACTCCATAACTTTTAAGGAGACGTTTTTAGGTGACCAGAGTTCTCTGAGTATGTCTGGCTGGGTTTTGTTATGTCATATTGCTTGTATCAGTTTCTTTTGCTGAGGAGTTATCTTTTTGTATTTCTGATTAGTTTAGTGTAATTTTGCTTCATTGTTTAGAGATGTGTGTTAACTGATCAGTAAGTAGCATGCTAGAAATACACTTGGAGAGGGAAACAAAAAAGAAGTTTGTTATAAATGTGATAAATTGAAATATAGGAATTGTGTAACTATTGAGTTACACACTACTAGAGTAGCAATTGACAGTATTAATTGAACAATTTGAATTTGAGAGTAACCCGAAAATTATCTGCAAAGTATTACTTAAGGATGCTTTTGATGATTATAGTGTGACATAAAACTGTTGAATTAGTAGCATAATGAAAATAATGTAAATACTCTACTTTTTTTTTTCAGTTGTTTGTTTGAATGGCTTTCCTTCTATGCTTTTAATTTGTCTAAACCAGTTTTCTCAGCCTCAGAGAGCATACTGTGTTCTCCTGTATGGAGTAGCCTCATTTAAGGCCCCATTCTAGCCTTTCATCCCTCAAATCAGGTTGGAACAAAACAAAGAAAATACCTTGTGAATCATTAATCAGCAATTTAATTAGAACATTCCAAGCTCACTTGTCTTGGTTCAAGAGTTTTGAGCTTGAAAGATGGTTTTTTTGAATAAGGTTTTTATGGGTTTTTTTATTAGACAGTTCTGTTGACAGAAGAAAAAAAAAGAGAGAGAAACCATCTTCAAGTGACCATGCAAATTGCATGTGAACATTCCTTTCCAGGACCATAAATGCATTGCAGTCAGTCCAGAGATATTTCTATAATGGTACCTTAATGTCATGAGTTTGTGTGTGTTCTTGTGTCTGCAAGCAAAGTTAAACTCTGGTTCCTTTTTGCTAATTCCATTTTTTGAGCTCTATTATGCCTCTCATTTGATTTTTTTACTATCAGTAGCAACCTTTTGTTGTGTAAATCAAGGTTACCATAATCATTAATGTGGTTAGATAACTGTATTTTAATAGCTCGTTCTTTTTTTTCCTGTATTTTCTCTTGCTTATAGAATGATATGTGGTGCTGCCAAAACAGTTATCTTAAATCAGTAGACCTTAAAAATCTCCTGTCAAATAATTCAATCATACTTTCTCATGACACACACAGTTCATATCTAATTCATATCTGAACACTATTTTAGGAACAAGCCTATGATCTGCATGACTTTTGATTAAAAAAATGCAGGCAAATTAAGCACAATTAATGTATTTCATAGAGCGGTCTGCGTGCTTGGCCTCTGCCTCACATCCCCATGGAGCTGATAAAGCAGTACTGCTCATAGTCTACTGGTAGATATCTTCACCATTTGGAGTGAAACAAACTTTGTGTGTAGGCTTTTCTTTAAAAACTGTGTAGTTTTCCTGGCAATCTAGCCTCATATGATATGGATTCCTGTAACAAATTGATAAATTTTATTGAGTGATTGACAGTAGCTTACTTAGCCATAAATGAACCTTGATTTTTTTGAATGAACCTTGTTTGTTTGAGACCTTATTTCTGACAAGACAAGGTGGTTGTCTTTCTAGGCCAGTTTTTGGAAGTGTGATAGCTTTATTTAGGAGTGTTGGAAATTTTCTAACAGCATATTTTCAGTTTTTAAAAATAACTTGTGTCATTAAAACAAAGTACTTCAACTAAAGCTGCATATTCAATGGTCTTATGAAGTTTCTGTCTGAGTCAGCTACATCATCTGTTTTTCTCCACATGTTGCATTTTGTTGTTTGTTGGTTGGGCTTTTGTGCTACTTTTGCGTGGCATGGATTTAATTTTCTTCACAGTAGCTGGCATGTGGCAGTATTTTGGATTTGTGTTGAAAACAGTGCTGATAATACAGAGATGCTTAGCTATTGCTGAGCAGCACTTGCACACAGCTAAGACCTTTTCTGCTCCTCACCCCAGCCCACCAATGAGGAGGCTGGGGTGCACAAGGATTTGGGAGGGAACATAGTGCAGACAATCTCCCTAACTGACTACAGAGATATTTCAGATCATATAGCATCATGCTCAGCATATAAAGTGGAAGGGGGGAAGAAGAAATGGGGAGACTTTTGCAGTTAAAGTATTTGTCTGTTCAAGTAACTGTTACATATGATGAAACCTGGTTTTCCTGGAAATAGTTGAACACTGGCCTGCCCATGAGAAGCAGTGAATGAATTGCTTGTTTAGATTTGCTTGTGTACATAGCTTTTTGTTTATGTGATAAATTGTCTTTATTTCAATCCATGAGATTTCTCACTTTTACTCTTCTGACTCTTCCTTCATTCCACTGTGAGGGTGTGGCTGCATGAACGTAGTTTCCAGCTGGGGCTAGACCACAACAGTTATTCTTTTCATTGAGTTTTGGGGTGGTTTTTGTACCAGTTGCTGCAGCAGTGTTCTCTCTGGGAGCAAGAAACTCCCAGAGTTTCTTCCGTCAGAAACTTCATTGTTTGTTTTTTTTTGGTGTTGGTTTGGTGGTGATTGGGTTTGTTAGGTCTTTTTCATTAACTATATGCAAGATGCATATACTGCTGCACTTCTGCCAGGTTAGATTTTCAGTTATTGGTTTCTTCTGTTCAGGTGGACAAACTTGTGGCAGAACTGGAACAGAACCGTAACCTTAGCAGTACAATTGTACACATTGACATGGATGCCTTCTATGCAGCTGTGGAAATGAGAGACAATCCAGAGCTGAAGGAAAAGCCTGTAGCAGTGGGATCAATGAGTATGTTGGTAAGGCCACATGTTAAACTACAGAAATTGATTACATTAATCTTAAGCCTAATAAATGATAACAATAACAACGTAGTATAATGACACTACTATATAGAAAGTGTGGAAAAACTCCAAAATAGTAAAAAAACCAACTGTTCTTAGACTTGACTGTGTAAGCTAGACTTTATTTTGCAGTAAAAAGTGTACTAATGAAAATTTAAAGTGCGTTAACAGTCTGAAAGGCAGGAGGGGGGAGGGGGAAGTGCATATAAACTCTTAGCCTTCTCAGTCTTTTATGTGTGAAGATACGTGATTAGAATGTGATTCTTTAGTAGTAAACTTTAAGAAGAAATTGATTACTGAACAGTAAACTTATTTATTCTCTCTCTGAAGTCCACCTCAAATTACCATGCTAGAAGATTCGGTGTGCGTGCTGCCATGCCGGGATTTATTGCTAAAAAGCTATGCCCACATCTAACTATTGTACCACTAAACTTTGAAAAATATGGCAAAGTGAGTAAAGAGGTAAGTCTGAAAGTGCTTTCTAACCAAAAGTTAGTGTACTTGGTTTTAGACTTTATCCATAATGTCAGTTCTAGATAATATGAAAAAGTGATAGTTTAAATAGTAAACTCTTCAGTAATGTGGCTTTAAATGTAAGTTAAACAAAACATTGGTGCTTTTGGGCAAGGGGATGAAAGAGCATTGCATTCACCCATCTTGCTGTTTTATTGAAGTTTGTAGCACTGCTGATGGAGGTTTTGAAAAACCTCTGTGTGGTGGTAGCACTTGAGCCTTATTCTTAAAAGTTCAAAACCATGGAGCATGATCTAATTGCTATTAAGTTGCAAGTACATAGGAAACATGGAGATCATAATTTCATAAAATGCATAATTATAAATTTGGATACTGATTACTAGGGAGAGAAAAGCAAAGAACATCAGTGAGTTCTAAATGCAGTTTTTTTTTTTTTTAAGAAGGAACTTGATATAAAGAGCAGAAGAAATAGGGAAAAAAGAAATCATTTTGCTGTAACTGAAGTAGTTTGCTTAGTGTCAGAGGAAGTAGTTAGGTTACCGAAAAGCCTAATTTAAAAAAAAAAAAAGGAAAAAAGATCTTTTGTATGTTTTAATTCAAACCAGTGCATGACACAAGATACATATTTCATTTGTTGTTTGATAGGATAAATTATGAAATGTTTCTTTAATCTCTTAAGCCCACCTAAATTTCCACGCTAGAATATTCAGTGTGTATGCAACCATGCCTGGATTTTTTACTAAAAAGCTATGTCCACATCTAACTATAGTACCACTAAACTTTGATTTGGATTTGGATTTTTCTCTTGGGATTTGGATTGAAAATATTTAAATATATTTCATTTTTTCATTTAAAGTTCAGTAGTGAATCCTATCTTTATTCAGTTTCAGAAAGATGAAGTGCGTGTGAACAAATGTTGTGATACCTAAGAATTTGATCCAAACTGATAGGAACACACATGAGGCAGTCAGATTTTCCTCCATGTTTAAAAAAAAAAAAAAAAAAAAGAGAGAGAGGAGGGAAGGTAGAGCTTTTATTTTGACCATTTATTTTATTATGTTTCCTTCTAGGAAGATACACTTATCATTAAAGATTTCCCAAAAAGCTTTGACTGTGGCATTAACCACTGTTCTAAAATACTGACTATAACTTTAGTTTTAATGTAATTTAAAACTTAGATGTTTGCAGTTGATGGTGGGTTTTTTTAACCCTTGCATATGTGGTAATCTGACACAGAGTGCAGAAAGGTGCATCAGCTCATCTGCTTTGCAGAGGTTTTATTCACGTGGTCACTGCAGTGTCTGTGAACCTAGTGACTCTGGAGTCCTTATACACTGATCTTAGTGACCTCTGCAGTAAAATACACGGCTCCGAATCTGCTTAGTTCTCATTTACTACTAATACCTTGTGAGAAGCACTACTATAATTTTAGGGTATGAAGAAATAATTTGTTCCGTGAGTAACTTTAGTATTTATTGGTCATCTTGAAGTTTTGGAGTACATTTGTTCATGTCGTAATTGTGTGTCAAGATCTGCTCTTGTAGCAATGATGCTTTAAACTTTCACTATGTGTTTATCAAGGTTAGAGAAATACTGGCTGAATATGATCCCAACTTTATGCCTATGGGCCTAGATGAAGCCTACCTGAACATAACAGAGCACTTGGAGGAAAGACTAAACTGGCCTGAAGACAGGAGAAGATTCTGTCTTAACACAGAAAGCGCTACAGGAGCAGGTAAGCAAATTACTTTTTGTGTGGTTGCCTGACACTGAAAGGACAGGTAGTGTCTTTTAGGGATTCTTGGCGGAATGATGATGGCACTAAATTGTAGTTAGCATTTAAGCTTTGTTTTCCTTAACGTTATTTAATTGTTAGCATAGCGTGGAATTTAGTATTAGAATGGCAAAGGATTTCTATAAAGAGAATCAGTGTAGTGCAACGTATAAGTAGCAAAATTAAGAATTTATAATATAATACAATCTGGACCCTCTGCAGATCAGGCTGGATCATAGCACTTGGTTTGATATATCAACGTAACACTCTTAATCTAGACTCAAAAATCATATAAAAGAACACAAGTCCCTCCCTCAGTCCTTGGAAGAAGCAAATGATGGCAGAAGTGTCCCTGCACACCAGGGTGTCCCAGGTCTCTCTGTCCAGCAGCAGCTCTGGTGCAAGTTCCCCCTCAGGACACGTTGCAGGGGTTTTACAAACAGACAGTGCTCCTGGGGCTGCAAGTGCTTCCTGGCACTGCAGCCACCAGGGTCACCCACTGGAGTCACCCACCGGCGTCACCCACAGGGATCACTCACAGCCCAGGCTGGCCCGGAGCAGGACCTGCTGGTGGGCAAGGGGCGGAGTGATTGGCCTGGTGCCCAGGAACCGTGAGGCCAGGAGGGAGAGGAGGAAGATAATCTGGTTTGTCTCTGTTGGGCACAAGACCTTCTGGGCCTGATAATGAGGGGAAAGGCCACAAACACGGTTCCAAAGAAGGGCTGCTCACCTCACGAAATGGCGTCAGTCACGATGACCACAGTACCAGGAGCTGCGAGTGGGGGATGCCAGTCACACATGCACATAACATAAGCTTCAGATAAGCTGCACCCATTGAAGGTGTAAACACTTAGGTCCTTGCATATATTCTCCACCTCAGATTTTAAGTTTAGAGGTCAACTTCCTCTATTGCTCACCTTTTAATAAAAGGTATACTGCTAATGATTTGGACTTGGAGGATATTTTTCTTTTAACATGAGTAAAAGGTGGTACTAGATTTTCTAAACAAAGTTGTGTGGTAAAATGGTTGATGGATGCACTAACTGGAACGTTTATATTATCACTATTTAGAAATTATCTGAATAGTCATTAAGAGGATAATAAAGAAAAGTATTAATAAAATAGTAATGAACTGGCATGATCTTTACAAAATAAATATCACTGGTGTGTAGTCATATGCTTCTTCGTACTTCTTTGACATCTTTTTCCCCTGAAACCCAAACAAGTGCTTGGAATGTGAAACTGTAATAGTAATGTTTATAGAGTCAGACAAAGGACTGCTGAATTACTTGGTCTGCTGTGACTGCAGTTGAAAATGAGGAGCTCACCAGGCTGATGGTTCTAGAACCAGATATTCCAGAAACCTAATTTTCTTTGGAGAATATTGAAAAAACATTTTCATTTCCACCAGAAAAAGAGAGCATCTGATTTAATCTGATATGAAATGAAAATAAAGCCAAAATCTTGATGTTTTTTGGCTGCTACAGCAACAGGCCATTAAACGTTTTTGCTTATCTGGAAGTTAATGTCCAGTCTCCTAGCTAATTCCTCCAATCTCAGCCATGTTCAAAACATATTAAAAACAAAGCCCTTATGACTCTTATGTCTTCAAACAAACAAACAAAAAAAGCAATGTCTAAATAAAAATAGAAAGAAATAAACCCGCTAATGAACTCTGCAGCCACTGCAAAAGGAAATCAGGATGTTATATATGGATGTATTAATTGTTTGTGCTTCTGTCTTAGATAAAGATGATATGAATATGTCTGACAAATTTAATGAAAGTGAATGCTCTTCTTCACCGGTGCTGTTTGAAGACGATACATCTCACCTTAAACAAAGAGGTCAATCAGTAGAAAATTCAGTTGTCTTTGGTACTTCTGCAGAGGAAGTTGTGAAGGAAATTCGCTTTAGGATTGAGCAGAAAACTCAGCTGACTGCTAGTGCAGGTATTCAGACACATATGAATAATAATAAATCTTTGTATTTCCAAAATGTCTTTAATCTCAGAGGGCATTAATTAAGAATTTAACCTTGCCACAGCATTCTTGTGCTGCAAAGAAATATGCTCTCTTTGCATGTACATGCTCTCTTCTGCAAAGACTGTTGACTTTCAACTGTTTCAAAAGACTTCATAGCTATTAAAGCCACCGCTATTTGTTTTCCTTTTTTCTCTTTTTTTAATCATTGAAACAGTTATCTTTTTGCTTCTTTGTTCTCGAAATACAAGTAAGTAATGTGGAAAAATGACCAGTGCACCCAAGCTGATCTTAGCACAGGTGGTTGTTTATTTTAGTGCATCATGTGAATTGTTTTTGTCAGCCAGTCGATCACAGTGAAATCTGTCACTGGTTGCTAAACTGCTCTTAATTTGAATAGAAGATCCAAATTGTTAGGTATTTCTGAGTTCTCCACACTGTTTCTTGCTTAAGACAATATCAAAATTCATTAATATGTTAGTTCTCAGAGAAGTAAATATGTGTTGAAGTTAACAAACTCTTCAATAGCCTTTTAATATTTACCAATCAAGTTTTATGTCTTGACTTCAGGCAATCTACCTCTAAATCTCAAGTATTGTGATTATAATCTGCATTAGGTCACTAAAACCAGTGTATATCCCTAGCCACATAGTTTGGAAGCCATCCTACTGCTTTGTGAACCAGGTCAGTGAGGCATCAGGGAATGTTGAGCTTTATGAAGCAGGTGCAGAAGGCCAAGGAAATGTGATATGTAAGAAGAGGTAACGAAACAGCTTGTAAGAGGAAGCCAGATGAGTCTTCTGCCCATGTATGGTATCTCACAAGTGGTAGACAAATACCAATTTTGTTTACTAAAATTTTGTCTTCGTAAGGATAAGTTTGTGTTTAGAAAATAAACAGAGCTTTTATAAGTGCAATCAGGGATCTTAAGCCCAACAATGAAAAACAATTAGAAGGCTAACTGAAAAAATACTGATAAACAATAGCAAGTAGAAGTATTTTTACCATCTTGAATAATGTTTAATCAGTGAGCAAATCAAAAGTTGGACCACTAAGACTCTAGCACAGAGTTATTTAATTTTCTTGCTAAATCAATTCCAGAGCTTGTTTGTAAAAACAGATACTTTGATAGAAAAGAGCCATCCCTCCTTATTCCTACCAGTGTCTGTGAAATATATATATTTCTAAGTTACTACTTGCAGTGCTAGCTCACGAAATACTAAAATTTGGTAAATTTTGTGAAAAAAACCTTTTTCTGAAATACAAGGAAGAAAGATCTTCTTCTAAAGAGTTCCTTATAACTACCATTGGAAGCATTTCCTTTGTCTCACCATAATCATATCATGAAAGTGTTTAATCACGTAATTGATGTTATTTTTAAGCACTTGGTATTAACTCCTCATAACTTATTAGGGCATGTTGTGTTATCCTGACTATCTTAAAGTAGGAAGTAAATTTTATCTGTTATATTTAATCTGCTACATGTATTTATGTTCTCTGATGTCCATCTCAAAATTTTTTGCAGAATTGTATCAAGTCTCTTTATCAGTTATTGTCATTTTTTTCCTTATTATAGTCTTTGCCAAATATGTAGGCTACTCCTTTGCTTTTAAATACTGGACTGTTGAAATTAAACTTTGTCTTGTATTTTTTTAAATGTGAAGTTTGTTTGTTTGTTTTTAAGGAATAGCACCAAATACAATGTTAGCAAAGATGTGCAGTGATTGTAATAAGCCTAACGGGCAATACAGAATTACTCCTGAGAGACAAGCAGTGCTGGACTTCCTAAAAGATTTGCCCATTAGAAAGGTAAGAGACACCATGACATTTACTCTGCTGCCATGTATGTTTTTTCTGTTCTAAAAGGAAAATTTCTAATGAAAGGATACAGTTTTCTGGGTAGTCTTCCAAGTTGTTCTTGATTTAAATTGTTCTTGTTAATGGATCTACAAATGGAAAGTTTCCAGTGTAACGTTACTTACTCTTTTTTAGGTGCCAGGCATAGGAAAAGTAACAGAGAAGATGTTAAAAGCCCTTGGAATTGTGACTTGCTCAGAACTTTACCAGCAGAGGGCACTGCTTTCTCTTCTGTTTTCGGAAGTATCTTGGCGGAATTTCTTGGATATTTCCCTTGGTTTGGGCTCAACACATTTGGAAAAGTATGCTTTGGAGTTTTTTTCCTCCTGTATTAAAAATTTCCTAGATGTTTCCTTGTGTATGTTACATAATGTACATTTTATTTTATTGACAAATGTTATGGAAATATGGCTTGTTTAACATATTTTTTAACATCTCTGACATCTGTTAGTGTTATACTTCTGGCTAAGATACAACAACCAAACATGAAAAAGCAAAGGTTTGTACAGCCATGTCTTAATATGAAATCCAAAAATGTCTTGTCAGGGAAGTTGTACATAAGCGTATATCAAGAAATCAGGGGAGAATCATTTAGGATAATCTCATAATTATGAAAATAGCTGAGCAGAACTGAATTGTCCTAAGCAGAGGTGTTCACTCCTGTTTTCTCAATAAAAACAATACACATTCATTGGTGTTTATTATTATCTGATTGTAATGAAAATTGCATTGATATTTGATCTTCTCTGGTGGTAAAGTGTCATATTTCTAATGAAAGTAAGTGAAGTTTATGTGTCTTCTATGAGGATTACATATATATTTGTAGTATCAACATGTGAATTCGGTAGAATAGAACTGCAGATTTTTATATCCTTCTTAATATCTGCTCCTTTAAGGTTCACCCTACTTTAATGGCTTTTAGCCTCCTATTGAGGAAAAGTCAGTCTGACTAGTGAATACATCTCTTGAATAATATTTGTAATTTCTAAACCTATCCTGGATACAAAGATGGAACACTTGTTCTTTTAAAAAAAGAACCCAGCAAACCGTAGCATTTTGTTGCAAAATAATATATACAGTTAACAGTTTGAAGCCCAGTAATGTGCTAGCACAAATGTTTGTGTTGTTAGTTTTCTTTCTGTTCAGAGGTGTGTTGTCTTGTAAAAAAATGTACAGGAATCTTGACTTTGTAAAGGTGACTTGATAAAAGATAAAGCCCAGTTTTCCAAATATTTGTTTCTGTTAATATATAAGCAGACCTTAAATAGTCTTTTAATAGTTGGTGCACTCTTTCCCCTTATTCTTCACCCTAGTTAGGTGTTGTAGTGTCAAAAAAAGACTGTTTCAGAAATAAAGGTTATCATCATGCAGAGAACACATTTTCCATGGGTTTAATGTCTAAGAAATTTCAACTTTAACCTGAACAATCATTTAGACAGAAAGCAAACTATTTCCTCAGATAAAAAATATTCAAATATACATGTATGTTCGGGATTTTAATAGCAGAGCTTCACAGTTACAGCAAGGTGAGACAGCATAGGATTTGTAGTTAGTTTTGGTCTTAAATAAGACTTCTGATATAAGAGGTGAGTTGCAGGGTAGAGGCATGGTGGGGGTTTTTTTTGGTGTGGGGTTTTTTTTGTTTGTTGGTTTGGTTTTTTTTGCAAATTCTTTATTTTTATTGACATCTATTGCTGATCTGTGTCTTTACTTAATCTACAGAAGTTTAAGTGTTTCTTTTTTCTAAATCTCCATTTAGCACTTGTTTAAACTTGATGTACAAGATTTGTAGAAAAAGTTAACACCCAGAGTTTATAGGAGAGGTTGCTGTTAGTTATTGAAGCATAATTGGTTGACTCAGAGTTTATTGAAAATATAACAGTTCTATGTAAAGTGAGTATAACAAATTGCTTTTCTTTTTAAAGGGATGGAGAAAGAAAAAGTATGAGCACTGAAAGGTATGCCTTTTTAATATTGAGAAAAATTGCATTAATTATGAAAACTACTAAATACCGTGTAGTGTATACTTTTATTAGTAATATAATTTCATTAATTACTTATATGTGTTAAAAATTCACATATACAATAAGCTCACTAAATTAGATTCAAGCTTTCATTATTTTTTTTCCTTTGACTGTAGAATACTATGGAGACATTTTTGTCAGTGAGTGTGTTGTCTTTTCTTATCATCCGATTCTGCTAATGCCTGTAAGACATCAAAGTGATCATGAAGCTTTAAGATAGGGTGGAAATATATAAGAGCTTAAATTTTTTTTGTATATTCCAGCTGAATGTCAATATCAGTGTAATAGCCTGCAGTCACATGCATTTCCTAACTTTTAGGGTTTTGTTAGAGTAAAGTTCCTTAAAAAGGTGGTGTTTGCTGTTTCCAAAAGTTCATTTTCAAAAAAGAAGTGCTTCAGGGAGAATCTGTAGAGCACCGTAATAATTATCCCTACACTCATGTGTTGTATTTTCTTAGAAAAGATGGTAAAAAAAGATGCTTAGTCCCGTTGAGACTTAGTAGTTGTGAGCATCTGAAGTAAACCCCATAAGACTTTGGTACCATCCCACACGAGAAATTTATAGCATTAGTCTTGTGCTGGTTTGCAGGCTGATGAGATCATTGAACTAATTTATATGGGGGGGAAGAGTCCTGGAATAGCATTCTCTCTATACTGCTCCTTCCAAACCTTGGACTTTTAAAGCTTTCCAGTCACTGCAACATTGCCAGAATAGCATGAGTTACTCCTTGGATAATGGTGTGGGACCCACAGGGAAATATTCATCCCATTACTTTGGCAGCATGCAAACATTCTTAGGGGAATGTGAATGGTCATAGATGAAGCCTTTCCAATACAATTGAATAAACCTGAATATAACTCAGAGATGTGAAATCCAGTGCAATTATATGGACTTAACACTCAGAAATATAAAGCCTGACATGAAAAAAATGGATCTGTGAGACCTTTCCAGTAAGCATTTGCTCTCTGTAATTTTTGCTTCCCATTTCTCTTAAAACCACTACTAACTGAAGGTTTCCTTTCACATTGTTACTAAAAAGCAAATGTACAACAAAAAAAAATACAAAAACCTGTAATTTCCCTACTAAGAAGCTCTAGCAAAGGCAGTTTGCAACATTTTTGGCAGAAAGATAGCTTTTCCTCCTCTGAGGCTAGTAATTATCCTACCTGGCATCATTTTTCTTAGCATCTGCATTATTTATTTCTGATATTTGGCTCTGATGTTGACTTTCAAATACTGAATTTCTCCTGGTGTAACATCAGAAAGGAGATTAAACACAAATAACTCGGCTGGTTCTATGAATTCATTTAGTGTTAGTATTCTGTCTTGCAAATATTTGAGCATTAATGACGTTAAATCTGATATGTTTTCAAATAGTGCGTGAAAAATTGAAGCCAAATGATTTAGTTATTTGAAGGGCCTTGCAAACATTTTGCAAACAAAATATTCCTATTAATAATAATTTTTCCTTCAAGTAAATGCTCAAGCCTATACAACATTCTTCTGATGAAGTTTAGCTTAGCTATATGAAAAATATTTTTAGATTGCAACCAGTTATAAATGAACATATAGTAGGATTTATACTGAAAAAAGATCATGTCTTTGTCTTAGAACATTCAGTGAAATAAACACAGCAGAAGACCAGTACAGTCTGTGTCGAGAACTCTGCAGAGACCTTGCTCAAGAACTCCAGAAAGAGGGACTTAAGGTATTTATATTATTCTGGTTACTTCAAAAAGACATAACTCTGCACTCCAACTTAATAAATGCAGCTTAGTGTAAATGCTTTCAGCAGTATCATACCATGCAATTTATCTTAAGAAGTCTTCACTGTTTAATTTGCAGATGCTTAGAATGATATAGGCAGCTTTTTGATATTGTGGAGTGTCAATCTAATAATATGTGTGGGGAAAAAAGTAAACTTATCAACTGGTTATTTAGCATATAAACGTTTTTTGCTAAAAGCAGTGTTTGTTTATAAGGGAGTAATAGAAATTACTGTCTATCAGCCATGCTTTGGACAATTATGTAACACTAATGTATTTAAAACTGTGTTTCTGCCCCATATTTATACAGAATCCAGTCAGTAGCCAGTTGTGTAGTTTGAGAATCTGATGTGTGCTGAACTTGCTGACAAGTTATTCATATATTCATTCAGTGCTATGAATGATAGAAACAATCCCTTTATTCCTTCTCCCCATATTTCTGTTTATTACTTGGAAAGAACAGTATTTTCTTTGGAGGTCCTTGTGTTAAAGCGAGGAATAACATTTAAGACCTAAAAGAATTATGGTTAGTCTTCTTCAGCCATAAAATGTTATCTCAAAACATGACAGGTTGGAAGGTAAATGATCAGCTAAGAAGGACAATGTGATAAGCTTACAAAGGCATCGGAAAGGGAGTGCTATTTATTTGCATTTGGATGGACACGATAAATCATAAAAATGCCAGGGAGAATATCTGTGCCAAACACAGAAGCTGTGTGGCTCTGATAGCACTATGCAGGAGGAAGGAAGTTTTCAACAAACCCATAATTGGGTATCACTTTTGCATCCTTTGTAGTTAGGTATATCTGGCATTGGAAGTTTTGGAATGACAAAATAGTTTTTTAGGGTAGAAGTGGCCTGTAGGCAAAACATGAACTCTGTTGAACATGCACTGGTGGCACATGATCTGCTGAGAATTGTAGACAAATGACCCAATTCAGAGAATTTGACTTCAACAGTTAGGGGCAAATACAGAATCTTGCCGGCAAATTCTTGGTAGTGCCCCTTGCTGTGCACAGATAAGCACAGGGTCTTGCTTATGGCTTAAGGGTCCATATAGATGCTACACAGTAATTGTTTTTGTTTCTATGACATGCTTAATCTTTTTCCTTTTTTATATTATTTTTTGTTTTTCCTAGGGTAAAACTGTTACCTTGAAGTTAAAGAATGTGAACTTTGAAGTTAAAACAAGAGCTTCAACAGTCCTGTCTTCTGTTTCTACTGAGGAGGAAATATTTGCTGTTGCTAAAGACTTGTTAGGAACAGAAATTGATAGTGTTGCTCCTCACCCTCTACGGATAAGACTTATGGGTAAAAATATTTCAAACTCATTCTTCTTTTTCAGAATTATGAGATCTTACAGTGTGTCAAAAAATATACACTACACTCTAAAGTAAAATCATTATAAGTTTATTTATCCTTTCTCTGTTAGCCTGGTAGTTTTTGCAAATTGAAACAGATCTGGAGTGCTGGGTGGTGACTCGGGAATGTTTTACTAATTGAGGTTGGACTTGTTTTGTGGAACAACATATACATCAGGATGAGAGCAGAATTTTGAATCGTCGCAGTGCTTAATTCTGCTGTCTTAAAAGAGCTTTTAAATCTCCTTTGCACCACGGCAACAGAAGTGCTTATATATCTTAAAATACAAAGTTCTGCAAGAAATGCAAACACTTCTGACAAAAGTAAACTGTTTTCTCTCTAAGACCTTTATGTTTCAGGTGCCTATATATTCTGCTTCAAACATTTAGTGACACATAAAACTTATTTGCATAAGATATTAAAACGTGCTGAAGAAATAAATATTTTTGTGGGTAAAATTCATGCGAAACTCTTTTAGACTTAATTTTAAGTAACTGTATTAAGTTTATAGCCTCATGTTTCAATGCAATCAGTTAAAACTTAAGGGATGTTAGTAATATGATTGGGCAAGTAATTGCATCTGATAAAATTGTATTGACCTTGTGATCCATTGTTAGTATTTGCAGGTAGTATAGCCACCTTTTAGAGATAAATTGCACTATTATTGAGTGAATATATACCTCAAAAGGTGTTAGTTAATAATTAGTATTATCATAAAATTATTGTTATAAATTTATTTTTCATCATTAGGTGTACGAGTATCAGGATTTCTAAGTGAAGAAGAAAAGAAGTACCAACAAAAAAGCATTATGAGTTTCTTAAAATCAGGAAAAGAAATTGGTTTCCTTAGGCTTCAGCCAAAGTCCAACCAAGAGTATTTCACAAAAAGTTCAGAAGCATCTCATAGAGGGAGTTTTTTTGATCAAAAGCGAGCAACAAGGCTTCTAAACATTGAGAGTCTTGCTCCAAATGGAGCTGTAGGTAAGCAGCTCTTTCATCATCAGAAATCATCAGCAAATTTTGTGGAAGAAACAAAGAAAGTCACAGGTTTACAAAGTTCTAGTGTTTGTAAGATCTTCACCTGCCCTGTTTGCTTTGAGGAGCAAAGTAGCAATAATTTGGAAGAACTTAATACGCATATTGATGAGTGCCTCAGTGGGACATTTGTTAAAGATACTGTGGAAATAACCAAGAATGACAGATCAAGAGAAGATACACTCAACTCTCTTCCACAATTTAAAAATGAAAATGTTGATGAATGTCAAAAAAATCAAACAGATCAATTAGCAACAACAGACCAGTCTGCAAGTACGTCTGACAGCTTTACTAACAATAGCACAGAAAAATTTGCTCAGATAATATCTGATAAATCTCACAGAGAGCAACAGCCTAGCAATCTCAGTGACATTGCTAGAAATGTGTGTATGAAACAGTGTCTCTTCCCCAAAAGAAAATCTCAAGGCAATGAAGACCAGTTTGAAAAGACTGAATATACAGAAGGAACTAGTATATCCTGTTTCTTTGAAGCTAAAGAAGACAGTGTTCTTGTTTGTCCAATTTGTAATACAGAACAGAAAACCACCAGTCTTGTGGCATTTAACAGGCATGTGGATATCTGCTTAAATAAAGGCCTCATCCAGGAGCTGACAGAAAAAAAAGATTTTCCTACTGAGAATTACAATATGGAAAACTGGAATAGAGTTGGTGAGTATATGCACTAGAATATATTTATTATTCAATTTATCTGCTTGTAAAATAGTTTGGTAATGGTGCACTTTGAACTTTTTGGGACTTTATTTTTGCTACAAGCTCATTTTAGTAAGGCCTGTGTAAGAGTGAACATTTTTAAAAAATACCAAATCAGTTCTCATGAGAAACTAGATTTATGACTGTGATGGTAGTTAGACAGTGTCCTCTCATTTGCCATAACGGTGACATAGGAACTGCTGCTCAATTCTGTAAATGGTTTGTTTGTTACCCCCAGCCATGTTCAGAAAGGTGTTTGCAAGGCCACCAAGGTTAAAATGAAAATCAATGAAAACATCTTCAACCTGGATTGTTTCAGAGATTCAGGTGACAGAAAAGTTCTATTACGTAATGTGCTGGCAAAAGCAGAGAGATGGTGAGCTAAGAGTTTAAAGGCAGAAACTTCCAAGCCTGTTGTATATAAATATAAAATATATCACACAACTGCACTTTTAACATGCCAAACCAGTAGATATTTACTCAGGTCGTTTCTTTCTTTGATGAAGAGTTAATCTTTGGTCAGATTAGAAGACATGTGCAAGTAGTTAAGTATCTGCCTAAAGTACTTATCCCTAATCTATACTGGGAGCTTTATAAGAGGAGATTAAAATGCTAGCGTGTTAGAATTTTCAGTATGAAATTAAGACTTAAAATATGAACACAGAAAATTTTGTAAACAGTGTTACTGTTGCATGTGCAAGCAGACTTTGATTTAAATTAAAGATTTATTGTAGGTGCAGATTCTTTTTTTCCCTCTGCATAATAAAAAAATTAAGAACATAATTTCCAACTACCACTGAAAATCCACTATATTATGCTGAAATATTTCTGAAAACTCCTGAACTAAAACGTTCAAAATAATCCCTTAGAATTCAATAAACTAAAGGCATTTTGGTTTTCTCTTTTGAAAATGTTATCATAAACTACAACACTCAGACTGCAGCTAATGAAATGATATGTGCTCCTTGAGACAGATTAGGTTTGCTTATGTTGTAAAAAACATTCTGCCATGTATGTAATTTCTGAAGCATTTTTTATTTCTTGAAGTAATTAATTTTTGTTGTTTCCAATTTTTTTTAAGGAGGTTTAAGCAAAGAACAGCAATGCACTAATCCATTGCAAGGAACAAAAAGGTAAGGGTTTTATGGAAGCTTGAGTACATGACTCATTTTAAAACAATAAAGTTTATAAAAATATTCAGTGTTGTAAACATTGTGTAGATATGCATTATATATTTTAACCTCTGACTGTTTTGTTTTTTGTTTTTGTCTTTAACTTCAGGTCTGGATTAACAACTTCACAATCAGTATCAAAAAAGGCCAAGTTGAGCAATTCCAAGCATACAATCGAAATGTTTTTTAAATGACTGTGTAGCAACATATTCTATATGAAGTATTTCATAGGGTTTTATGACTGCAAATTAATTTAGCATTGTTGGTAGGCTGGATTCAGGTGCATGTCACTTTGGAGCCATTGTATGTGTGTATAGAATGAACATGATGTCTGAGGTAGAAGAAGTGCAAATATAAATAATTTTTTTTTTAGATGGTACTTTTTTCTCCCCCAGTTGTTTCCAAGAATCAAATTCTCTAGCACTACACTTTTGTTTGTACTGAACATGTGGAACTTTCTGAGAGCCATGAGCAGCCTCATGAATTCTCTCTGCTGTTCAGAAAACAGAACAGGTTGGGTAGAGCTGCCACTGAGCAAGCTTGTACGGCAAGCTCCCTGGAGAGTAGGAATCATTAGCTAGGGTGCTCCACTGTACTTACTGAAGGCTCTCTCAGGACACCTGACCTGCCCTCCTCTCTCAGGACCACACCTGACCTGCCATCCTCGCTGTGGTAATCATAGTAGCTCAGGCTGACACTTCCTTGGACAATTCAATGCCAAATTTAATTATTAAATTGTCTGTGTGATAACAAGGAAAAGCTGAGTTGCTTGACTTCAGCTTACAAATATTTTCTGAGTGAACACAAGAATTTATTGGGATTCAAAGGACAAGAACAAGAATTTACAGCACTATCAAGCTTTCGTTGTTACTGAAAATTACTTCAGTAGGAAATGGTGGACCAACCCTGTCCATCTCATTGTGGTGAGATATGGGATGACTTCACTGATTTAGAAAATGTTATTAAAACTGTTAATTGAGAGAAGGATTCCTCCATGGTAGTCAGACAAGTGCTGATCTTGATCCTTGATCTTTCCAAAGAGACTGAGAATTCTTCACAGTTGGAAATTGTTACCAGTCAGTAGCACTTAATTTACGTTGAATAAAAGGTCTTATGGTGCAATAACAATGAATTATGTGCAAATATGCAAGATGATGAACCTTCTTACTGTTTACCTATCTTTCTCTTTAAAATTATTTTGTATTTATGAATAAATTGTATTCTATCAGTGCATATGTTGAAGGAAGGAATTAAGTGCAAATATTTAAAATACACTGTTTAGCCTTTTCTGTTCACAACAAAATGCTTAAAGGAATTTTATTATAATTAAATATTTATCTGACAATTTATTATGACAGCAAATTTCTTAGAAGTTATACAAACAATGCTAAACCCTGTATGAAATATAAATTGCTTTTTAATTGCAAACTCATGTAAAGAAGTGGCTACTTTAGAAACATCTATTTCGTTGTTTAACTGTATTGGAAGTACTTGGGGATTTGCTTGTTTTTTAGTCCAGTATGTACATGGTATGTCTTAGATGCCCAGGCTAAGTCCAGAATGTGTTTTGTTTCCAAAATTGCTGGAATGATGACACCATCTCAACCTGCTCATCTGTTTGTTTGCCAGATGCCACTGTACCCACAGCTCTGTCATTTGACTTCATGTCAGTGCTCCATTATCTTCCTTAGACCAAATCAGCTGGACTGCTTCAGACTGTGCAAATTGATTCAGTTGACTTTTTCTGAACCAGGTCAATGAGCATTCAGCGTGAGCTGTTCTGTTGACAGAGATGGGAGCTGGAAACTTTTGATAGGAAAGACATAAAAGCAACTGAGGAAACATTAGCCTGCCACTGCTCTTTAGAAAGTGAACACCTCCCTTTATTAGTTTGTACCTCTCTGATTCAATAAAGTGTAGAATCCAAGTATTACCTTGTCATTGTGTGTGTATCTTTAAATTGTGTATTTTTATGTAAGCATTACATAGCAAAAACTAAGTTAGTTTGACTAAGTCTCAGAAGTTGTCTTACCATCTGTTTAAAAATGAAGTGTCAAAGAACTATCATTTTGAAGTGTTGATAACATTCAGAAACATGAGCAGGACAGAGTTTGGGCTTGACATGTTCTCCCTTTAGGTTGATCCTCCTTGGAATTATTTTGGGGATGGTTTATCACAGGCCAGTCTCTCTCCCTCTCCCACATTGTAGTTTGCAGATCTGAACTAAGGGCTGGAGTTATTAATAAGTCAGCCTAGAGAGCTGCTGCAGTGGCCCAGGTTTGTCATTGGGCTGGTGGTGTGGGGATCTGTGCCATGCCATTCTGATTCCATTCGTATACACGAGCACCTGTTGAGGATGGGCCTCTCCATTTCACTGTTCTAATTGCTACTCGTAAGCAGAGGTGGGTGACAACAGGCAGCTGAAACCATAAGGGATGAGGGTAACTGTAAGGAGCTGCAGTTGAACAGACTAAGAATTCATGCACTGGAGGACTCAGAATCCTGTAGTTTCATACTTTAAGTAGAAGAACACAGTTTAGTAAGATTAGTACACAGTTTAATAGAAAATACTACTTAGACTTCAAATCTCACCTTCTTTTACAGGAGATAATTTTTGCTTTTTCTCCTTTATGCACTATTCGACATGCTTGGGTCTTACCTTACATTTTATCTTTATATTGGTTCATTTATGTATTTATTACTAATGTTACTTTAATACTAAATGTTACAGAAAGTTCTCTAAGTTCCTGTCAAAGATGCTGTGAAGGCAAGTGAGGAACATGTTACATTACTTCTTTGCTCTGCACTTTGTTTTGGGTTTTGCATCTCTGTAGGTTTCTGCATCAGTCTTTCTGCAGTTTGTTGGAGCCGTTTGAAAGAGTCACTATTGTGGGAAGTAGTTAGAAAACGTGGTAAAGTTGCTGTTTGCAAAATTTGAGCCCATATAGTTGTACTCATAGGGTATACTCTGAAATAGTACTGTATGTTAGTAATTAGAAAGGAAGCTAGCAGCTGGTGTTTCCTGATGGTAAAATTATGATTTTACTGTAACTCATGCTCTGCATAAGGCTGCAGCTCTATTCCTCCTTTGGTGCCAGCTTTGTAGGCAAACCTGATCACTCCATAGTTGTCTCTGGTCACTCATTTTGAGAAGGAGCAATAATGTTGAAAGCAGTGGTCTGTATTACTAGGCCAGTCATCATACTGGTGAAGTAAAACTTCCTCTTAAGGAATTTTGCTGGAACAGTTGATAGGAAGTAAGAAGCAGTGAAACCTCCATAATTCAGCTATGGCAAAATCAGTTGCTCGTTCCTCTCAGTTGGGTGTATTTTCACAGGGTTTCAGGGTTTTTTTGGCTGAGTAATGTTCACCTACTTTAAGTACAGTTGATGTAATTGTCTTATCAGGCCGAGGTGTATCAAATGTAAAGATTTTTATATATTTCAGCCTATCTGTATTAAAACTGTTTAAAGGAGAAAAGAATTGTGAAATCTCTTCGTGTGTGATAAGCTTCGTATGTGGTTTGCTCTTAGAGCAGGCTCCCGAAGCTGCTCCCAACCTCTGCCCTGGGGCCGGTGTGTCCAGGCGGTGGGTGCTGCTGCAGGCGTGCCCGCAGGGGTGTGTGAGGCCTCCAGCCCCAGAACCGGTTTGTCGGGGCCAGCACAGGGCACCTCCCTCCGCACACCGACCTGGGGCCGCTTCCCTTGCGTGAGGAGGAAGAGGGCCCAGGGACAGCGATGAAGGGTCTGAGCCACCTGCTCCGCGCCGAGGGGGATGCCGTGCGGGGAGCCATGGCAGCCAGCCATGAGGGCTGTGAGTCCGGGGGCTTGGAGGCGAGGCAGCCCGGGGGGCCCCTGTGCGGCGGGCACAGCCCCGTCAGGGCTGCCGGGGCGGTGGGACTCTCCCGAACCCGCTTTTTGCTTTGACCGGAGAACAAAATGAGCGGTGGGTGGTTGGAAAGGACGAGGTTAAACATGAGCTGCTTTATATGTAGTGAAAGACATCAGCAAATGTGTGGATGTGGGGTCGGAAGCTGATTTTGGCGTATTGCCTTCCAAAGGAGAAGTCCTGCAAACTGCCCAGTGCCCTGCTTCACCCCTGAACTGCTCTGGGTGGGTTCGCTGGCATCAGTCACGCCTCTGGGGCTGAGCCCCTGCCATGCGTCCCACAGCCGATCTGGGTGGGCTCCCATTTTGGGAACACGCGGAAATCAGAGGACCTTGCACTCAGCAGCACAAGTCTCAGTGATGGGCTCTCCAGCTTTCCTCCTGCACACCAGACTGCTCTGGCGTAGGCTGCAGTTAGCGAAAAGACGTGATTTGTGGAAGCTGAGCGGTAGTTGTGAAACCCTGGCTCGTCCCGGTCCTGCGGTCGAAGCGTGATAGCCAGGAACCCTTCTCCCGAGCTGTGGTTCCTGCTTCCAGGCTGGCAAAAAGGGGAGGAAAGGAAAGAAATAGATAAAATATCATTGTTGGACTCAATTGGTGGGCTTTCCTATGACCTCTTTGAATCAGAAAATTATTATTTTAGAAAAAGATTCTCATGAATTACCCTAGAAATTTTTATCTCTAGTAACAAGAAAACATAGTAAACATTGAAAAGGTTGTCAAATGATTAAATATATGACTTAATTTTTAGAAACAATACAGTAAAAATAATTTTATTGCCATTTGAATCTAAATGTTGTTATTTTTTCATTTTACCTCTTTGCAATCTTCAGCCAGCTTGAGTTCTTGTAAGTTTTTTCCATGTGCTTTTTGAGATAATTTTGGATTTCATCCTGTGGACACCATAACAGGAAATTAGAAACAGACAGTGGAGGTGGGGGAACACACACATGTAGGGATTTTCTTTGTCTATAAGTACTGAAATCTCTGCTGCACTTTTTCACTTCATTGGAGATCATCCATATTTGGGATATTACTGAAAGACAGAATGAGGCCTCTAAAATAAGACATAAATATGAAAAAAGAATTGAAGGTACCTTGCTTTCTGTTTTGAGGCCAACAAAGCAATTTACTTTTCTCCACATTTTATTTTCTAAGTTAATTTCTAACTCATTCTGTTACAGTACAACTGTGATTATTCCCCCTGAGATTATAGCCACGGGTAACATGTGAAATGCAATTAAGTGAATGCTATACTGATTTTCCTTAGTATGCTCTACAGTCATCTGCCTCAAGCTGTGTTCTTATTAGGCATTAATGAGCTTGGACATAATGCAGTAAGATGAACTTGCCTGAGAGGCCTCTAAGGAATAGTTAATTGCTGCAGTTCCTGGTTCAACAGAGTGCTGTCCTTTTTGGTAGTATCACTGGACAAGTGGCTTTCAGGCCAAAATATTCTAGACAGAAGATATCTAAGTACTTATATTACAAGTCTGATAAGCTAGGGAATTAAAGATATCTACTAACATTTTTGCAAGCAATTTAACGCTTATACTATTTTCTTCATAGTTATTAATCAAATGTTAAGGTAGAAACATGAAAAATATTCTGACCCCCAGCTAAACCAGTTACAAGATACTGGCATATTACTTTTCAAAGTTACTGAATGTGTTGTTGCAGCTACTTTAACTGACCAAACAGATGTTCATTTTTGAATTGAGATATTAGGAAAGGTCTCAGTTTAAAAGTAAATGTCACACTGTGGCCAGATTTTGAGTTCAAGTAGACACTTTTTTGTTTGTTTCTTTTTGCCCCCTGTAAAAGCCGGTTGGTTTGGTTGGATTCAGTTGTTTTGTTTTTCCAGCTATACCATACCATTTGGTTACTGCTTCACATTTTTTTTGTATTTTGGAGCCATTTCTCAAAAGAACAAAAAATAAATGCTGCAATCTGTACTATTCACTGGTATGCCTATAAAATGGGACCCATTTAGATGGCAAGAGCTTCGTATAAAAACTGTTCCCATGAGCAGTGCAAACAAAGGTAATCCATGTCCTGAAACGTCTACCTCTACTTGCACTTAAAATTTGAAACTAGCCTAGTGGAAAAGGTCCAGAAACACTCCTATGATGAGAAGCAAATTATTCTTATAACATTGAATCAGGACAAATAATAGAAAGTAAGAACAGTATCATTATCCTTTATATTGCTTGTGGCTATTTCTTTAACAATACAATTTTTTCATCATGTTTTTCCACAGTATTGCCAGATGAGAGAGAATTTCAGTATGCTGCTAAAATGAACAATTTGGAAACCATGGAAAAGCTGTTTAAAAAGAATGTTAATTTAAATGCTGTAGATACTGTGAGTATGAAGTGCCTGACAGATCACTGCTATGAAATGTGACTCCTTGGGTTCCTTGGTGGAATGCCATCATGCTGGTGTGCCCCATCAACTGCAAGGTGATGGAACTGTGGGAGTCCCCCCCTAGGACCTGATTAAGAAACATTTCACACATCCATCATGAACACTAGGATTTGTGCAGCATAACTCACAGGTTTTTGCATTAGCCACTAGTCAGGTTATCACATTGGGAACTAAGGACTTCTCAGTTGTGTCCCTACTATAATATTTCCTCAGTGTTCTTTGGTGACTAATTTCTAGAGTTCTCCATTTTTTAGAGTGAGAGGACTTTACCTCACAGTCACTTTAAGAATTAATTTTTGCCACTAAAAAATTTCAAGGGTGAAGTATTACCCTTTGGTTTGTATGGAACCATGGGAGCATTCTGTCACATCCTCTGGCTCCAGGCTGAGATCAGAGTTCAGATTTTGCCCAGAGAGATGAAAATGCTTTTATTATGCTACCTTGAACTCTAGGCCTAAAATCTGAGGATGTATACTTCACAGTAACAAAATATAGTGCTGTGTTCAACATGAGAGGTAGTTCAACAGCAGCAGAGTGGTCATGATATTAAACTGGCAGTTGTGGATAACAGCATGCCCTTAGTGGCTACATATAAATCACCTACCCATGAACATCCAAAGTTAACCATAGGTTCCGAAAAAACTTTTTCCATGACTGTGTTCATTTTCCCCCACTGGAGATTGTTGAATAGTACATGTGAATTCTCTGGTTTGTTTGTGAAAAAGAGAGGGAGAAAAAAATTTCTTTTGTGTAAACTTCTCTTGAACAGTGAGAGTGTTTGCATCAATTGCATAGTACTCCAAAAAGTCACTTAAAATAGTTCTTCCTTCCTTATTTGTTGCCAGAATTTAGGAAATTAAACTAAATACATTTCCAGTGAAGTAGTTTGAAACTTTACTCTGTCATCCTTAAATCACACTCGTATTATGAGAGAATTAGTAGCATATCTATGTGGAGGTTGTGCTGTGATTGATTCTCCTAACTGGGATGTAGCTTATACTGGCAAAGCCATTCTTTTTGTTCATGTTGATCATTCCTTCCACGGTACTCCCAAGCCAAATAAGCAAGGCTGTCAAAGGTGAGGTTTTATAGTACTGTTTCTGTGCAAGAAGTTTTTTCTGTCTTAAATACATGTTATAAATCTCACGTTTTTATATTTTTAATGCATATAGCTGAAAATTTAAACTCACACATGAGTAAGTCAGATGATCTGCAGAGAAGAATAAGAGAACAAATCAAAACCTACTTTTAAATTTAATTGGTTAAATCTCTTTACAGAGAGATGTATGGAAATCCTTGTATGGAAACTATCAGTGAATTATATTAAACCCAGTTATGCTGATTTTAACTGAAAGCAAACTGTCTCCACTGAAATTTAATTCAATTTAACAAATCCCTTTTAAATTCAGACCATTAATTATTTTACAGAACAATTAATCAAGTCTTCCTGATAAACACTGAACCTATTCACCTGTGTAAAATTACTCACTGCTGGCAAGGTAGTAACTTTCACTTATGTAGATAATGACCCAGTCTGGGAAGGTCACTTGCACTGAATGAGGGAGAACCCTTGCCATGCTTTGCAGAGATTTGGTGAAAAGGAGGATACAAAAAGCAAATCTAATTGTGTAAATCTAGTTCTCAGCTTTTCAAATCAATCCATATAATAAAATAGTAAACAAGGATGCTTCTTGTACTGCATTCATCTTCTCTAGATAGTTTGATGCTTCATCCCTCTTTGACATTTCATGGAAGGAGCAATGCTATGTAGATTAACTAAATCGTTCTGTTTTTAAAAAAAAATCTGTTGAGATCAATACCTAAATTCTATCCAGAATGGAGCAAAATTGTAGATAAAGACCTAGTGTGGCTGCTGAAGGGGAACTATGAAATAGTATATAATAACAGATACATTTGGTAACAATCGGAGAATTCTGAAATCCTGATCACCTGCGCAGGGAAATGAACTGTATTACAGACCTGACAAACAAAGCTTTGCTTATTTCAGCTGAACCGCACTGCGTTCCATTTTGCTGTTGCGGGAGGTCATGTGTCAGTGGTGGATTTTCTTCTTCATCACAAGGCTAGGCTTGACATTTCAGATCAGGTAAGCTGTTTTGCTTGTTTTGATTTGCACAGTATAGGAAAACCTTAGGGGAAAAGTAAAAGGAGATATTTATCTTCTGCTCCCGGTTGTGCACAGTTAAGTGCTTGCTGTAAAAACTCCAGTTTGTTTTAGAACTTTACACATTTATGTGAAAAAACATTGTTAGAGAAAAACATATTTTCTGGAATATTGGCTGAGTAACACTTGAGTCAGCACAAGGCAAGGGTGGCTGAAGCCACTTGTACAAATACATTCATTGTCTGTGGTAGTTATAAATTAATCACTGGCTAATTTATATGAAAGCAATCACTGAAAATAAAAATGAGTAATGGGGATCACTAGGAGCTCAGGAGGTACTCCTTGTGTTCTTTTCCTCCATTTTTATGTGAGTAGCTTAATGCAAAACTGTCAGCTACTCTGCAGCCTTCAAGACTTTAAATGTTTGTCAGTGTATGGCTGATTTGCTTGGGCCAGATGGTGATCCACAGTGCAAGATTTGAGTCAGATATTAAAACCAAATGTATGGTGTGTTATTAATAAACATGCTATTCAAACCTGGAGTTCTCCATTGAACTGAGTAATGAAAATTGATGAATTTACCTTTACCTTTTTTTTGTGCTGTTTGCTGCTTCTTATCCACCGTATGCAGCAGCGTTTAAGTTATAAATAAGATAAATGCCAGGTTGTGGAGAGTGGAGGAAGAAAGCTGCCTTGTTTTCACATTGTGTTGGAATGAAAACAAGATGAGAGAGATCTATCAGTTGCAGTTACCAGTGGCTCATGGCTTTGGAATGTTGTTGCAGTGTAGGTAAACATTGCTTTGTTAATGCTGGTTGAGTTGCTCTGAAATGTTCTCCTGAGCTGCTCTGTCAGTGAATACCTCACATACTGCTCTGAAGAAATATATCCTCCTTCTGGACCCTATCAACTCCTAAGCAGATCTTACACTGTTGTAAGCAACATTTCCCGTTTGTCTGGCAAGCTGAAAGACATGACCTGAATGGAAGTTTAAAATTAATTGTCTATGATATAAATGCTAATAGGAAAGTACTGTAAGAAGTTTTCTTCAAGTATTAGTGCTCTCTATAGAAACAGTTAAGAAATGGATCCCTGAATTGAGTATAGTGTAAATTTTATTCTGTATCTGTTGTAAATTATCTTTTACAGCAAATTATTTTTCACTAACCATCTTCCTGGTTTATTGAGGCAACAAGATGACTCAAAACATACGATTGGTCCTTTCATGACCCTGAGAGGTTGCATTGAGGCCACACTGGAATGTATAGACACTCCCACATGTTGGGTTTTCTAATAGACGTTTAAAATCTCATTCTAACTAAAGATTACCCTTAAATTATGAATTGTCTTTAATTCTTATATGTAGCTAATCATCTTTTTGAAAGACCATTGGAAACACTCCATCATAATTAGCTTACAGAGCTTAAATATTATGACATTACCTATTGTATTTGACAGTGATTCATGTACTCTCTGCCAATCAGTTTGATCTTGCAACTGATAAGAAATAGCATGAAGACACTGTGACTTGATTTCTGACATACTTTTTGTATTAATAAGCATGAAGTCTTAAGTCCTCTTAACATTGCTCAGTACAAAAAGTAAGCTGGTTAAAAATACACAGCAGCATTCTTAGCAGCAGATACATGATGCTCCCATCTCTAGACCAGAGACTTGAGGTGACTCATGGAGGTAGTTAAGAGGTTTATTGATTAAAAAACACATTTCTAAGAAACTGGCACTAAACACACCACTATTAATAGTATTATTAACTAGTATTAATAGTATTAATAATGGTATTATTAATAGTAGTATTAATCCACAGCTATACCACTCCCAAGCTGCAGTTATTGAGTTACAATTTTATTGCTTGTTACCATTTTTAGCACTGATATGCAATTACTGCATGATCTTATACTACAAAGCTGCAATTCTTGTCCTTCTGCACTTAAGGTAGAAGTTTATCTATTCTTATCCATCGTACCATCTCAGCTATTTCAGAGGTGGACCCAATGGAGAGTCCAAGGCAGTCCCTTGCTATATTGGAGGGAGCTTGGGTCTGCAGGTCATCTCATCACCCATGGCACAGGAGTCTGCAGGTCATCTCATCACCCATGGCACAGGAGTCCACAATCACAAGATTCTCCACGTTTTTAGTCTCCATATGATTTTATGCCTTATTTGCCTTTTTTTTTTTTTTTTTTTAATTTGCCTTGTCTTTTTCTTTGCCCACCTTTTCTTACTTCCTTTTGTACTTCCTTTTCTCCTCCCAGACTCCCCTGTCTCAAATACCACACAGAGAGAATCATATAAAGCGGCTGATATTGGAACCTCTAGAGATGACTTAGTCCAGCCTCCTGATTGGAGCACATTACTCAGAGCTGTGTCCAGTCAGGTGGTGATTATCTCCAAGGATGGACACTCGGTAACCTCTCCGGGCAATTCATTCCAGTGTTTGATCATTCTTAGAGTAAAAAGTTTTTTCTTATGTTGATGTGAATCTTCCTGGTCTTCAGTTTGTGACCATTGCCTCTGTCCTTGTCAATGAACACTGCTGAATCTGGATGCTTCTTTTTTACTCCCTTCCATCAGGTATTTATGCACAATGATAAGATCCACCCCAGTCTTCTTTGACTGAACAACCCCATGTTGCTAAATCTCTCCTCATATGTCCGATGTCCCTGGGGCATCTTTGGGGCCCTTTGCTGGACTCTCTGCAGTATGTCTGTGTCCCTCCTGTGCTGGGAAGTCCAGAACTGGACATGATACTACAGGTGTGGTTCACCAGTGAGTAGAGGGGAAGGATCATCACTCTTGGTCAGGTGGCTATTCCTAATGCAGCCAAGGATATAATTTGCCTTTTGTGCTGCAAGGGCACACTGCTGATTCATGTTTAACTTAGTTTCTACCAGGAGTCCCAAGTCCTTTTCTGCCAAGCTACTTTCCAGGCAGTTGTCCCCAGTCAGTACTGCTTTCTGGGTTTGCTCCTCCTCAGGTACAGGACTTTGAATTTTACCTGTAGAATTTCATTGTCTTCTTACCAGACCTTTTCTCCAGCCTGTCAAGGTTCACCTGGATGGTAGCACACCAATCTGGTCTATCAGCCATTCCTCACAATTTAATACCACCTATAAATTTGCTGCAGGTACGCTTTGCCCCATCATTTAGGTTATTAATTAAGATGTTAAACAGTGCTGGATCCAGGATCAGTGTGTGCATTTCTTGTGACTGACCTTCATCTGACTTTGTGCTGCTAATCAGAGAACATTTTGGGCCTGATAGTTCAGCTGGCTTTCAGTACACCTTGGTTTATGTGTTTGCCTACACCTGTACTTCTATTTGTCTAGAAGGATGTTATGAGGGACAGTGTCAAAACTCTTAGGAAGGTTGAGATAAACATTCACGTCTCTCCCCTCACCCACCTATCTCATTGTGTAAGGCTATCAATTCTAGTTACTTTTTCTCCTTATTCATAGTTGGGAAGGTTTTTCAGGGCAGACTTTTAAGATGCAGTCACAAATTTTGCCCAAGCCTAGATTTATCTTGTAGCCTGCACACCAAATGCATGTTCCATATTGCCCTCCACTGTTTTCCACTGCAACTTCCGCAAATACCGAAAAGACGCTGATAGGCTGTAGTATTGTGCAGAGCCTCTAGGATGATTAGAACTGCAGCACATGGGGTATGAGGAGGTGCTGAGAGAGGTGAGCCTGGTCAGCCTTGGGAGAAGAATGGTAAAGGGGGCACCTTATGGCTGTCAACAGCTACATATGGAGAGAATACAGAGAAGACAGACAGACTCTTCTCACAGGTACACAGCAACAGGACAAGAGGCACTGGACTCAAATTGCAGCATGGGAGGTCCCAGTTAGATAAAAGATGAAGAAAAAAAATCACTGTCAGGGTGGTCAAACACTGAAACAGATTTTCCGGAGAGTTTTTTAGTTTTAATCTTCAAACTATTCAAAGCTTGCCAGGCGAAGGTCCTGAGTGACCTGATCCAGTTGGACAGGCCTTGAGCAAGAGTTTGTAGCAGTAGGACCTCCAGAGGTCTCTACCATCCTGTAATGTTTTCTTATTCAATGAATATTTTGTGAGTAGTACCCTGAAGTCTCTGTCAACTCATCCTGTCACTGGTCAACACAGAGAAGAGATCAGTACCTGCCCTCCCGCTTCCCCTCAAGAGGAAGATGGGGGCTGCTATGTCTCCCCTTAGTTTCCTCTTCTCCCAGCTGAACAAGACAAGTGACCTCAACCACTCCTTGTATAACTTCCCCTTTGTATTGTGGCACCCAAAACTGCACACAAGATTCAAGATGAGGCTGCATTAGCACAGGGTAGAGTTAGTCCTTTTGTTTCTAAGAAGTTAAAAACAGGGTTCTTTTTTTAATTTTTTTTTTCCCCCTTGTAGTAGAGATGTTTTTTAGAGAATTTGACAGAAAAGAACCTTAAAAAGTCTAAATGGAAAATTATGGTGACTTATGGATATAGAGCCACTACATATCATCCCCTGAAATGTCACCCACTGCACCCATGGCTAACTATCTGCATAGTTTCTGGACAGAGAGAATAATTTGTAGGTAGTATTTAACATCCCCTCTCGCCCTCCCTGCCCTTAAAATGAGATCAGTCCTTCTCTGGAGATGCCAGACCTTCTGTCAAGAAGAGGACACACTGAACATGTTGCATTACATTTTGCTTAATCCCACTCATACTGCTAGGTGTTAATATTGCTTTTCTAAGAGCCTGCAGAGCAGAACCTACTGATACACTGAATTAATTAAAAAGATTTAAAGAAATTTGGTGTGAGGTGTTTCGATGATAGTTGTTGCAATCCACTCTGCAAGGCAGAAGTAAGTTTTAAGTCAGAGGCTGGAGGTGCTGGTTTTTTCATAGTCATTTAGGCTGGGACAGGGTGCTGCTTCAGAGGCACCCCTGCTCGGAATGAGGCCTTCTCAGAGTAGTGGTGGGTGTGTGCACAGAAGGACCCCTTTGACATGGTCTGGCTTGTAGGAGATAAGCATCACACACTCAGAGACTCCCCACTGGCCTCCACAAAGCTAAGAGTTTGTGAGCTAGGCCCCTTTCCCTCAGCCTTTATCTTCTATCTCCTGGCATGAGGCTTCTTTGCACAGCTTGCTACAGTAGCAATGTATTAAGGCAGTTAAAAAAATCCAATTCCAAACAGTAATTTCTATCTTTGTAATTTTATTTGAAGCATGGCCTGACAGTGATTCACCTCGCAGCTTGGACTGGAAATCTGGATATAATGCGAAAATTAGTTAAAGCAGGTGCTGACCAAAAGGCTAAGAATGAGGTTTGTTATGACAAATTTTTATCAACTCTAAACATGCTTGGTTTGGAAAAAAATCAAACTTGTTCTTACAGAGTCACTTATGTTTTTTCAGGAAGGAATGAATGTACTGCACTTTGCAGCTCAGAACAACAGCATTAAAATAGTTGACTATTTTCTCCAAGAGCTTCTTCTGAATGACTTAAACAAGCCTGATGGGGTACAGTGTGCTTCTTTCTGTTTATTTCTTTCATGTCATGAGGCTTTTGTTTAGGACAAAACAATCCTGACTTGGGGAAATTCAATTAATTTTAATTTATTGCTAGTTACATAAACTTTTAATTACTGACTTGAATATGGAGAAACGAGTAAAACAAACAGCCAGACAAGAACTTGGAGAGAACACCTTTTCTCCCTCTTTGATTGTCTCAATTGAACTGCAGAAACCTCTCCTCCCCTGCTTTCCTTGCTTTTTTTGCATATGATGCTCAGTCACATTGGTGAGGCAATGGGAGGCAGAGGAGGTTGGGATCAGTCCACAGTGGATTCCTTTTTTTCTGCTCTTTGTTTCTTACTCTTTTCCTCTGCTCCAGCAAGCTTCTTCCGTGGGCTGCAGTCTCCCTGCAGGTGTACCTTCTCTTGTGTCTCCTCTCTTGCATCCTCTCATGTCTCCTCCTGTTATCTCCCTTTGTGCATCCTCCCTGTAGCAGTGACCAGCCTTTCTTAAATACATTTTCACAGAGGTACCATCTGTTCCTCTGATAGCTTGAGTGCTGGCGCGTGGGGGGTCTGTTCATTCCATTGTGGAGCCAGCTGGAAAAGGCTATGAAAGGGCAGTCTCTGACCTCCCCCCACACAGCTCACCCTCACAGCCCCCTGCCCTTACCAAAACCTGCCAGTTATGGCCAGTGCCTGCATATTTCTACAAGATATAACATGAAAGTCTGTGCAGCCATTCTACAAAGGTGCATCGACTCTTCAACAGTGCCAGGACCCTGTCCTCATCAGGTTTGCTGTGTTTTTATTTTTCCTTCCCACAATGTTTGGATCTTGTTTTGAAAGCTCACTTAGCTAAGTAGGATATTTTATCTTTACGTGAGGAAAACTTATGGCCGTGAGAACAGATCTCCCTTCTTTTATTTTTTTTCCAATCTTGAATTTTATTGACTGAAAATTCTGAATTTTTTTACACATGATAAGGCTGACAAACAGAGTTAATTTAACAAAACAAACCTTTTTGTGTTAGGCCTTGGGAAAAGAAAGGTGAAGAAGTATCTTCTCTTTGTTGAGGTTATTTCATAATTCTCTATTAGTTGCCTGCATTTCTTTTTCTTAGACATTTATATAGGCCACTATCAGCTATGAGATGAGGGTGTTTTAACCAGCTGGTTAAATGCTTCATTGTCTGAACAGTGGTGTGGTTTTATGTGAAGAAAACTTTCTGCAGTTGAATTGTAAACAGTTTGAAATTTTTTTGTTAGTTTAGACACCACCCAAAATAACCCCAAAATGTGCAGCTCTAAATTCAGGCCTCCTGGATGAACCTTCTGAGATATGTTAGTTCTGGTCTGTGCTTGCAGAATTCAAATCAAATATGTTACACCATGGAAACAAATCTTGCAATTTTCTTTACTGCCTGTTTCTGAACAGACTTTTAATGACACAGTTCTTTTGATAAATGCTTTCATACTGAGAAGAATTCAGATTTAAATAGTTTGAGCATATTTTCTACTTTCTACCAATTCTAGACATTATTCATTTATTTTCTTCAGAATATGCAAGATGTATAATCTGTTTATTTACACTAACTATATATTTTTTAATTATTAATCTTCTTGTGTATATCTACTATTCTATAAATCTCCTTAGTTTTATGATACATACATTTTTATATAGGATACACATGCACACATGTATGCCATGTATCTAGTAACCAGAAGCAAGTATTTCTGCTTTCTCTAACACTATGTTTCTTTCCATAATTGTTTCCTAGAAAGGTAAAAAGCCATTTCTTTTGGCTTCTGAGAAAGGCCATGTTGACATGATAAACAATTTGATTTCTCTGAAGCTGTTCACATCTGAAAAAGATAAGGTAAAGGTTTCTTTTCCACAGAAATACAACTACCAATGTATTTATGAAAAATTATTTTGTTTCACTGTAGTTACTGCTTAACCCAAGTATGTGAATTTGTTGCATGGATATCCCAGTGCTGGTAGTGATATATAGGACCAACTACCATAAAGGTTGATGATGTTTTAGTGATTAAGGGAAGACAGTGGGATTTATGATCTGATTGCCAAGAGAGTTTATCATATACATTAATAATTTGTGCAAAGCAAGACTAGCATTTACTGTCTGTTGGGAGAAGTGGGAGAGCCTAGATGTTTAAGGTGTCAGCCTCTGTACTGGGAGATCTTATTTCCCAGTGTTTTACTCCACTCATGTGTGTCTGTGTGTCACTGCTAAGTCCTGCATGACTAATTTTTTCAATGTGTTTAAATATTTCAGGATGCAAATAAACACTTCTAGAAATTTTTCAGAAGGACCTTAACACCTCAATTTGATTGAGTTTGCTTTTGGCATTGTTTTTTAACGTATCTTAGTAATTTTTCAATGTCTGCCTTTAAATTTGTTTGCTCCTTACTTGACTGTTTCTAGAATGAGCAAGTTAGTATTTCTCTGCACCTGAGGCTTTGCAAGGAGAATTACATTAAAAATCATGAAGTGCTCAGATATTGCATTTATAGAACCATGTAAGTAAGCACCCAGGAAGTGATGCTGGTTTTTTGGTATTCTGGTAATAGTTTAAAAGCTACAGTACAACGCAGAGCTCTGCCATGCTCAGCTGTCTAACAGCAGAGGTTAAAATACATTTTTGTCCCAGACATCTAGCAGGTTAAAAGTGTAAACAGCAACTATGGGAGACAAATGCTGTGCTCCTACAAATTAGCTAAGAAGATAGGACAGAAACTCATCTTCCAGGTCACTAAATGCAATCACATTGTAACCATCATTACTAAAAAGGATTTGGATTCCCACTTTTTCCCACTCAATGCTGTTAATGAAAAGCTGTTCCAGACTCTCATTTTTCTGAGGTTTAGACTTCTTCTCCTAATTTCCCTAATTTCCAGTTTTAGAGTATTTTTAAGTAATTTTTATACCTTTTCCTATGCCAGCATTTTCTTTTAGCTCGAAACCTGCTGCTCTTGCTGAACTTGTCTTTGTTTCTATTTTCTTGCTGGAGTGGTTGGTTGCTTTTAGTTTTGTTTCTGTTTTATGTTTCTTAATTTGCTAGAGGGATATCGCATTGATGGTGTCGGAGTTTGAAGATTGCGATGTTGGCATCAAAGCCACTACAAATTTCCATGTGCTTAGCCAGGTTTTGGCCATTAATCTTTGAATCAGTGGTCTTGGGGGCTTGGTGTAGTACCCATTTTTGTGGAACTCAGGTTTTTTGCTGGTA
Source organism: Myiozetetes cayanensis (assembly GCF_022539395.1). Lineage (NCBI taxonomy): Eukaryota > Metazoa > Chordata > Aves > Passeriformes > Tyrannidae > Myiozetetes > Myiozetetes cayanensis. Next base: position 51,730,550 of record NW_026087631.1, on the reverse strand, counting down.
CACACTGAATTTTTCAGAAAACCAACTAGATCAGCAAGATAATGTCTGCCTCTATGTGAAAAGGCCCTCTTGCAATTAGTCTCAATCTTGGAATGTGCTGTGTGGATCTACCTCCTTCTTGTATGTAAGAGAGAGTTGTACATAAAAGACCAAAGGCTTTGTGTTGGTTTTAGTTAATGTATTTACTTTATTCTGTGTTTTAAAATATTTCCTTTTTAATTTCAAGGAGGGAAACACAGCATTACATTTAGCAGCCAAAAATGGTCACAGTGAAGTTGTAAAAATTCTGCTTGAACAGTGGGAGGAAATAAATGACCTCAATCAGGTAAGGATGCTGAAACTACTGAAAAAGATAAAATTAGAGATGTGAAAAATTGTCAAAAAAAAAAATTCAAAGGAATAGATATGGCACTGAGTGGACTTGTTAGTTCTACTCTTTTTCTAGTATCTTTACATCCTGTTTCCTTGTTCCTTGTCCAATAAATTCACCTCCATTAACTCATTCACTGTCTCTTCCCCTGTCCTCTATTCCTCACACAATGACTTCCCCTCTATTTGGCATGCCCAACTACTGGTAGAAGAAAACACAGAAGGGCCTTAACCTCCGCTTTGCTCCCTGTTGTCCAGCAGTTTTAGCCAAGGAATCCCATTCCTTTTAACATCTCACTTATAACATCTCTGGTGCTTTTCAGGCTGTTCACTGGGTCAGTTCAACTTGGCTACCAAGCACATACCATCATAGCAAAGAGGTCTCAGATTTGCACCTTGTCTATCTGAACTCAGTTGCCTGCATGAAACTGGCTCAGATGCTGCCTACCCACTTTTGGTTTCCTGGGTTAGTGTTGGTGAGGTTAGCCAACATATTCATCAATTGCATACTAGCTGTGAAGGTTGTGTGCAGCTAATGAGTTGATGCAGTCATGAGTTTAATTTTGATGCTTAAACAAGGAGTAGAGGAAGGAAGTGCACAGTAGCTGCTCATCTCAGCTTTTCTGCTTTCCAAAGGGTCCTTTGTCTTCTGTTTCTTCTGTGGGGCAGCTAGAAAAAGCTGAGCAAGGTAATTTCCTTTGTTGTGGGCTGTAATGCCCCCTGTGGGAACATACTGTGTGGCTGATGGTCTGTTCTGCTGGCCTAGTGTGTGAAATGAGCAAGGGACACCCACTCCTACCCAAGGCCCTCCTCTTCCTTAATCAGCAACAAATTTGTGGATGGGGAGGTTCTCTCTTACACAACTTGTGTGCCATTTTCAGCTATGCATGCTGAAGAGGCACACAAGCCTCCTTGAAATGTTGAGCCCTTGTGTTTCCAAGCCTTCTCTAAGAATGTTGCTTCTGCACGCAAAGCTTGTACTGCTTGTGCCCCTGCTTGCCATGGCTAATGGAGTGACTTTTGCCTCTATCTGGACATGTTCTGGGGGATATAGAAACAGATCTCTCTTTCCATATCATGAGCAAAGTACTAAAATATATTCAGTTTACCAGAATAATGGTGTCAGGATTTTAGGCGAAGTAAAAACAAGATTTATTAAAGCTTTTGTGAATGTTGAAACACTAGAGTAATTTTTATTAAACCTTTATGTATTTTAGGAGTTTAAAAGCAGGGAGTAGATCATTGTGCAGCTGATGTAAGCTATCTTAGAGACTTGTTGTGGAGACATGGAGACTTTTTTGGTGTGAGAAGATTTGAAATAAATATGAAATAAGATTATTTCTGTTAAAAAGGCTCCTTATAACTAGGACTAGGCATTTGCAATTTGTCAGAAATCCATGGCATTATACTGACAGAAGTTGGTACTTACTGTATATGTTATCATGCTGGTGGTGTTGCCTGGTGTTGAATGGCAACAACTGCTGCTCAGCATCTTTGTTTCTGTGCCTGTTTCCAGTAGTCTTCTTTGAAAAGAGCACAATTAATATTTATGAATATTAATATATGAATATTTATGAAATAGTTTTTTGTGTCATTAAATCTTACTGTACCTCTGTCCACATAAATACCATCTGTCACTGAACTGTTGGTGAGTTGCCGTATCATTCAAGTGCTAATTTAGGAGCATTCAGGTTGTGTTCTCTTGGGACCATCTCCCCTTTTCTATTGATCTGGAAGAGCCTGATTGAGCCTACCAGGCATGTTTTGTGTCAGAGTCTTATTAGTCACATGGCTTAAATGGGAACAGACATTTTCTCTCTTTTGTTCTAGAATGGAGAAACTGCATTTTACTTGTCTGTTAAAGGAGGTCATGAAAAATGTGCTGAACTATTGCTGGATGCAGGGAGCGACATCAATGTTTTAACTCAGGTATGTACACAGCACATAGATTGTGGGACATCCCAGGAAGTGGGAAGGACATTATATTCCCTTTTCTCTGTGTACTAAAAGTGTATTTGCTCTGCTTATTTTTATGATATGGGGAAAAATAATAAAATAGAATGGGGAATGTAAAAAGTATTAACAGAATAAAACTGTTGTGGAAGAACAACAGCATTAGATTTATTTGGCAGAGTCCTGTGATAGAGTTCTTTGTTTACTGTATGCCCAGTAGTACATCATATGACTAGAAAATGTAGCAAATGAGGGTAACTGAAAATCCTCTGTTTTGGCAGTGACTGATCTGATGTTCTTGTTCTCCACATCTGGTTCCTGGACTTTGGTCCAACTCACATCTGCTGAATGGCCTTGGCTTGCCTGCTGCAAGAGTTTTATGATTCCAGTAGACTGAGAGCTTGTTTGTTTATACAGAATTATTATGTAAAAACTTTCTATGGATTTATTTTTAAAGTTTGTTAATACCACAGTACCTGCTTGGTAAAGGTCTAACAGGCTAACTAACGGACTAGGACATGTATTGGCATTGTTGCTGTCCGTGGCTCAGTATAGATGACAATTGAGAAGGGCTGTCAGATACTGATGTTCTTTAGTATATTTGTTGTGATATAGTAAAAATGGGAAATTCCTTCACTATTGACAAAAGCACATCACCCTGACTGCTGATCCACTTCCTTTTGTATCATTTTATCAAAGGTGAGTTTTTTCATGGAGGGGATAATAGCACAAACTTCAATGGAAGATTATCCTATATTTGTAGCTTTCTTTAGTACTGTTTTTTTCAGCAATAAAAATGTATGTCTTTTCTGTCTATCAAAATTTTTTTCAGAACAATAGCAGTGCTTTGCAGGTTGCAATTCAGAATGGACATCTATCCTTGGTTACTTTTCTTATTGATAAGAATATTGACCTGGTTCCTAAACCTGAGGTGAGTATATTTCAGAATAACTGTTCTGCTGCTGCTCAGCCCGTCCTGTCTTTTACAGACTTCCTTGGAATACAGACAGCTCAAGGAGATTGAGTAGCTTCTTGAATTTTTTACTATACACATTAACACTTGGTTTGTGGATATTGATTAGCAACACGTATAGACCAACAGAGACGAAGTCCTGCTGCACAATTCAGGGAGTGCCTAAGCAGACTGGTGCAGCGCTGTGTAGAGATGGCCAGGCTAAGCCAAGGACAAGATGGGCAAATTACCCTGTTGAACTAAGCACTAGCAAAGCAGACCTCCCTGTGTTCTGTGGGCAAAGAGTTAACACTCATAACTAATTTCAAATAAAGATAACTAGAAGGTAAATAAACACTTCAGTGCTGTCACCCTCTGAAGGTAAATGCACCCTCAATGCCTTCAAAATCTGCATACTACCATTCTTCAGGATTTTTAAAAAAAGGGGTATTTATATTATCCAAATCTCTTCTCAGTTTAGATATTAGAGTTTTTATTACATCTGAGATTTCCTGTGAATAGGAAATTATTTTCCATTTTACAGCACAGAATGAAAATGACATCTCAGCTTCATGACTTAGGCCATGACCATTGGCCTGTTGTGGAAAGTTGTCAAGGAAGAAAAATTTATGATGTGCTGGAAATGATTTGAAGTTTGGGTAGTTGTTGTGCTCCTTGTTCTCATTGGCTTTCTGTAGGAGACACAACTCATACAATCATAATTTATATTTTGAAAACATTTCCAGCAGGGTGCTGCATAAGGGCTTCCTTTATTTTTCTGTAGCCCTGAAGAAATGGCTGCATTTTATAAAGGCACCAAACTGGTGTCTGGCACCCATGAATGGTACTGGTATGGAATTATTCTTTAGCTATATTTCACAAGAAACAGAGGAGTCACAGCTTCAACATCCAAAGTGAACTTGCCAACCTAATGATTGGATTGTGACTGGTGCTGGACCTTTGCCCAGTTATTTTAATAAATAATCACTCAAATAAAACCCCTTAATTTATTTCCAGCTGTAAATTGCTCTAAATATGACAGCAAGTCAGTTTAGTATGAAAAATATTTCCAGCAGCAATGTGTGACAAGAGTTTTTTCCTGGAAAGTAGGTTTTGACATGTTTACCAGAATAAATCTGTCTTCAGGCTATTCAACTAAGGGCAAACCTAATGTTCTGAGGGAGCCCTAACACTACCCTAATCTCTCTGCCAAGGATAGCATCATGTTCCGGGTAGGAACATTTAAGAGGAGTGCCTTGCCGTATTCCTAAGTGGTGACACACTGATGCTACTCAGCCTTTCCCGTTTTCTCAGCTGTACTTGTTTACCTGATGCTGTAGGAGCAGGCTACCGTCTCTGGTATAACTGCACATTGAGCTGTGTTTTCTGCAGTCTTGAAGCTCTGCTAGAGCATATTGCCTTTGCGATGGGTAGACTTCAATAAGAACCTCTTTCTTGTTTGAATGAACTTCTAATAATTTACCCAAGTATAATAGTTTATTATTTTCCCTCCACAGCAGAAGAATTCCCCTCTCCATTTAGCAGTCATCGGTAATAATCTACCAGTAGTAAAAAGCCTTTTGGATGCCAATCATGATATAAACTCCCTAAACAATGTAAGAAAAACTGGGAATTAACCTAACTTCATTGGTAAAGAAGAGATTAGATGGATTTTGCTTGATTTTTTTTTTTTGCCTTATGAGCTCAGGGTGCAAAAAAATAGGAAGGAAGAGGTGGTTCCCTCCTTATCTTTTTGCGTGTGTGCATATGTATTAGTCACTGGTACATGCTGTGCTAATATTGTTTGTGCAAGATAAGCACAATGCTATATACCAGGAAAATTTTGGGTTAATTTACTGTTCAAGTGTTACGGTTCATGTGCAATAGATGACAGAAATGTCTCAGTGGTATTGACCTCAGAGGGAAACCCACTGCAGTGTAGCATTTGACTGGAAAGAAGGGAATCTTTTTTTAAAGCAACCCACAGAGTGCAGTGGTTTAGATCTGTGACCAAAACAGTGCTGGTAAGACACCAGAGTTAAAACTGTTGCTGAGCAGCACAAAGGATTTCTCTGTTTCGCATTCCGTGCCCCCAGGTCAATAGACTGTGGGTGCTGAGGGAGCTGAGAGGGAACACAGCTGAGCAGAGCTCAGTGAAGTGCTGCTCCACATTACACAGCAACACACTGAATGACGAGGTCGTAGGTCTCTGTGATGCAATCAGCCAGTGTGTTCAGCTGTTAACTGAAAAGATGGTGGTTTGAGCCCACCCAGAGACAGCAACACGTTTTCCCCACCTTTGCCAGGATTCTTTAGCCTCTGCTTGGTGCCGGTGATCCAGTGGAGACCTGGCAGGTTGTTGGTGAGTTCACTGTAGGTCACATCCACTGCTAATGTGTGTCATATTTACTTTGATGCTTGATCCCTTTTTTGCTGTACAAATCCTCCTATAATTGTTAATGACTACTTTCTGCTTTTGCTGTGTTGTGTGTCACTTTGTATTTCTTTGCCTGGGAGAGTGATGATAAAAGCACTTCCCTTGTGCCTAATCTGGTATTTCTGGGCCCTAGAAATGCCACTAGCCAGGTACTCAGGGAACCATCTCATGAAGAAAATCAACAATTACACCATTTCCCTTTCCTCCTTGGAGAGGTGCTTTGTTGAAACATGAAGAAACAGCACTACCCCTTCTTATCCTCCAGGATAGGTTCTCCCCCAACTTCTTGTAACAGCTACTTGAATATCCTCATGTAATCACACTGTTCATACTAGAGTGTGTTGTGAGTGTGATTTTGATTACTGTTCATAAGGTTAAACAACTAATTGGAAATGTCACACAGGAATTCACCCAGAGGCAGTCAGTTCTCAGTGGCATTACTGAACACATTAGGAAACAGGTAGACTTCTGCTACTTATCATCATTTTGTGGCAGGGCTCGCGAAAAAGCCCGGTTGTGGATGTGCCATCATTATGTTGAAAATTATGGATGTTCAGTTCTCAAGACAATGGAATGCATTTCAGCAGGGAAGAGGTTACTTGAGAGGATAATATTAGTGTGGGTTGGCAGTTGCATGAAGCACTCTGTCCAAAACACCTTGCTTAAAGAGGGAAGAGAGAGAGAACTTGTTAGTTCACGGTACATTAGAGGGGCATTAGATCAACTTTTCTTGAGCTCTCTGGAACTTCTGTCTGGTTTTCCTACAGAGATCCCATGTGCTGTCTTGTTTACCTGAAGTAAAACAGGCAGGTAGATCACTCATAAGTTAAATTATTTCATTTTGTTCAGTGTTTTCTCACTAAGGTTACCTCTTGTTGTGAATCAATTTTAGATTCAGCCTGAGAGCATTCTGCTTCTGGGAAGGAGTTTAATGTATTGCATTTATTTGGTGTCTATAATTCCAGAGGCAGGAAACCCCTCTGCATTTGGCAGCTGATCTTGGTAATGTGGAGTTGGTGGAAGTGCTGCTTAAGGCAGGCTGTGATCTCAAGACCATGGATAAGGTAAATTGCATTCCTCACACATGCAAGGATTATGTGATTTTATTTTTTGGTTTATAACCTTCAGCCTGGAAAGACTGAGGTAGGAAGAGTAATGGCTGGAAGAAGTACAAAAGCAAAGTTGCTAGGCAAGTGCTTTTGAAAGGACAGAATATCAAACCCCATTTTTACAAATTTGCTAAATTAATGCAAGATTGAATTTCCCTTTTTTACATTGTTACCACTATTACAGATTTTCTGCATGACTGAATTGATGGATTTGATGTTTATTATGAGCAAAATCTAGCTCTTTAGCAACTTTTACAAAGTAATTTTCCCGCACAAAACTGTCCTGATGAGAAGTAAAGCTTTATGGACTAGGATTGTCTCATTTTTCCCTAGCCTGACATGAAGCTTGGGGCTCTGAGCATGGGGGTTAAAGTGTTTTGGGAGGCTGAGGTAAGATGCTGCATTGTAATTAAGCCTTTTCATTCAGAATCGTGCCTACACTTGCCAGAGAGCTGCAACTCGCATATGGGCTAACCCAGAATGAAATCTTGTCCCCTTTAGACAGCACCTTAGCCACTGGAAAATTTTCTCAACCTATTTGTATTCTAAGGACAGACACAGAAAATCACTTATTGCCTGCTATGACCTTAAGCACCTACAAGTCTTAGGATTGATAGTGCCCTGGTATTACAGCAATCTTGATGGGGTTCAGGACTTGTAATGTGAATTTGGCTCTGAACTAGTACAGGACGTGTCACCTTTCTGCATTGGTTTTATTTCTTGGAGTAGCTTTTTCCTTGCCTGTTTGCTGGATGACCCCTGAGGCCATGCCACCGCTGGGAACATGTGCAAGTACAGTCCCCTTTGAACTGAATTGGTGCTGAGATGCCAAAAATGACTAAACAGTAGACAGGAAACAGGGACGCCTGCTGCTATTGCACAGTGTTGTCCTGGCAACCCATAACCTGGCAGCAGGAGTCCTCAGTCTCCAGAGCATGTCATGCATCTGCATAAGTTGCAAGCTGTTAGAGCTCAGGAAATGCTCTCTCAGGAGCTATTCCTTCTTCCCATCTGCAGGTAAAACTGTCTTTGGTTGTGAGTGATAATGCACAGAGAGCTCCCTATGTGCAAGACTGCCATGCTGATGCCAGCAGTGCCTGCACCAGCACAGGAGGCAAGAAACACCCCCTTTACCTATCCCCTCTGCCTCCCTGTGAAATGCAGAGCACCTCTCCAGAGGTGGAACCCAAGGAGCTTTTGTGTTCTCTGGACTCTTCACAATTACAGGAAGCCTATGCCTTAAAGGTTTAATGAAATGTAAATTCATTGGCTTCCAATGTGATGCTTTTCTAAAAACAAGAATGATCTTGAGCAGACTCAGGAGCTAGAATTTGAAAAGTATATACTAGGGAACTTTATCATAGCTGGATAGTTGAAATACTTTATAATTTCATTACTGCATCTTCTAATTGAGGGGTTGGCTTCTGTTAGGTCTAGTTTTCCAGAATGCCTAACACTTGACATGTGGAGAATACCTAGCAAAATCCAAGGCAGTTACACTTGGTGCAAATCTGCGGAGAACAGACCATTGCAGAGATAACCCTTTAGAGCCACTGAGATGCCTTTACACTGAAGTGCTGATAAGCAGAAATGGGTCCAGATGGACTGAGCAGACCTCTGGAATTAAAGCAATGGCTGTTAGGAACTTTGGCTGCGTGTACTATCCATGAAGCATCACCCTATGGTTGTGATCATTTCAGCTGTCATGAGAAAAGTAATTATCTTTTCATTCTGTGAGCCAGCTTCTCTTCCCATATAAAATAAGGTACAGGTTTGCCCTTAAAGTTGACTTCTAAGTTTGCCAGCCTATCTTCTGAAATGCCAGTTTAACCATTACATGGGAATGGATTGTACTGTGATAATTTTCAACCCGAGATGCCTGGGCTTGTGTGAACTTGGAAGCAGTGACTGGATAATGCAAGCTGATGTGAAATATGCAGCAGTCTGAATGCAGGAGGTTTCTGAAACAGCTGTACCTCACCAGAAATTCTTTAAGGGGGAGTCCAGTGTGGGAAAGAAATTGACCACCTCTGGGCTGAGGCAATAGAGTTCATGCAGAGCATAGAACTTTTATTGTAACTACTCAAAAGCCATAAAATTGTAGTAAATGCCTTTTCCTGGGGAAAATGAATTTAAAAAAAAAAAAAAAAAAAAAAAAAGGATGGGACTCTGTGAACTGCTTTTGTGTTTCTTCTATGATACACTTCCCTGAGATAATTTTCTGATTCACTATCTGTACTTTCAGCATGGAAAAACTGCACTAGCTGTGGCATCAAGGAGCAATCATGCCCTCATTGTAGATATGATCATTAAAGCAGAAAGGTATTACACCATGACACAGGTAAGAGGCATCTTTCATTATACTGAAGATAGTGATAAAAGCAAGCCAATTCTGATTTTGAAGTGTCTTTTGCTTGAGGTGGTTCCTTTTGGCAGGCTGAAAGATACAGGCTTAATTCCTGACTAGCTGTTTAAAGTGTAGGCAAACCTTCACATTTTCCTGTATCGTGCTCTACACAGAGAGACAAAGGGGAGGAGGAAGATTCTAAATCAAATTCAACCTATGCCATCAGCATCGGAGCTGGGATAAGCTGGATCCATGCTGACCCCTGCATCCTTTGGTACAGCAGAATCTGTGGTTGAAAAATGGTGGAGTGTAGATGTCTGACACTCTTTTGTTACTAAGGGCTCAGCTGCTTTGGTGTTAATTATAAAATTAAATCAGTGAAATGGAAAAGAATATAGCAATAAGTGAAGGACACAGCTTAGATTGTCTGAATTTCTTACCTTCTTTCCCTAGTTGTTACTTAAATGTGGGCTGCATAGTGCTGGGCCTCCCTAAAGGGCTAAAAGTAACTGCCATACCAATCTGTGACTTCATTCTCACTCCTGCTTCCTGCCAGGCAGTGTTTTTTTCACTAAAAAGTCATCCAAGTGTATAAGCATATTGATCCTATCCCAGTGCATACACAGAATTATCTGGTTTTACCACCCCATTCCTACCCTGTGTGGCCAAATCAATGACACTTAATGTTACAGGGCTCGTAAATCACGGATATAGATTATTTATCATGAAAAGTGCCTCCCCAACACCCTGTATCATGCATATTTGATTTGCACCAGTTCAGCTGGAGTTGTCAGCGATGTTATTGTTTCTTTTGGCTTAAAAGAGAATTAGAAGTGAAGTCAGCTGTTGCCCCAGAAGACATGAAAAGTCTGAAAGTAGTAATGCTCCTAACCTCTTGGCATTGTGTACTGAATTGCCTGAAGACAAAAAAAAAGACAGTTCAGTAGATGGTTTTCTACAAGAGCACCAGAGATGTTTGGAAATACAAACATAAATGTTTGTAGCCCATTGCCTGAGGCTGAGAGCACAGCCTTTGGGAGTAACTTAGATCTTAGAGCTGTGGAATTTGATGTTGTTCAGGTGGTGTTACCACACAGGAAACTACAACATTTGGAACCGTTATTTTAAGAACTGTCTTTTTGTTACACTGAGCTGACTTATCACCTATGACAAAGCATTAGTTACAAAAGGAAATGTCATGTAGCTGTGAGGAAGGGCATGTGATACTAATGTGTGAGTGTCATCTCTCTGTTTGACATTTTTTTCTATTTACTGTTTCTACCTAACCCTTCCCTATCATTGTCCAGGCTGGATTTGAGAGCTGCTGTTACTGTCCTGTCTTGCTATTGCCTGAAAACAGAATTAGCAGCAAAGAGAAGCTGTGCTGCTGCAAACAGTTTTTTATTAGTTGCACGAGATGAATGGAATTAAATATGCATATGATAATGCTTAGTTACTGAACTGAGAAAGTTTTTTTTATTTAAGACTCTCATGAGGTATAGGAAACAATCCTGTTGTATTTTTCTGTTGAATTTAATTTGGAATGAAGCACTTTATGCTTAGCACTTTTTAATGTGGCATGCTTTCATTTCCTGTTTTGCTTAGTATCTGCTTTGTAATCCTCTATCAAATCCTGAAGACGTTATTCCCTTTGGAAATTGATTTGAGAAAGGACTAGTACCTAAACAAAATGAAATATAGAAGTAGTTTGAGCTTACCTACCTAGGAATGAGACTGTTCCTTGGGCACCACTCAGTTAGAGCTAAAATCACTGACTGACATGGTTTTTGCAAAGGCACCCAAACAAGAAGCAACCCCATCACTCCTGTTTCAGGTGAGCTACACATACAGTAGCAACATCACTTTTAATCTGGAGGGTAAAATCCATTTGGTTTTGGTTTCTATCTGGTAAAGAAACCAGATTCAGGTTCAAAATGTGTGTGTGTTTAGACATTGCTGTTTAGACACTTTGCTGAATGGGGTTCTGCATGCTGAAGCCAATGGCTCATGCTGCCAGCAAATGATCTGCAAGTCCCCACTTCAGCCATGTGAAGCTGACAGGGCAGAGGCAGGAACAGCTTGAGCAAGTGCCTCACCGAGGGTGGGTGCCTACTCTCAAAGGAAGGTCAGTGCTTTGAGAAGCAAGGGGAAAGAGAAAGAACTGTGTCTGAAACTCAACCATGTTCAAAATGTGGCATAAAGTAGGCTCACAGTAGTGCTGGCATAGTATTTGCTGTTACTTTGGTTTTGTGTATCAAATGCGGAGAAAGTGTTTTATTTTGCAATTCATTTCATAAGGCATAGCAGCAGACAAGGGAGGACTTTGTTCCGTTTCTATAAGGCATACATGGTTCCTTTACAGGCACTGAGCAAATCACCTGTCAGTAGCTACACCTGGCTGTACAGGACATTGTTCACTACTCACTAAGCAAAGGTTCCCAACTCTCTTACAAAATTTATCACCTGCTTTCTTCTTCAGACACATCCAGCTCACAATGATGATGGCTCAGACTTCAGTGTGTCCTTCAAACAAGATCATAGTACACAGACCAAGCAAATCCGTTCCTCCCTTTGGAATCTAGCATACAACCAGTTAAAACCCCGTGAATGGAAAAAATTGGCCATATTCTGGAAGTTCACAGATGAACAAATTAAAGCCATTGAAGAACAGTGGACAGGTAATAATATCTGAATGGCCAGACATAATATGTAGGCTAAAAAACTCCACAATGCAGTGTTGCTTTTTAAACTATGTGAGTATCACGCAGTGAAGGGATACAAGCCTCGTCCTTAGATCCTAGGAAGTAGTGCTGTAGAAGTACAGACCACTTCTGCTCTGCCTCCTGGCCTGAAAAAACCTTCCTGTTTGGAGATCAAAACCAGCAGCAGTGAGCAGTATGGAAGGGTCTTGCAGGTCATCCTGCCAACGAGGACCTGGGAAACCTCGTGACACAGAAAGACTGTGTTCATGCTCTGTCTGCACAGCTGCCATGAAACAGTAGTTTCTGGTTTCAGGCATCTCAAGTGCTGGTAAAACAATACTTCAACAGCACATATTATGCTTGTTGATTGTTACTCTAGGGTACATTTCCACATCTTGGGCAAAAATTAAAGGAAAAATTTATTTTAAGATGTATTAGGGTTTTTTCCTCTCTTAACAGTAGTGTTAGGATAAAACTAGATTTTTTAAAAAACTTTTGTTAGCCTCAATCTTCATTTTTCTTCTGGGTGAGAAAGGAAATAACTGAGCATGTTTTAAAACCTTTTGCAACTCTAAAAGTGCCAAAGCACAAAATACACTGTTTCCAGCATATTGAACAAGTACTTTGTGTATTGCATAGGGAAAAAAAGTTACAAGGAACATGGAAACAGAATGTTGCTCATCTGGTTACACGGCACGCTGCTGGCTCATCAGAATCCTGTCAAACATCTATATGAAGATCTGGTGGCAGCAGGATTTCAGCCTTTAGCTGGTAAGTTGACACAGAGCACATTACACGGCCTTCCGGGAGACTGCAGTGTGGTGCCGAGGTCCCCGCTGGTGCTGGGATGGTGTGAACATGGCAGGGCTGGAGGACACTCTTCCTCTCTGGGACTCTGCCCTTGCTGCAGGGTGAGGCTGCTTGAGAGAAAGCATTTAAGTGAGACTTGAGATTTCTAAAGGAAGGCAAAAATGAGCAAACTTTGCTTCCCTCCTTTGTCTTGCACACATTGTTAAATTGTAACTGGCCACCCTTCAGTTAGATTAGTTTGACCTTGTAAGAAGCAGAGCATGCCAAGCAAGTGTTTTCTTTTACTTTACAGAGAAGATCAGAGCTTCAATTAGCGCTGGCATGGACTCCAGAAAATGTGCAGTTTCATGAGTTCATCAGTAAAACATGGCATATATGGTGGAATTACATGTCAGATGGAAAATGACTTTCAAATAATCTTTTCTGGAAACAAAAACCTTTTTTTTTGAAGTTGTACAACTTTTTCTAAGCTAGAAGAACTTGCAGTCTTGAAATGTAGGTAACTTCTTTCTCAAATGCTTGCTATACAACAATTTAAGGAACTTAAGAGTGAATGGCTGACTGGTAATTTATGACTATACTGCTAAGCAAGAGCCACCCCTTGCAATTTCTACACCTCACTTAACATTGATGCACTAATTCCATATTGGAACTGCAATTTAAGCTATTTTATGTTCGAAGTGAAATGTAAATAAGATGTTTTCTACTGAAAAATTAAATTTAATAAGTAAAGATAAATTAATAAGTAAAAAATTAAATAAAATAAGTAAAAAATTTGTATAAATAAATTAACACTTCCAGAAATAGGCTGGCACGTGGCCTCGTTTGAGATTCAGCTTGACAAGTCATTCTTCTTCAGCATTTGAATTATATAGTGAAATACACAAAAATATCATGTCTAAACCCAAGTATGCTGGCTACAGAATTTTCTATCACACTGTATACATACTCCAAAAAGAACATTTGATATTTAATACTTAACACATCTATAAATTATTTACCTGTTCCTATCTTGAGTTAATATTTGGTAGTATCTTGCTGAACATATTTAAAGATTCTCTCATTTAATATATTGCTTATCTGAAAAATTATGTAAAATGTCTATCTTCTCTATAATAACACAGCAATGTTTTTATCATGTAATGGACGAATTGAATCGTCTTTTCTGTTTGCATATAATTTGCATGATTTTGGACAGAAACCTACTGCTTGTACTAAAAAGATAATCTGTATCTTTGTGAGAAATCTTACACCAAACTGCCCTCTTGTGTGCAACTTTTTTTGACGTGGCTGTGAAGCATCACAGGAGTATGAAGAACAGAGTGGTAAATCCTCAGATTATGCAATGCATCAAGTTCTGCAACATTAGCTTGGAAAATGAGAATGTTTAAGAATTTGCTGGACTCAGTACCTCACCCGGCCTAACCTGCACCCTGGGGCGTGAAGGATACCACCCTGTTGTTCTTCATCTAAGTATGCTAAGATGTAGGATATAATTAAGGTGCATATCAACTACACTTACCTGTATAAGCAACTAAAAGCATTTGTAACAAAAATAAATTTAATTTTCTCTTGAACACAGATGCTAGTATCATTGGAACTAAACAAAGAGATTCAGACAAAATCAAGTTGTATCCTTTATTTAAAAGTGTGCAAAAGATTCCTTAAATAGAAAGGGTATATCTTAATAAAATAAGTTCTCAAGTAGTTTGGAGGTAAAGCAACAGTTCAAATTTTTTTCCCCTCCAGATGTTACTACAAAAGCACTTTTACATTAAAAAAAAAACAAACAACTTTTTTTAGCAAAGGGTAAAAACATGATATGTCCTTTAGGCCCTATTACATCAAATCTGAAAAGACTGGGAGGAGGTACCTTGATAAAAACCCCCATCGGTGATAAAGATATTCACTCAGTCAACAACTTTTATTGACTGAACACTAGTATGGGTCTGGCCCTGAAGCATTCGCCCAGCTTGTCCTGCAGGTCTCGCAGTGGTAGAACCAGAAGAATGGAGCACAGTTCGAGGATATTTGGCAGCAGTGGCTTGCGATACGGTTTGCTGAAAAGTAATTAGATACATCAAAACACTTAATGGTACCAAAAAAATCCCATTAAATTAGCCCCAGCTGAGCTGTAGTTTAAACAAAGATTTGCAATCCAGCAAACTGAAATACACTCACCAAATTGGAAAAAAAAGGGTTACTTTAACAGAATGAGTAACTTTTTTCCTTTCTTACCTGTAATACAGTTTTTAGAATGCCAAGTGCTAAACTTTTAACTAGCTATCTTTAGCTTTTATCATCTCTATCTCATTTTAAGGTTGGTTCTTTTGTTCTTTTTTTTTTACCAAATTGTTCAGAATTTTTCTCTGTAGTGCTAATTTAACCATGCCAGTTTTCCTTTTGAAGCTTATTATTTGCTATGAGGAAGCCTCTGAAAGGTCTCTGAAATTTTTGGGAAAGTTTTGCAATTTTATCAACAATTAATTTTCTGCACAAAAAACTAGCCACCTTCGTGTAATAAACAGTAGTCATTCTACTTTTAATCAAGGCAAACTCTCTTCCTTCTCAGATTAACTCAAGAGGAATACTTCAATCTGTCTTCCACTTAGGCATTTATTTTCAGAAAGAGTATACAGAAATATATCTTGAGGTGGGGCTGTCACATTTATTACATTTTCAGAATGTACATTTTCAGTTTTTGATACAGTATTTAGGTACATTACTTGTCCCACTAGTCACATACTCTGAATTCAGAAATTGTTCTTAATGAAATAATTATCACACTGAGCCTCTAATCCCCTAAGGACATACAATTTAATTATGAATTTCTGCTTAGGAGGCCAATTTCTAGAAAGCTGCATGCAGCCTGCCACAGTGCTCTGAGTCACTGCAGGAAATGGGGGAAAGCAGAACATCCCTCACACAGCTACCAGTAACTCCAGCCAGATTAAGGGACATGAAGTAGCTCTGCTTGCTCTGGTTGTATCACTGAAAAGAAACTGGACTTTCAGGTAACACAGAGAAAACTCAGTTGCTATTTTAGACGTTAAAATATAACAAAAAGTATCTTCAATCATTCCCTATACCTCCAGGTAAAAGCATTTTTTGCTCAGACTGGTCTATATGTCTAGTGATCACCTAGGCCATTTGGGCCACTTGTATAGTGCTCTTGTATATTGCTTCCATACCCTATGAATGCAATATTTATCCTTCATGATAAAAACAGGGAATAGGATTCAAAAATACAACAAGCAGCAGACTTGACTAATTTGATTGCCTCTGGACAAGGGTTTTACTTTTTCCCTCTTTGCATTTGCTGCTCAGCGTGTCAGGTGAGTCTATACCTCTACCACCTCTGCTTCGGTCACTCCTCCTGCTCTGTACCATAACTCATCTTTAAACTGTGGTGACATGGTGAGGACACCAAACCTTGCTGGATCAACTGAGTACTTCTCATGGAAGAGGTGGCTAAGAAAGAGAAACGAGACTACTATACCTGTGAAATAATTACTACAGAAACAAGATAAATATATTAAAGTGGCAATCTCATCAGCAGAGCCTTCTACCCAGCCCAAAGACAGCAAGTACTGTTTGCTATTTTAAACAGGACTCAAGTCTGAGTTTTGTCTAATACCTCTTCACAATATTATATTTCTTTAAACTACTACCAAACATATTGTAATAGGAATACTGTAACAAAGAGAATTCTGACTTACCTGAGTGACTGGATGATGTTTCTCAACAATGACTGAACTCATGGGTGGAGCAACTCCCATCACTGCTAAACTCCCACAAGTTCTGGATTTTTGTCCCATATCAGCTCTGCCTGTGATACGAGCAGTGATTGTTCTTCCTGCTTTCTGCTGAGCAGATGTTATCACTTTTGCCATGGGCTATAAGTAAATTAAACACTAGTTGGTAAAAAATGCTAACCACAATATTTACAGTGCTCTAATATTTTTGCTTAGTTTTATCTGCCAGGTGCCTAAACAGACCACGTGATGTTGCAGGTAGTGCACTTATGTGACACAGGACTGAATTTGCTCCACCTAGTTGCAACCATCTTTTTCCATGCTAAGTATGAGATAGCATTTCAGGGAAATGACTTCTGTCCTGAGGGGAGCAAGGCTAATTTGACAAAAATCAAGCAGCATGGATAGCTTTGCTTTGCTCACTGACTGCATACTCAAGTGATAGCTGAAAGTACTTCACTGTGGAAAGCCTGTCTAGCAAGGACAGAGCAGATACAAAAAACTTCCACGCATATAACGCTGCATCTCTCTCTGACAGCAAACTGTGTCACATGGGGAGAAGAAAGGAGAGGAGTTAGTACAGAAAAGGGAATGAGAAAACATTTCAAACAGCAGGATAATGAAGCAAAGCATACTCTTTCCATAACAAAAGGGTATCAAGTCAAACACCAGTTGCACTACATGTAAGTGTACATGCATTCTTCTGTTCCTTATTTTGCTACACTTCTGCCTCCTCACCTCCAAAATTAATTTAAAACTGCTCTTAGCATACATGGGTTTATGTAACATTAACGAGCATTTGCCAGCTAGTGTCTTCACACAGCTATTTAAACTCTACAGCAGTGTCCTCAACTACATACCTGTGTTGCTCTGAAAAATGCAGAAATGACAAAATCCAAACTAATACTTGTTATAACTGTCTTAAAATAGGAAAAAAAAAGTTAATCTTAGCTTGTTACCAGTTTTTGAGTTGATGTCACACCAGATCCTGTTGCTGTGCTAGTGATGATTACTGGAGAATCAGAATCTAGCCTGGTCTGAGAAGTGCTTGCATGACTAAGGTGGCTAGAAAACTGTGAATAAAACCAGAGTTTACAAAGAATGAGTATAACTTCCTAGAAAATAAAATTTTACTCTTTAGAAAGTCAGGTTTTT
The DNA here is from genome assembly GCF_022539395.1 of Myiozetetes cayanensis. Classification (NCBI taxonomy): domain Eukaryota; kingdom Metazoa; phylum Chordata; class Aves; order Passeriformes; family Tyrannidae; genus Myiozetetes; species Myiozetetes cayanensis. Next base: position 51,712,961 of record NW_026087631.1, on the reverse strand, counting down.
TACTATTCTAATTAACCTTCTAATTTTAATGCCTTTGCAGATATTTTATCTTTTTAGTTACTGTTTACTGGCTAATTTAAAATCACTTGTCTAAAAATCGTAGAAATGGTGTGAATAGCATTTGTCACTACTAGAACAATAAATAAGGAGAGAGGCACACACACCTTTGTTTTAACCTACATTTCAGCATAAAATGGTTTTACAGTGGCAATGTTTTCAGGATGACTCCAGGGCAGGTCCAGAACAACCAAGCTACTGGATAATGATCTTGGTAGGCTGACATGACAGGACAATATATCAAGTTCCCTCTGTGCCTATATGTGTTAGACCCCTAAAAAAGAAGCCTTAAGTCAAGCCAATTTTTCTTCTTTTCAGAGTACATTATATTTAGGTGTTTTAAAGAAAAACTCAACAGGTTTTTTACATAAAGAACCTTGGAGAACTAATTCTGCTTATTGTAGTGACCTTGCCTTCATTAGTGTAATGCGTTTTCACTAAAATAAAAAGCAAAGCTTAATGAAAGTACAAGTCACAGCAGCTGTGCTCCAGTCACTTCATTTTTACAATCTGAACACACCCACAGATTTCCTTTTACACTTTGACTCTCTCCAAAAAGCTCCAAGCAAGGAAGTTCAGTTTCATTTCTAGCAAATACAGTTCTGTTCCAGGAACATGCTTACCATGCCTTCCAGCTGAAGTGTAGTTGCTGGTGGAGGTGGTGGTGAGGGTGGATTATATTGTGAAGGAGGTAGCCTTCCTGCAACAGTGGTACCGTTATCATTTCTCCTACTTCCTATATCTATTATTAGAAACACAAAGTAATGGGATCAGCAGATAATCTAGCAAACCTTAAGGGGGGAGGAAGGGGAAGATAAGCTACTGTAAAAGTTTTAGTAATTCTTTGGGATTTCTGTGTAATCTAACGAAAAGGATCAGCCTGTTCTTTATAGGTATATACATATCAAACAAACATTCCTGTATTTTACCTGTCTTTTGAGGAGCTTAGAAATGTTTTTCAAGGGGCTTGTTTCTGTGTTATGTCTCGACATCTCTCTGGCATTTGTCACATACTTCTAGTGCAAAGAACTGAGATTCTTCATACTGCTTGACAATACTAAATCCAGCGTGCAAGAGCTGCTCTTATGCGAAGGGCCAAAATCCAGTTTAGGTGGAGAACAGCAAAACACAGAAAGGTCATACTGGACTTTCATGAGGGTGCAAGATCTCTAAAGGGGTTTATTGGCAGTAAAATAAAATGTTACTTTAACTTTCCTGATAACAGCGCAATTTCAAGAAGCCATAGCTCACACTTACAGTGTCTTATCTCCACATATAATGGCTGGACATCCTGGCTGTAGGGCTGGGATGATCTACAGGCACCCCACAGCCCTCACGTCCCCTCACCAGGTTAGGCTGAGTGAGCCTGAGCTTGTGCAAAATCCATCCAGGATTCTTTTGTCCTGCAATGCAGACATCCTAGGGATGCCAGATCTGCAGACAAAAGCCCAGTACGTTTTCCAAGCCGTTTCAGCCTTTTCCTTTTAGAGTACAAACTTTCTTAAAGAAAGGAGAGAGAGGTGTTCTTATTTACTCTCCTATTTTTGAAGCAGCTGATGCTAGCAGGAATTCCAGGAAAATGGAACTTTGCTCATTCCAGGGAATAGAGTGACACCATGTGGTAGTAGTGGTGTTTGGTTTTCTACTATTCTTTGAAGTAAGTAGGAAAAATAAAAGGAAGGTGCATCAAGCCAGTGCAATGTTGATAGATTTCAGGAGTGAAAGAATGTCAGAATATGCATTTTGGACATATCTACGTATGCATACACACATTAAACTTAAGCATAGACGCAACCAATGCACAGCTAAAGAATAATCAGATCTGATCTATGTTATTTAAAAACAGTGTTAGGGTTTTTATAAGCAAAAAGTCATGAGTTCCTGTTATTTTAATGCTCTTTTAAATACATAAAGAAGTTAAAAATAATCTTAATATAATACTACTAACAAAAAAAGGTCAGAAAACCTGTGAGCTAACTTTTACACCATCAACACTGACACTAAATGTTATGGACCCATTAAGGTTGCAATACTTGCACACTATTAATAACCTACATTACAATATTCAGGATGTGTGTGTTATCTGTATATTGTATGTATATTAAACGTACATTATAATAACCTAATCATAAATGTGTAAAGGGATGAAATTCTGCTTTTATTTCCAATGAGAGTAGGTAGCACTGCAGTGTTCATATAAATTTATGACTGATTCTAGCACATGGAAGTTTGATGTCCAGAGGTTAAAAGACTAGAACAATTCACAATAATCATCTACTCTGACATTTGAAGTCTCTGATATCCTGATTACAGTTCTGTTATAACTGATGAAGAATAGAAATCAACAGGTGTACAACCTTATAAATAATTATGTAACTAATTTCATTAAAACCACCATCTGGGTGTAGCAAGAAAGATGCAGTGTGCCTGTGGCAGGGAAGAAGGTGGTATGAGAGGTGGTGGACTGCTTGGGACCAAGGACAACAGCCTAGGAGATGTTACGAAGTCTGATTAAAAAGCATAATGCTGGACACACAAAAAATTAGTTATGGGTACCATAACATCCAGCACAGCAAAATCTTTACGTATTGTGCTGGTGCAGAGTATCAGTTCTGGCTTGATAGTAAAAATCAAGGCACATCTTTGGTCCATGAAACTCAGGGGTTGATCATGGCTGCTCTAGAACTCATTTTTCTTCATTTCCTCCCTACTTACCTTCTTCTTTACAGGTCTACAGACACAGTGCTTTTGTTTCACACCACCCATCATTACTAGCGATGTTGTCTGTTCCATGTTTTTTGAAAACAGTAAACAAACAAATAAAAGCTAAAGCTTCAATACAGAGTAGTTCTTAATTAATAACACAGTGAATAACAAAGTGTTTGGGAAATGCCCTACAGTTTTATTCCCGGACTCAGTATACTCAAAAAATCCTTTGTTCTTGACCCTCTCCAAATACTGATCCTATGTTTTTATAGCACACAGCTACTATATTAGATAGACAACAGGTTAGCTAAGGCATACAGAGCTCTCGGTAAACTCCATAAAAGAGTATGGCAAAACAAACACCTGAAGAAAAGTACAAAGATCAGCGTTTACAGAGCCATTGTACTGTCTACTCTTCTGTATGGATCTGAATCATGGGTCATTTACCGGCACCACTTGTGTCTCTGAGAACGCTTCCATCAGCGCTGCCTCCGTATAGTTCTAAACATCCACTGGACTGACTATGTGACCAACACGTCTGTCCTTGAACAGGCAGCAGTCACGAGCATTGAGGCCATGCTGCTGAGAACACAGCTGCGCTGGGCAGGGCACATCTCCAGGATGCAGGACTGCCGCCTCCCTAAGATCGTGCTCTGTGGGTAACTTGCCACTGGCTGCCGCAAGAGAGGAGCCCCGAAGAGGAGATACAAGGACTGCCTGAAACAATCCCTCAGTCTTGGCCATATTGATCACCACCATTGGTCTACCCTGGCCTCCAATCGGGAGGCCTGGAGACACACCATCTATAACGCTGCTGCTGCTTTTGAGAACACACGCAGGATCACTCTCGAGGAGAAAAGACAGCGCAGAGAGAATCGCGTCTTGTCGATATCACCTGGGGAGTCTTTCTGCTGTGCCTTCTGCAACCGGACTTGTCTATCTCGCATTGGCCTTTTTAGCCATCAGTGCGCTTGCAGCAAGCGTGGGTAGAGCCCTTCTCAAATCTTCGTTTGCGAAGCCTAGCCATGATGATGTTGACTATATTAGCCAGTGTCATATGAATTTTTAAGCAGTTGCACAAATACCGCTTATGTTTAACAGGCTTAGACAACCCCTCAGGTAAGTATCTTCCTATACCTTCTTCAGGTTTTTATTTTCTCTTCATATCTACATTTTTTGGTGAAGAATTTCTCTAATGTAGTTCAGAAACTTCTGTATAAGATTGTTAAATTTACCAGCTGAAGCTACTTGTCAAAGGACATTAACCACCGCTGTCAGTACAGCTGGCTGTTGAGCCACACATGCAGCTGTGACTCTCCCACTGGCACAGCTATTTTCTCTTTAACATAGATTGCTGTACCAGCACGACTATGTTACCACTGCTACAGACTGTCTCACTCTGAGGGGGTGATTTCATTACATCAGTAAGCGAGCACAGCTCTTTCCTGTGTACCTGCATGGGTTTTACAGGTATGCTGCTGATATAATTAGACTGGTGTTTCCTGTTCTGGCACAGAATTACAACTAAATGCAGAACCTGAGAGATTTGCTTGCCCTTCTCACATTCAAAAGCAAGACTAAGAAAGAAGGGAGAGCTGGCTGGAAAAGCTGATTCCTTGCACACTGAGATTCCAAAGCATAAAGGTATTTTCAGGATTTCCCCTTCAATCCCCTGTAACCTGGTATTTTAAGAAGTTTCCCACCCTTGGCTTCTTGTTCTGCCTTCAGCTGCAGATTATCACTCTCCCAGCAATGTGGGATGAAGAGAACACGTTCTTCCTTTCAGCTATAGCAGTACAAAGTTCAGCATCAGGATTTCTGAATATATTCAACAGGACTTTCTAAAGCAATAGAAATTTAATAAACTTTGTGTTGCTACAAGTTACCAAATTAAAACAAAAAGCAAAAATGAACTCTGTAAAAACAAACAAAAAATCCCAAACAAACACAATGAAAATGCACATGCACTACCAGATTAGAGCTGCTGTTCATACTAACCAGGATCTGGTCTACTGTCCTTGCCCTGAAACATGGTCATTGCTTCCAGATTCAAAGCACATACACCACGCATAAAGGCTTTCTTCATGGTGTCTTCATACTGATCCCTTTCACTGTGCAGTCGCAGAATCTCAGCTTTTGTCCGTTCCAAATTAGCAGTCAGCTACAAAACAGTAAGGAAACACTTCTCTTGGACTTCTGAATGCAAACTACAAACATAATAATCAATTTGCTTTAAAAGTCACTTACTATATTTACAAAGATACATACTTGAACTTCAAAATCTCTGGTTCACCAGAGATGAACAGCTACTTGTAATTTCTTTGTACTATAGCACAATATTAGTGCTAGAGCATATCAAGGACAAGAGGACTGTCAGACCCTACCTAACCAACTAAGCATAAATGTATCTTGCAAGCTTTTGTCTTCTACAAGTTAGGCATCTGGCATAACAGAGTTCTGCAGGAACATGGATTCACTCAACAGAAGAGTAAGTGTTCTCAGACAATTATTTAAGCATTGGGTGAACTGTCATCACCAATCTCTCTTCTTTAGATACTGTAAAAAACTAAAAATGCTGAGAGGAGAACAAACCAAGTTCCTTTTGTAATTCACTACTTACTTTTGTGCTGGTAAGTCACATTTGGTAAGCCTATTTCTAAAGTTCTAGGTTTAATTTCTTGTTGAAATACAATGCTCTTAAAACTCATATTTTAAAACTGTTTACTTACCATGCACAGTTTGACAACTTGACCTTAAGCTCTGAAAATTCTTTAACAAACTTAATTGGCACATTGAAGTCCAATTTCATCCTTTAGCAGAATAGCTATTATAGCAAAAATACTGTACACTCATCAAGATCATTCAGAATAATAATGCTCTTCTTTATTAAAACCTCATAATGCATAGCCAATATTACCAGGATGCTGTTAGAAAACAAATGGCATTCCTATTGGTGGGCAAACAGATTCGTCTCATTTCAGGAAAATCCAATTTACTTCATCTGTGCATGCAGATCAGCAACATTTTATAGCAGATGCAGGGGAAAAGTCACATCTAAAAACATAACAGATCTTATAACCACTCAGATGTTCTTGTATAGCTGGGAGGTCTGTTCTGCTAGAAAATCCTCATGTTTGTCAAGTTTGCTGAGAAAGAGATACTTTGGAGGGATGGGAATTGGGAGCAAAGGAGCAAAAGAATGAAAAAAAAACTGAATTCACCTCTGCAATTTTGGCTTCATAATCATTGGTGAGTTGAACACAGACATCTTCTGCCCTCAACTGACAGGCTCTTGCTACTTTATCTTTCCACTTTTCTTCACTAAGAGAGCGCCACGCTGCCCACACTTTCTTCATCAAAGTTGTCTGGAATTGTTTGTCTGCTATTCTATTTGCGTATTCCTTAGGAAACAAAAAAAACCACATTGTGTGGAAGTTGAGGTTTGCTAAAAATATAAGTATTTACGTGTGGATGATTGTTTTACAATTTATTATTAGTTTATTTACATAGACCACAGTAGAAACACCTCAGCTGAATAACAGGTCCTGCAGCAAAGTGGTATTCAAACAGCATCAGCAAGTTCCATGTTCTTCTTCCTGCACATGTCATGGAGCATTACTGTCCCCAGTATAAGAAACTGTATTTGTTAACCCCTAAGTTACAAAAAACAGTGGTTTTACTCTTGTTTAATGACACTCAAGCAATAACCTAATATATATGGCGCAAACACGCATGTGTGAAGCTATTTAGTGGGTATGTGGCACATTTGGATTTACCACAGAAATCATATAAAAATCAAAAAAGTCTCCAAGATTGCAGATGACTAGCATGAAACACATATCTTTTAAATTAATTTAGATTTCAGGATAGTTTAAAAATTCCTTTAAAACAATTCTATTATTCTACTCTGTTTCAAAGTAGTCATCAGAAAATGGCTTGATTTTTTTTCCCATTCGAGAGAGTATTCTGACAGCCGTTTCTTTTTAAAATTGGTGGGTTTAAACTGTTATTTGACATTGTTAAATACATCACAATAGAAATACCATTATTTTTTCAAACTGTAACAGGAACTGCAGCAGCTCTGACCCTTTTGTGTTGCATTTTTATTTTGTGCACATACCTCTTGACTTGCTTTAACATGCTGAATCCGCCACAGCGCAAACTTTCTCATCAACTCTACTCTCTCCTTTTCCTTTTCTATTGCTTGGGTCAAGTTAGTAATTACCTGAAAAAATATTTGTTAACACTATTTCAACACAGCTATGATCTCCGTAAGGTCAAATAGAATGTACTTTATGCCTCAGTTATTTTTCACTTAAAGCACTTGCTTGTAACAGATGCTTTCTATGAATCTTCCCCTTACTCTAATGAAGTAGGAAACAAAAATCAGTAGTGAAATTCCAATGGCTTCAATACTCAGACTGTAGCACTTCCACTGTGTAATTTTAAGAAAAGTTCAATTGAATTGTTATTTCCTTCTACATCTGCAGGTTTCTGAGCTACTTCCTAATAATTAAACGTTACTGTAGCATAATGTCAGAAGCATGTTTTATTTCAAAGACAATTTTGACAAATCAGAAACATTTATATTAGAAGTTCATTTCAGTGATTACTTAACTGAAGTGTAAAGAAACAACTTATTTGCAGAATGCTCATTCAACTGTATGACCAAAATAAACTAGCTAAGTAGTTGCTAAGAACTATTTTGTTTCAGGACAGAAATTCATACAAACTGTTTCAATCCATCTTCAGAATGTTTCATGAAATACTGCCAAGAAAAAACTTCGTTTCTTTAAGGTGTTCAAAATGTCAATATAAAAACAAATAAAAGTCAAATTGATACATCTTAAATAATTTAAAGATAAATTTTAAGAATGAGATCTTTATCATACTGTATGTTAACCCTGTATAAGCTACTTTTCTCTGCTTAAATACAGCTAACTTCTCCGTTTCAGAATACCTGAACAGCTACCTAATTAACAATGAAATTATCTAAAATTAGAAGTACACTTGCATAAATTGTCAACAAATCAATGAGAAAATAGAAAGCAAATTAAATGAATATATGCAATTAATTAATTTTGTTGAAAAAGTGTCATATACTAATAAAACATCGACTTTCGATGCTGCACACATCCTGATACACACTAGAAGTCTTACCCTAAATCCATTTTCATTAATTAGTACGTTTTTGCCAATAAAAGCATTTGTGAGATTTACAATGTGAAAACATGAATCTACAGTACTCATAATTTGTGAGGCTTATGATTTTGGGTTAAGTCCATGTCCTAATACAGCAGTTTTGATAGTCATGGTGTGATACACAGAAGCATGGAAGCACTTCCACCTTCTATTCAGGTGGTAGCAATAGTAATTTTCTATTCATACCATTTTTTTTAGAAACAGAACTATAAAAATGGCCAAAGAAAAATGTCTTTGGTAACAGAAAAGAGATACAGCTTTCAAAGTATCCTTGGGAATTATGGCACATTAAATATGAGTGACATACAATGATAACCAACAGAATTAGAAGTTTGAATGCTATATGCTGAAATAAGCATGCACAGATGCACTAGTTAAACTGTATTACAATGTTCTTGTATTGTTACAACATTTATATTTGCTTGGTCTGTAAGATTAGACTGTTTTCCAAATGGACACAGAACATGATCTTCATCCATATTTTAATTCCTGCAATGTATGGTTTTTTTTAAAAAAGGTGAATAGGAATTAAAAACTCAAACTTCATTAAGTGTTCCCAAGAACGAGGTTAGAAATTCATGGTAGCAATAAGAAGATTTAATTATGTAATGTGATTGCAAGACTGCCAAGATTTCATATTCATTTCCACAAAACTAGTTAATATTGAAGTTGTTTACATTGTTGACAGCAGGAAAGTGTAAATCACAGATCCCAAATGTACAATCTTAAGAACATGTACAAATGTAGAATTCCTAAGAATCCTAAAACAGAGATTCTTTAACACTTCAGGGACTGCTACGCATTTGAAATTCAAGAAAACCAATCTAATAATTGAAAAACTAGAGGCTTTTGAAGTGTAAGAGCTAATAGAGTCATCCAAGCCTGTGTGATTTTCATGAAATAAAGAAGGAACAAGAGTAGACCCTAGGTTTAAGAAGCAAACAATGAAAAGTATGTACACACAAAGTGTTGAGTTTTCATTGCTAGTGTGGATGACCCTATTAGCAACAATGATTGGTTTTCTACTATACAGTCTAAATATAGTGGTTTTGCCTCAAAAAAATTTTGTTCAAACAGATGTACCAAAAAATTCAGTGTGGATATTTTTAAATAGAGAGGAACTGTTAAAATGTGAAACTGAATTACTACCTCATCTTTCCTGGCAATAGAAATTTCATAAGTATGTAGTAACTCCTTCAGGTTTTCCATCTCATTGCACAATTGTTTCACATGTGCAGCATGTTTCTCTTTTTCTTGTTTCATTTGAAGCTTGTGATGTTGAATCAAACTAAGTTTCCAATTTCTCAATTCTGTCAGAATGTTTGTCTGAAAAGTTAAAAAGATGACAGTAATGCAGTTAGTTAAACTATTCCCTCCTATTTTAATCTTAAAACACTAAACAATTTAGGAGAAATGAACATTTACAGTGATACCTTCATTACACAGGATATTTATTGCTATAAATATTACCACACACAATAAACTACTGAATAATATCTGAATATCCCTAATAAAGACAGTTATTCCAAAGTTTTTGAAATAAGACATTCTAGTCTTTATATGCAATATGCACTATCAACAAAAAAGAAAAACACCATTCGCCAGTGCAATCACACTGCAACTTTTTGGGCACTCACTTATTCTACAACACACTTATATCTGTGATATCTGTAATTCCATACAAAATAAATACCTTAAGACTTCCAGTCCAGAGATCAAGTATATTTTCTATTTGATTGAGCTTTTCATCTTGTAAAGTTAATTCAGTCATTATGGTTTCACTGACTTCTCTTGGACCATGTGTGGACCCCTGGGAAGAAATCGCTTCTGAAAGAATAGCTTGTTCCATATTGGCCTCAAAACTCTGCCTCACTGATGTTAAGACTAAAAATGAAACAGAGAATAAGGATGACACTCTGGAAAGGCTAACTGGCCCACATTCTGGATGGAAGTCAGAAGTCAGGCATTGACAACAAAGAAAAAAGATATTTAGGGCATCAGAAAGCTCCTTCCCTCACATGAGACACAGCCCAATTCAAATACATACTTCCCAGACACAAGTACATTTAAAACCCCACAATTCTATTTCAATCATAGGCAAAATGTACTGCTACCCTAAAAAAGAGTACCTTAATGTCACTTAATTTTAAAAAGGATGATCACAGCAAGAACTAAAAATACACCATTGCCAGAATCAACATCTCTAAGTAAAGGCTTCTTGACTATTAACATCTCAGGTCAAAAATCTAAAATCTTTTGTCTTTTTCCTTAATGGGACTGTAAACTCCTGAGCTTGGTGGTGTTACTTGGAGCATTCACAAAGCAGTCTGTGGCTATATTTCCATGTTGATATTCACCTGCATCCATTTTCCTTAAAGCCTTAAATTTGTTTGTCTAACTAGAGTTCAGACAATTTGAGAAAAGAAATACCTACTCTGAATTTACATAATGCCTTAAACAATAAGCCTTCACTTTCAGGTGCTGTGGCTAACTACCACTGCAATAAAGGTTAATCCATGTCCAAAAGCTAATAGGCATGTGTTTGAGCTAAGAATAAAGAACTTAATATTCAAGTAAACCAAAGAAATAAAGTATTGTTTTATCTCTAGTTATTCCTGATAGAAAATTTGCTATTTGAGTTGACAACTGAATAAAAAAATTTGGAAACAACAGGGATTAGCAGCTTCCTGTCATTAATAAACTTCAAAAGAATACTCTCCTTTTCTTCATAAACTAAGAGAGGAAACCTCCGACATCTTAGTCTTTGCTTCTGAAAACAAATGTCTGTACGATTGGTTTCTTAGCAGATGAATACGATATTTTGGTACAAGCTTGAAGAGATAAGCTAATCTATTTGTCAAAAAGCAGTATCTTCAGTGGACACTGGAAATGTATGTTTCTAATTTATTCAAGATAGAGCCTGATAGTTGATACTCTTTTGCAGTTATTGTTGTTGTCAGGTCTCCTGTCCAAAGAAAGTCAGAAGAGCTGTCTGGCTCATAACTTCTCACCACACAGCTACTACACTCACGCTCCAAAACAAGCAGGAAATAAGGAAGAACCGTGATGCAGAGGCAGTTACAACTGTTTTTTGATGCTTCTGTCAAGCTAATACATAACCAGACATCATAAAATTAAAATTAGCTTGAGCTGAAGAAGTCCCATCTAGGACATTGTTTATATAGACTAAATGTCCTACCCAATATCAATAAACAGATGACCAAAAACAGATTGTTCCCCATCACACAGTATACTAAGATTGGACTTCAGATTTTTGTCCTTCTTTCTTATATAAATGAGAGAACTATTGCTTAGTTAATGGTAGAATTTGAACACTCACTGCTTGTAAGAATCTCCAAAATGAGTGACATGCCAGAAATGCATCTAATTTCTATTATGGAAAATCTGGCTGGCATTTGACAATATAAATTATCTGACAATGTTACCATTGTTAAATATTCCAAGTTCTGTCCTTCACCACTTGTTCCCATTCCTGCATGTCACTGTGTTCTTCCTTCAGTTGTGAAGTGCATGAAGGTTTGTTTTGATTTTTAAACTTTTACTATTTGGTTAGATTGCAAAGATATCCAACTTACACAGCACAAGCTGCAAGATACTTCCAAAGGAAAAAAACCAAAACAAAATAGAACAAAATGTAACCAACAAAAACAGGATATTAAAACAGACTGACAACTGGCATAGTCTGAGATCATAATATTACAAGTCTATCACTCTCCTCCTCTTAGTCCTCCCTGTGTACAGACTATCCTAACTCATTTTTCTCATTTACCGTATCTGTTACATGTTTATATCATCATTTGACGCAACTCATCTTAGCTTTCCAGCATTGCCATAATTTTCTAGTTGTACACATATAAATTTATTTCTTATTTCTAATGCACTCCTTCTGTCACCACTATTCCTTCCACAACATTGCATGATGTCATTCAGCTACAGTGTGCTACGGTATCAAGGACACGAACCATCCATTTGGATATCCCACATGCATTTACTCCAACAAATATCTAGACTGTATTCTTGTTACAGTAGAGGTAATGAAATTAGCTGTTTATCCAGATGTCTGTTATTCAAATACTACCTTTGGATTTTTTTCTGTGTTGCTCTAGTATCTGACTTGTTCTGCTTTTATTAAGTAAATAAGCTCTGACAGATGTTCTTACACATGACATGCTATTAGTGGCCCAAGCTGAGTGCAGCAATTTTCTAAAATGTTCTCAGAAGTTTAATGGATCCATACTGAGGACTGGAAGCCCAAATAGAAGGAATTTTTCCACTGTTTGGGTATGAGTCATCATTACATATCTCTGCAACAAACAATTTGCTGCTCCAGTCTTAGTAATTTTCAAATTTAATCAACTAAACTGGTAACAAGAACAGGAAATTAAGATTTATGTTTCGAAGCTTAAAAGCATTTGGACACTGAATTGTATAGTACAGCATGTTTATTCCAATTACTTTCCTTATTTGGCTGGAAGCTTTTAGGGAAGATACTATGTATACCATGTATGCCTAAAATTCCTGAAATAGAGATTACCAGTAGTTAGTCTTCTACCATCATAATAGTAACATTCACTTCAGTTTTTAAAACCTGAAGAGAAGGTAAAAATGCCAGATCAAAGAATAATGCAAACCCAAAATTTAATTTCAGAAGACATCACATGGCTTTGGAAACTCTGTTGGTCTCAATACCATCACAGGAGAAGGGGAAAAAACAACTGCAAACGTGAAAAGCTAAGCAGAAAAGCAAACTTGCAAAAGTGCGAATGTACTATATATATGCTATATATATTTTTTAAACTGAAGCTATTGAAAAACCCAAGTCAGAAAGGTTGTATCATTGTTCTCTTATGAGAACACATAGGTTTGGGCATACTACCTGGAGTCTTACTGTGACTGGCATCATTTGTTGCCCTTGCAGATCTGTCAGCTGGTCTAAGTTCTGAGGCAGGTTCTGTCCACTTTGACAAATCCTGTGCAAACTTCGGAGTCACTACAGTATAATGAAGTGGCTCTTCATATTCATCCTGTTGCAACATAATGGCAAACAATTATAAAACTACAATTACATTTCTAAAACTGAGGTATATGAAAGGAGTGGAAATTATTTACTATAATTTTTGAGAGGTAAAAAATTAAGAGGATCTCACTTAAAGTTGCACAAATGAACTGCTTTCCTACAATGATTGTAACAATCTAACTTCCTCTTGTTTCATATTCGCATCCATTCTGATTACAATTAGATGCACCATAATAGTTACACAAGAAGACTCTGCCAGATGCCAGAGCTGGATACTATAATAGGAATTTTAAATACAAACAGTAAGTAGAAAAAAAATCACATAAGCTATTAATCACCCCATATTATTTCTAATCACTCCTACTGCTGCAAAAACATGTATTTTTATAACCATGACAAAGATGCTACTGAACACAATCACACTTCACATTCTGTACCATTACAATTTCTTGTAAAGCCAATTATTGAAAGAAATTTGATTAGCCAGTATTTTGTTCAGAGTAGATATAATTATTCTCACCTTGTATTATGCATTTTTAAAATTGTATAGGGAATGTGCATATATAATTATTACAGAACCCCCCCTATTAAGAAGTTATAAGCTAATATAACTGGTATGTGGCATTAGACTATGCACGAAAGTACGCCAATTAACAGTTCTTTTAAATCTCCTAATTAAACAGATTTGCAGAATGAAAGTATTTAGTGCTCATTGTAAAACTGTAAACTATATTACATCTTAATCCAGTACTTCATTAAAAAAGTTCCAGTAGCAGCGACATGCTGAAACCAATCAAAGCCACTAATTAAAGATCTGGAAAACAATGCCAGTTGGAAAATACTAAACCAGACCACTATCAGTTATTTTTTCTTTACTTAGTACTATCATACTAATTCTGATTAGTATCCCTGTGAGGTCAAACCTCAGAAACCAAGTGTGAATTGAAAAATTAATTTTTTCTTCAAGCTGGGGAAAGTCAGAGTGAAAACAATCAATGAAAGGTAACAATTACGTGCAATATGTTTTTGAATCTAATAACTGAAAAGGATAATACTTTAAAACTTTGTGTAACCCTTACATTTTTGTGGGTTTTAACTAATTAGAGAATTTAAGAAGCTCGGTTTTGTACATTTCAGCTGAATTCTAGTTTTGATTTAAATGTCCGTTTCCTATCTTCTAAACTATGATGTTAAAATTAAAAGCCAAAATAAATGTCTATAAAGCTATATAAACAAGCAAATACATAATGTATTTGTTTGATAAGTAAGAGTGTCACATTCTATGTAAAAGGTATACTCAGCTGCAATTTTTCTGTAGCCATATATTTCTGAATGAATACAGTTTAGATTTTATCAGGTGTCAAAAGAAGAAAACAGATAACTTCAGATTAGTTATTCAACCAGGAACTACACGGATCTATAAAAAACTCCCTGCAGCAAAATTTATGCAGAATAAAAAAGTCTTTACCTTAGCTAATCTGAATTAAATGATTGTGCAGAAGACACTAGATCACTCCTCTGTCTTCTCCAAAGAGGTCATGTGACCAAATTGCCCTAAACAAGTTACTTGTCAGAGCTGATCCAGCTGCTTCCATGATTACCTTATCCAGTTCAAGGGACATAGTAGATAAAACGTCATGTGCAAGTTGTTGGCTCATTTTGATTCACCAAATTTAATCATTAGCACATAATCTGTCCTACTACAGGCATTCCTAGCACTCAAAATATACATATCAAATTATGGCAGGAATTTTCTTTCAAGTTCTAACACTCTTATTAAAAGCCAAAGAATCCACCATTTGGGAATACACGCTCTTACATGCCAACAGAAAGTGTCAATAGATACCATCCAGTGACAACTCTGGAAATAAATGTTTATAAGTTACAGTATTACAACACTGTTAAAATGAAGTTAAAAGGCAAATGTCAAAGAAAACAAAGTATCCCAACTGTAACCAGAAACTTAGACATAAAAAAAAAAATCCTGGAGACTGCAGCAAGAATATGTATGGAAACATTGAGCGATTAAGTGCATCACCTCAATCTTAAATACCCCAAACAAGGATGCTGCAACTGGAATGCAATATTGACCAATAAATTTCCAATAGAACCATAATAAAATTAACAATATATTTTTTTGTTTACTTACTAGCTTGGTTCTCCTTTAAACAAAACTTTCAAGCTGTTTTGTCAACTACCAAAAAAAATCTGTTGTTGTGTAAAAGTAGAGATTTATAGTTCTAGGGCCTGAAGGTCAGTGGAACCCTATTATAAGTAAATGGAAATTCTAGAAAACCAGGGGATTCTTTTTATAGCAAAAAGGTAATAATCTTGTCTCTATTTAAAAGCAAAACTACCAAAAAGACTCAAACCAAACTAAACAAAACAGACCTTTCCAAGTTATCTAAAGAGAGTAGAATCTTCCCTGTCACAATTCCTATTGATCAGCTGTGATGCCAGCATTGTTTTTCAACAGTAGTAAACTCCTATAAGAGGCAGCTAAGAACTGTGGACCTGGAGAAAAGAAGGCTGAGGGGCAATCTCAATGCTCTCTTCAGCTTTCTGAGCAGGACAAGTGGGGAGGGAGATGCCCATCTCTTCTGCCTGGTATCCAGTGATAGGATCTGTGAGAATGGCTCAAAGTTGCACAGGGGATGATCAGACTGGACATTAGGAAGCATTTCTTTACTCTGAGAGGGTAGTCAAACACTGGAACAGGCTTCCTAGAGAGGTGGTCAATGCTCTGAGCCTGTCACTGTTCAAGGGGCATTTGGACAATACCCTTAGTAACATGCTTTAGCTTTTGGTCAGCCACAAAATGCTTAGGCAGTTGGGCTAAGGATTATTGTAGGTCACTTCCAACTGGAAATATTCTATTCTGTGTTAGACATGTTCTCATTAGCAAAATAGTCATTCATTAATATTAGTTTATCATTCTCTACAAGGTGGCCTTAGCACCTCCTTATGATCAACCAGATCATAACAGAAAATTCCAGTCCTTTAAAATTTGTAGCACTACGCTTTTATCTCATTTTCTTACCACAAAAAGCATTGCAAATGCAGATGTATTACTACTGCTAAACAAAGATTAAGAAAACTTATCCATGAGACATGACCACAAATAGAGAAGTATAAGAATTGCACAAATGAATTGCCTTTAAACAGGTATTTTAAAAACTACAAGTCAATCCACATGGAAAAAAAAGAAAGAAAAAACCAGCTTAATTTAACAATGTTTTTGCTGTACATGCTCATTCCACCAAGTGACAAATGTAGAGATGTACTTCTACAGGGCAAATAGCAAACCCTGTTTTTGTCAAAACTATCCTGTTTAGGATTGAATTCTACCAAAGGTTGAAAAAATATCATTCATAACTTAAATAGGAATAACCAATTATTATAGGATGAAAATCTGCTGCTTTCAAAAGAATAGGACAAAGGCTTTATCCAGTATCTTTGCATCCTCTTGAGAAAAGCCTAAATTAAACTTTTGCTTCATCCCTCAAAAATAACAGCTTTCTATCCTACTGTGTCAGATTCTGGTTTCTTCAAAACACTTAAGAACAAATATAAAATAACACCAAAAAAAAAAAAATAAGAAAACTGTCCTGTTTTACTTGCAGCTACCAACCTCTTAAATTTAAATAAGATTTTTCGCATAAAATAAATTTCTTGTGAAATGCAAAAAAAGGGGAACCAACCGAAGATATTTTAGCATCACATTTTTGGGGGGGTCTAATTTGTTTATTTTCCCTAATGTTTTAATTATTTTCCTGTATAGGTAAAACATAAAGATGCATGTTTAGTTAGATTTCCTCATAATTATCCTTTGTCAAATAAAATGCCATGACAGTGAATCAAATAATATTGCCTCTTTCCTACCTGAAGATCTGAAGAAAGAGAACTGTCCGGAACAGAGTCTTTTGGTAAAACTGGGCTTGTGCTTTTCTCCTCATCTGATGACATTCTGCACAAAGTTAGTCTATAAAACAGTAGAAGCTGAACTTCATATTTCAGTATGAAAACATATATTCACCAACATTTTCCACAGAAATGGAGATTCTGCTGTAGAAACTGCATCAATACCCACTCTGTGGGCTAAACTGCTTGCCTAGTCTCATTACACAATGCTAGGTAGGAAACTGCCTGATCCAGACCATACTCAAAATCATGGAAATACTTCCACTGACTTATAAGTAAAACAAAAAAGGAAAGACTCTAAAGCAACAATATCAGTTGTTACAATTACAGATACACTTCTGTGTCAATCCCTCATTCTAATTCACACTGTATTGTTTTCAAACTTATCAGCTTCTTCCAGTACAAAATTCCTACAACACAGGAATGCCTAAGCTACACTCTCCTATCCACTGAACAACCTCAACCACAGCCCAAGATCAGATGATGCCCTAAATGCTCTGCTCAATACCCTGAAGCTGAATGGTCAACATCAGCCTGCTGCCACTTTTTTGATCCTTCTTGCCTTATGGGCCCAGGAAGAACAGATATAGAAGGACAAGTAATGCCTTAGGTTCAAGTAATCACTCCAGCAATTTCTAAGCAGGACAGTGAAGCTCTCTTTGAACATGTGGAAAGCAGGCAATGTTGTAGAACTGATAAGAAAACTTGAAGACTTTTGTGAAAGATGTATGTATCTTTTCATCTATTACAGCCATGAACAGGTCCTTGAGTGAAGAACTGAAGCTCTTGTGATAAGACTCAATAGAATAAAGGGAAAAAGGACTCTAAAGTATATGGGGAAGAAGATAAAAGAAATTGGAAAATGAGTGCAAATGGAGTATGAAGAAAGGTGAATTTATTAATGAATAAATAACAAAGTGATCAAGTTGCCTGATGCACATGGAAGACAATCAGACGCATTGAACACGGAATTGTCAGAAGAGAGTAAGGACACCACTATAAATAACCACAAGAACTCAAAGCTCATGTAATGTAGCAAACAACTTGGAAGGAAAATTTATTTTAAGAGAGACCTTTACTGCTGTCAATTATAATATTCTTAGTTGTTTTTTAAACAGATGTGTTTTCTGACAGAAACATAATTTTTAAATTCCTAGTTATACTGTCATTAAATTGACAGGAATATCTCACTTCAGCATTATCATCTTTTCTCAAAATATCAAACTCCCCACATTAACATTACAGCTCTGTCTATAGGAATACAGATGGCAATTAATTACCTTTTTGCTCTTTGAACTATTCTAGATACTGATTCTTTCTGCACCACAAAAGCTCTCTCTGCCACGGATATCTAAACTTTTCAGAATGGCAAGCTTATTTCTGTGCTGATGATAGACATTTTAAAAATTATATAAAGACAATTTCAAATGCTGATTTCCTACTGCCAAAAGTTCAAAAGACATTATAATCTCCCCCTTCCTGCTGAGCCCTAGAATACCAACCATGTATTTTAAGTACAAAATAGGAAGTCTAGGGAAGGTTTACTATATATTTTTTATTGCTGTATAATGGTTTGTAGATGAGAAGAAATACTACCCTCCTCACCTCTTCTGTTTTCATTGCCTCCTGCTCTTCTTTCCTCTCTCATACACAAATTACCTTATCGGTACCTTTGTTTTGGCCTCTCTACCTAATAAAATAGCTTCCTTTCTTTAGCTGATAAATTCTTTCAATACCAAAAAATACTTCCTCAGGAATCTTAAAAAATCAGCCGCCACTTCACATGCTTTCCCATAGACAGTTTCTCGAATTGTGGATCCTAATCACTCTAAAAGCCGCAGATGCATCCAAATATGGAGGGGTGTGTGTGCATTAGGGAGGATCACAAAGGACCAACTATCTAGCACTTACAGGAATTAGATGTGTATTTGCAGTTAGAAATTATAAATACTGATACCTTCCCTTCTCAGTCCACTTTAAAAGAACTGAACTGTTGATTTTTCTGAGACACAGGAGGTGAAACAGAGTTCCATGTGAACACAGACAAGTCCAAAGAAGTGGAAGAGAAAGTATTTTTCTGAAAACTTTGTTCAACAACATCAGACCATTCTCCTGATTTTTGTTTTCAGTTTTCTAAGATCATGTCCCTGACACACAATCTAGTGGATCTGGTTCTCTACCTATCACTGAAACTACTCCATGATCTTCTAAAACTCAAAAGGTTCCTGCCTTCATCGTAAGCAATGTTACCTCTCCCCTCCAGACCACCCTTCCCCTCAAATCTGTTAACTGAAACTTATCTGTTTGACATTGCCTTATCTAAAAAGTCATTTGCTGTCACCTCAAGCTCAGTATGTTTGCCTCCTCTTCCCATCTCTCTTCTTTATAACCACAAACTAGCCCCCCACTATGTTTGTGCAGCTGGTCTCCACCTGACTGCCTTGGCTGAGTAGAATGCAGCTTTAGATTCCACTAACAGTTTAATGCTTAGAGTTTGAGTTTTCCTCACATTTCTAGGTTTTGCCTGGTTTGCTGTTAATGTTAATGTACATTTTGATTAGTGCAGTATTTCAGTGAAAATCCTAGTGAACCTAATATTCCAGACAAAACAACAGGTTGCATTGCTAGGATAAATTAAGAGAGACACAATTATTTTAACCCTGTGTTTATAGACACATCATTGCTACGTCATGCTACAATCATAGCATATTCTGAGCTGGAAAGGACCCACAGGGATCAAGTCCACATCCTGGCTCTGCACCCAGAATCATACCATGTGCCTAGAACATTGTCGAAACACTTCTTGAACTCTGTCAGGCTTGGGGAGCCTGTTCCAGTGACCAACCACCCTATGGGCGATGAACTTGTCCCTGATATCAAACCTAAACCTCCCTTGACACAGATTCATGCCATTCCCTTGGTTCCTGTCACTGATCATTGCCTGTCCCTCTTCTTGCTCTCACAAGGAAGGTGTAGACTGCCATGAGGTCTCCCCTCAGTCTCCTCTTCTCCAGGCTGAACACCCCAAGTGACCTCAGCCACTCTTCATATGCTTTCCCATCTTTGTTGCCCTCCTTTGGATGCTCCATAATGGGTTAATATCTTTCTTATGTTGAAGTGGCCAAAACTGCCACAATATTCAAGGTGAGGCTGCCCCAGTGCAGAGCAGAGCGGGACAATTCCCTCCCTCGACCAGCTGGTGATGCTTTGCCTGATGTCCCCAGGACATGGTTGGCCCTCCTGGCTGCCAGGGCACTGCTGACTCAGATTCAACTTGCCTTTGACCAGGACCCCCAGGTCCCTTTCTGTGGGGCTGCTCTCCAGCCTCTCATTTCAAAGTCTGTCCGTACATCCAGGGTTGCTCTGTCTCAGTTGGCCTCTCTGTCTTTGAAAAAAATCAGCAGCTCCACCCAGTTTGGTACTGTCAATACACTTGCTTAGTATCCCTTCTAGTGCTGTCTCCAAGTCATTTATGAAGATGTTGAAGAGCACAAGGCCTAAAATGGAGCCTGTGGAACCCCACCAGTGACAGGTCATCAGCTGCTGACCCATCACACAACATGTTTATCCAGCTGTGTGCTTGACATTTTGTCCAGAAGGATAGTGTGAGAGGCAGTATCAAAAGCTTTACTGAAATAAAAAAAAGACTACATCAACTGGCTTCCCTTGATCAAACATGTGGGTTACCTTATCATAAAAGGGAATTATGTTTGCCCAGCAGGACCTTCCTCTCATGCTGGCTGTGACTAATGACTGCATCAGTGTTGAACACTGAAGCAAAGAAATCATTAAACATCTCTGCCTTGTCTATAGCCTTGTTTGTGAGGTGATGATCCTCATCCTGTAACAGGCTTACGTTATTTCTGGACTGCTTTTTACTACTGATGCCTTTTAAAAAACTGGGGTTTTTTGCCCCCCAGAGTACAGGCAAGCTTCACCTTTAATTGAGCTCTGGCCATATGAATTCTCTCTGTACAGTGGAGAGCGGCATCTCTGTATTTCTCTCACATTACCTGACTTTGCTTTCACTTTCTTTTTTTGCCATAGCTCCAGAAGAAGATCCCTGCTCAGCATGCTGGCCTAAGAATTACTTGTCTGCTTTAATCTCAGTGAGTAAGCACTAAATCCCACAAAATACCAGACAAGTTTCTAGAAGAGAAATCGAGGGATACTAAGACACCATCTCTGGGTCAAAAAGCTGATTTGCTAAGCTGCAAATATTATATTGTGAGACACAAGTAAGAGGAACATCCTCACACTTACCATGTTCTTCTAATCTTACCCGAGCATCTGTCAAAACATACTTCCAACTCCATTAAAGAAAGATTCCTGCTAACAGCAGTAGCTCCTTCCATATGCATACAACTCCAATGCTAAGACTGCTACTTTTAAGAAACTGGATGCAACTATAAAGATTTTGGTCTGACTCACCATGGTTGCTCTCCTTCTCAATTTTGAACTAATTAAGCTGTGCTCAGGTTTCTGCAAATCTGGCTTTGTTTTTAACTAAAGGTGATGCTTCCAAATAATTTAATGTTTCATGCAGATCAGAGGACTCAACACCTAGGAAAGAGAATCACAGGATGTGTAAGGTTGGAAGGGACCACAGTAGGGCACCTGGTCCAAGCTCCCTGCTCAAGCAGGATCATCCTAGAGAACATGGCACAGAATTGCATCCAGATGGTTCTGGAATATCCCCAGTGAGGGAAACTCCAAAGCCACTCTGGGCATCTGTTCCAGTGTGTGGTCACCTGCACAGTAAAAAAGTTCTTCCTCATATTCAGATGAAACTTCCTGTGCATCAGTTTCTCCCCATTGCTTCTTGTCCTATTGCTCAGCACCACCAAGAAGAGCCTGGATCCATCCTCTTGGCACCTTCCCTTCAGATGCTTATAGACATTGATGAGGTCTCCTCTCAATCGTCTCTTCTCCAGGCTGAACAGGCCCAGTTCCCTCAGCCTTTCCTCACAAGAGAGATGCTCCAATTCCCCTCATCATCTTTGTAACCCTCTGCTGGACCTACTCCAGGAATTCTATGTCTCTTATGTCCTGAGGAGTCCAGAACTGGACACTGCACTCTAGGTGAGGCCTCACCAGGGCTCAGTAGAGGGGCAGAATCAGCTCCCTCGACCTGCTGGCACTGCTCTTCCTAATGCACCCCAGGATACCACTGGCCTTTCTGGCCATAAGGCCTCACTGCTGGCTCATGGGCAGCTTGCTGTCCACTAGGACCCCCACATCCTTCTCCACAGAGCTGCTTTCCAGCAGGTTGGCTCCTACCCTGTGCTGGTGCAGGGGGTTATTCCTCCCCAGATGCAGGACCTGCCCTTATCCTTTTTGAATTTCAGACAGTTCTTCTCTGCCCATCCCTCCAACCTGTCGAGGTCCTTCGAAGGGCAGCACAGCCCTCTGGGGTATTGGCCACTCCCAGCTTTGTGTCATCAGTGAACTTGCTGAGGAGGCCCCTTCATCCAAGTCACGGGTGAACAAGTTAAACAACCCTGGGTCCAATATTGAACCTTGGGGACACCACTAGGGACAGAACTATACCACTTGCCGGTAGAGGCAGAACATACCCTTCCCTTTCTTTAGCTGCACTCCCCTCCAAAGCAGTGCTGCTCACGCTTTTAACTTCTTCCTGGAGCCCCTCTGCAGCCGCCTGCAGTGCCGCGACCGCCGCTGCCATGGCAGCCGGGACAACAGGGACATGGCGCTCCAGCAGCGGGGACCACGATCGGACTGCGAGCAGGAGATGTTCCCCCTCTTTGCTTTGCTTTTACAGGGCCTCTAAGGCCACCAGCCCAACCACCCGGGGGCAGGGGGGACCCGCTGGCCCCCTCGGGAAGCTCGGGCTGGGGCGCGGGCGGCGGGTAAAGCCGCCGGGCGGCAATACCGGTGCAGTGAAGCAGGAAGGTGCGGTGGCAGTGCCGCCCCCGGCCCCGCTGTGCAGGGACGTGGGTGCCGTGCAGAAGGCAGGGTGGCCCCGGCCCGGCCCCTCTCCCCGCTCACCTGCGGCCCCGGCCCGGCCCCCTCCTGCTCAGCTGCGGCCCCGGCCCGGACCGGCCCGGCCCCCTCCCGCTCACCTGCGGCCCCGGACCGGCCCGGCCCCCTCCCGCTCACCTGCGGCCCCGTCCTGGCCCCCTCCCGCTCAGCTGCGGCCCCGGCCCGGCCCGGCCCCCTCCCGCTCAGCCGCGGCCGCGCCGCCGCCCTCACGGCCGTTCAAACCGCCCGAGCGGAACAGGAATCCTCACGCCCATGGGCTCGGCGGGCCCCGGCACCGCATTCCCTCATTGGCCGGTTCAGGCGGCGAACCGGCCAATCGGACCGCCCGATCGGGCGCGGGGCGTTGCCGGCCCCTCCCCCAGTGCCCGTCCGCGGGCGGCTCTTGCCGCTCTCTGATTGGCGGTGGCGCTGGTGGGGGCTCGCGGCGCGGGGCGGGGCGGTCCCGGGGGGCGGTGCCGGCGGGCGCGGAGCGGGCGGTGCCGGGCTCGGCTCTCGGTAGGTCGCGGGTTCGGGTCCCGGTTGGTACCGTTTCGGGTCCCGCGGCCCCCACGCTCCCTGCGCGCCCCGCCCCGCCCGGCGTGATGGCCGTGGGGTGTCGGGAAGGGGACAGTGCCAACTTAAAACCTTTGGCTTGTTTAAGGTAGGGGAGCCTGAGGCTCTCCGTGTCGGGGAGCAGCTGCTGGCGGGCGTTCCTGTGCAGAATGAAGATTTAAAAAAAAAAAAAAATTAAAAGAATAATTCCTTAGTGGAACTCCTTCGTCCATAAACGCGTCCACCTGTGCTAATAGTCAAGCTAGAATACCTCCCCGAGGGGCAGTTTTAAGTAATTCGTGCAATAATGTCGCAAAAGGAGCTCTGAACTCGTCGTTTCCAGCATTTCTCTCCAGTGCAAGCTTTCCATAAGACCTTGCGCAGGCAAACGAGCGGGATGTATTCGGGAGTTAATAACGGTCAACCCTGTGACGCACACCCACCCTGGGGCAAAGCTGCTGGCGCGGTCACAGTGAGGATGGTTCTCCTGGCTGCCGTTTCAGGGATGGAATAGCCTGAAATCCAACACCAGGTTTTAAAGATTTTGCTATCGGGCATCAAGGAGTAGAGAGTCTTTCCATCTGCTAACTTTCTTTTATCCTGATAGCATCCTAATCGATCTTTCTGTAATGCAAGCTGTGACATAAAAAATGCTGCAATATTATTTCAAAATAATTTACTGAACTCTAGCTACAGCATACCATCAGGTATGCTAGTCCAGGTCAAGTTCCATAATATGTGATTGTACCTTATACTGCACCAACAGTTTGCCTGATAACATGAGAAAGACAGCCTAGGCATAAAATATCGAGTCATGCACGAAACTGTAACTTATAATTTGCCCTTTATACATGTTTACAGCAATATATGTATCTTGTTCTAAAATCTTTTGCCTCTGTGAAACATAGTTTAACAAGTAAGGAAAATATCACAAAATTTCACCTCTCTTAGAGGCATTTATATTCTCCTCAAGTAAGCCTTTTTCCATAGTAAAAACCTACTTCAACATTTTTTTGAAGTTAGAAGTTAGAGAATGTGGCAAGGGAGGGCTGGTTTTCCCTGTAGCATCCAGTAAAATCTGCATGATTTAGTGAGCAAAAACTCCAGCCTGCAATCATTGTGTTTCATTAAGACCTAAAAATAAATTTCATCATGAGATTGGTTGAGGTTAGTTTCCAGAAAAGCATAATGGAAGGGTTGCATTTGCTGATGGATTTTACTAAGTAAGAAGTGTGTGGTTTCAGAGATACATATTTTCTTAATGTTTTGGTTTCATCTGTTGATGATGGGGTCTTTGGTTGCAATTTGGGTTAAATTTGGGGTGAAAAAGAACTGCATTTTGTAAGGTGTACAAGAGCACTGGCCTCAGAGCTTGTCCCCACACTGTTCCTGTTTTTGAGTGCTAAACTGAACCTGCTATCCAGCTGCAATCACATATTGGTGACTAATGGCTATAACCAAAGCAAGGCATAGTTTATTTTCCCTTGCCACAGCCAGCTTTTCTTCAAGGTCATACCTGAGGGAGGATTTTGTAATAAAACAAAGTATTCCTGGACAAAGGGGAGTAGAGTTTTTCCTGTACAGGAAGCACAGTAGCATTTGTAGTCATGAAGTATGGCAAGATGTGTGATCACAGGACTTCCTCTACACACATCTGGTGTTTTAAGAGGCTGTATAGCTAAGAGTGAGGGAAGAACTCCTCCAAAGACCAGCTTTAATCACCAAATCCAAATGAGCTCTACCAACCCTTCTAACTACTGAAAACCAGTTCTCCTTTTTTTTTTTTTTTTTGGTTATTGAAACAGGGTAAGAAAGTAGAACTACTGTTCTGAAATGCTTGTCAACATCTAACTTTTCAAAAAGGCTTTGTTGAAAAGTTTTATATTTGTCTGGTGCACATTAGAAAAAGAGCACAAGTTTCTTGTCTCAGACCCAATAATTTATTAATCAAAATGGAGGGATGATATATGATTCTATCATCCTGTTCATATTAATTTGTATTGCACACTGCTAGTGAAAAATGTCATGAATCTTTCTGCATAAAATTGGCTTTTAAGTACATGACTACTATTGCTGCATAAAACACAGCCTTTAAATATGTGTTTAGCTTTCAGTCTTACATCTTTGGGAAAATGCAGACATTTGAAAATTGAAGGAGTCTGCCACGGGTACTCAAACCAGTCTTTGTGATGCAAACATCTACTGCTACTTTGTAATTAGATGGAAAAAAAGCAAAGGAGATCAAATGGTACCAAGCTGATTACTAGTATAAAAAGATAATTGTAGATAGTTAGAGAGCAATGAAATGACAATAATTACCCTATTCCCACACTGGGGGTTTTATGGAATGTCTGATAAAACCTTCCATTGAAACTTCCTGATTTTGAATTGTATTTAAGAAATACCATCCATCTTTCATGTTGGATTCTATTGTACCATAGAATGTACAATTATTTTCACAGAGAGAAGGAGATTTTTCTATGCCTTTGTGACCACATATGTTCCTCTGCTGCTCTAGTCAAGCAAATACCACAGCAGTGATTGAAGCCAGGAAAAGTATGGTTATCTGTGCAGACTGAGAATTAGTTTTGAAACTGTTATTGTCCTGTGCTTTTTTGAAGGAAACAGGGAGAAGGGAGGCAGGAGGTTGAACTTATTTAAGGGCATTAACACATCTAATGACAAAAGGTAATCTCTTTTTTCTTTGAAAGAGTTTTTGAGGAATTCAAAGTTCAAAGTAAATACCATCTAGTTTATATGAAACAATAATGAATTTCTAGTTTTTTTCTGTAATTCTACAGGTTACTGAAACACCTTTTTGAAGTTTTCTGTTTCCCCTCTGTATCTATCCTCATTACATGATGGAAATCCAAATTCTTTGTAATAACTCAAGTGTGTGTACTGGAGTGATTACTGTTTAACTCTACCATATGAACTACTGGACTGTTTGCTGTGTGAAGACAAGATGTGTCTCCTCTCATGTGTAGTGCTAGATGCTTCTCTGCCCTTGAGGTAGATCTGGGCCTAGTACAATGTAGTCTCACGGTCTCTTTTCTGCTCCATGGCTCCACGTGTCTCAAAGAGAACTGTGGAATATCTGGAGGCAAAGAGCCAGGGAGAAGGCACTAAGCTACACCTTTTGGGGCTCTGCGTTCAAAGGACTGTCACAGTATGGCTACTGACTTGTGCAGTGGGGCTGTTGTAATTGTATGGTCCAGGGCCATTTCTTTCCCATCATGTGAACTGATACAGTACATATGGCTGATTGTCAGGCCACCCATTTCAAGTCTCACGTTAAATTTTTTGTTCCAACTGCATTAAGAATCCAACTACTTCATACACAAATGAAATCATTATTTTAGGCCGAAATTAATGGCTAAAGACAGTGCATATGGGCAATGTGGCAGTGCAGTTCCACATATATTGGAAATTACTGGCATTCTTTTCTTGTGATAATGCTGATAGTAGAAACAAACTTATGCTGTGAATATTGAATATCTCAGTGTTAAAGGGCTATATCTTCTACCTAAAATCCCACTCTTCCCTTGTAAAAATGCTCCTCTGACTATGTTGAGTGTTATATAATGGATAGGGCATATATCAAGTATATATCCTTTTTCAGAAAAAAAACCCCAACATGTGAATTGGAATTAGTATTGAGAGATTGAAAATAGTCTGGAATCTAGTATTTGCCGTATCTGAAAATATATTCTCCTTTTTTTTTTTTCCCCACAAATATATTAGCTTATAGCTTGACAGACACAAGACAGTGTTGATGAGCCTATAAATGCCATAGTGAATGTGTTCATATATACTTAAAAGTTTCTCTCAGGGCATTGGAATTTTTTTCACTCAAGTAAGTGTTTTGACATCAGTCAGTCAATCTGTCAATCTTTTCCGCATTATTAACAGCCTCTTGTGGCAAAAGTTATGAAAAAATTTTTCATGAATTGCTAGGATGGTTTTTCTACCAAAATGACTTATTGACATGTTAGATAAAGATTTTCAGCTACATGGGAAAAAATGCTTCTCTTACAGGTAACTATACATTCACCCGTTTTTCAAGTTTCTGTCTGTTTTCCAGTGTGATACCAAAACGGATCTGTCAACAATTTTGCAAAAAGCACTAGGAATATTTTTGTGGAAATGCTTCTTTTCTCCTGTTAAACTGTAGAGAACAGGTGAAACCTCTTCTCATAAGGTACCAAGAGATCACTATCCCCAGAGGTCTTTCAGTGGCAGGGTGCACATGAACAACGTATTTATGATGACATATTCAGCTGCAGGGGCAATGGAACACCACTGTGCTCTGAAGTATTGAATTACTGTAAAATGCACAGCATCAGCTTCTTTCAAGACTAGCATTAGAGCTGCCCACAAATCTGCTATTGAAAATCATTTCTGAAGAATGAATTATGGTTTGGGGTTTGTAATTGCTCCTCGGAGCAGCATACAGGGTTTTAAAGAAAGGTAAAACTGTGTTTCATATGGGAATCTATAGAAAACAGCTGGCAGCAATTAGATTGTTCTTGTTGAAAATAGGCAAAAGGTTTTCCAAGCTTAAGTGTATTGATGATCTGTTCAAGAAGAAAAAATAATCTTTATAAATAACAATTGTGATATTTATTGCTATCTTTAAAAAATCTGCTTACTAAACTTGCTTTTACCACTTTTAAGAGGTTCTTTCCTCAACAGAATGCTAGGCAGGTTATTTGGATGAGGTTTCCATTGTAAAGCACAGATCCATTTGGCAAATGAAGTGCAGGAAAACTCTGAAATGGTTAATGTGAAGCAGACGTTCATCATTCATCTAAGAGCAGCCCATCTAGGTGAGTGATTGTGTAACAGTCATAATGTTTTAGAATCTCTTCAGCATCTTATGGCAGGATCTACAGGTTGGCCGTTGGCAGCTGTAAACATATATATTTGCATTTAATTTTGAATGCTTTCAGCTCCTTTGCCTCTAGCCATCTCTTCCTCTCTCCCCATTCTCCATCAAGACTTGCAGTCCCTGCATTTACCTGCTCCACATCATCGTGGCTGAAGGACACTTTCCTCTGAGCTGATTTCTTCCCGAGACGAGAGTCAGCAAGCAAGGTAGCTGACGACATTGCTGGGATGTGCCGCGCAGAGATCTGCCTCTGCAGTGACGCCACCTTTGCTCACACAGAAGTCAGCAAAGATTTTTACATCACCTCCACACCAGGTGGCAACACATCCTTCTGCTCTGCTTGTGATCTGGATTTAAAGACACAAACACTTATAATATGCAACATTCTGCAGAATTCAGTCAGAACAGAAAGGAAAAATCAGCTTGAGGTGTTGAATGTGTTCATATCCTGTCCACTGGTTTCCTCCTGACTTTCCAGCTCCTATATTCAACTTTAAAATAGCTTTCCTTCTTTTAACAAGCACTGAAAAGTATCCAGTCATCTTGGGATGTTCCACAAGAGATGTTGTGACATTCAGCACAACATTTGTAAGGACAGCTCTTTAGATGTGTCGCAGGAGTCTTTGTATAAGAAAGATACATGAGGCAGGAGCGTGGGGTTGCACTGCTTAAGTTGTATGGAAATACCAAGTTATCTAAAAGCCACCATCAGTTGTCCCACTGTGCTCACCAGGATGAGATAAGCGCCAAAGGTCACTTTAGTGCCTTTGGTTTGGTCCCTCTCCCTTGGATCACAACCTAGAATATGACCAAGTGTTTTTGATAACTTTTAGAGCTGTAGAATTTTCTAGAATTTGGGGCTTAGTGGAAAGTTTTTGACAGTTACAGGATAAGACTCAATATTGTTATATGTTCTTGATGACTTCTAGAATCACAGACAGTAGCAATATTCTGGCTTTCTACCCCTTTCTTAAAAAAAAAAATCAGATGAAGTCTTTCTGAAATTTGTGTTGTTATTATGTTTATATCATATTAATGTTGTCACAGACTGATGCAATGCCTTTAAGTAAAAGGAAGAAAATAATTTATTACATGGTCTAGATGGTGTAAGAGTATGCGCAAAAGGTACCCTTTGAGTTTTACAGAGTATTGTTGGCATTACTTTTAAAATGCAAAATTCTATATACTATGACAGGTGGTTTTTTTCAGATTTTCTGGAACCTAATTAACAAAAAACTTCTCTCTACTAATAAAGAAAGATTCATATTCTTTGAAGGATTAACACCTCCAATTTAGATTGTAATAAAGACTTTGGTCTTCTGAACAAGTGTTCAGAAAAGCTGCCTGTCTGTGTATGTCTGTGACATTCAGGCTGAAATGTTTTGTGTGGTATTCATGCTGTTAACTTAAGGCCTTTTTATTGCAGACATCTTCTGGGCTATTCATTGTGGATTCCCCTTACAGTTGCTTAACGGACATCAGAGGTAGCCTCTTCTGGACGGTCTTTTAGTCTTTTATACTCCTAGCAGAAAAACAAGTGCCTGCAGGGTTCAGTTGTTCTCATACATTTCTAAAAGGTCAGATGAATCATACCACAAAAAGTGCTTATCTCTCTGTTGTGACCATAGAGTCTAGACAACTAGTTCAGATATCTACATTTTAGACATTTGCATTTGCTGAGATGATTCCTATCTTTTGAATTCAGTTGCATTTCAAATATAACCACAGACTCTTGGAGAATTTGATTATTAAGCCCTGGAGTTTTTCAGTTGGCACCCTAATTCTGGAAGCCTGCCTTGAATGTTGATCGAGTAATTCTAATCCATTTTTGAAGTAAGGGGACACAACTCCCACTTACATCATATGAGAGACAAATCTAGTAGGGTCTGATCCATTCCAGAGCACTGTGTTAACATAATAACAACATATTAAAAGCAATGTAAGGGAGGAGTTTTTGCTAAAGGCTTACATGTCTTATTCTTTAAGATGTGTACAACAGATGTAAAAAGCAAAACATAGTTGTAGTTAAATAAAAGTTTTTGAAGTATTTAAAATGCAAATAAGTAAACAGACAAATGAGACATTTATGGAAGACAGTATTATGAAAGAGTATGGGAAGATAAAGTGTATATGAAAGAAATTATATAGACAAAATAAAATTCTTGAATGTGAACTGAAATTAAGGAAATAAAAGTGCTTCTGGAAATTTTTGCAGTCTTAAATGAAAGAAGAAAGAGGGAAAAGAATATGAAGGCATGTGTGTACCTTCATAGATAAGTGACAGCATTTCAGGCAGAATGTCAAAAGCTTTGACATTGGAGTGAAGCCAAGCAGAACTAATGGCACTGAAATGTAAGTATGTATGGAACTACTTTAGAATGAATTGATTAATCAGCAAAGTTAGAGGCTGCTGTTCTGGAAATCCCCAAGAATAACTGCCTTATAGTTACTAACTTTTGGAATTCATAAGTTGCACGTAGCAAAATGTTCTTATTTCAAGGAGACTAGCAATGCAGGGTAAAATAAACACTGTCTAGCACTCAAAGACCGTCTCTGATTATCTTTACAAGAAGACTTTGAGACAGTGATTGAAGATTGAGGTGGTAAATGTAGCTAAATACAATGTTATCTACAATGTACTGTAATGATAAAAACATCCCTGACTACTCAACATAATATGGTGAATTTTGAGCTGCCCAACCTTGCTCAGGAATGAGGTCTGGTTTACAACAGATTTTATAAAAACATGAATTTGGTGCCTAATGATCGTTACCTCTTCCCTTAAAAATTCTATAGTCGAACTGGAAAAAAATCAAAGAAAGGTAAAAAGGATGATCTGAAGTATGATGTAGTTACAACAGGAAGAATAATTAGGTAAACCGGAGTTCTTTACCCTAGAGAAAAGACTGTTCTATGGAACTGTTAAAGAGGGCTAAAAAACCCCAACTGGAATGAAGGTAGTGCATTAGGGATTTCTTCTTTAGTCTCACTTCCAGTAAAAAAGATGGAGAACATCAGTTGATGCTAACAGAAACCTCATTCAAAGGAAGCAAGAATACTTGGTTATTCATCTTGTTTTAGCATCTGTAATACCTTTTGCAAGAAGCTCTACAAATTCGCTCTGCAAAGTTTACATGCCTTCAAAAGAGTAGATAATTTAATGGAAGAAACATCCAACAATACCTGTTGAATATAAAGACTATCTCTGATTGAGGAATTCTACATGTTACAAATTTTGGGAGCTTTGATCATCTGAGAGAAGTCCCACTATGTGTCATATTGTTCCCTTTTTACTTTGGGTGCTCTTTTGGAGACAGGTTACTAGCCTTTGTTTAGACCTAGAATCACCCTTATGTCAGAAACAATGCTGATCTAAAATAAAAATAGATTTAATTGATAGCATTAAAATAGAATTGCAACAAAAGTATGGATATTTTTCTAGTAAATATATGAAATTTATCAGATTTCATTAAGGTAGAGTGATTTCTTTTTATTCCATGCATTAATTACAATTTTCTGTACTATCATTTTGGAAGTGTGCTTAAGAAGAATGGAAATTTTTGAGTATGTCAGTCCTGTAGCAAAAATAGTGAAGATTATAAATTGGAAAATAAGTGGTGAAGAGACATCTTTAACTCTGCTTTCTAGTTTTCTTACTCAGACATATCTAGTTTGTTTCTCTTTTTGTTTAGTTCACTAGGTTTTGTTTAATTTGCTATCTCCCACTTGCTTTAGTAAGTGGAATTGTGCCAAAACCAGGAACATTGACTTTCTAGTTTACACTGTTTTCAGTGTGTCTTTTTTCCATTTATGGGAGAGCGTATTTGCCTTGTAGTAGCTACTCTGTGATGTGCTCCAATCACTCAGATTTTCCTGCTTCCCATCTCCAGGACTGCAGATCATACATTTTCCAGCATGTTATGTGAATACAGATGGATCTTCTTTTTGTGGGAAAGAACTGCACAGTAATAAGAAATTTGATCTGGAAAAAGGAAATGAAGGTAAACAGCTGTTTGCTGGTGTTGTGACAATGTATTTGAGGCTTGAGGGGGAAAAGGCAACTTTTAATGTAGTTTTCATTTTAACAGAATTATTAAATGTGGCAGCATAAAAGTGGTTAGCATTTCCTGCCCTTAAGTCTTTTATCTGTTTGATGCAGAAAGTCGGAACTAACTTATGGATATTAGCATTTAAATGAAGGCGAACTGCTTATATTCAATTACATATATGTATTAATATGAAGACAGTAATTTAGAACATCTTTAAAGATACTATATTTATTTACCATCAGCTCACACTCACTAAAGTCTATGTGGGAATTTCTTTTTGGAGTACTTAGAAATATACCACCCATGTGCAGCTGGGTGTTATGGTTCTCCAAGCTTTCTTTTCCATTACATAATCAAACAATATTCAAAGTTAAGTTGAAAAAGAGTTTTCAGCAGGCAACCTGCAAAAACAGCATACCAAGAGATTTTTTCAAAGTGTGCATAGACTTCAGTAACTGAAAGAATGCCTCAAATGGATGAGCTACTGTGTTGAAATAGAGAAACTGGGAATCTGGAACTACTTCTGGTATTACATCTGACCTGTAGAGTATTGGTATGTGTTAGTGCTTGTATCTTTCGGGTGTATAGGTTGATTTTGATGGATGGTATTTAGGGACAGGAGGAAGAAGTGGAGAAGGAGATGCAGCAGAGAAAACCTTAAAAATTGTAACTCTCTCAGTCTGGACAAAGACAGAAGCTAATGCAGTGCAACCAAGCAACCTCTCTTTCAGGAGGAAAAAGAACAGGATGTGCTCCATGCTAATTTAGAAAACATTAACTTAGAAAATATTGTAAACATTTGGGATGAGATTCTGCTTGCATAAATTTAGTTATACAGCTCAGACTTACATCTAAGCTAGAAGTCAAAATGTGTGATTTATTTTGTCCTATAGCAGAAATCTAAAACCTGTTACAAGATACAGGTGACATCTAAAGCTAAGTGAGAAGTATTCCATTCTTTGTTGAGGTAAGGGTGCCTTTAATGTGCTGTGGTGTAGAAAGAGGAAGATGAGTGTAGAGAAAAGAAGTTTCTTTTTCAGATTCAGGAGATTCATGATCTTGTTTTCATGGAATGTTAAGTTAGAAGATTAATCACTATAGCTTCTTTGGCTTAACAGTATCACAGTAGTGTGTATGGACTCTTCAAAGAAAGAGACTGGCTGTAAAGAAGTATAAAAGCAGTAGGAAATTTGTGAGGAAGCGGGAGAGATTTTGAACTTGAAACAACAGTACTCAGAATTTCATTTGACACAGTGAGAAATTGCTCTGCTGGAATCAAAACCTCCATCTAAGGAAGGAGCATCCTCCCTGTTGGATGCTGTGAGGCATCTGCATCCAGTTAGTGAACTGTCAATACAGACTGCAACAACACATACCCACACTTGTGATGTGCATTTATGAAGTCATGGGTTCTTTCACAGTGGTGTGAGATTTAGCAGGTTATAAGGAGCTGCACAAATTCACAGAAAGCTAGAGCACCCACACCTCTAGCAGATGTATAAGGAGGGGATCCAACACTCCCAGATGAGGAGGGGATCCAACACTCCCAGATGAGGTGTGTGTGCTTGTAACTAACTACTCGGTGGTTCTGTGAAAAAGATGTGCACATATAATTGTGTTTATGTGTCTGTGATTAGAGCTTTTTGGGTGGGTTTTTGTAGGAGATCATTTTTGTTTGTGTATATGATAAGTATTTCATATGCATCTAATATTGTGGTTTATTAATATTTTGTTTGCATCTAATATTGTTGTTTACTTGTATTGCCGAATTTTAAATGTAGAGATCACTGATTGCTGGTTAATTACATGCTGTTAATTCCTTCAATTTTGATTTTCTTTCTGATAATGTATCATCTTTAGCAGAAGATCTCTGAGCCTGATACACTGTGACTGCTTTAAGCATGGCTGTGAAGTACAGCACCACAGAAGAGGGTTTTTTTTTGCTGTTGCATAATAGCAAAGCTATTAGCTAGGTGTTAAGTAACTTTCTGATTCATGGTGAGATCTTGCCAGTCTCTGAAATGCCTACCATTGAAACTTTTAAATTTTGTCTATAGATGCAATGAAAAGATCAAATAAGAGTCAGTTCTGCATCAGTTAACTTACAGCAGTTCTTGAGGGATAGAGGAGGATCCTTCTAAAACTAGGAGCTTGATTAAGGAACATAATTCAGAAGGACAGGTCATAGTTCCTTCATTACAACTTGAGTGAAAAGGGAAGTAGAGTAGGCATTATTGGTGGAAATTAATAATGCACCAAGAACATTTCCTGTGAGGCACTATGCAAAGTGCTGCAGTCTAGTTTTATGGTGGACAGATTCTTCAAAGACAAAGT
The DNA here is from genome assembly GCF_022539395.1 of Myiozetetes cayanensis. NCBI lineage: Eukaryota > Metazoa > Chordata > Aves > Passeriformes > Tyrannidae > Myiozetetes > Myiozetetes cayanensis. Next base: position 51,678,229 of record NW_026087631.1, on the reverse strand, counting down.
CTTGATTAAAACCTTGGAAACAGATAACTGAGTAATAGTTGGAATCGATTTTCATTTAGCTAGATGACATAGTTAAGATCTTTTTCAGTATTTCTAACCATTTCTAGAGTTTGCAGCAAGTTCATAGGCTTTAGATTTTGATCTTGAAGAGCTTTGTGAAGTTATATGTATGGTAAGCAGAGAATGTGATCTGTGTTGACTTTTAATCTACTTTCAGGAAATAAGGCATTGTCATAGCCAAAATTGTGAAGCACAGTTGTGCAATCCTAAATAGTTAAAATCTTAAGTGTTTAGTCATTAAAACACTATTTGCAAGACTGCATCTTACTTTTCTTCTTCGTGTTGCTTCATGCTGCAGTTTTATCGTTTCAGTTTTTAATTCTTCAAAGATCCTGATGTGTCTTGAAAGGAACATTTTATTTTTTTACTTTTAGAAGGAGCAATTGAAATACAATATTAAGTAAATTGCATAAAGACTCTAACTAGGTGGCCTTGGCAACCCTTAAGAAAACACACATTGTTATGCCAAAAAAAAGTATTTTCTTCTTTTTTTTTTTTTTTTTTATTCTGATTACTCAGATGTAGCATTACGTCAGTGCAGAACAGTTAAGTGTTATAATCACTGATAATATATGGCAAGAATATATCACTTCTAGAAACTGTCAGAGTCCTTTTTGAATTTCTGTATACTGAATGCAGATGGGACTTCAGGCTGTCAGCTCTGTAGCTCACTTTATTCATAGTACCTAAGGGACAATTTTAAATATTAAAGTGTTTATATGTTATTATATGTTTAATCAGAGATGGAGGTTTTGGTCAGCCCTTCAGGGATACAGAATCTACAATTTACATCATAGCTACATCTGTTTAGACAGGCATCGTTCTCTTTTTTTTTTTTTTTTTTTTGTGTACAGAAAATCAGGATTTCCTGAGATACTTCTGCCTATTCTTGCAAATATTTGATAAAGAGAAGGATCTAATGTTCCTGAGCAAGAAAATAATTGGCACTCAGGAGTTCTGTTTGTTCCTTGATCTTGTAATATGTTTGTGAAGCATTTTAAACTCTTGATAGAAAACATACTAATATGTGCAGCAAAATGTCCCTACTTGTTAGATAATCATTATTCCTAAAAAGTGATCAGATCCAACATACCTTTTCGTCTGTTGTCTTTTTATTTCCTCTTTCTACATTCAGATCATGCACACCATTCAATGAGACCAGCAGCTAATCAGAATGAGGAATAGTAAATTTGAAAGGACAGCTTAGGGAAGCCAAGCAAATGACTGACTCTGCTCATGGCTGGGAAACTTACAAGGTACATGGATTCTTAGTGTTTTTGAGAGGCATTAATTGTTCCTTTCTTTTTTAACCACACATAGAAGCTTATATTTCTAGATCCTTATTGTGGATCCAGGGCTATAATTTGTTTGACTAAGTAGTTGATTTATTCCTATGGTACATTTTCCAAAAGCTAAATTTTTTTCCTTTTCCTAATATCTGGTGGTATCTCACCTTAACAGAGCAGTGCTTAAGCAGTTAATTTCATATTTAGGAAAGCTTTCTGTAGTGCCAGACCATCTCCAGAATATTCTGATAAAGGTTTTCTCAGTAGACAACACTAATGTGATGGTTATACTTCTAAGGCTAATTACAGTATTTTTTTTTTCTTGAGGTTGCATGGATTTTAGCATTTATATGAAGTGAAAACTCTATTTATCCTTTTATCTGATCTCACTTATCTTTCCATTACACAATGCTGATCATTAGGAACTATTCAAATTTGGTCATGGGTATTTCAGTTACATTGTGTTGCAGATTTAGCACTTTTAGAGCATGTCATACTCCTCCTCTGTCTGCATAACTTGATAGGACTGTAAAGTCTCCTTTGGATTTCATAATGTTCACACAAATACAGATCATCTGAGTGTGTAGTCTGCTTTTGTTGTCTTCTTTCCCAAATTAGTTTATATCTAAGCTCCTGAAAAATGTGGAACTGAGAGAAATAATGCTTGGAATTTTTAGCTTTTATTTTCTTTGATAACCTGTGTAATTATTTGTTTGTTTACCAATTCATTTCACATAATCCTGCATACTAACTGACTTAGGTTTTTGGGACCAGTTTTGTGGCATAGTATTTCTCTAGCTACTTCGGAGTTATTTTTAGAGAAGGGCAACTTTTCCTGCGGAGGTATGTGAAATTTCAAAGCAAACTCTTCCAGCAAACTTGTGCCATATTTTGAAAAAGGAGAAAAGTGAATGAAGAAAGGAAGTGACGGTGTCCACAAGAAAAGATTCAGTAGAACAAACACAGGCCTGGTTGAAAGGGACTTTTAAATTAGCCTTGTATTCCTACAACTGACTGGTCTTAATCATGGTTTGATATTCAAATATTAGTTAAAAATGAAGTAGCTAAACATCATTCATCAGTACTGTTGCTGGGCTTAAAGAAAATAAGAAATTGAAATCCAGTGAATTGGAATCTTACAGTTTTCAAATCAGGGGTTAATTTTGCACATTCCCATTTGTATGTGCTGACTATAAGATAAACAAGAAAGAATTTGATAGAAAGGTGGTACATTGTTTTTGATGTTACTCCTGGCATGCAGAATTAATCGATTCAACCACCGTAGTGGTTGAAATTCATAATTTACAGCAATTAGTGTATATGCTAATTTTAGTCCTTAATTTAATTTTAAGTGAAACACTGGGCTCATAGCCCTAGACTGAACCTTTTGCATAAAGGACAGTTTTAGAGAATGTGAAGATTTGGTTCAAACAGTGAAACTGGGCTTTCTCATCAACACTTTCAAATGTAAAAGATGATGTACACTTGCCTTGTATCAGCCATGGGGCTTCTCTCAATTTTATGTTTTAAAAAAAGTTCTTTTGTACTGTGGCTCACTGAATTATATTTTTTCATCATTTCAAGCATGTGCATTTTCAAACCCATTCTTTATTCACTAACTTCACAGCACTTTTGCTTTTGAATTGAGTTGCAATATCTTTAGTCTATAATTAATATTTTTTCCAATTGTCGTTGTTCAAATTCCAAGAATCTTTCTCTTGGTTTATTTATTAAAGTACAAATAGATCTTTTGCCCATTATTGTGGGTAGCTAATGGCACAGTGTTTTTCTAAATATAAATAAAAATAAAAAAATTTGTTAAATAAGCAAAATCTTTATTATGAACAAGGAATTATAGTCTGATATAATGACACATAGAATTAAGATGTGGATGACATAATTTTTGCAGAAATCTAAAATATTTGTACCCCAGAGCCAGGGAGTGCTTTTCAGTATTTGTGGTGTTTTGACCCTGGCTGAAGGGCCAGGGCCAGGTCCCTCCAAAGCTGCTCTGTCACTCCCCTTCTCATCTGGACAAGGAAGAGAAAATATGAAAAAGGTTCATGGGTTGAGATAAGGACCAGGAGAGATCACTCATTGAATACTGTCCCTGGCAAAGCAGATTTGAATTGGGGAAATTAACTGAATTTACTACCAATCAAAATCAGATTTGGATAATGAGTAAGTAAACCAAATCTTGAAAGCACTTTCCCCCACCCCTCCCTCCTTCCTGGGCTCTACTTCCTTCCCCACCAGTGGCACAGAGAGACAGGGAATGGTGGTTATGGTCATAAGTTGTTTCTGCCACTGCTCAGAGAGAAGAGTCCTTCCCCTACTCCAGTGTGGGGTTCTTCCCATAAGCTACAGTTCTCAGTGATCTGCTCTAACATGCGTCCCTTTCCATGGGGTACGGTCCTTCAAAAACAGCCTGCTCCAGTGTGGGTCCCCTACAAGACACAAGTCCTACCAGGGCACCTGCTCTAGCGTGGGCTTCTTTCTCCATGTGTCCACAGTCTCTGCCAGGAGCCTGCTCCAGCACCAGCTTCCCGCAGATTCACAGCCTCCTTTTTGGCATCCGCTTGCATTGGAGTGGGTCTCTTTCACGGACTGCCAGTGGATCTCTGCATCCCTGTGGTCCTCCATGGGCTGCAGGGGCACAGCTGCCTCACCACAATCTGCACTACAAGCTGCAGCTCTGGCACCTGTAGTACCTCTCCCCTCTCCTTCTCCATTGACCTTGATGTCTGCTGTTCCTCTCACATGTTCTCACTCTTCTCTTCTCTGGCCACAATTACATCTACGCAATAACTTTTTTTCTTCTTAAAAATGTTATCACCGAGGTGTTACTATCATCTCTGATTGTCTCAGCCTTGGCAGCTAGCAGGTTTGTCCAAGAGCCAGCTGGCATTGGCTCTGTTGGGCATGGGGGAAGCTTCTAGCAGCTGCTCACAGAAGCCACTCCTGTAGTCCACCCCACTACCAAGATCTGGCCACACAAGCTCAATACGTTATTCCATCAGAAATTTCAACCCAGAAAGTAGTTTCTAAGTTTTACATGTCTCCAGCTCTTTTTAATGGCTTAATTGCTTGACACAGTAGATAGCATTTCCATTTTTCCTAGTTACTTGAATACCTTTCTAAGATTCAAACAGAAGTTGTAAGCTAAACTGAAATACCACTGGGGAAGCTTGGTGACCTGCCCTAAGCAAAAACTCTGATGATAATAGACTTCAGTCATGAAGCCTATCTTCTATGTAGCACAGAATAAATACAAACCTTCTTCTCTTTATATTACTTATTGTTAAATTCAGGGCCTGGACACACGGAAGTGTTGATTTGACTGGATATAGGGATCATAGAAGTCTAGGGTTAATTTGTGCCTTTAGTCACTTCAGTATCTTATAATTAGAATTATTTAGATTTAAATTTGTTGGTTCGTTTTAATTGAAAAGTATACCAATAAAGATTTTTTTTTTCTCTTGTCTGTCTTGTCTCTTTTCTCAGGGCAATTTCAGCATTGTCCTCAAAGGGAATGCAGGAACCAGACTACAAATAGCAGTTCAATTTTGAACACCAGAGGGGATCTGTGTGTTCAGATAGTCCAGTGGATTAACCCCCTGCCAGTCCAGGTCTGCTTTTCCTCCCAACCATTAATATTTCTCTCCCTAGGTGGGCTTCTGAAAGCCTCCCTGAAAGCAGGCTAATGCTGCGCAAGCTGTGGGGTGCTCTCCGATGAGGTCTGCAGAAGAAAAGGCTGTATCATGTCTGCAATCCCTAAGTAAATCTCTAAAGCTGCCACTTGGGTATTCCAGAGATTGCCGGACAGAAAGATGAAAGACAAAAAAAGAACAAATGAAGTTAAGATACCTATATACTGACTACAGTTCCTTCTTCTTTCTTCCATTTTCCATAGGAAGAGAATGCCTTGGAGATTAGTGATATAACACATGGGGCCTCTGAGACATTATCAGTCTATCTGGGAAGGTCCTAGAGCTCTTTTCTCTTATCTTGTAAGGAAATGCAGAACAGTAGTTAGACAGGAAACCAAAACCAGTAGGCAGTCATCCCTGACGGAAGAGAAAGCTGCTGAAGAGGTTATAAAACAAGAGCAGGCATAGTCACAGGCTGCTGAGATAATTTATCCTGTATATTCAGTGTTTCTACTTTTGGAAGTAAGAAAGTGCTGACATTTAAATTGTTGACATTAAATAAATGTTGGAGTTAAACTGGCAAAGAAACAGGTTCATTGCTACGTTTTGTCTTGTAGAGAAAGCTGAAATCTTTCAGGGAAGCCCTTCCTGAGATTCCAGCCCTAGGGATTTAGGATATTGTCATATTGTTCATGGCCAAAGGTAATGAACTGAAAACACAAATAAATGTTTTTCAGGAAAACTATGTGGCTGTGACACCCCTGAGACACTGCTTCAGGAAATGCAATCTTCTTTTGAAAAGTTAGGGAGTACTGCAGTACTTAAAGGTCTTTTAAACAAATGCAGTTGACCATAAGATGGTGCAGTACAGGACATCTCAAGGATTTTTGATTGTGTGCAGTGATTTTGAATTTTGGACTTCTTCCTAAAAGAGAAGGAACTGGACTGGGTGACTTTACTGACATTAATTGCTCTTCACAGTGGATTGTTAAAATTTGATCTACAAAAATTATTTTTTTTTCTAAAAATATATGAAAATAGAAGTCATTATGCAAATAGTGGAATAAAAAGAGACCTCTACTTAAATGTAGGAGAAAGTAGACTAAATAGCCATTGATCTTAGAACCATCAATATATGCAAGAAGCTAGACCAACCAAACAAGAGAGTAAATAATGGAGGATTAGGGAGTGAGAAAAAAAGAAACATGATATGGAAATGCAGTAATTTTATTAGTTTTTTGTATTATTTAAGAGAGCTTTTAATTTTCTACTGAACGTACTCTATGTTGATAGCATTTTAATAAAGGATTTGTTCCTTTTTGTTTTTGTGGAGAAAGAGAGTATGATTTTCTTTGGTTAAACAGAACTGCCACAGGCCTGTGCTTAAGAGATGGTATTGGTGTTCTGACCAATATGTGATGATGAGTAAGACAGCAGCACTCATCAGCTGGAGGACTCAGTAGAAGCTTTGGCTGGGGCAAGACATACCTTCAGTGGACATCACCATCTTTGACTTCACCACTCTAGAAAATTAATCTAATCCAGTCTGGGGAGGGTATTGAACCTTACACAACTGTGATGACTGGTTAGAGTCCAAGTTCTGGTGTCAGAGTGTAAGTTCTTCACTTCCACAGAGAAGATTCATGTGAGGTCATTGCAGTGGTAGAGGTCTGCTTTCCCCATCTCCCCAGCTACACACATGTGGCTAAGGACAGAAGCTGTCAGGAGACTCATGTGTGTAGCTTTGCTGTGGAGACCTGACAGATGGGCCTTATTAAATATGTAACAATCTTCCTATTCCTTTCGGGGGTGTGGGTTAGTCAGTTGATCCTCTAAAACCAGTCAGCATTCCGTTAGCTTTGAGTTTGACTGTGTGAAAGGGCTTTGTGAACAAGCATTGAAGGACCTTGAGTCCACAATTCATCATGCTTAGCCTTTGTGTTGGGTACTTGGAAGAAGGAGTTTTGTGCCTCCTAAGTGATGTGCACCCTAGGCACCCCTCTGGCTTGTGGAGACAGAACTGTGGGTGTGGCAATGGGCTTCTTAATGCCTTGATGTCTTTTGCTGATGCATGTAGCATTATATCAGTACCTGTTTATGATTTATGAGGGCTTGATATTTTCAACGAAGGGCCTTGATTAATATTTGTACAGCTCATTATAAGGTGATCATACATTCACATGTGTCCTATCTAGGCATGTGGTATTATGTGCAATGGAATTACCTGTGGGGCAGCGATGATTAAGCAGCATAGGATCTTCCTTCCAAATTGTATGCTGCTGTTTATTATTTCTGGGACTGCAGTTCTCTTTCCTCAGTCTGATTCATTCTGAGTCATACAAACACATCCTCATCGAAATGGGGTGCACAGCAGCAAGCACTGTCATGCTAGTTCTGCACCATTAGGTAATTGTTTGAGTCTTTTCTAGTGGAGATGTCTGAAGCACAAGCAGTACAAAAAGATGAGGACAATGTGGGTGTCTGGTGGGAGGATTCAAAGTTAGAAGAAAATTACCTATTAGAAAAACTTCAGCTAGAGCTTGCTTATTACAAACTTGACAGTATTTAAATTTTAAAATATTTGCACAATATAATTAGAGGTACAGAAATGATTGTTCATATGCAGAAATAATCCTTTTTAATACAGTGAAAAAAGATCATGAAGATTCCTCTATTTGGGGGTAGATTTGGGGCTCAGTGTTGATACTGGACCAGTTCTTATGAAAGACATTATTGAAATGTTATTTAAAAATGTATCTCACAAATCAGAAAGTGAAATGTTTGGTGATTTTTATGGGTTAACTCATCAGATTTACTGCTAACAGCACAGCAACTTCTATGCATTGTTTTAATCCTTCAGTCTCATTTCATAAGAAATTTAATAAGGCCTATTCTGATTTACAAACAGGGTTTTCCTCCTTGTGTAAAAGGTAGAATTTGAAAAGGTAAAATTTGAAGCAGATAACACCACAGTAAATATATTTTAAATTGATTTTCTCATCTACTGACTAAATTTCATAAGCTGTTTACTCAGAAACAGGCAGTCTCCACTGCTTGGAGAGATATCAGATTAAAGAAAACAGCCACCTAGGACAGCACATCAGAAATGACGTCTGTAGTCACAAAGGGAGGTATTTATGCAGGGATGAGGTACTTCCCTCCCCCATGCTGTGAGCAAGTCAGGAAGAATCATTATGGATAGCTGAAAAGTCACCTCTTCCCTCACCTTATGGATGGAAGAAGAAGAATTTGTCTGGATAGTTGATTTCGAGTAAGAAGTATAAGGAAACAGAATGGCTGATGAGAAATATGCTTTACTTTTAAAGCATTGGTTTAAGTACACTTATTTGATTTGATTTGGTAATAGCAGAGGCTTATGTTAGATAGAAACATGAACAGAACTACCTGAAAAACAAGAAGGGGCTGGTTACTGTATGAGCACAAAAAAGCCAAACCATAAAATTATTAATGAAAATATTTAAATTAAAAATAAATAGTATTAGTGAATTTCCTTTCTTGAAAGTAGAGTTCTATATAAAGATATAACATTTAAATCTGTTGTTTTATGTATAATCCATCTCTTATTTTTTTTAAAATACCTTTTTGCTTTGAGGTACCTTCCCTGGCTATGAATTATGAGAGTGTCTTTTTTAACTGTGTAGCTTTCAGTAAAATCCATTATCAGTTCTTTGTTTGAATTCAGTTCACATCATCTTCTCATAGGCTATAAAGAGATTCAATCTGTTCCAGAACAGTAATCACAGTCCATTAAACTCTGTTCCCTGTAGTCTTTGTTCCCAGTTACATGTGATACTGTAATTGTGTGTGTGTGTGAGAGAAAAATAAATATTCAAGTGCCTTGCAAAATTGCCACAAAGATTTACCAGTCCAGGTAAAATATACACTTGCCTTTCTTTAGAGTAATGATCATTTCCCCAGAAAATTTGGATGTGTTTCCTTTATCCAGCTGAAAAACAAGAAAAGCACTGCCACCTCCCCCACCCAAAACCCCCCACCCCAGAGAAGTATATTTTCACAAAACTGTATCTGGAAAAAGTATTCCTCTATTAACTCTTTAGTGTTCTCGATCACCAATTTAATCTGCACACAATGAAGAGAAGACAGAAAAATAAAAGCACCTTTCATTTTGACTTCAGAGATAATGGAGTTCATGGTCTAAAAGGTTGTCTCTGTAGATTGAAGGTCTGATATTTTTCTGCCAGATCAAACCTGTTCTGATATACTCTAACTCCATTGATTTTCATGAGGCAGATTATAAATCATGTAAGATCACAAGCCTATTGACAGATTTAAGTTAAATAACAAATACAATAATAAAGCATGCTAGATTAAAGCTGCAGGTTTTCAATGTGTTTTAAGTATAGAGGGTTGAAATGCCTCAAAAATGGATGTCATCTGAGCAGACCGACTACAGCATTTGAGAGAGCTGCAGAAGAAGTAGAATTCTAGTATTTTTCCATTCTCTTTCTCCTCTTAACCAGAATCTCAGAGCAGTGGAGTGTACTGTGGATAGATTCAGAGAAGCTAGGATATTTCACTTTTTATGTAACTATGTAAGATAAATCTGTTTAAATGATGCATACTGAAAGAATGAGTTTTATCAGAAATGTTGGTCTGATTAGCATTTTAGCCCCAGCTCATTCATATGTTTGACTTGAAATGAACAAGTTACTTTGGTTTCAATGGGCTGCTCACATAGCATTCAAATCTTTCTTTGTTTTGTTCTAACAATACCAATGTATTCAGAAGTTAATAGCCTCAACCCTTACAGTCCCAGAACTATAACTGTGTCCAAAACTTGCATAGTGTAGCTTGAGGTCTTTGGTCTTTACTGTAGGCTGCCTTTTCCTCAGTCTGCTGGACATTTAATTAATGCAATATCACTACAACCAGCTTTAATTTCTTCTTGACACTCAAGGGAAAATACTTTTGGTGAAAAAAATGATTACAGCAAGTTTCAAGATAGAGCTCTGATGATGAATGACAAAATGCTGGTCAAGAGTACCCCCTGGGTGTCCTTTTCATACCTTACTTTCTGAGATTCAAGGAAGCATAACAGGTACCTTTCAAGGCACCGTGGACTCCCTGGAATTAGTGTTAGTCCCTTTTGAGGAGTATTGGCTTTTACAAAATGGAAAGGAGCTTCTGAAGATAATGCATTGGAATTTGTCATAGTTATTTTTCTTTCTATAACATCAAGCATAATCAAAGTATTTACCTCTTCTTTTCTTCTGCAAATAAATGGTGTTTTCTAAAAGTAATGGACACCTGCCAGCAATTTAATGTTACTGAGGAACCATACAGAAACATGCAGTGTGTATACATGGAGAGAAGAGAGAAATCTGGTAAAGAAATAAATTTACATTTTCAGTATTCAATTCATGATTCTCTAACAAAATAGAGAAGTCTATTTTATAAAAATATTTTGACAGTCTTCTTTTAAATGTAAGCTTTGGTTTCAAGGCATTTATTTTGCAGCATGATTTGACTGTGAAATAGACATAGTAATTATCTGGTCTGTTCTTCCTATTTTGTATAACAAATTTGTTTAATTGGAAATTGGATAGCAACTTGAAACCAGTTATACTTGGTGTGTTTGGGTGAAACAAAAAATCCTTAGTGCCATGGTCTAGTAATCACATCGGTGTTGAATCAAGGGTTGGACTTGATGATCTTGGAGGTCTTTTCCAACCCAGTTGATTCTATGATTCTATGATTCTATGAAAACAAATGTATGCTAAACAGTGGACAGTTGTACTATGTTCTGTAGGCTTAATTTATTGGTGTTGGGGTTGTAGTGTATGAAAGCCAAGGGACATGTGGATTTATGTCTTGTTAGAAAATATGATTCAGATAGGTGTATATTAAGATAATGAATAGGAGATTGAACATGGTCAGTGACCAAAATATTAGCTCAAAGTGCTTCCATAAGCTGTATGAGCACGGTCTTAGACTATTACAGATGTGAAATATTTCATGTTATTTTCTTATCCTTATTTTGTCCTGGTTTTGGTCAGGATAGGGTTAATTTTTTGCAGTAGCTTTGAGGGGGCAGTGCCTGGAGCCATGTGGGTGAGTCTAGGTTGGTAATTCTATACCACCCACATCACTGCCAGGAGTAGGGGTGGAAGTAAGGGATTCTCTGTTCTGAGAAGGATGGAGGTGTACCTTCTGGTCAGGAAAAAAAGGGTGGTGCGCAGAGGGTCCGTCCTCTGTTTTCTTCATTGTCTCAGGATCTGATGCTGGGTTGGTTGGCAAGCAATTTTTGAATGTTAATCACCCTCTTCTTACACACTTTTGTGGAGCCCCTGGTGGTCTAGTGGTTAAGGGTGCGACGCTGTCACCACCGAGACCCGGGTTCGATTCCCGGTCAGGGCCACTCCTGGGCTGATGGAGCTCGTTAGCCCTGTAAAAAGGCAATCCATCTACGTCCTAAGGACCTCGCTGCCACTGTCCAAGCTCGCTTGGCCCCGGCAGATGAACCTTAGGATTAAAGGGTGGGCTCAGTTCCGCGCACACTGTGTCTCACCTAAAAAATCCAATGCGCAGGCTGGAAGGTGTAAAGACCTTCCCCGGATCTTCGCTCGCGAAGACTGGCCATTATTTACACACTTTTGTTATTGATATTGTTGCTGTTATTGTTTGTTTTCTTATCTCATTGCTGTTTCCAGTAAATTGCTTTTATTTCAACCTGTGATCTCTGCCTTTTGTATCTCCCATTGAAGCAGGGAAGGGAGCGAGTGTGGGTGTGGCACTAAATTAGGGAGTGCTGCTCCTAAATGATGACATACAGTTAAAGAAGTTTGGTCCTAGACAAAGAAGAAATTATGTGGTTTATATAAGTTATGTGAATCAACAATTTTGTCCTTGGAAAAGTGTAATATATGTAATATATTTGTGATGTAGGATCTGTATGAATACTGCATGTAACAAAACTGAATAAAATTAGTTCTCATGTAATTTCCGTAGATATTAATTTCTGATTTTAGTTTAGATATGAGCTTTTGATAACTATGTATGTATTAAATGTAGTAAATATGTAGTTTTGTAGTTTGTAATTTCAGAGAATTAAGGAAGACTGCATGTAATATATACACATTGGATATTCAACACTGCTTTTGAAATTTAACATAAGTAGTATTCCTTTGTAAAATTGCAAGAGAGCCTTCCTGATATACGTAGTTCCAGAAATAACAGGACAAATATAAAGTTAACATTTCTATTTCTTTCTGTTCTAGAGGTAAATAACACTGACATCTTGGGATCAGAACTCCTCTGAAAAACAGGGTTTCCTTTTGTGATTTAATACACAAAATGCATAAGAAAAATGGATAATTTGAGAGGAAAGGATAATTAATGGAATATTAATTTTAAAAAGTAAAGTTCTGAAAAGCATCTCAATTAAAATTGTTTATATAGTATATGTGTATTAATAGTATAGCTGTAGTACAATAAAACTTGATTTATAATTGTCAGTTCTTATAACACTACAATATTACAATGTATAATTTAGTTCGATCAGCTGACTTACACATATGTTTTAGCTTGTAATACTATTTGCCATTCTGCATGCACCAAGTAAACTGACTATGATAGGCACATAGTGAAATGTTCCATGTGTGGAGAACTGAGTCTAGTTCCTATGAAATAGCTCCTATTCATTTAGCATTTTCACTATAGGATTTGGGAGTAGTACCATTATCCTTAACTAAAATACCCACCATTTTCTATGTTGCTTATAATTGCCTCAAATTTGATTGTTTGGACTGAAGTTTTCTTTTAGGTATTATATGTGCTTTCAGCCTTAGGCAAAAAGATAAAGTCCCTTTTTTTCCTGTGCTTGAACTAAGGGTAAATGGAAGTTTTTTAACAGACATTCTTGTGTCTTTTGGGAAGGTATAGAAATTTTCAACAGGAGCAGCCTTCCAGTCAAGGACGCACTTGTTTTGTTTGTACAGTTTTCTGTTTATACAAATCCATGAAGGATTCTAATTGGCATATGCACAAGCCTTTTAGTATTAATCAAGTCAAATTTCTTGATTAATACTAAAAATATTAAAAATGAAAGTATTAAAAAAAAATACTAGTATGCTAGTCTGTCAAGGCATGCTTCAGTGTCACACATCTTCTAGTGCTGACAATGCCATGCACGAGATATTTAGGTGGAGTGTTTAAATCTGCTGCAAAGTCTCTGAGATGCTCCTGCCTGCCCTGGAGCAGGTTGAGGCTGGGCGTTGGAACTGATGTTCTTCACCCCTTCCTTAGCCATGTGTGGGCACCTGTGCAGCACTGAGGAACTAAGACATAAGGACTAGACCAGATATGAACTGGGACTGGGACAAGGACTTGTTGAAGGGAACAATGCAAAAGGTCCAGATGTAGAGGAATGGGTGGAAGAAGGTACATCCATTGAAGAAAACCTCTTTGCCTTGTGAAATAATGGTGAAAGATTCTATTCCTATGCTCTTGGAACACCTTTTAAAAACATTCTGAGGCCCTTAAGACAATGACCACCTATCTGAAAAAGACTACCAGCAGATAATAACATCCAGACTGTCAAATGCCCTCTTATGTTTCTCTACATCTCTACAAAACTAAACCAACTTTACAGTAAGTAAGGATTTCCTTTAAAATATAAAATCTCCAAGTAGCTGCTACTTAGCATTCAGGGTAGTCTTTGTTTCTGTAGTACCTGAAGTCAGATCCACAGAATGTGTCAGAAGCAGCAGTTTTGTTTTTATTGGCAATATGCCACCCTTATTTTGGAACTGTAAAGATAAACATGATTTAGTATAAATTGCAAATAAAGTGTTAGTTTGAGCCTCCAATCTTTCCTTTCTTTCTGTCTCTCTATTGCCCTCTTCATTTCTCACTTATTTTTGGTTGGAAATCAAAAGAAGGGAGCAGAATGCTAAAAGGTTTTCTCCAGCAGTGTGTGTATGTACTTATGTGTGTTATGAAAGGCTGTGCTGATTGCAACAGCAGGAGCCAGCTTCAGGGAACAAAAGCTGTTTTCTCTCCCTGCCATTTCCTGTTCAGGAATTAATCTTGCAAGTGTGTGTGTGTGCATGCACACACACACACACACACATACACACACACACGCTTTGAAGCATAATGGGGCCTGGAACTCCATAAACGTGTTCCCCATAGCTCTGTGTGAGACAATCTCAGTTGTAGTACAATCTATTTTGCTCCTGCAACTTTTATTTTTAATAATCTGCTGATTTTGTGTTTCAGGAAATCTATGAAATGTTTGAGGTTTTCTGTTTGTTTGGTTTTGTTTGGTGGTTTTGCTTGGTTTTGTTTGTTTGTTATTATTTTACTTTTTTTACCTAGAACATAATTTATTCTAATAAGCAAATCATCGCTTCTTTCCAGAAAGGAGATGTATCTGTTTTTCCTTTCTTTTTTAGTGAAGTTTTCTGTTTGATAGCCCAGAATGAGAAAGCTGAGACAGAAGTGCTGTGAATCAGCCCATTGGTTATCAGGGGAAAACTGGAGAGCAACATCAAAATGAAACTTTAGAGATGTGAATTGTATCACTTGTGGCAGTGTCCAAATCAAGTGAACAGTCAAAATTTCCATCTCGAAAGGCTATGTATAAAAACTTGCAGGCATGCCAATTATGCCAATGAAACCACAGCCATGTTGATATTTTAAACACAAATTTTAAATTTGTGCTTCTTCAGTTAATGTAATGGTGGGAAATATTGTATTAGTAGAAAACATTCAAGATTAATGGGCATTAAGATAAGGAACTGAATGCCTACCACATAGGAATTAAAGTTCAATATGCTTTTTTGTTCTAAGTCTTGTTCCATACTTGGAGTGGAAGGCTACATTTGCAACTGATGCTGGAGAAGAGTAACAATAAATTCTTCCTTTGTAGTTACAGGATCAGTTAAAATACAAATACGATGGGCAGCAACTGAGAAAAATAGCCAGTAGTAACTGAAGGACCTTATCATCCAAATTCTGGGCAGGATAATAATGTATTTGTTTAGTTTTTGCTTCTCAATGCCGACATATGTGAACCATTTATGGAAAACTTAATATTTCTACTTCCACAAAGGCATCCAAGAGAGATTTCTTGAGGCTCTGAACTGTAACAGATAGTACTTCTTATGTGTTTCCTTTGTTACTGAAACTCTGACATTCCTGGTGTGGAGAAAGAAATGAGAAGGAAAAAAAAGTAGTAGGTACACCACAAGATTCTTCTTGCTTTAAATGACAGAGAAAAACGTGTGGTGAAATTACAGTATTCAAGGTGCTGTTGCTTTCAGCTTATCATGGGTTATTACTGGTGTTTGAAATCCATCCACAAACTGATTTTTATTTTGTGAAATGCAGTCCTATAATGCAACTTATATATATATATATACATATATATATATATAAATTCAATATTATTGTGGAGAAATGAAGCTTGCTGTGAGGTTGTATGAAATTAACTTGTTAGTTTTCAGTTGCGTTTTGGATGAAGCTGTCAGCCACTCTTCAGTCAAATTAAAACTACAACCAAGTGTCTAATCCTATAAGCAGTTGTTGAAAACAAAATTTCTTCTTGAGGCTCATTTGTCTTTGCACAATTGGCTTTGTCAGCTTCTGCAGTGTATGAAGCCAACTAAGTGATGATTTCTTGGCTGAAGCAATTAAATGAATTGCAAAATGAATGTTTAAGAAGATTTTTTTTTATTTTCTATCATGTTCACATATGCCTGTCTGTGTTCAGTCTTCCATCTGATAAGAATTGGAATGCACAAATGAGAAAAATTAAAAGGAGGGCATACTGAGGTTCTACACTTGTAAAAATGCATCTCATGTTGTCTATCATGTTAATTTCTTCCTCCCCTGTAATCACCTGCCTTAAGTGCAAATTTGCAAAAATTATAATAATGCAAATTATTTGTATCACTAACTTTAGAAAGAACTTGAATGAATTCTTAAGTCATGCTGGGAAAGTTTACTTTAAACATATGAAATTTTAATGAGTATTTTTGAGTGTATGCTGATGAGTTTTCCCACGTTTATATTTTTCCTCTGTAATTTAGGTTTAGAAATATCCGCTCAAAAATTTTTAGTAGCATACCCATAATACAGTTTTGCTATCCAGCCTGGAGACGACTGGAACTAAATTAGAATTCAATGGTTGCTGAATACATTTAATGAAATAAAAGGGCGAGAACTGGGCTGCAGGTTAAAGAGGCAGTTCTGGAGAGTCAATACCGCTGTTCCTCAGAAGAAAGAAAGATTCGAAAGTGTTATTTATGGCTACTGGAAGGGATCATCTTCCTTCCTGTCTTTCCTCTGGTGGTACTTGCTAATTCATCTCCCAATGGTCATAGCAGTAGTAAATATATTTTAGGGCTCAGATCAGCTATGACAATTTTACTGCCTCTTCTTAACTTGTCAACTTGAGACTTTGTTTATGACTAGCATGAGCTGTGTTTAAGTCTAGCACCTAAGTGGTTTTTTAAAGTTGGTTAGTATATATGTTTTGAGGGAACTGAAAGCTATCTTAAGAAAGCACATGTTTTTAGACAGGAAGTGAACAACAGACCTGATTATACATCCACTTCTGCATGTAGTGGAACAAAACTAGTTCATATTAGAGAAGAAATTGGGAAATGTTTGTTTGTTTTTAACAGGCTTGTAAATAAAACTCACCATTCCCTTCCTCTGCATGACTGTGAGAGGTTCAACACAGTTTTCACTCAGAAAACTGTTTTAGGTGAAATCTAACTGCTACTGGTTTTTATGGAGCTTTCTCTGAAAGTTTTTATCAGGTATTGAAGATAGTCAACCTTTTTCAGGTTTTGGAGAGTTTAATGTTCTAATGGGATCTTCCTCTTATTCATATAGGATCTTTCTGTGAAACTGTGAGGTATTAATTATATAATGTATTCCTTTCTCTGCCTATGTGAAGATCCTCATTCTTAGATTAATCTAGTCATGTATCTACTTTCCAGTTCTACTTCTACAAGGTCGTCAGGGTTCTAAGTTTGCAAAACAAGCCAGAGAAGGGAAATGAGGTTTCATTTGGATGAAACCACTAGTTGCTTTATATGTTGAGAAATCCCAAGGTCCATCTGGGACTATTAGCCATCAGTTGCCCATCAATAAAATGGATTCTCTGCAAGTCAAGTGAAATAAATGCTAAGCCAGAAACCCAGTGCTCTAAAAAGACTTCATGCTCAATTTGTCTTCAGTCCTAGGTCCAATGTGGTAAAAAGAGCTTAATGTTGAACACCAATAATGCCTTTTTCCTTCCAAAAATAGTTTTTAGAAACTTAGAAAAGTGGGGAAGACACTTTTCAGGATCTTTTGTTTAATTTTTTCTTCCAGTTCACCACCTGGGCTCAGAACATAAGACTGACTCTGCAACAGCTGCAATTGATTCACATGGCTAGCTCATCACTAATTAGAATAAAATATTTTCTCAGTAGCGGTAGATCCGTAATAACTTAAAAAAGCAGAGAATGAACATATTTCCTTTTGTTTGCTCCTTCTCTGGCCTTTTTTTTTTTAAGGCTTTTTGTACACTTTTTGAATTCTTCCACTATTTAAAGAAATGCTTAAAAATTATTCTACTGGTCATTTCATAGCAACAGCTGTTACCCAGATATTTTCTGTTGGGGGTAAATCTGCCTCACTATGAGTTGACACTGCACTTCTGTAAATCTAAGGAATGTAATTTTATGCAATTTATCTGTAAAAAACTCAGGCACAATGTTTCTTATTTTAAAGCTATTTGGATACTTGAAAGAAAGTTTTTCTGTTATTACTACATTTGAATTCACAACTTACTGATGATGGAAAAACAACAAACACAGTAGCTATGTGTTTATCATAATGAAGTTGTTACATATTTTGGTGAAACGAATTCTCAGAAGAGTCTCTGAAATGCTCCTAATCACAACCTAACCAGCAAAAAAATGCAAATGTCTAGGTTCAAGGCAACAGTTGTCATCCTCTCTCTGTTGTAACTATTTCTGCTGAGGAGCATAATTTTGACTTCTTTAGGGTAGCCAAAATTATCTGTAATACGAAATAATCTTGGAAACAATACAGAAGTTGAACATGAGTTGTGCTGATGAGGCATTCCAGGGCATGGACTGTGTCCCACTTTGTGTCATATATGTATCCTATGTAGTTAATGGCTATAATAAGGAGCTGTCCATGAAGCACTGCTAATAAAGGGAAGGAATGGAAATTCTTTTGCACTATATGTAAGATTGAAAATAGGGTTATTTATTTTTTAAATTTCTGAAGTGGACTCCAATCTCAAAAATTGTACAAAAAAAAATGGTACGACTTTTTGTGCACGAGGAACTGGTTATTTATCTTGTTAATCCATTTCTATGCCTAGGCCATCTGGTGACTGGTTACAGACTAACCTTTATCATTTATTTGCATTCTTTGAACATGCAGCCACTGTTTATTCCACTGCCTTTCCTTTATGTTGTTCCCTCCCGTGGATCTAGCCCTATTCTATGTAAGAAAGAGCATACCATTTTTCATTTATTGTTATGAACTTTTCTCAACTTGTCAAGGGCTTGAGCAAAATTTTGAGATACTTTTGTTTTTGATGACAAGGTGATTATTAAAATTACTGTAGTTGTTCAATTTCATGATTTATGATGACTAAATTAAAAACTTGCAATCAAACTGGGTATTTTTCAGATCTACTTTTAGGGATTAACCTTCTGTAGACTACTGTTACATTTTTACTGTGCTAAATGAAGCATGTAGTATAGGCCACTATATAATAAAATATGCATTCTGATAGTTCCAGAAAAACATAATCACTAGTAAAAAGGTAAAGCTAAATAATTAGCTATTAGCAATTAATTCAGAAGCCCAGCAAAAAGTAATGCTTCATTATATAGTCGAATTCCCCCTCTCCCCACATCCTCATGATTAGCCCCAGAAGAGTTATTTATTATATTATTCACAGCATTCATGACAAGTAGATTTTAGTTGCTTTCAGGTTATATTATTTGAAACAAAATATGGGTGCAAGAAGATGCCTGTTCTCTTTGCCTGACCTAAGCAAAGAGGTTTAGGGATTAGAAGTTTGTGGAGTCCTGGAAAGCAGCTTTTCTTTCCACCTGGGAAGAACATGGATTTTCTGTGCAAACAGTATTTTGTGTTGAAGTAAATTTTCTATTCCTCCTCTAAACAGATCCCATACTCCTGGCCTTTCTCCAACTTCTTGCACAGTATCCTTCTGGACAAAATGCCCAGCACAGAGCTGGATAAACATGTTGTATGACGGGTCATCAACTGATGGCCTGTCACTGGTGGGGTTCCACAGCACCCCATCTTAGGCCTGTACTCTTCAACATCTTCATAAATTACTGGAAGGGATACTAAGTAAGTTTGCTGGTGATACTAAATTGGGTGGAGATGTTGATTTTTTCAAAGATAGAGAGGCCAATTGGACAGGGCAACCTTGGGTGTAAGGGCAGACTTGGAAATGAGAGGCTGAAGAGCAGCCCCACGGAAAGGGACCTGGGGGTCCTGGTCAAAGGCAAGTTGCATCTGAGTCAGCAGTGCCCTGGCAGCCAGGAGGGCCAACCATGTCCTGGGAGGCATCAGGCAAAGCATTGCCACCCTGTCAAGGGAGGGGACTGTCCCGCTCTGCTCTGCACTGGGGCGGCCTCACCTTGAATGTTGTGGGCAGTTTTGGGCACCACAATGTAAGAAAGATATTGAGCTCTTAGAGAGTGTCCAAAGGAGGGCAACAAAGATGGTGAAGGGCCTTGAGGGGAAGGCATATGTGGAGTGGCTGAGTCACTTGGGGTGTTCAGCCTGGAGAAGAGGAGACTGAGGGGAGACTTCACTGTACTCTACAGTTTCCTCATTAGGGGAAGAGGATGGGCAGGCACTGATCTCTTTTCTGTGGTGACCAGTGACAGGACCTGAGGGAATGGCCTGAAGTTGTGTCAGGGGAAAGTTTAGGCTGAATATTAGTAAGAAGTTCTTAACCCTTAGGATGGTTGGTTACTGGAACAGGCTCCCCAGGGAAGTGGTCACAGCACCAAACCTGACAGAATTCAAGAAGTGTTTGTATGATCTTCTCAGGCACATAGTGTGATTCTTGGGGATGGCCATGTGCAGGGCTAGGAATTGGACTCCATGATCCTTTTGCATCCCCTCCAGCTAGGCATATTCTGTGATTCTGTGGGTAAAAACCAAGAATGAAGCCCGTGTTCTAAAGACAAGCAAAAGTTGATGTTCTCATTTCTTTATATTTCTGATTATTAAATCATACTTGTTGTTTTGTGGGTTTGCTGTAATACAGAAAAAAGCAAGTGCCTTCTTTTCCTTCAATTAACTAACTAATAAGCTAACTATTTTTGCATGTCTTTTTGGTCTGGACAAGAGAAATCTCTTTGGGAAAACAGAGGAAAAAGACAATACAATAAAATGAAATGTTTTTACTAAATTTAGAATTCTATTTCAGAGTGTCTGCTACTTACAGAGAAACATGCCATCTGAGTATATATTCAAGTACTTTTGTCATCACTGCAGCAAAGGAATCAGTTATTTTTATCCCAGTCATATTGATAATATTGCAAAATTATCAGCTTTAAGGCTTTCATACTTTCTCTTTTTTATTTTTTTCAATTGGATTTTGAAAGTAAATGTCCCCTAATCTCATGATTCTTTTAGACAAAAAGATCATAAAGAAATTAAAGAAGTTGTCAAAGTTAACAGCAGAATTCTTACTGACTTTATTTAGTCTTCAATTCTGTCACGTATTCAGAAAGTTGCAAGGATCACCTTTGGGAAAGTGTTATGTTATCACTTATTAGAAGCCCAGTAATAACCATAGCACCTAGTCCTCTAATTTACTGTGTATAGACTGAAGGTTATGTGCATGCAGAGCCTCAGTGAAGTTAACAGTGTTTCATGCTGGCACAACAGTCTGCCCATCTTCTATAATTGCAAGATCAAGACAATTACTTGTAAATTACAACACTGATGGGCCTAACTGAAATGCTAATTCTACCTCTGAAACTCTGGGGTAGCCCAGTCTTGTCTTTACTCTGAAAGCTGTGCAAGAGATGTTTGTCCAGCCTATCTGGCAGTGATATTCTAGAGGTAAGTGACTGTATATTTGGAAGCATTCTCACTGCATTGTGTGACTGCTCTGAGATATCCTAATATTTCGAACTTACTGCAGTTATTTAACCTAATCAGTGTATGTAGGATATAATTGCTTTCTCTCCTGTAGGAGGTAGCACAGGAAAGAATTGGCATAATTCAGCACTTCTCTCTTCTGTAATGACAGCCTGTCATTTCCTGTACTCTGCTAGGGATTATGAATAGACAATGTATGTAGGCTGAACATAGTTGCTTGGTAACCATCTATTTTACTTTCTTAAATGTAATGGCTTCTCTTCAGAAAAACATCAATTAGATTAATTTCTTTTGATTTTGAAGCAGTAAGTTTGCTTTTAACTCCTCTGAGTATCCCAAAAAATAGAAGGGAGGCTATTTATTGAAACTCCAAACTATTAATTTGCTTGGACTTTTTAAGGCAAGTCATTTCATAAATGTTACTGTGGTCATCATTACAATCACAGGGTTTTTTTTCCACTGAAGGAAAGATTATATATAGCATACATTAAACTTTGGAATTATTATATGCTGGATCATTTTTGTAATACAGGAATGAAATGTTTGCAAATTTGAAAGCCTTCTTTTTAAAATCAAGTTTGTTCACCACTGGGATATTATGACTGCAAAGCCACAGAGAGATTTGCAGCCTACTATAAATGTTAAAGAAAGAGGCCAAGTTAAAAAACTTGGAAGAAACCCTGAAAACTGTGAGAAAGAATTGCTTAAGTTGATATATTAAAAGCCCTAAGATGTTAAAAACCTTAAGCTGAAGTACTTCCAAAGTGTAGAAGGACTTAGGGGACGTGGTCCAAACTGGCAATGCTCATGCCATTGCAACCAATTGGGAATAAGGCAGGTCAACCAGAGCTGTAAGAAACACTCCTTAGCTGCCTCCCAAGCTGAAAACCAGAAGACCAACTATCTCAAGTGTATGTATGCCAGTGTACACAACCAGGGGAACAAACACAAGAAACTGGAGCTGTGCACCTAGTAGAAAGTCATAGGAATATCTGAAACATGGTGGGACAACTCACTTGACAGGAGGATCATGATGGATGGCTATAAGATATTTCACAAAGACAGGCAGGGAAGAAGAGGAGGAGGAGGAGGAGTTGAAATCTGTGTATTCTATGTATTGAATGTATAGAAGTCAACTGTGGTGATTGTGGAAGCTCTAACTGTGGGTCCAAACCTGATGGATCATCTCCAAGCAGGAATCTTACATAGTAGTCTGATGCCCACTTCCAAATGAGGATGACAAGACCACTGCAATATTTGGGTCACTTAAGCAAGATTCATCAACAGAACCTGGTTCTTATGGGTGACTTGAATTACCCAGATGTTTGTTAAAATAACAGTAGAGCAGCTCATGTGTCACCTATGAAGTTCCTGGCAGGCATAGAGGACTGTTTCTTCATACAAATGTTAGATGTGCCAACCATTAGTGAGGAGTTGCTAGACTTGATACTTACAAACCAAGAAAACCTGCTTTATACTGTCTGGGTTTAGTGATAGCCTTGGCTGCAGCAGTCACTATACTGAGGAGGTTGGAATTCAGCTGGGCGTTCAGGTTAGTACTAATGCAAAGGTTTTAGATTTAGAAGAGCAAACCTGAGCTCACTCAGAGCTCAGCTGGGAGAAGTTCCATGGGGAGTTTCCATGCAGGATGGTGGAGCTTGCAGGTACTGGGAGTTTTTTGAGAATGCTATTCTGCAAGCGTAAAGCCAGTTCATCCCCTTTAATGGTAAGGGAAGTAGGTGCAGCAATAGACCCCTTGGCTTAACTGTGAGCTCCTGAGCCTGCTCAAAACTGAAAAAAAAACATACCAGAGATGGAAAAGGAGACATTGCCAGGGTGTGAAGAGATGCAGTTAGAAAAACAAAAGCTTAACTCAAGTTAAAATTGTCCAGAAATGCCAAAAACCACGAGCAAGTGTTCTTCAGGTGCATAAACAACAAAGAAAACCAGAAGGAAAATATTGGCCTGCTGTTGAACAGGAGAGGCGAAACAGTTAACCAGCGATTCTGAACAGGCAGAGTCTCTTCTTTCACCTCTGTCTCTATCAGCATTGCTGGGCCCCTGGCTTGGGACCATCAGGCCAGGTGGCTGCAAACCTGCCAGCAGAGGTGAAAGAGTTGGTGTGTGAGCCACTACAGGAACTTAGTGTCTACAGATTGATGGGCTCTGATTGTATCTGCCCTGGGGCATTACAAGAGATGGCTAACATAATTATGAGGTCACTCTCCCTAGTCTGTGAGACATTGTAGAGATTGGAGGATGTCTCAAAGACTGGAAGAACATTAATATCATGCTCTTCAATAAGCTCTTAAAGAAGGATCCAGGAAATTATAGGCCCATCACTCTAACTTCATTCCCTGGGTAAGTTATGGAACAAATCCTCCTGGAGGCTACCATAAGAAGATGCAGCAAGTGAATAGAATAGGAAAAGCCAGGATGAATTTACCAAAGGCAAATCCTACTTGTATAATATAATCACCTGCTATACCAAAGTAACTTGCTGAGCTGATGTGGGGTGGACATTATCTACCTGGATTTCTTCAAGGCTTTCAATATAGTTTCCCACAGCTTCTTCCTAGAGAAACTGTTGTGTTATGGTGTACGAAAGTGGTCAGTGTGGCGTGTGAACAATGGCTAACAAGCAGCACCCAGGGGTGCAGGTAAATAGCTCCTTTTCAAACTGACCACCTGTCACAATTGGAGTCAATATTGTGCCCAATGCTGTTTAATATCTTCAGAAGTGATCTGGAAGATGGGGTAAAGTGTTTCCTTTCAAGGTTTTCTGATGATACCAAGCTGAGTGGGGAGTTGGACACTTGGGAAGGAAGTCCCAGCCTGCAGGAAGGCCTGGATAGGCTGGAAGAGTGGGCTAACAAGAGCCTTATAAACCTCAAAAAGGAGAAGTGTAAGGTCTTTTGTCTGGAAAAGCATAATTCAGGAGTGCAGCGTGGGCTGGGATCTACCCTTCTGGGGAGCAGCTCTGTGGGAAGGAACTGGGGGTCCTGGTGGACAAAGCTCAGTGTGAGGGACCAGTGTGCTGCTGTAGTACAGCAAGGTAACAGGATGCTGGGTGGCATGAAAGGCATCAGCAGCAGAGATGAAGAAGTCATTTTACTGAGTGCTTCTCAGGCATCACCTGGAATACTGTGTTCAGATTTGGTGCCTGCTGTACAAAAAAGAAGTAGACAGGCTGGAGATGGTCACAAAAATGATCAAAGGCCTGGGTAGCCTGCCATGTGATGAACAGCTGAGAGAACTGGTTTGTTCAGACTTAAGAAAGGAAGACTTAGGGAAGACCTTGTCTCCATGTTCCAGTATTTAAAGAGTGGCTACAGAGAAGATGGAGACTTCCTTTTTACATGTAAAAAGACGTGATGGGTACAAGTTACTTCTGGGTACATTCCAATTGGACACAAGAGGAATATTTTTCAAAATAACAATAGTCAGTCATTGTAATAAACTCCCCAGCAAAGTGACAGATTCCCCAAAATTGAACACTTTTAAGATTCAGCCAGACAGGGGGTGTTGGGCCATCTTGTTTAGACCATGCTTTTGCCAAGAAAGATTGGACCAGATAATCCTTCAGGTCCCCTTCCAATCTGATATTATATGAATCTATAAATTTTTTTGGTTATGAAACTAATTCTGTCCTGCACACAAAACACAGGGGAGTAAACTCTGGGACATGAAGCACGATAATTTTAGCAGGATATGGAAAACAGACTTCAGTAAAACTCTGCCACTTTGCATCCAGGAAGGACTAAACTCAAAATATTTCAAGAGTATTCTTGGTGCTGTTAATAGCAGTAGCAATCTTTTCAGGTTTGTTTTTTTTATTGTTGTTATCGGTACAAATGGACTTTCTACACAGAATTTTGCTAAGTAGTAGCTAGAAATAAAATACTAAAATTGAAATATTGTGCCCTTACAAAAGCCTAGATTTATCCCCAGTGCTTACATCTTTCCCAATGGCTCATTCAGGGTGCTTATACATTTAATAGAAAGAATCCTATTGTTTTATTAAATAGCTTCATTGTAGTCTGGACCATGGAATTTATAACATTTTAGATGATCACCAGAAAAGTATTGTGAATGGAATTAAGCCTTTATCAGAGACTGATAAATTGTTTTGCTGCCCTTTGCTTCTGGCTTCTTGTAGTTTGAACACTTCTTCAACATTTCTGTTGTTGTTAGCCTATTACCTTCCTGATGTTAAGTGCTTCTACCCACTAACTGGCTGATGGAATCTTAAAAGATGAAAAGAAGGTGAAATTTTATGTCATCTACAAACTGTAAGACACATTTGCAGACAATTTTAATCTACTTTTACTACTGTTGTGCTTAAGAGTTACCATTAAGGACTGCAAAAATGGGCGTTTTGAAAGAAGGTGGCAGTTATATCTAATATTTTGGTATTGGTCATGATACCTCAATGAGTGTTCAGCTTTCAAAAGATTTCTGCAGACTGTCATAGAAGATCATTATTTTAAAAACTGTACTTTTCTTGTAGGTATAAATTAAGGTATAAATCCCCTGGGTGGGAATTGGTTAGGAGGCAGAGAAAAGAGTTGTCTTGAAATGTCTATATCTGTTTGTGCAATGCACAGAATAAAGTTAGGAGCCCTTTCTAAAACAGATAATACCAGGACATGCACTACCAAATGCTCCTAGGAAACTCAGAATTGTACACTGCAAAAATCACCTGTAGCTAATCAGCTGTCCCTCTCAAATTATGCATTCTGTGGCAAGAAAGAGTTTTTCAACCCAGATAGACTGAAGATTCAAAACTTCTGAATTGAAAAGTCATGTATTAGTGCTTATCAAAAAGTGCATTTGAGTTCTGCAGAATGTGCTTCAAATAAATTTTTGTGATCTCTGGAATATTTTCCAGCTCCCCTCAGAGAGATCACCTGGGTGGACTGTGCAATTCCACCAAAACACAGTGTTGGTTGTGAAAATGGTGATGTGATGGACTAAGAACTTATAAAAGACTGTCAGGATTGGATGTCACAGTATACTGGTCTATTCAGTGCTACTTGTTTACATGGGGGTTATATGTCTAAATGCCTTTGAGGACCTTGACCGTGCACAATCTGTATGATATACAGCATTTTATATGAGTGGCTTCTTTTTTTGTTTAGTCACAGGATTCCTTTTTGTTATTTAGAAGTAGCTTTGTGATATATTTCGCATCTTGAAAGCACCTGAGTGCCTATGGGAGATCCAGTAGAAATCATTAATAACTAATGTGTCCTTGGTTTGTGAGATGATATTTTGTGTCATGGGGTTTATGTTTGTAATTTACTATGATGTGGAGAATGGAAATACGTTCTAAAAAATCACATCTCTAATGTGAATTATGTGCTTCCATCGTAAGCTGTTTCTCCTTGAGGAGTGACAAGAAACCCGCAATGATTTTTATCAGTAATTGTGTTCTTAAGGATATTCACACCTCAAGCAGACAACAGCTCTCCTGTAATTAACCACAGAAGAAAGAGGAGCACTTCAGTATCACCTCCCCTCTTTCCTCCACATCTTTAGCTGTAATGCTCTATCTTTGGAGTTTTTTGGTTTTGTTCCTGGCAGATGACATGTGTATACTGAAAATATATTAAAAAAAAAAAAAAAAAAAAAGGTACAGAAATGTTACAGCTAATCAGTGATGCCTGTCAAGATTACATTGCACAGAGCAGAAGAATAGTATGTATAGTTAAATCTCCCTGCCTTTATGGTTTCTATTTCCGCCTACAGAGATCTCTAGGGCAATTTTTCTTATAATCACAAATATAATCAGCTTCCAACAGGGTTTTATTTCTGCGATGTCCTCCCAACCCCTACAGAAGCAGTGCTTCTACACCAAAACCAGTAGCCTTAAAAATTCCTTTGTAGAGAATAAAAAAACAACTTCTAAATAAACCTTACCATGAAGAAGCTAAGGACTTCAAATGACAAAATACAGAAGCTTGACTTCATAAACTGCATAATCTATGTCTCTATCTTTCTAAATACAGGAATTTTTTTAATTCCTCCTTTCCCACTGTTCTGAAATTTGCTTCCTGTTTTACCTGTATGCTGAGAGATAGAAAATATAGAAAATATATTATGTCTGTGCAAAAACATTTCATTAAGCATTTTGTGTGAAATTTGCAATGAATGCTTGAAGAAAAATTAAAAATCCCCATTAGAAATAGTGACTGTTTTTTTATTTGAAAGATACAATCATGATTTTTACCTGTTACCCTGATACTAAAATCAACCACAACTGCAGAATCACCCTTGAGGCCAGAACACTGTCTACCTTCTCTTCATCTGGGTTAGTGCCATTGAACTGCTCTCCCATTCATAAACCTATAGTGATTCCAGTTGCATTCCTACATACATGTGCATAGATTTGTATTATAGTGTGTTATAGGACACAAAGGTAACCATATAGCATAAGCAAATTATTTTTAAAAACTCACAGAATTAACTGTAAATACTTCCATGTTGGGTTGTGGCAATGGAATAACATGATATTTCTGACACACATATATTCACTGTGTGTCAGATATTACGAGAATACTTATGAGGAGAAGAGCATATAAATACCCATCCATCTCCAGGTGACTTATCAGCAGACCTTAAAATTAAGATGAAGTGTAGAGGGAGAAAATATACAAATTTTTCACTCCAGCTATAGTCTGCAGGTGTGGATTAAACCTATGCACAGATATCTTACAATTTCCTTATCTCTGAGAAATTTCTCATGGGTTTAGAGACAGAACGAGGAGCTCCTACTTGCTAGCTGTATCTGATATTCTATCATCAGCTGGCTGAATTTAGAGCAGTCTCCAGCATTGGGACGATTCAAAATGGGGGGAAGTTGCCACCCTTGACTAACCCCCATCCTAGTGCACACAGCTGACCTTATGGTTGGGATCTGTTACTTTTGGCAGATCAGTGTTGCACTGGGTTTACTAGTTTAGCTTTGAGACAGTGAAATATCAGTGAGATAAAGAAAAAAAATTAAGCAGATAAGAAATTACAAGAGAAAAGATAATGTAATCATGACAGATCAGAGAAATGCTATGCAATGTGGACCACCTTCATATCCCCAAATTAACCCTTTTTGATATTAAGCCTATTTTCTCATCTCATTCATCATGACTTCATTTTTTTTTAGCATTCAGGTTTTACAGTAGCTACAGTGATATCATTTAAAGTTTATTTGCTTTAATGTTTTTAACGACAGTTTTTAATTTTTTAGTAACTTTAGTAATTTTTAACTAAATCACACCTGTTTTCTGTTTTCATACAGTAACAAAAGACATGAATATAATTTGGATGTATTTCTTTTCCTACCTGGTGTGTTGAATAGGTCATTCTCTAGGGCTTATTCATTACTCTTCAATACTTCTCTACAAACATATGCAACTTTTTATTTCTCGCATCTCTGATTTTATTAGCCATTCCATTAACAAATTTAACATTCATCCTGTGTTATTTAAAATGTGCAAAATTCTTCACTGAATATTACTGAAATCTTTAAAGAAGAGAATCACATTTCTCTTTTAAAAGCTTCTCTGTAATGATGTTCTGTGATTTTGTACTGTTCAATATTTTTGTTGTTCAAAATACACTTGATTGGAAGTGTTGAGATTTAAGAATGGTATTCCCCAATTCAGTGTTCCCATTGAAACACTCCAAAACAGGTGGCATTCACTCACTCCTGCCTCCCCTCTGTGGCAGGCTAGAGAGGAGAACTGGAGGGACAAAAGGTAAAGATCATGTGTTGAGATAAGTTCAATTTACTGGAAACAGCAATGAGATAAAAAAATGAATAGTAACAGCAACAATATGAATCACAAAGTATACAAGAGAGGCCAACAATTCTCATGTGAATGCTTACGTTGAGGAGACCTGTGACGATAGCCAACCCCTTCCCTGGTAGAAACCAGGACAGGAAAGAAGTCAAAATAGAACATTGTGGGGTTGTCCTGGAAAGGACATTGTGTCTGCATGGTGTTATCTCTTCTTTGGGTTTCTTATTTCTTTGGCAAATAAGCATAAAGAAAGCAGGCCAGAAGCTGGAAAGAACAGAAATGATAGAATATATCATAATCTCTCCCTTCACTCTCTTTCCTCCAGAAGTAAAATTACAGAATCATAGAATCAGCCAGGTTGGAAAGGATCTCTGAGATCATTATGTCCAACCCTTGATCCAACATCACCGTGGTTACTACACTATGGCACTAAGTGCCACATTCAGTCTCATCTTAAAAACCTTCAGGGATGGAGAATCCATCACTTCCCTGGGCAGCCCATTCCAAATCAAACACAGCAGCCAGCTGTGGTGCCAATGGTAATGTGGTTACTAAGTGGGACTGAACACTGAAGAGACCTGGAATGGAAAAGGCACAATTGCTTGTTCTGTGATTTAAGAGGGAAAATGACCAAAGTCCTTGTCCCTTCTGTTATGAAAGGAAAAGCAAGCATATTTGAGGCCTGCAGCAGACCAGGTGGCAGCTATGTGTGTACTGTATATGGCTAAATGATTTAGATGTTATGTCTGTCTAAACACTCTGTGACTGAACATGTATCACAGTGACTGGCCAGGTCTTTGTGTCTTGCAGAACACACATGGACATACAGTTATATTGTGCAGCCTCTCTGTTTCTTTATTGGTCAACAAATTAATGATACATTGAATATGCTTTAACATTTTATTTATTTTTATGGCTTACAGATCTGGGATGGAAGAGAAGTCGTTTAATAGAAGATTAGAACTGGGATGAAACTGTGGAGATTCTCCAAATGAGAAAGGCACTGGCAGAGATTATTGTTTTTTGAGGAGCATCACATAGAGAAAAAGAGTGACAGAAGCTGGCAAGTATTAAAGAATAAGAACACATACATATCGTAGATAGTACCTATTAGTAGTGTCTAACTTAAAAAACAATTGGAGAAGAGGATGAATTATTGGTGTTTGTACTTTGCATACAGATATAATTACTTTTGTGCTATTGTGCACTTTGCTTCCTTTAAATGTCTTTAATAGTGCTTCTGAGAACAGTTCTCCCTTTCACTCCTACTAGCTGTTTGTAAGTTTATAATCCCTCCATTATTCCTTTAAATGGTCTCATAAAGAAGCAAAACTAAATGCTGATTTAGTACACCAAATCATTCTACATTAACTTGTAATCTTAGTGCATAATTTAGGAAGATATTTCTTGTAATCCTTAAAGACAGTAAAAATGATCACAGCTAAATGTGCATGTGCATGTATGCACAAATATATATATGTATGTTGTTAGTATGTTGAATAACCAATAGATACCTGGTTGATTTGTGCTCCTTGTACAGTAATGATTAATTGGCCAGATTTGGACGATATTAAAATGTGAAAAGCTAATTTGAAAAGTCAAATAGTACAGTGCCAGTAGTGTGAAGTTTTACACTACCAAGACTAGCTTCTTGAGCATTTGCTATGATGTCGTTACACTGCCTCTCAGTGAGTACTGTGGACATACACTTTGCTCAGGAATTAAGTAGGTACCCCATTCTTAATACAGAAGTGCATTTTTCTTGTTAGTTCACAAGGGCAATTGCTATTATTATTACTGTTAAATATCATAATTCTGTAGCTGTGTGAACTTGTCTGTCTTTAATTAATCATTACATTCATACATTATTGTTATAACTAAAAGTGACTCATGGAACTGTGGAAATAACATTGTAGAATAAATACTCTTTCCCAGATTTGCTGTTACTCTTTCCCTCATATAAGAAACTCAGAGTTTCTGGTAAGGCTGGGAAAAAGGAAAAATTTGAATCTCAGTTTATGTAAGTTCTGTCTTGACCTAAAATCACAGGCCTATTTCCCTCACTTCAAGGTGTTTGACACCTAAAATAAACCCCACATGTAATTCTAGTAATGTGGAGTGTAACTAATGTGACACAGAATAATAAATTTTTATTATTTAGTAATAATTTACATAACATACAGTATTATATTTTAATATATATACAATAATGTATTACATTATATATTTATTATATATACTATGTATTTTATTATATATATATTGATATATATAGTAACATATAATATATATTATAAATATCACATAACACATAATATAGTTTACATATTTATTATGTACTATTTATTGATAAATAAACCCATCACACATACATTAAATCACTTACAGAGAGTTTAAATTTAACTATTGTTATAATTTGCATATTATCAGTACTCTGTCTTGTTTACTATCCTGGCTATCAGGTATACTCTGCAGAATTCTGGAAATCTCTTCCTTGACTTGTATTCTCAGATACAAACAAAAGATGTCTCAAAGATTCACTTACATAGCAGAAGTGGTGATGAACAGTCATTCCTTTGAAAGATCTCACTGTGATCTCATTAGCTGAAAGATGGATGCCATTTTATTCTCCCAGGGGCAGGTCTGTGATACTTTTAAAACATCTTTACAGTTTAATGCATCTTCAACAGTTTATGCATCACCTCCTCCTTTAGCACAGGACTTAGTACTTCAATAATTTAAAGTGCTTATAGAGAAGATGGGACCCAATGCAGTGCTGCTGTATCTGCACAAATCATGTTGTAGAGCAGAGCTTTACCTCTTAGGTTACAGCAATTCCCTTGGTTTCCTGGGGACCAACATGCAAGAGCACATAAAAGACAAAATGTGGTTCCTAACACTTTTTGCCTTATATTTCTTGTCACTTTTTGATGAGGAAGAGATGAGGACCAGAAAATAAAATATAATTACAATTTTATTTTCCATCTTGCTTTCCCTTTCCAGCATAACTCTGATATTCATTCACCTAATATCTGCTGTATTTACTAAAGCAGAGTACACTGGGTCAGAAACATCAGCAGATGGTCTTGAGCCACAAAGTGGGAGGGAGATAGAAGGAAATTATTCTACAAATTTACCAAGGAGCAGGATCATTCTTGTTGGAAAAGTCACAGATGAAGTAAGTAATGGGAATGGAAAATGAAAGAAGGTAATTAATTTGTGCAAACTGAAGCAGGAAAATTCCAAAATATTCCAGGGTACTCATTCATGCTTAATAAATCAAGGTTTGGTTGCTTGCAAGCTATATATAAGAATATACAAAAGTATATGTACAAGTACTTATTTTAGCCTTATAAATGAGACATAGCCCAAACACGTATCTTCTCAACCTGTTGATAGTTTTTGACTCTTTATAAAGGTGTTGACTCTGTGCATTAAAGTCCCTGCTTCCTATTTTAGAGAAGATCATAACTTATAATCTCCTCAAAGAAAAGGGATCACATTGGTTTAGTACTACTGCAGAGTGAATGTTGGTACAGAACATAAAAGAACTGTTGATCTTTTGCTCTGGCAAATTCCAGGTTCTGCCTCTCTGTGGAGCAACTGGAGCTCTCTGGGCATTTGACCCACAATGTCAATAAAGTAGGGAAGAATGCAAATACTGTTTCTGCTGTAGTATGCTTGCATGCTCTTCTCAAAGCAGTCAAAGTAAGAAAGAAGGGCCCAGGAGCAGAGTAGGGGAACAATCTTTACAGGGACAACATAATCCAGTTTAAAAACATGACATAGATTTTTTTTTTCTGATGTAAAAATGTCCACAGTATGGCTCTGATTTTCTAAATATAAAGGAGTTATAAGAGACAGAGATATATGCCAGGGAGAAGAAAAAATGCTCATGATAATTGTGGTTCATTCTTTCAAACTCATACATTTAAAATATTTCAAACAGTATTTTTAAGGCAGATTTAGATTTTTTTTTTTAATACACAGTGCCCTGAATTTCCAAGTCCTTTTCAAGTTAGCAGCCCATACTCACTCAAACAATGTTAACAAAAGCAAACCATAGAGCAGCAGCATTTTGTGACTAGTCAGACAGTCCCTCTGGAAAAGCCATTCTTTTGTGTGAAGGGTTGTGGGAGTTTAAAAAGAAATGAAAGAGTACTGAAATTCTGTAGAAGATAAAAAAGTATTTTGCAAGGGCTGCACAAGTGTAAATTGTACATGTACTCTGAAATCTGTTAAAAAAGTTCATCATAGTTCTTAGCCTCCACTTCAGTGAATTGTTTCCACTGAAGATGTTAGAGTTGAATGTAGGTGAAACATTGATTCCGTTGAAGCTCAATGAGATAATTCTATTCTGTTTTTTCCAGCTTTTATTAATGAGATAATTCAATTCTGTTTTAACATTTGATGCTCTTCAGATTTGGCTAGACCATGAGATCCCAAGATCTAATGACTGTGACACCATGAATACTTAGAAAGATGATTTTTCTTGCTCTCTTGTTATTTTTTGACATTAATTTTTTAAAACCAGAACAGGCACAAATTGCTAGAAATACAGTATGGTAAGGGTTATTACGTATTACTAGTAGCTTGTAAATAAACAATAAAAATTATCGTAGCCAACTGATTTTGTTATATGGAGTTTTTCTGAAAGTTCTTCTGGAGTTCTTATGAAATAAGAAGAACTGGCTTTACAAGTTCAATTGATGTCAATACATTCAATAAAAATAGCTTGGTTTGGTTGTTGTGTTTGTTTGGTTGTTGTTGTTTTTCTTGTTTGTTTTTTGGTTTTTTTGGTTGGCTGATCAGTTGGTTAGTTTTCTTAATATGGATTTCAATATCCATGGAGAAGCTGCAATTTATGCTGTCTGATATGTTCTTAGACAGTAGTTGTATTAGACAGTATTTCTGAAATGGTCTAAAGAAATTGTATAACAGAAGATCAAAACCCACATCCAGTAAAAATATGTTCAGTAGGAGGAACTGATGTTTATCCAATAAGATGGATCTGAACTTTCTGGCTGAACTTCAAAAGTTGAAGTAAAATTGATTTCTTGTTTTCTTGTTTCAACTCTTTTCATCTCCAAGAGGTGTATATCCACTGAGACGATGACTTTCTTGCTTTTATTATGTATAGCTTATTGTGCTATTGAAGGATATTCTCTTTCCTCTATATTGTAACATGAAATTATATTGGTGGCAGGCAACTTTTCATATTTTGTTTTTTAAACAAATCACATTTGCAATAAAATACCTAATTTAAATGTAATGGTAGTAAGGATCACTCAGGGTGTGTTTTCAACCGTGCATATTTCAGGTCTTTTTATTTACCACTACTCTTAGAATTTTGAACTTACTGACATTTCCACTGGTAGTTTCTTTGGTATTTTCCCTGACCTTTGGGAGAATACTTTAAATATTTTCCTTCTCATCTTCAGTTTCTCATAACATTTTCTTATTGTTTGATGCCAAGCTATAACATTCAAATTCTTTTTTTTTCTTTTTTTCCTTTTTCTTTTTTCTTTTTTTTTTTTTTTAAATGGATTTATCTTCTATTTTTCCTTTGCAGAAACAGTGAACTAACTAAAGTCAGTTTTGGTTTTGCCATTATGCATACTTTTGAATGAATCCCTTTTAGTCACTTTTTTGGTTCCCAGAAGCATTTGGTCTTTATTCTTCCCTGTAGTTTGTGCAAACCTGTTTTCTCTCAAGCAAGTATGAACGAAGGATTTGGAAGCTAAACACCAAAGCCTTCTTAATTTGGAGGATGTTCAGATGGGTGAGCAGACTTTGTTTTTCTCTAAGCTCATGTTTAGTACATATAGACCTACCACTATGCTGAAAAGCAGCTGTTACTGTGATTTCTCTCTCATCTTCTGTGATGAGCTGTTCATCAGTCAATGTCCCCTCATAAGGGAAACTTTATTATTTATTTGTAATTTTTCAGTTGTTTTTCTTAACTCAAAAGAATTATCTACACTTGATAAGCACAGGTCTGTTTATTTTGAATAGGCAATCATGATGGCTTTCATTTCTAGTCTTCCTTATACAGGATAAATTCCACCATCAAATATTAAATTATAGAATTGAGGGTCCAGCTGTATATGATGGAGCAGGACTTAGCCCACTTACACCTTTTTGCGCAAAGGGTGTATACAGCAGTTTTGGTGTTTGTTTTATTTCTTCTTTTTGAATGCATGACAGGTTTTATTGAACTCATTTTTATGCCTGCAGAAAAGCTGTTTCTCTGAATAAAAAACTTGTGCAAAGATATTCCTCATAATTTTCTTGCAGTCATTTCTTTAGATGTTACTATCATCTTTCCATCTTCTGTCAACCATATGTTTCACAGTTTTGCATATGGGGTAAGTAGGTAAGAAGCTGCTTGCTTCATTATTTATTTGCTTCATTATTTCAGCTGAAATTTCATTAAATAGCATTACTGTGAAATTTGCTATGAAGTCTACTGATAATATCTGTTTATTTTTATGGGTCCAAGTATAATGTTTTATATTTGATGTTTCTTATGTTTTGACAGGAGTAGATCTAAAAGGCTATTCAGACAGGAGTGTGTCATTACAATTTGCAGTGTTGCAGTGACTCACGGGGTTTCTACAGTTGAGCATCAGAGAATCATTTGAGAAGTACAATAGGGCACCATTCTATTCTGAGGAGATTTTTACATTCTAACTATGTTATTTCTTCATAAACTATTTAGCTGGCTCATCGTTACTGTTTTCTCACTGCATTACCTAGTTCTGCTGCCAAGCATAGCATCATAAGATAATGAGTTTGGAAGGGCCCTGAGGAAATCTGTAGTCCAGTCTCCTGCTGAAAACTGAATCAACTGTGAGGCTAGATTACCTTACTCAGAAATTTATCTAGTTTGATCGTAACTACGCAACACGCAACAGAATTGCACAGAATCACAAATGAGCACAGATTTAAAGGAACTTCTAGAGATTGCACAGTCCAGCCCCACCCAACTCAAATCTAAGTAGGTTGCTCAGGGATGTGTCCAGCTGGGCTTTGAGTACCTCCAGGTGTATTGGTTTTGGATGGAATAGAGTTACTTTTCTTTATAGTAGCTTGTATGGGGCTATGTTTTGGACTTGCACTAAGAACAGTGCTGATTGTATGGATGTTTTAGGTACTGCTGAGCAGCACTTACAGAACACTAAGGCCTTTTCTGCTCATCCTGCTCATCACCCCACCCCATCAGTGAGGAGGCTGGGGGTGAACAAAGAAGAGTTGGGAGGTGACACAACTAGCACAGCTGACCCCAAATGACCCAAGTGATACTCCAGACCACATGACATCATGCTCAGCATATAAAGATAAGGGAAGAAGAAGGAAGAGGGGGATATTTGGAGTCATGGCATTTGTTTTCCCAAGTACTCTCATAAGTGATGGAGCCCTGCATCTCTATGGGTGCAAGGAGATGGAAATTGCACTCTTCCTTGCTAAAGTTACAGTCTCCCGTGGCACATTCTACCAATCTGTGTAGGTCTTTTTGGACTTTGTTCCTCAGGGACCTGCCCTTCAGTGTATTCACTGACTGCCCTGAGACTTCCCCTGTGACATGAAGCTAAATAGAACTGAGACCACCAATGCCCAATCCTGTCAGGTGTTTTGCTTCCTATTTTATCAGTTTACTTTTTTGGGTCTGGATTAATATTTAGATGCAGCTTTTTGTTTTTCAATGGCTAGTGAAACAATGTTCAATTTCTGCTCTGTTTCTTGCTTTCTGACCCTTTTCTACTCTTTCCTGTTACAGATGTACTGTAGCTAGTCACGTTGTATTCCTTGTGTTATTAAAAGCTGCATCAAGAATCTTTTATATTTATTTGCCTGTGAGATGTTCACCAGACATTGGGTCAGCCTGTGAACTCTCTATTGACATTATTGAACCCTTATGCATAGAGTTAGCACTGCTGGCTTCAAAAGCTTGAAGAATTTACATATCAGGGATTTGATCCTGTCAGTCTCTGATCATGCAGACAGTCCCATCTTTTGAAAGGGAAGTCAAAGGACATATCTCAAATAAGGTAGGCTGGATACAGTCCTTCACAAAACTACACTGAAAAGCTTAAGACACACTCCAGAGGGTGGAGGCCTTTTCAAGGAAGAAAGAAACTGCTCAAGAATGGGGTCAACGTAAGTAACAGCGAAACTCAAATCTGATTAGGAAAAAGTGATGGAGGGTAACTGGCAGGGAAATTTAGACTTCTAAGTAGTAAGAAGCACTTTGTTTGGAATTCACTGAGCAGCGAGCAACGTGAACTAGACATCATCATCATCATTAAGGCCTGTCAACATGGATATTTGAACATGGAAGTGTAATGGTAATTTCTATCCAGTTTTGTTAAATACTTACTTACTGCTTTAAAATTACTCACAGTGTTGATGCCTTGAAAATATTAATCAGAAAAAAACTTAATTTTATTTTCCTTCAAATATTTAACAAATATTACAGCATTCCCTGGTACATGACCACAACACTGGTTTCTTTTCTTCCTAGGAGGGACAACAGATGGAATATAATTACTCTCTTATACGTATGCTGAATTTGCTGGTTTTATGGAACTTACTTCTAGAGATTCTTCTAAAGAGATATGTTATCAAATATATCTTGGAGAAACTTGCCCTTAGACCTACTAGCATATTTATTCTAAGCCAAAAGCATAAGCCTGAGTTTATTACACAAGACAGGATTTCTTCTCTCTGTTACTAAGCCATAGTGAGGAGGATGGCAGTGGTCAGTAAAAGATCTAACTCTGCTGAGAATATTTTACCTGTAAGTATGTTCATTTTGGAGGCAGTGAAAAGAGTAGCAGTGTAAATTAAACTGGCTCAACATTAATTGGTGCTGGTAACAGTGTATCTGCCACAGGAAATAAAACAGCCATGAAGCAAAGTAAATAAACTTGTGCCGTAACTTCACTGTGCGTCCATTCAATGGCATTTAATACAGATCTATCATCTGTTTTCACTGTGATGTCTAATTTTAAGATAGTGTATGGTGTCCTTCAAGTAAGGTACTGCCCTCTAATATGTAGAAAACAGCACCCAGAACCTGCCAACACTGAACAGCTATTGGTAGGTGACAAAACTTCTCAATTGCTCTATCAGACTGTGAGACCTAAATCAACATTGCCTGTCCACAGTAGTCTGTCTAAATGTGCTTTTTTGATGATTTTGCTCTGCATAGGAAAACTTGGGTTGTAGCAGAATAAGGAAAAGGAAAGATGGAAATCTTAGTAATTGAAAGGAAAATTTATCATTCTTTTTGGGATGTAGAAAGAGCAATATCTTGAAATGGCTTCTCCACAGCTACTTGCAGAATGCTTGTCATTAATGCTGAGTTTCTGCTCATAGGTTCACAGTTTCTCTAAAGGAATTTTCTGTCTTTATGTGCCTGTATGTGACACCAAAACCTGTCCCTTTACCAGAATTAGTATTTCTTGAAATATTTAGCTTCATTTAATGGCATTAGGTCTTTCCATAAATCATGGGAAAATCATAGCAGTGGTTTCTCACTATGAATTCCACTTTGAGTTAATTTCCACTTCAAATCATCATCCTTGCAGGTAGTCTGTTTAATGTCATATACTATCCCCTGCCCTTTAAAGGGCAAGAAATCCATAATGTAAATTCACCACTTTTGACTTTTGATTCTGTTGTGTTAGAGGAGTCATGAAGATTCACTGCAAATGGAGAGAAAGGGAAGTTGTATTTATACCTTTATAGGAGTATTTATAATGCCAGTTTGCCTAGCTGGCAAAGCTGAACAGTTTCTCACAGTCTATCTGACTGGCTAGTTTTTCAGGTGCAGTATGCATGCATTCTCTTCTGAGTACTGATGAGTGGTTGCTGAAAACAAAATGTTATGCTTGCTGACACTGAGCAAAGAATATTTTCAGACACAGTGTAAAAATTTGGCAGTGGGGTTTATTTTAGTACCACGTTGCTCTCAGAGTGATATAATTATGGGTCAGAAAAAATTTTAGTTTAAACTTTTCCAGTGATTTATGGCCTCCCAACAATTACTTTTTTGCCTACGATTTGTGTCCATGCTGTTCAGTGAAAGTGATAATTTTTAACAGAAAAATTAGGAAAGAACTCTGTCAAATTATTTGAGTTATGTGAGCACAATAAAAAGAGTTTCTCCTGCTATTAAACAAGAAATCAAACTTTTCTAAGCTGTAGTGCTTTGAGAAATTTATATGTTTTTTCACTGGGAATGTTTTCTTCAAGACTCATTATTCACAGTTCAAGAAAGTGTAGCCTTAAATGAAAGGTTTGACTCAGAAATTATAGTCAAATATTAATGCATTCCCTTACTGGTCTTCTGACTTTTCCGTGAGGAAAAGAAAACACACAGACACACAAAAAGATGTGAAGAAGAAAAGACAAATTGCATGTCATTAACAAAATTCGGCTCTTCTGCATGCCAGTCAGCCACCATACAAGTAAAGACCACAAGTTCTTCTCATACTACTAAAGACAGAAGAAATGATCTGTTATGAAAAATAATTGCATACAGTAAATCCCACAACACATCCTGTCAAAAAGACGACAAAAGGACACAGAGTCGAGTCATATAGTTGGTAGTAGCATATGATTAAATAGGGATACCCAGAAAAAGAGCAGATCATAATCTCACATTAAAACTGAGGGCTTTATTTAGTATAACTGAAGAGTTAATAATTGAAAAATCTAGAACTCATATAGGTCTTCCATTAAATTACCTTTCTGTCTCAATTTTCAGAAGTGAAATTTCCAATCCACTATAGTGATTAGTAAGCCTATAGGTGCCTTCGAAAGGACGTGCCTGAGAGAAACAACTTGTTTGAAGTGGAATATATTCATAACACAACAGGACCAGTCAGAAATGTCAACATTCCTGTATTTCTTGTTATCTGTTAAAGAAAATGGAAGCATCTGGATTATGCTTTAAAAATGGTAGGTATAACATTGGATAATTGAAAGAGTATGTAAATGGGTTTGAATGAAAGAGCTTTCATATAAAAAATATGTTGAGAATGAAACTTGGCAGCAGACAGGAACTTCTAGGAACAGTTTGTATGAGAAATAGGTTAGTTAATATCACTGAAAAACTTTCAAAACTCTGAAAATAGTTCAAATCCTGTTTAATTTTGCTTATTTATTTTAATTTATGTATTATTTCATGTTGTTTGTGTGTGTTTTCTTGAACATGGGTTTCAATTTTGGAGTCAAGTATGAAAAATTAATATAAATTATGTAGTACAGAAAATTTTAATAAACATAACTAGAATCACAGTGCTGTTAACAGAAAACAGTGTTAGCCTTGGCTTCTTGCAGACAATATACTGCTTTGGGAAAAAACTGCCTTGCCATTTTAGTGTGATATCTTGAGGCAGTGTGTATTATTTTAAATAACAACTGCTACGTTAACTCTTTTTAGGGGTTAGGAGAAGCAGTCAAAGGCATTTGCATTTTATTCAGTACTGACAAAAGCTACTAACCCAGTGAAATTCTGATTTTCTTAAATACTATGTCAGATTTGCCTCTTACCCTGTTGAGCTCAGGCTTTCACCTTGCTGATCCAAGGTTATGCATCAACAAACCTTGGATAGAGTCTCAACAAACCTTGGATAGAATCTTTGCTGACAAACCAATTAGGACTGAACTTCATGTAAGAACTTCCAATGAAAGGCATAAGGGTTTACACATACATTGATTATGAGGCCAGACAGTACCTTTGTAGTTACATTGACAGACTGTCTCCACTCTCTAGATTATGAGTCTTCCTTGATTAATTGCTATGCAAACTTCAGAACAATTTCTAAGCTTAACTTTAATATGTTAAGGGTGGAAAACCCAACATAGGTTTTTGAAGTTACTCCAACTTGTTAATTTTTCTTCTTGTTAGAATGTTCTACCTATTTGCCGAATGTTATCTAATTTGAAACTTTAGGCTTTGGTTCATGTTGTCTCCATATACATGAAAATTATTCAGATCATATCCCCTCTTCTCTCTGATGAAAGATTGATCTCTTGTACTCTTTGATGAGAAGACTTTTTTTTGCCATTTTAAGGACTTCTATGGGTTTTTCTCTCAACTTTTCAGCACTACTGTATAGAAAGATACGATATTAATGTATTTCCAGAAAATTATCTTAGTGGGTTTATAGCCCATGGCTAGTGAAGAAGCTTCACTTTTTATTAGAACAGCAGCAATTGTTTGACTGTTGAAAATAATCCTATTCCCATATAGTCTAGTATAAACTACTGTGGTTTAGAATATGAAAAATGAGGTGGCCAAAAAGCCAATGATAGCAGATTTTTAGTGTGTTTATTTAAATATGACTACCACTCAATAGGACCATTGAAAAAAAATAAAGAAAAGGAATTTTTTTTCATATTCTAATGAAATGTAAGCCTTACATTTAAATGTTTCTCTGTTTCTAAGCTCCTGTGTTATTAGGAGTTATTTTAATGCTTGCATGAAAACCATAGAAGTATTTCACCATTTCCACATACCAGTCTTAATATTCAATATGTCTTAAAAAATTAGGTTGTATGTTGCTAAAATATTTTTTGTATATACAACTTAGCAAAATGATATATTTATGCCTGTTTTATTCACTTGTGTTTAAAGACAAATATGAAATTTAACTTGCATTTTTAATTAAGCAGTTATTCCGCAGTAATGACAGCCTGTGTTCAGATTTCAGTAGCTGTTGATTTAACAAAATCATGAAGAAAAATGCAGTATACAAGAATATCTATCAGACAGGATGCAAATATGTGCTTTTTTGGGGAAGTCTTCTGTAGCACAGTTTTTGTTATGCCTGATAGCAGGTCAGATGAGTATCTGCCAACTTGTAATAAATATTCTGTTCTCAGATCTGTGATTGAACAACCAGAATGCTAAGGTACTTCCCTGCTGACCAAGGTGAGAACTGATTTATAAGACTGAAATTATTGATACTTCAGGCCTTTGTCAAACGTTTTTCTTGTTTTGGTTTCTCTAAGAAACAAGCTGGGTTATTATAAAACAATTTTAAGCAATTGTAAGACTGCTAACTGCAAAGAAGCTAGATCAAGGCCTTGGTAACAACGTGAGTGAAAGATGGAAGAATCATTAGTTCATATGATTGAAATATTTCATTACATGTCACAGACATAATGGATGATGTTGGGAAGGGTCTTGAGATGTTGAGTCTGAGGATGTGTTCAAAGCAGGGTCATCTACAGCAAGTTGATTGGGGCCACATCCAGCCAAATTTAAAATATCTCAGAGGACAAGAGATTCCACAGCCTCTCTGGGCAACCTGTAACAGAGTTGGACAACACTCACAGTAAAAAATAAATTTATTTTGTATATTTAATTATTTAAACATTTAAATTTAATATTTTATAGTTGTCTCCTTATTGATTTCTTTTGCTCTTTGTTTTCTTAATGATGCTGGTAGAAATATCTCATCTTGCAAAGTAGAATTGGAAAAGATCTCAAAAGATAAATTTTGTCATCTCGTGCCTCCCTAGCAAGATAAATTCTACTTAACTTATTCCTCACAGATATTTGTGTAAGCAAAATGTTTTTGAAAAATCCTCCAAACATGGAAATTTTACAGTCTTAGGCCATGTGTCCAAGTGCTTCACTGTCTTACCTCTGAGAAACTTTTCCCAGTGCTTAAGGTAATCTCACTTAATGTGGTTAGCCCAGTACTTGTTTTATAGGGCCATTTAGAAATTGTTGTTCCATTGTGGAAAAAATATTTACATATTTTAAGACTGTTGTCCTGATTCTGTCAGTCTTCTCTCATATCAATTCAATTCTCAGTTTTTCTTCATATATCATTTTTCCTAGCTCTCTGATCACTCAAGAAACTCTTCTTTGATCTTTGCATTCTGAAAGAGTTGTGTCCTTCTTCAGGTACTATGCAGCATTCAACATGGTACTCCAGCTGAAGCCATGATGGTAATAAATAGAATTATTTTCTTCACCTGTCCTGCACATTAGTTTCTTCTTCTTTACATTTTGTATGATATTCATACATATGAATTTAGATTTAATATGAGATTAGCAGTGGGCAACACAAAATAAAATATGCAAACAGTTGCATATGCAGAATGCCTGTTAGGTTGTGTAAATGCAGTTTTAGGCTTTTCCATCATTGATACATGCTTATGATTTTTATGTATTTGAACTCAACAAAAGTAAGGCACCAGTATTCATAGGGTATCTGGACTTCAGTAAGTTTGGAGACAAGTGATCTCTTGTAGATTGTTTGTGATGGGAGGTTACTTGCTAACTGAGTTGTGCTTAGTCCTCTTCAAATATTAAATGTAAAACTTTCCAGTGCATTTAAAAAGATTTAAAGATTTAAATAGCAGCTAAGACCTACAAGAGAAGTTTGAAAACGCCAGTGTTCCTTAGTTTGAAAAAAACTAAGTGGAAATAGTTATATTTACAAGTATAGAAACATATTAAACATTGAGTAATTTAACTGAAGTATGCAGACAAAGTAATACGAATAGTATTGCTGGGTGAATTGTTTAGAGTGACTTTTTGTCTAATTAATTTATCTGTGAAAAGGCTTAGAGAAGTATCTTAATTTTTTCTAACATTTTCAAAGACAAGAGTAGTCCTAAACAAGAGAGTTTCATAACAGGTAGAGTGGGGTTTTTCCTTGCTGTGTGATCTGACTAATCGTTGGCAGACATGGAGCAAAATCCTGAAAGTTTTATTTCTGATTGTATTATTAAATAATGTTCATATTGATAATGTAATGTGAAAGCATTTCTTACATTCTACCACTGGAGACTGGAGCAAAAAAAAAAAAAAAAAAAAAAAGTGTTGATTGGTGTGGAAAAGGAAAAGATACAGTGCTTCATGATGGGTAAGTCATAGTGAAGCAAAAAGAACAAGAGGCAAAAGGAAAATATTCGCAATTCATAATTAAGGGAATCCCATGGTATTTCCAGACTGAGTGCACAGTGAGACTCCCCTGTATTTTTGGAAGCATAGGCTTACAGTAGGTCTTCTTGAAACTGTTCCATTTTTCTGTATTTGGTCCTTTTTTCTTCAGACCTTCAATATTATGCTTCCAAGAGTTCTTCCTGCTGTTGCCTAGAGACCACTTCCACCAATGAATACTCATTGAACTGGACGCACTTCTTATCTGGTCTGAATTGCTGTGTTACCAAT
This sequence comes from Myiozetetes cayanensis, assembly GCF_022539395.1. Classification (NCBI taxonomy): domain Eukaryota; kingdom Metazoa; phylum Chordata; class Aves; order Passeriformes; family Tyrannidae; genus Myiozetetes; species Myiozetetes cayanensis. The sequence goes on along the minus strand of NW_026087631.1, from coordinate 51,634,053 downwards.
GATGGAAACAGGCAGGGATTTTTATTTTTAATATAGTTTTATGTCTTCTTTGGGAGGCTGGGTGTGTTGGTTTTAATCTGCTTTTCAAAAGTGAAATTTTATTCTGTCTTGCTTCAAAGGAATCACCAGGAGTAAAGTAATGACAGATGCAGCTCAGGTAAGACTGGTATTCACTCCCAAAGTAATGATTCATCATTGCCTTACATGTGGACTGAAAGTGAACCTTGATTATTCCTGTAATTATTATTATAGGAAAATGTAAAAATCACCATGAAACATTGATAGCATCTTACTGTTGCAAATTATAACCTGAATTTGTCACTTTTACTGATTTAAGTATAACCCTAGTCAGGCCATCAGATAATTAATTGTTAAACTACACCGATATCTCATTTGCCAGAAACATATTTTGCTAAAAATGAGGTAATAATTTTAATTACAGGTTAAAAACACATAGTAACACAGGGAAAAGCAAACATGCTTGGAAGAGGCAGCTCAGAAAAAAAAGAGAGAAACTCTAAGAGCACCCAGTCCTTCCTTGGTGTTACAATGAAATTATTATGCAAAAAATTACGGAGAACAGTTTTATACAAAGGCATATTTTATACAAGACGTACTCTGAGCAGATCTAAGAAAAAAGACTGGATTTTGCCTTTTTATTTTCTGAAGGATAAGCAACCCTTGATTCACTAATGTTATTTCATTAACATTCATGATCTGATTTTTTTTTCTTAAAATCCTATAGATTTATTTTTCTCACACTTCTGACCTTCTTACTTTCATTTTCTGGTTTTACACTTCAAAAAAAACCCCTTCTTCCACCAGAGTGTTTGCCATAAAAAAATTTACAGACAGGTAAAAATTAAAGAGGTAGTCTCAAAGATACACAGAAAACACAGTGGAAAATAAACTGTTTAATAAGTTAGTTAGCTTGTGACAGAGAAGCTACCCAGGAAAAATAACATGTAGTATTGAAAACTTCCTTTTCTTTACTTTTCTTTATTCCTACGCTTTAGTTGCTTGATTCTGAGGGGAGCAGAAAGGCATCTGGCAGGTCAGTGCCTGGTTACACAACTGATGTCACATGCAGGAGAGAAAGACTAAGCTAGATTTGTCATGGAATGGTGACCAAAGCCTGAAGAGAGGTGTAGGGAGGCATGAGAGGCACTGAGGAAGTGCCTGGGGACACAAATGAAGGAGAGTCTCATGTTTCCACTCAGTAAATGGTGTTACTGGAGACCTATTGCAGACACCTGTGTATCAAATCACACAGCATGGGAACCACAGCAGAAGTCCAGGTGCTGCTGCAGAGCTACAGTTTCACTGGGATCACAGGGACAGTTTGCTTGAATAGACTGTTGTTAAGATTGGGCATGGAGTCTTGAGGTATTACAGATCAGGAAGGCAAGGAGGAGGACTTAGAGTTTACATATAGGCCATTTCTCATTCTAGTGAAAAATGTGAGTTACTCTAACAACTACTAAAACGTGTCTAGGCAGAAGCAATCCAGGAGATTCCTGGAGTGTATTTAATACAATTTCTTGATGGACAAGCTGACTAAGGAAGATGCTCTACTGGACCTGTTCCTCTCAAAAAGAACTAGCTGGGAGTGTGAAGGTCATGGCAGTCTTGCTTTAGCCACTATGAAATGGTACAGTTTAAGATACTATGATATTGAGAAAAGTGAGCAAGATTTATAACAGAATGACAGACATGGAACTGAGAAGTTCCATGGATGACTGTCTTAACTGTTTTAACTTGGTACCAAGCACCAACTCTCTGTGCTGCATTCATTCTATTTGGCAGTGTTTGTGACAAGTAGAGCTATAGCTTTAGATTCAGACTCCAACTCACATTTTTACAATTAAATATATTCAATAAAAACAAAGGCTCTCTGAAACTCATCCATTTACTACTCTTTTTCCGGTTTTGAAATAATTTTGTCCTCTATGTAAAAAGGGATATGAGTTCTTGGAATGAGTTTTCTAGTTCAAATCATATGTGCACTACATAATGAAATGTCTGAGAAGAATGAATGAGGAGGTCAATAGGTGAAATGTGGAAATGAGGTGCTATAATCCTGAGGAAACCACACAGCGAATTTCCCTGGTTTATGAGGCTGTCATACCTTTTAACATTTGGAATAAAACTGTGTGAGATGATCAAGTGGTGCTGTGTGCCAGATACACTCTATAGGAGCTGCATATGCTGTGTTCCAAACCCACATTTCTATACGACCTTTTGATATGGAATGAAGTCAACAAAACCTCGCTCAGAAGATCTGTGCACTTTCTCTTTCTTTCCTGGTCTCTAATTTATATTTGAGAAGCTGAGGCACTGAGAACTTGTGAGCTGAGACACTACCAGCAGAATCATGTCAGGCTTCATCAGTCTGTCTAGCACATAGATATGAAGATCAGACTTTTAAGGGTGCTTAGGGCACCGTCACAGTCTTCTGCTAGCATAGTCCACTTTTGTGCTGGTGCTGCACCACTGAAAACTCTAATATAGTTTTTAAACACCTTCTTCTTCAACCCCCAAATTAGATGTCCTCTCTCCCTGTACATTATTTTGGGAATATCAAATGTGTAGACACAGTATTCATGAAGACATTATGCTAGTGTGTGAAGAGTATCGTAAGTCTATGTATGACCTGCACACACAGGGTAGAGGAAAAACTACAAAACAAGGGATGAAATGAAAAACGTAAATTCATTTTGTTTCTTCACCATCCTCCCCCCAAAGCAGCACCCACACAAAGCAACACAAGTGGGAATGAGGCACCACAAAACTCTGTTCATGCAAGAGGATCACTGAACATGCTGTGCTCACCTGTACATCGGGGTTCACACAGGGGTATCATGCATTGTGCTTAGATCTTTCCTACATCAGGGCATGAACCTCAAGCATGTTAAATAGGATGCCTTTAAGTCTATCACAGGGCTATGTTATTTAAACACAGAAATACACAGAAAAAGACAGAAGAAATTTCAGCTTCTTCCAGCTTCTGAATCTATTTGTCAGTAGAAGTTAAGAATCAGAGCACTGTCCCTTTTGACTATGTTTTCTGGGACTGTTCATAATTTTCTAAGCTCTACTAATAGGATTTGGTTCCCAGAGGTAATTTACGTGTAAAATTTCTTCTGACTCCTGATTGAGTTCAATATGAGGTAAGCTGATCATGCCCAGTCCACAGATAGCTCTATATTTCTCCGGTAGCAGAAATTAGAATCCTGACAACTATGATGGGAAAAGTCATAGGCCTCCAGGTTTAGATAGTAAATTTTAAGGGACATATTTTGAATGTGGATGCTCATGGTGTCAGATAAATACCTTTAACCTCCCAAAGGCTATAACTCATAGCGGATAAAGTACTCTCTGCAATCTAAGAAAAATAAGAGATCTTAAAAAAAATAAGATGTACGAAGGAAAAATGTAATTTTAATAGACATACTTCTTTATGTAACTTTCTTGTCATCTGAGCCAATTACAGGTATTAGTGTTTCTTTTGTTCTAATTTTTTGGTCTGAAGTACGTGGGACAGGGAAGGCTACAATTTGCTGAGAGAAATTCTTTGCTGTGGCAAAGAGAAAGGTAGACCTGACACCAGAGACAATTCTGTGTAACTCTAAGGAACTGCAGCAAACTGTCAACTTGAAGTGTTTCCTTCATCTACATACTTACTATTGTCTATGGTGGGAAGAAGAAGGATGGAATTAAGTGCACATTTCGGTAACATTACATCTGCAGTATGATCATAGAATCATAGAATTAACTGCATTGGAAGAGACCTCCTAGATCATCAAGTCCCCACTGTGATTACTAGATCATGGCACTCGGTGCCACATCCAGCCTCATCTTAAAAAACTCCAGGGACGGTGAATCCACCATCTCTCTGGGCAGGCCATTCCAATACCTGATCTCTGTAAAGAACTTCTTTCTAATATCCAACCTAAACCTCTCCTGGCACAGCTTAAGCCTGTGCCCTCTTGTCCTACTGATGGTTGCCTAGGAGAAGAGACCGACCCCGACCTGGCTACAACCTCCTTTCAGGGAGTTGTAGAGAGTGATGAGGTCTCCCCTGAGCCTTCTCTTCTCCAGACTAAACAACCCCAGCTCCCTCAGCCTCTCCTCACAGGACTTGTGCTCAAGTCCCTTCCCCAGCCTGGTTGCTCTTCTCTGGACCTGCTCCAGCACCTCAATATCCTTCCTGAACTGAGGGGCCCAGAACAGGACACGGCACTCCAGGTGTGGCCTCACCAGCTCTGAGTAAAGGGGAAGAATCACTTCCTTACTCCTGCTGCCTACACTGTTCCTGATCCAGGCCAGGATGCCATTGGCCTTCTTGGCCACCTGGGCACACTGCTGGCTCATGTTCAGCTTCCTGTCAATCAACACCCCCAGATCCCTTCCTGCCTGGCTGCTCTCCAGCCACTCTGTGCCCAGCCTGTAGCGCTGCAGGGGGTTGTTGTGGCCAAAGTGCAGGACCCGGCACTTGGCCTGGTTGAATTTCATCCCATTGAAATCAGCCCAACTCTCCAGCCTATCTAGGTCCCTCTGCAGAGATGATGAAGCAAACTCTGAGCTGATTCTAAGGTGCTTCTTCCATGGTGCATTGGCTTTTCAGGGTAAATTGCACATGCTTAAGAAAGAAAATTAAAACATTAGGGCCTTTGACCAAAGGAAGTGAAAGTAAAATGAATGGGTTTGGTCTGAATGATAGTTATGTGCTGCGTCACACCTTAGAGTCCTGATGCTTTGAGGCAAGTTGTGGGTGTTTTCTGGCACACTTCCATATTTCCTTTCTGTAGAAGGCAATGTCTGAGGAGAAGGAAGTTTGTATCCCTGGTATCTGATGAAGAAGAAAAACCTCTGTGTGTTATAGATGTTGAAATGTACACTATGTTAGCTGCTTTGGCTGAGTCTTTTGTCAAGGAAAAACCTAATGAACTCCAACCTCAGCTTTCCTCCAACAGGTTAATAAAAAGAAGGTGTTTCTAATCTTTTGAGAACACTAAATCCTTTATCCAGAGGCTCAGGTCGGGTCCGTCAAAAAAGGTATGTACAAATAAACTGTATCAATTCAATTCAAGTGTTTCCAGTAGTACAGATACAAGAGATTTAAGACTGTTTATTTTAAGTATATTTAATCTGGAGGAATGGTGAAATATGAGATGAAGTTGTAATAATCAAAGATTATTGCAAAAATCACATCTGTTGATGTGAACCTGATAAAAGTGACTTGTCTAGCCAGTAGAAGTAATATTGTTATGTATTGTTATTGTCAATTCAGCTGTGAAATACTTAGTAAATTAATATAAAAGTGCATAAAATAAAATGGTGCTTCTAAAAAATACCATGTTTCTTCTGTTAGCCTGGATTGGATTTGTGGTGGATTGACCCTGTCTGGATGCTAGGTGCTTGCCAAAGCTGCTCTATAATTTCCCTCCTCAGCATGACAGGGGAAAGAAAATATGATGAAAGGCTTGTGGGCTGAGATAAGGATTATGAGCCAATTGCCATCATGAGAAAAACAGACTTGACCTGGGGAAAGTAGTTTAACTTACTGCCAATCGTTTGAGAATAGGGTAATGAAAAATAAAACCAAATCTTATAAACCCTCTCTGCTACTCCTTTCTTCTTCCTGAGCCCAACCTCATACCAAATTTTCTCTAACTCCTCTCTACCAGTGGCACAAGGGGATGGAGAATAGGGGTTGCAGTCAATTCATCATATGCTGACTGCAGCTCTTTTCTCCTTACGGGAAAGACTCCTCACACTGTTTTCTTGCTCCAGTGTGGGATCCCTCCCATAAGAGATAGTCCTTCACAAACTTCTCCAATATGAACCCTTCCCATGGGTTGACTTCCTCACAAACTGCTCCATTGTGGGATCCCTCCCATAAGAGATAGTCCTTCACAAACTTCTCCAATATGAACCCTTCCCATGGGTTGACTTCCTCACAAACTGCTCCATTGTGGGTCCCTCCCACCGGGTGCAGTTCTTCAGGAACAGGCTGCTCTAAGCATGAGTTTGCCACAGGGTCATAAGTCCTTCCAGAAAACTTTCTCCAGCATGGGTCCATAGAATCTGCCAGCAGATCTGTTTCAGTGTGGGAACAGTGTTCCTCTCTTCACAGGGCCACAGAACCCTGTCAGGAGCCTCCTCCAATTTGGGCTTTCCATGGGGTCACAGCCTCCATCAGAGGCATCTTTCTGCTCTGGTGTGAAGTCCTCCATGGGCTGCAGGTGGATCTCTGATCCACAATTGTGGGGGAGCCCAGCTGGTTCTGGGCTCTCAGTAAACTGAAATACTGAAGATGGAACTTCTTACACCTGGCAGAGGGTTAACCACGGACAGTGGGGACTGTAACACAGAGTGGGTTTCCTGTTAGGATGTTAACCTATTGTGTTAGGACATGTGGCTGTATGTCCAATCATGAGTTGTTATGATAGTGGTAAACCAATGCTGTGTGTACATGTGTCACCCAGAACTGTATAAAGGTAGACACACTGTTGCAATAAAAAAAGCTGGTATCCTGAAACCTATGTCGCCTCCCGCCTCGACCGCGACACGCAATGGACCTCCATACAGAGGCACATCATGGTCTTCACCATGGGCTGCTGGGGAACCTCAGTTCTGTCACCTGGAGCACCTCCTGCCCCTCCTTCACTGACCTTGGTGTCTGCAGAGCTTTTTCTCTCACATATACTCACTCTTCTCTTGGGATGCAGTTGCTGTTACACAGTTTCACACACCCTCCCCTCCCTTAAACACATTATCCCAGAAGAGCTACCACCATTGCTGATGAGCTTGACCAGCAATGGGTCTGTCTTGAAGCTGGCTGGCACTGGCTCACTTGGCTACCCTTATAGCTTCATCTTCCCCTCCTCCCTGCCCCCAACCTTGCCACCCAAATCCAGCATAAAGTAGACAAATAACTGCTTCAGAATCCCAACTGTTATCTCAATGCAGCACTGTGGTACACCCTGTTTATACATTGGTGATTACTATCAGCTTTTAAGTCTCTTCACATTTATGGACAAACAAGCACAAACTCACAAGTGGACATGGCTATTTTGTGATTTGTGTAACTGTCTTTAGACACTTATGAGTGGCATTACAATACCCCCACAAAAAAGCTCCAAATGTAGCTTTTCTTTTGATATTTCCAAGTTACATCCAGAAGTATAAAAATATTTGGGCTTAGTGAGACTTGTGACACCAGCATCTATAGAACTGTTCTTCAGAAGTTGAGAAAGTGTGTCTGGATGAGTGGGCTGTCAGATAGTGGTTGGACACCAAATTCAATGGCTTGGCATCTGGTTGGAAGCCAGTAAGGAACATGGAGAATATCCAGGAGCCAGTAGTGAGGCCAGCTCTTCACCAGTGGCCTGCATGATGAAATAAAATATATGCTTAGCTGGGAATGGCCTATATGCCTAATGGTAGAGCTTCAGTCCAGAGAGCCCTTAAGAAGTCTGGATTAACAGAACTCTTCTAAAATTCAATGAAGAATCACTCTATGGAACTACAACAAACAACCTGTAGAATCACTATAAATGGAAAGACAGTCCAGTAATTTACTCTTCAGTAATTTATCAGTTGGAAAAGCTTGGTTAATCAGATGTGCCATGTGCTATAGAAAGCCAAAACACTCTTATGACCTATGTTATGGTCACTAGTGGTATACACTGTGATATATGTTGACTCTCTACTGCTGGGATGGAGCATGGAATGCTTTATCTATATTGCATTTTAAAAAAAGTATTTTCCTACTATTTTCATCTGTGAAATAACATCAAACATGGATTTTTTTTTTTTATATGAGGCTAAATAGTATCCTTGGACAGAACACCTTGGCAAGATTTCTTTGAAGATTGGACAGGGATTTCAATGACGATTCACTGCTTTTCAAAATGAGAGAATCATGGTCATGACTTTATTTTTTATATTTTGGTATAATACCTGGTGTTTTTTGGCTGAATATCTAGTTATTCCACATTTTTAATGCACAGTTATTCCCACTGGTTTGAAATTCTATGAACTTTAGGAGAAAAATTTAATTTATTAAATTCCTTAGAGAAAACTAACAGTATATTTTTGTAATCAAGAATAATATCAATATACATAAATATTCCGTGAAGTGTATAGAGATGATGAGAACATTTGGTTTTTTAGTGAGATGAGGCCTAAAGAAAAGAAAAAGAAAAGGATAAATTAGGTGTCCTTAGAATTGATTTTGGTTTTAGATATAAACGGATATAAGAGCCAGGCTTATTTTAAACTTCAAACTTGGTTGAAACTCTATTATTGCTAGAAGACAAAATGCACCCAGCAGTCATTACTATAGTGTCTGAAAAGAGGCAATTCTACAGTGCTGTGTCAGGGCAAGGAAAAAGAGGAAACCTGTCTGCTTCAGAAAATCTATTTCTGCCTCATACTGCATGACATCTCTTATGTATCCTGAGGGTCTAGATCTAAAGAGAAAAGGGAGTGATGCCTCCTTTTCATTTACTTGCATATTTTGTTTTGGTTTGGTTTGGTTTTTTGTTTGTTTGATTTGGTTTTTTTGCTTGGTTGTTTTTTGTTTGTTGTGTTTTGTTTTGTTTTGTTATGCTACCTACAGTGTTGGGCCCACATGGTTTAGCAAAGTCAGCAACACAATTCACAATTATTTCTCTTTCGATGGAGTCAATAAATTATGGTGAGTCATGTCTTAAAATGTGCTGTTTTACTGGAAAACGTTCACAAGGAGCAATGACTTGCTGGTTTAATTGCTTGCCTTACTTGTCAGACTTAAAGGCTGATATATCTGACAAACCATCTATTTACAAGTTCGAAATGGAGTAATGAAATATGTTTGTATTTCTATGAAGAATCTTTGAACAGTTCATAGACATTACAAACTATTTTGTTGAGTTGCCTAAGGCCCAGAACTTGCAAACATTTATGCATATATGCATAAATATATAGCTTATGCACAAGTAGTTTTGTTGTGCATCAGATTAGCTACATTATGTCCTCACAGGATCAATTTTGAAAGCATGGAAAATTTTGCCTATCAGATATTAGTCCTGTGGCACACCAGAACTGAAGAATTTTGAATCTTAAGCTCTACAAACTAACTGAAAAAATACAGTACATGGTTTTGAGAACATGTACTGAAATGCAGAAATCAAAATTATTGAAAGGAACTACTAGCAATATAGGTGGTTATATACTGATCATCCTGTGAAATAAAAACATGTAACTGACCAATAATTATAAAAATTCCATTTGGCTAGTTACAAATGCACTTTTCAAAAGCAAGACTGAAATGTGTATTTCTCTACTTTGTCTGCTCCTTTTTATGACTGTTTATGACTGTTTATGCCTGTTTATGACAAGGATACTTGTAATTACAAAATTCTTTTTTATTTGAATGTTTATATATCAAATTTTGAGTAAGTATTGTCTGGTCCTTCAGAGAATAGATCCAGATCAGAATTTTCATTGTTCTGGATGTGTTAGGTTTCATTATATGTGGGATGTCATGTCACTAAGATCATAAAACTTTGAATTTCAGTTTTGCATTCTTGTTTCTACTGCCTAATAAGTAATGAGAGGACCTTTGTCAACTGAAGATTCACTTGACCCTTAGAGAGGGGAGATTTTCTCAACCTACAGAGATTTGTCTGTTAGTGACCCAAGGAAAACAAAACCATGTATGTCCAAACTATCCAGTCTGCCAGTAAGGAGGGAACTCTTCACTGAACAGATTCACAAGATCACAGTAATTCGATTGCCCTTTTTTGGAGGCTGCTATGCAACAGCATAAGGGAGAACCCCTCAGCAGGTCTTCCCATGTGTTATTCCACTGCTGGCAAATTTTCAGCACCTTATAAAGGACTGACTCTAACAGTTTATGGAATAACACTCTTTGTTAATACAAACTGTGACAAGTTAATAAGGTTCTTGGTCATTCTTGATAGGGTCTAGCTGCCAAAATGTGTTTAAAGCAATCTTACAATACCATAAAGCAAGCACAAGCACAAACTCTAATACAAAACAATGTAATAATGTATTATCAGTAAATTATTAGAGCAAACTGAGATCTAGTCCTTGAAAGCAATCAGCTCTCATAGCATAAGTTTCTCACCAAATAGGCATCCCTAAAAGGGAAGGAACACAGGTCCAGCCCATCAGCCAATCCCAGCATTTGTGATGGAAATTTCCTCCAATTTCTCCCCATTTCCAACTTCATTTTATACTATTTCTTTGGGTTCAGGTGGAGTTTGAGTGAATCTAGTCATAAGTGCTTAATTGGGTAGTTGTACTTGGCATTTATCTTTCTTGATGGACAAATGGTCAAAGTGTCACCATATTCTCCTCCCTGCAGGATGTTTGTGGAGAGAGTCTACAGTGTCTTCACATCACTCCCCTCTCAGGTGACATCCTCCATACAGGTGCTTATCAGTGTTTGGGGAACCTTTGTGGGGCATTGTGACCATGCTTCATCTGAGAAGCTGCAGCTGGGTCTTCTCTGTAATTCTTATTCTCTTTTAAATTTTAACCCTATCCATTACTCCACAAAATTTTTTCCCCTCTATAAGTACAATATCATAGAATCATAGAATGATTTAGGTTGGAAGGGAACTTAAATATCACCTAGTTTCAAATCCCTTGCCATGGGCAGCCACAGTTTCCATTAGACCTGGTTGCTCAGAGGCCCCATCCAACCTGATTTGGAACACTTCCAGGAAGGGGCTTGAATTATTTAATAACATTTTGATCCCAAGAAAATGGTAGAAAATTACAGCATAATCTTCAACCCTTTCCATACATGGAACTAGTTCAAGTTTATGTAAAAGTTCATAAAGTAATTTAGGTAAAATATTTTGTGTAACATAGCAAACAAGACAAAAGCCTTTCTGGCTAAGGTGCAAGTGTAGTTCTGAGGTACTGTCTTGGGTTCAGCTGGGATAGAGTTAATTCTTTTCTGCATAGCTGGAACAGTGCTGTGTTTTGGGTTCAGTATGAGAATAACATTGATAACACTGATGTTATAGTTGTTGTTAAGTAGTGCCTACCAAAATCAAGGACTTGGTGTCTCATGATCTCCCAGTGAGCAGGTGCACCAAAAGCTGGGAGGCAGCATGACCAGGACAGCTGACCTGAACTGGCAAAGGAATATTCCATAACACAGAATGTCATGATGTATAAACTGGGGAGAGCTGCTTGGAAAGGACCAAGTGCTGCTCAGGGATGGGCTGGGCAATTGTCAGCAGGTGGTGAACAACTGCATTGTGTAGCGTGTGTTTGTCTTGGGTATTATTCCTCTCTCCGTCTCTCACATCATCATAGTTATTATTATTATTGTTATTATAATTATTAAAATTATTAAATTTAATTATTTAACTATTCTTGTCTCAGCCTAGAGGTTTTGACTTTTTCTAGTCTTCCTCTCCAAACCTCCGGGGGAGAAGGTGGGGAGAAGTGGTGGGGTGCTGTGTGATGCATAGTTGCATGTCCAAATCAGAGGTCTACAACACTACTAGTTGGTCTGTTCATTTATTCTCCGTGACTTAGCAACAGGAGTAATTCTACAAAATTGCTTTGTTTATCCTAGTGGTATTTTAGGTAAGTTAGTAAAACTCTGTTCCCTTTTCCTCTTGCATAACTAGTGGGAGTTCTGTGTAATTTCTAAGTTAGGTTTTGTTGTTTAACTTCTGCCTAAGGTCTACCTTTCCTGTGCAGGTCATGAGTCATATTTGCAAATTTATTCAACTTAAATATTTTAGGACTCCATTACACAAAAGTGACAGAAATATGAAAGAAACCCCAAACCCAACACAAAATATAATTCAGTTTGTGAACTGATATGGTTATACCCTCTTAGTTCAGAAAAAAATCAAGAATCATTTGTCAATGAATGAGGGCATATGTATAGGCATATATAGGCATATATTGCATATATTGCCATTTTAAGAATAAAATCCTTCATTTTACTCACTGGAAAACACAGAAAGTCTAGCAGTGGATTTTCTAGATTTTTTTCAAGGGCTCCCATATGAAATTCTACATAGTAATTATGAAACCCAGACAATAAGAAAATGAATAGCTGGAAGAATCTTTTCAGCTCTATTATTTTGGACTTACTCAAGACATTTTAAAATGAGGTTTAGAAAAAAAAAATTGAGATCAGGTCCTTGTTACTTTAAATTGGAGAATGTTCATACAGCTCTTATTATTAGTATATGATTATGGACAATTGAACAGAAAATACCTTTTCCATATCTTCATAATAAAAGAATTAAATGCCTTTAATTTTAGTTTTCTTGTTACATACTTCATAAGACTATGACTCTTTTTAGGTACAGAACCTCATGTTCTGTAAAGTGTTCATTTTTTGTTATATTTAATAGTAATATAAAGTCAGGAATCAGTAGAAAATAAAATAAAATAAATTCTGAAAAATAAGCAAAGTGTTTCGCTATATCTGCACTGAAGAAAAAGGGGCTGTTAGCTCCCATGGATGGATGTCTCCTAGAAATATGGAAGTCTGGCACACAGAATAATCGTGTAATTTGGCAACAATTAAAAGCATACAAAATTCAAAACATGCCACTGGATTATTATCAATGTTACTTTTTTCTTCCAGTTGTTAGAGTTTCTGTTTCTGCTAAGATCTTCAACAACGTGTGTCATAGGAAAAATAATCACCCGCTATTTAATTGGTTGTAGAATCACACAGTTTTGTGGTTCCTGATTCACCATCCCATACCACATGATGATTGCACCAGAGTTCAGTCAATCTAATCTAGGTTTCTGAGTTCCCTCAACACTTAATAGAGAAGCAGTTATGTCCATGAAGGGAGACAAGCGTCTATGAGAAATAGGAGGAGTCATCTTACGGTTGTCCCTGCCTTGCTTAGTTAACTGTAAAGAAAACTTACACAACTAGTATAAATGCAAAGGTATATGCAAGTGTTAGGTGAGGTGAATTCACTTTTGGTAGAAGGTTAATAGAAAGATTAATGTTAAGAACATGATTTGCTGAATCCAGACCTTTATGTCTTAAATAAAAACTTGAATTTATTTTCAGATGAACCGAGATCATATATTTGCCTGTTTAGTTCATATTCATCCAGAGCAACTGTTTATTTCACTCCAAAGCAATAAGAAGCAATCTTACATTCTGTTGAATTCCACTGTTCTCAGAAGTTACTGTATCATTGTAAAATGTAGAGCAAACAGGTCACTCATCAACTGTCAAATAGAGCAAACACTGTACCCTGAGACACTTTGATAGAGTCTAGAGTCCTCCACATGCACCTGTAAATCTCAACTTCAATCCCTCTGACTGGTCTTAACTTGTGCAACAGCTCAGATTCTGCATGCAGATGTCCACCTGATTTCCACTACTGACAGTTTCATAGTGAGGTGTTGCCAGAGGCCACTAAAAAGATCAATTTCTGATGATATTGCTACACACCTTTGCAGATTCTTCACATGTTGGTTGTGGCTGATTACACTCTGCTCCTGCTTGCCATGGTTTAGCATACTCATTCTCTTCTCACTTTATATTTGGCTCTTGACCAAGACAAGGCCATGGAATTCTCTTATCACAAGAAGACAAAAGAAGCTCATAAGAAACCAGCATTCATCACAACAAAGTGTAAAGGTGAATCCCAGAAACCCAGTCCTCACATCTTTGCTTCAGATATCTATAGCATCTTTCGTACTACATGGATGAAAGACAAATGTGCTGTCTTTCATACTGTTTCCTAAATAGCATTATTGGCCTTAGAACTCTACAAGAAATACAATGCTTTCAGGAAGTCTGCCTATAGCACATCATAAATATCAGTAGTCTTGTCTGTGATATATTGCCACAATAGCAGAAAATGGTTAATGATCAATTAGTCATTATAGTTCACATTTTCTTTCTGTTGTCTTCATTTACTAAATATGATATCCTACTTTACCTTTGGCTCTGTGAGTCAGCTAATTTGTTCCCTTAATATTAATTGGTTCTTTCAAATAAGTAAATAGGTAAATTTGATTCCTTCAGGAAATAATCAGAACAATTTTCTCCTTCAGAATATACTTCAGTGAACTCTACAGAAGAATGAACTCATTCCCAGTACAAATACTGTTCCATATGACTCACAAAAAGTATCATGGATCTAACTACTATTCTTGCCAATGAGCTGCTGTAAACAAGGTCTTTCTGTCACACACGCAGTTTAAACCCTTTGGTAGTGGAATCCTCATGTCTGAACTGTGGTGTCATGACTATCCATCTTTCAACTGATTATAGTTAAGTAGTGTCATGTTTAGAATCTGCAGTATTAAATGGAAAAAATGCTTAGCTTTAAGTCAGATCTTCTGACATGCTTTCAGAAGCATATCTGTGACAGGAAAAACTGCTATTAAAATGCATTCTTTTTTGTAATAATGAAGGAATGTAGTAAATACTACAATAGTGAATGCTTTCTTTAATGAGAAATAGCCTTCAGGTGTTAGATGTATACTACTAGATGTAATGTAGACGGGGTAGGCTTCCCCATGCCTCCATGTAGCAGAGGGCTGAGAAACTCCTGGCTAGTTTGGAGTGAGATGTAACATGTTTGAGAGTCCTAATTAATGGTGAGCGAGATGGAATAAATACAACAACCAGATACAGAGAAGATTACTTTCAAGGATGTGATAGGAAATATTCTTCACTCCATTTTCCAAAAATAAGGAGATTTAAGGTATAGAGCCTTGACATACTCTTGTAGCTTGAAAGGGACAGGGGCTTATGGTTGTAAGAAACAAAATCTGGTCAGGCATGGAAATACAGAGGAGACTTACTCTTTCCACAATTACAAACATGGATCATACACACATGCTAGCTATTCTTGTTACCATTACAACCGTGAGACTTTTTCCCTATTATCTGCAGGCAACCTAAAACACATCTGTAAGAGCTAAATGCTAATTCTCTGAAAAGTCAGTTGCACTAAGACATCTAACTCTTTAGGTTTAAGCTGATCCACTCTATTACTTCTTACATGATAAGCAATAACATATGGGAAGTATGTTATCCTCATAACATTATTATTAATTATGTTATTCTCTCTTCTCTTGTATGAATAGTAATAACAATGAGAAGATGCAATGCAAAGTTTTACATATTTCTGTGGCTTGTGAAAGTTGGGCTAATTAATACTATGAGGTGTTCTTCCCCAGATCCCTCACTACAACAAACATATGCATTTAGCACAAAAAATACATTTACAGTTTATGTCAGCAGGAGAGTCTGCATCACGTTTTAGTTCATCCTTTGATATTTGACTTGAGTGAAAACCATTGAAAATAGTGGCATACACATACCTGTTCACATACGGTGTTCTCTGAATTTGTTGTGCAGGGGACACATTCATCTGCTTGATTGTCAGATATTCTTTTAGTTCTTAGCTGATTATTTCTGGAGTACTGAGAAGTCTGTTGAAATGTAATTCAGCAGATAAAATCAAGCATTCTGACAAGATATTCCTGTGTGTGAAGCTAAACATCACTGTATGATTGAATAATGTCTGACCATTGCAGTATAAAAAAGATATGTAAGAATCATCATTATTTAACTTTTTGATCAATTTTTAACGATCCAGTGTTATGCACTAACCTTGTGGTTAGCTTTTTGTTGTAGTCTGCCGTTGTTATGTGTATCACAGAATCCTAAGGCGACAGGATTTGTTAGGATATGTCATGAGATGAAACAGCTCTGGAGTCTGTTTTTCTCTTCTGTCACAAGTTTAGACTGCTGCACCAGCAGCCATAATGAGTTGTGTGTCAGAGACATTTCTTCCTTTAATTTAGTCTCTAGTAGGTTATTGTCAGTAGACCATATTGAATGTAATTACGTAGAAAACCCACTATGAGTATATCGCTCGCCTGTTCATTTTGACAAAAAGCATTTCAGTAGAGGAACAAAAAACAAATCACTTTCTAAAAACATGAAGCAGTTATACTTTGTGATGTTGTGGTCTGGCTTCTGTCTCAGAAGGTGAGGTGCACTTAATCTGCTGTGAGCAAAGAATATTCAGAAAAACTATCTGTGTCCTTTCACTGCTCTCATATTTAATGGCTGTTCCTTTCTACCATCTTTCTTAGCTATACTCAAGCAATCGTGCACATTTTTCAACTTTATCCAGAAAAGAGAGAAAGGTTGACTGCTCAGTAGCTTTCATTTGAATATAATGAGCTTCTTAAATAGAGTTTTGAAGATTTCTTTAAACGTGTCTGTCTCTTTCAGTAAGGTATTATTTTCTGGTTTTACTTTTTGTGGAAATGTTTCTGTGTATTTTCCATTACTGCCTCATCAAATATGAATTTATGTTAACTTGTTTAATGATGTGGCTCAATTGGGATAATTGATGTGTTTATTCTTCCACTTGCTCAAGACTATGCAGTGACAGAATTGTTTTCCTGTTACAGGTACTTCATCCAGCAAGTATTTCTGCATATGCTGTTTCTTTAGATACCGTTCCATGGGGAAATGGATTGCAATTAGATAGTACCGTTCAAAGAAAGAATGCATTTTTAATGCCGTTTCACAGAAAGGTCTTATCATTTTCATGGTATTTCCTCTTTGGCCTTTTTCCTTTATTTTCTTCATTTCATTTGTGACATGAATTTTCATATATTTGTAACAGCATATTTAGAGTTACGTTTTTAACTGTGCAGTAAAGCAGAGTTTAGATGACCTATTGAACTTGAGTATGTTTTGAAGTACCCAATAATCAGAAACCCTATTTCAAGGGCAATTGTGTATTTTGAGGGATCACTTTTAATTAATATTGATAGGGAAGTATCAGTACTAACTTTGTAAGAGTCATGTATACTTTTGAGGATTTCAGATAACAGTTGTAATAATAATAAGAAATGGTCTGTCAGCTTCTGACAGATAGGATAGGTCACTATTGCCAAGCCGATAGTTGGGACTCATGGGGATATTGGACCCTATTACAGGGCTAGAGTAGGAAGAGGGTTTTGGAAAGAACAGGCCAGACAATTATGTGGATATTAGTCCATCTGACAGAATGCCTTTGACCCACAGACAGGAGGCATGGTCTGTTTTCTGTCTGCTTTTGCTTCACATAACCATAGATGGGTTTAGCTGAGGGAAGGAGATTGTAGAAGCAGCTAGGGAAAGTTTTAAAAATGTAGTTAAGATACAAAACAGAGTTCTGGAGCTTTTTATTCTCTTTATCTATAGGGCTTTTGTTTTGGTTTTGTTTTGCATGGACATTGTGGATTTTTTTGAAGCAACTAAAGTGGAAATAGGATCCCAGAGGTGAAAGGATATAGATGTCTATTCAAATTTGGCTTATTGTTTTAGCTTATTTGGGGAAATCAGGGTGATGAATCACTAGAGTAGTCAAAAAATTTTTGAGCTACGTGGCTGGTCTGAGCTGAGCATCTACCTTAAAGCCACTGTTTTCAAACTCAGTTGTAGTTTGTCCTTTTGCCATGTTAACATCATCATAGACCCATGATCAAATTTAACTTGACTGGATAACGATGTAAGGTCAATTGACAAAAGTTGCTAATGACAGCAGTCAGAGGCACCTACTTTTCTAAAAGAGAAGGCTTGTAAGCTGCTTCTATAACCTGAAATATGAGAATTCTAGCCTGTGTTTGTTATCAGAAATGGAATAAATATGAACATATTACAAGCTTTGCACTGTGAGATGTTCTTAGTAGTTCTTCAGTTTCATAGTTCTTCAGCTACTTCAGAGAATTACAATTGACTGTCATGGTAGAGTTTTATCATGTTCCTGTGTAGAAAGATAGGTCTGACAAATGGAGCTTTATTTGTGTGGGGAGAAAAATGTAAAGATCATCAAGGCTGTCTCTCCCATCTCTCAAAAGAACATATCTGTAAATGTCAGTCATATCTGGTACTCAGAGATGATTTTGCTGAGGTGTACCACTGATTACCCTAATGAAGAGCTGTAAGGCTGGGCAAAAATGGAATAGCATAAACATAGCATAAACCAAGAAACATATTGTTATTGAAGGAAGGTAAGCTTTGCCACTGTCTGACTGTTATGAGCTGAAGAACATAGTTCAATTACTTTGCTTTTGTCCTAAATATTTATATTAAAAAATTGTAAAAGTTACCTAGAACTGACAATATCAAGACAATATCAAGTAATTAAAACTTTGCCTTTTCAACTCATGCCTCTTAAAGTAATATGTTGGTTTTCATCTTGATTTCGTGTGCTCACAAAATCACCTGTAACACTACCCTGCAAGAATCCATATTTTGTTTTATAACTTTTCAAAGAATATTGGTCAGATTTTGTCTGAGATAAAATTAACAATAAATTACTTTTTCTTCACTTAGATAATGACAGAATTTTCTCCTTGAAAATAACAGCTCTGTGCACTATGAAGCAGTGAAAAAAACCTAATATTCTTAGTATCTTTTAAATCAATACTATTTCCCTTTTACATTCTGTGTATTCATATAAAATTAATTTGAGTGAGATACTAATCTCCCTTATTTTGCAGGAAATTAATGGTAGCTGTCTCTTGCTCATGTTTTTTTGACTGATCCTGAGTTTTGTAAATTATTTTCCCCTATAATTTTCAAAATATCATGTCAAAATAAAAAACAGAAAACCACTAATTTTTAAATCAGTTTGGCGTTTTAAATATGGGCCTAAACTGTACTTCTTATTGAAGCTATCTATGTCAGAGGCAAGACCCAGAAATCAAGTTTATTATGGATTTCATGTTGAACCATAGCTCCAAACAAGTTGTGCTGAAGTTATGACAACAGTTGTCCTCCTAAATGACATATGGTTCTATTGTGCTGCTGAACTCATTAACTGCTCACTATATTTGTATACTGAGTAATGGAAATCAGTGATACATACATCTTTTGAAAGGATGTGACACATTTGTACTACACTGAACTGTCTTTGATAGGGAACAGGATTGCTGTTGCTAAGGATACAAGAAAGAGCAGAACTCTGCAGCCACTGCTAAGCTTGGAAGGTTACCTTTATCCTTTTAAAGGGAAAACAAGAATATTAATTTTCTTACACAGATTCGGGTGGCTATCCAACTATTCACTGAAAAAGAAAGACTCTGGATTGACATTTTTCATATTAAATCCCTTGTGCAGAATAACCTGCTAAAGAAGAAGCCAGAAAACATGCAAAATTGCCTCAAGTCTGAAACAGCATATTTTTCAAAAGAAGTCATTTTGATTACACTAGTTTCAATAATTGCAATTAATCTTACAAAAAAGTGTTTTCTGCCCTCAAAGAACCACTTTTGTAGTTATTGTGTTTTGAAAAGCTGGCAATTCAGCATTTGAAAAATTATAGTAGTTCCATTTCTGGAGAACTCTGTTCTGGTCCTCCTCTCCAGTGCAAGAAATCATGAGCTAAATCATATCTATGAGCTTGCTTCTCATGAATAAGAAGATTTTTACCTTTGGGGTTTGTTTTTTTTTTTTTTCAAATGGACAACCTGAATTGAATTGGATTCAAAAGTGAGGGAAGTAGAAAACATAATGTCTGTAAAATAATGTTTACAAGATTCATGAACATGTAGACGACTAAGCATCTCCAGTGTTTAAGTAGACATAAAAAGATGCATATATATACACATATAAATTTATATTTATGTATATACATATAAATTTTTCCTCTTCCTTCAGGTTGTTCCTGTGACTGAAAAGAAGACCAGAAACAAAAAAAAAACCAACAAGACAGACATTCTCACAGTGATGGCACATTAATAGCTCTATCTGACCATGTTAAGAAAGGAATAAACAATATCTGTACATTCTGCTCTCACAGACATGGATCTCCAGGCATGCTTTGTAATTGCTTTACATGAAACTATTAATTTTGCCATTTGGACTTGAAATTATGTTTTATGGCCTCTGATCTGGCTTATACCATCAGATGTCTGCTGCTCATGGTATTTTAATTTATATTCTAGGATCAACAGAACATGTGTACTTACAAAAAGTCAGGAGAGCTAAAATCAAAAGAATAGAAATGGGGAATCCTGGGGGAAAAAAAAGCACCAAAGGAACATTGGAGAGAAATGTGCCTAGATAGTTTCAGTACCAAAAATTCTTTTCATTGCTTTTACCATAGAGGAAGAAATCACCTCCTGGCAGTTGTGACAGCCACGTTTTCTTCCTGAATACTTTGCTTTTAAATCTCTGCTGCTCCTATATAGGTGATCATATTATTGTCCTTGTTAACTGAATCAATTGAGAGACCTTGAACATTACAAGCCCATCACTGTTCTAAATTGACTTTTGCCTTGCTATTCCTCAGTTGTATTTATTTACATGCTTACATAGTACTATTTGTGAGAGAAGGGGAAGAATTTCTCTATTAAGAGCAGGAAAGGTAATGTCTCTCTGGCAAACAGATCTTAAATAGACTCTGCACAGCTTTTATTTCCAGTACTGTGTGCAAAGAAGAGGTCAACTTAGAGGTCAACTCTGAATTCTGCTTTTAAATAAATTTTAGACCTTTCATGATTCAATATTGTTGAGGAAGCCTGCCAAGTCTGAGAGTTAAAACTTCCATTAATAATAATTAATAATAAATTTATTATTATATACATAATATATATAATATATATTATACATATAATATATATAATATATATAATTAATAATAAATACTTTTCTTGTTGCTATACAACTAGCTAAAGCTGAGATGACTTTTATGAAGTTTGGAAATGAAATAACATGTTTTTTAAAAATGTCACTGTGCTGAAATGTTCCTTGGGTTCTTAAGGTTCTCTTTTACCTAAATTCTACAAGTGTTTCAGGATCTAAGGGAATTGTTATAACCAATAAAGGCTATTATTTTGTTTTGAAGACTGTGAGGCAATTGAATGGTTCAAACTGAAAGTCATAAGTATATTAGTCTTGCAAAGATAATAATAATAATGCTTTTAACTGGGTGTAACTGTCCCTTGCACAGGCCAGTATGTTCAATATTTTGAAAGTATAGGGATGTAAGTGAGGGAAGATAATATTTGGAAAGAGGCAAAATTAAAGTTCAGTAAAGGCTGGACTCTTTTGTTCTCAAAGAGACAACTAATTTTTCTGTTATGTTGTGATGAGTTGTTTTTTCTTTATGCACTTTCTTATATTGTAATGCTCACTTTTCAGTTTTTCTTGTATTTTTTTCTTTTCTTATGGGTATTGGGCCACTTCCAAGGGATCCAGACATTTGACAAAATTATAGTTACATTCTATATTACTACAAGCATACTTTATCCATTTCAGACATCTAGGGAAATCTAAGGGGTTTTTCTGTCTATATAATGGAGACTGATAATAACCATTTTGGTTTACAGAAGTTTATGTAGCAAAAATTTATATAGTAATTATTTGGGATTTGTTTAATTGTTTGATTTGCATATACAAAGAATTACTTTATTATGAACCTGAGCTTTAATCAGTTTTATAGGATAATCCTAATTATATCAAGCTGTGTATCCCAATTTCAAAGCCACTTTAGGCTATCCAACTTAGCCATTTTTAAAATTACAAATTCTTCCTTTCAATAGGGAGGTCTATTTTTGTAGTGTAAGAGGAAGGGTAAAGGGATAACAGACATTATATAAGATGGAGATTCAAGAGCTCTTCAAGAAACTGGAGCCTCTTTTCAAATGAATGCAGGAAAAAGCATCCCTCAAAAAGATTCAGCTTAACAGAATTTGAAGTTGTACAGGTTTAAAACACAACATTCAGAATACAAGATTCCTTTTCCTCACACTGGTTAATGCAATTTTTAGAAGGTATATTGCCAACATGTAAACCTATTAAACAAAGATCAAAATGGATGAGCATCTCTCTGTCTTGTTCTGATTTTGCCCTAGCTCTTTCTCACAAGTTGTGAAGAATAGTACAGCATTCATGTTAAGGTAAGATAGTCTTATTCCACATGCTGTACCTCTTACTTGGTTTCAGCTGCACTGGCTGTCAATTTCTTCAGGAATTAATATGCAAATATTGTTGACGTATTGGATTCAGCAGTGTCTTTTCCCCATGGTGAATGCTGAGTATCAGCATATTAGTTAGTACATCATGATCATTTGATTCATGTCTTCTGAATGTTCCCTGGGTTCATTTTTCCAGTAAACCCTTTGAAAATGTATCATTGCATTTCTCTCTACTAGAAGGAACTGACAGTAAAAGGATACTTTGTTTCTAAAAGCTTATCCATGTAGTGTTTGTATTAATTATGTTTTTATGTGGAGTGCCTGGGGACGTACATGTTACAGACACTATAAAATAGAGATTGGATTAAAGTGTCAGGAAAGCAATGGAGGTTTCATACTGTGGCTGTCTGGAGTCAAATCAGTGCAGTAAGTGGCTGGGACAGTTCAGTTTTGTTATAACCTCTTAAGCTGTATTAGCACTTATGTGAAAAACATGACAAAATTCCTTTTTTTCACACAGGACATAAAACAGCAGACTTGTGTCAATGACCCAATTGTAATTTCTCACTTGATGCTGAATACAAATCACTGAGCTAATAGAAATCAGTGGAATCAATGACCTCTTTCTGCAATTTTGAACTTGCCTTTAGGAACAGGATGACAAGTAATGAACTCAAATTGTAAAGGATTCTTTGGTTACACATTAGAAGGAGCCTTCTAACTCTTCAGAGTGAATTATATAAGGATATTATGACTATTCTAAGAAAACTAGGCAACACATGCATATTGTCTGTTATGACGCATAAATATTTTTGTTCAGGATGATGGGTAGGATGGTTTCCTGAAGTCTCTTTTTTAGCATGAAATGAACATTTTCAGGACAATCTACTAAGAATTGTCCAAATAGTATCCTTTAAAGTTTTCATTTTAAATTATTGCAATGTATTATACAATCTAAGAAATGCAAATGGAAATCAGAATAAATAAATCATTTCTATAAGGCAATAAATCAATGACAGATTCTCCTGCATATGATCTGGATAGCTTTTTCTCTCTAACCTTGCTCAAGGGGACACACATTTCTAGGGCCATTGAGATTTCCCTTCCAAGAGCAACATCATCTAGAGTCCTGTGTGAGGCATTTCACTTTTGTTACATCTACAGCTGTGTCTTCAGATATACAGAACCATTATTCCCTACAGTTCAAAAAAACTTAGGAAATATGAGTCAGTTGTCAGATAACTAGAAAATTTCAGAATTTGGCAATGAGAGAGATGAGTTCAGGTTACTCCTTAATAAGTCTGAAGCTATTGATGATTTTTTTTTTTTTTTTTTTTTTTTTTTTTTTTTGGTGGCTGTAAAAACCTTCTTGTTTTCACTCAGTGAATTTCTTAATATTTGTACACATTCTCTCAGTGGCTTCCTTTAATAACCTTTTCCTAGTAATCTATAGGAGCTGGTTCTTTAAAAGTTCTTCAAGAATTCTTGTGTTTGATTCTAGTTTGGAAACTGTACCTCCATAATGAATCACAGATGACCACTCTTACACCTCCTGGCATACATGCCTGACCTGGTTTTGCATTTCATAGAATCACAGAATGTTAAGAGTTGGAAGTGACCTTAAAGATCATCTAGTCCCAGATCCCCTTGCTGTGGGCAGGGATACCTCTCACTAGACCAGGTTGCTCAAGGCTTTATCCAGCTTGGCCTTTAACGCTGCCATGGCTGCGGCATCCAAAACCTTCCTGGGAAACCTATTCCAGTGGCTCACCACCCACACAGTAAAGAATTTCTTTCTAATATTTAGCCTAAATTTCCCCTCTTTCAGTTTGTACCCATTACTCCTTGTTCTGCCAATACAGTTCCTGATGAAGAGCCCCTCTCCAGCTTCCCTTAGGCCCCATTCAGATACTGGAAGGTTGCTATGAGGTCTCCACTCAACTTATTCTTCTCCAGGCTGAACAGCCCTAACTGTCTCAGCCTGTCGTCATAGGGAGATGCTCCAGTTCTGTAATGGTCCTTTCGAGGCAGTCCAGGATTTCGTTGGGTCTCTGAGCTGTGATTGCACACAGCCAGCTCATGTTGAGTTTTTAATCAATCTTCAGTCCCAATCCTTTCTCCACAGGGCTGCCTTCAATCACGTCTTCCCCCAGCTTTTAGGTATGCCTGGGATTGCCACAACCCACGTGTAGGACCTCATACTTTGCTTTGTTGAATTTCATGAGGTTTGCATTGGCCCACCTCTCAAGCCTGTCAAGGTCCCTCTGGATGGTGTCCCTTCCCTCTAGCGTGTCAACCGCACCACACAACTTGGTGTCATCAGTCAACTTGCTGATTGTACCCTCAACCCCACTGTCCATGTAGCTGACAAAGTTGGTGAACAGTGTCAGCCCCAGTACTGAACCCTGAGGGGCACCACTTGTCACTGATCTCCATGAGGACAATGAGCTGTTGACCACAACTCTTTGCATGTGAGCATTGAATGAGTTCTTTATCCACTGAGTGGTCCATCCATCAAATCCATGTCTCTCCAATGTAGAGACAGGGATGTTGTGTAGGACAGTGTCAAACACTTTGCATAAGTCCAGGTAAAGGATGTCAGTTGCTCTGCCCCATCTACCAGTGCTGTCTCTTTGCCACAGAAGGTCACCACATTTGTTAGGCATTATTTACCCTTTGTAAAGCCAATATTGGCTGTTACCAAATGTCTCTTTATTTACCATGTGCCTTAGCATGGTTTCCAGAGGAATCTGCTCCAGGATCTTGCCTGACACAGAGACGAGACTGACTGGTCTGTTGTTCCCTGGCTCTTCTACTTTCCCCCTTTAAAAGTGGGGGTTATATTTCCCTTTTTTAAGTCATTGAGAATTTAAACTGACTGCCACATTTTTTCAGAAGCTCTGTATAGTGGCTTAGCAACTTCAAGTTCCCTCAGGACCCACGGATGAATCTCATCAGGTCCCATGGGTTTGTGCACATTCAGATTCCTTAAAGAGTCTCGAGCATGACTTGCAGTAATAAACACTTTCAAATGGAAAAGGAGTCACATCTTCAGTGGTGTCTGTTATGCATAGTTCACTGCTATATGTGTTTTCACCTTTTTCACAATCCAGAAGTATTAAGAAAGATATACTTTCCCGAAAGGAAAGTAAATGCAGGCTAGAACCTGAGACTGCTCTCTTCTACTTCAGAGACCATCAAATCAAAGCATCCTTTTTGCTGCTCTAGTTCCTCACAGCCAGAACATGTACTCATGTACATGTACATGTACACACATGACACTGCTGTACAAAAAAAAAAATCCAGATATTGTTCTGCTGTTTAGCAAGAAAATAAATTTTTCATCTGATACCACATGCCATGAAATGTTATTTCAAAATCAAACTTATTTAAGCAGAAGACCCCAAATATCAGCACAAAAGTGCAATACTATCACTCCAACCACTGTACTAGAAGTTAAGACTAGTACCATTCTGACTCATAAGAGAGCAAATTTTTTTTGTTTTGTTTTTTAGTCAAAAGCAAAAAATATCTGCAGAAATGTAGAATTTATCTACACTTTCATACAGTCTGGGAGTAGTACATTTCCCACCAGTTTTCAGGGGGATAGAAATGATTTTCTGTTTTAGTTTATCTCCTTTGAGTCACTGTCTTTCTACAGAGCCAAGGAATTTTTGCAGCTTCATTACTGTAGACTTCATAAGCTAAGTAGGATTATTTCTTTCAAGTATTGCAAAAGACTGAGGCTTCTCCTTGTGCATTTCACAGAATTTGTGTTTTGGAATAGTTTATCTCAGTGTGGGCTTCCCTCACACATGCTGACTAGTAACTTTCATATATTCTGTCCTTATTTGGCTTTCACAGAGGCAGGGATATTTTAGCAATGACTCATAATAATTTTTGTCTTTTGTGTTTTTTACTGTCTCAGTGCAAAGAAAGATATTTTTAGCATTTTTTGCCCACTGATCTAAAGATGTTGGGCTTTTATTTCCTAAGTATTGTGCATAGCATATGGTATCTGAATTGCACCTGCCACAAAAAGCTGTATAATTCATAAAGTCTACGAGACATCTTCTGATGTTCTTATTTATTGAAGATTCTCTTCCACTGGCTCAATAATTTTTTTTTTATTGTTGTAATTAGGATAGTTATATCATAGAAATGGCTTCTTCTCAGGCTAAAATTAACTGTTCCTTTTTGCACCTGAACATGGAACAGAAGAATAACAAGTCCCATTTTTGCTCAGTGTTTCTCTGTTTCCCCATAATACTTTCTCTACAAATGTATGCAATTAGAGACACAAACAGCACCTCCTCCCCAGATTATTGTTCAGAAGTGCCTGTGTCATCTGGTGGGGATAAGCTCTGGTTTGGATCACAGGAACATCATAACACGACCACCTGCCATGAGGGAAAGATGTGTGATCATTTCCTTGGCAGTGAAAGTAAGATCACTGCTATGCATCAAAATTAAGACATTTACATGTATTTGTTTTGTGGAGTTCATTGCTTATCTTTAGGAATCCAGCTCAATATTTCAGGAAAATCTGTATTAATTTCCCCACTTCTCTTTCTTTGCACTTGATTTTGGAAGGGATGGATGCTTCTGGAAGAATAACCTTCAAAACATGAGCCTGTAATACAATGGAGGTGAGACAGAGTTGTCCATTAGGTAGCTGAGTGATCAGTGACCCCCATTTTTATATGTTATGTTAGCTTATATAAAAGGCAACCCCATATATAGCAAATACTTCTGTTTTAAATTAAAGCCACTGTTCTCTGTATACTGAGTGAGTGATACTTCAGTGACTAGAAGATTTCTGACTAAACTGATTTATAACTAAACACTACCAAATCTGGAAACTACTATTCTAAAATTCTGTCTGACTTTTGAATATAGAAATCACTACTGAAGATTATAAGATCAGTATTCAAGGAAAATACACGGACAATGTAAATATTTCTGTAAGCTAATTGAAGTCCTCCTAGTCTGAGGCAAAATAACAGAAAAGCTGCTACAGTGTTCAGATGACAAAGGATTAGAATACAATTATCTCCATAATATTAATTTAATGAAAATAAGTCTTGTCAAGCATGACTTTTTTTTTGAGAACTCTGTAAATTAAATTAATAAAAATAAAGCATAGTTGTAATAAATAAGTCTTTACAAATGGTTAATTCATTATTAAACAGAATCCTATCTAAAAATGTGTGGTTCTGTAGTACTGATAGATCAAATACTGGTGAACTTTAGAAACTGACTGGTGGATCTCAAATTATTTTGGGGGATTCATCATGGAAAGGGTTGTATTTCTTTACCACTTTTTATCAGTGACACAGAATAATCCCATTCTGGGATTATTTAAAAGGGGTAGAAGAGTAAATAGCAAAATAATCACTTATTTCACTTGGTAAAGTAGGTGTTTTGAAGTTAAATATGATGTCCTACATGCAGTCACGATGTCATGAACCCAGAGATGAGGAGTAGGATTGATATATGCACAATCTCTAACTGGGAAACTTCGGGAAATTCATAGACAAGTATGTTTATATGAACTTCCGAGATGATACTGGGTTCAGCAAATACAAACGAAACCTTTGGTTATTTAAATAAAAGGAGAAGGGCAATGACTATTTGCCTCTGTGTGCATTATTGGTGAGACTGATGCTAGAACATAGTAGTTCTGTCCTTCACAGATTCATAAGTGGAAGCGTCACAAAAATGATTTCTGAGTTGGATAACTTGAATGTAAAGACCTCAAACGTCACTGAATCAGATGAGGTGACCTCACCCTATCTGACCTTAGCTCTCTGAATATAGATCGTTAGCTATGACTTCTTCCATGGACTGAAGTATAGTGTAGACATGAAGTGTTTTCTCTTGCTACTCTCACATTTATTACATTTGATTATACAGAGCAGTGAAGAAAGGTATATAAGAATGCCAAAGCAAAGTCCTGCTCTTCCCACAGAAGGTAGCGGAGATTTTAGTATGTAATGGAGTCTTAGCTTCAGCCTTGGAGTATTTTTTGGACCTGTGTATAAGTCAGAGGACAGAGAGAAAATCATACTAAAACAGTACTGAATTTAAAAATCCTTTCTTTAGTTGTGCCTGACAAGATTGTAGGTATTTTTCTACCGGTGCTGCAGGCTATTATTGGAATAAATGCAGTAACATTTGTGACTTTTGAACCCAGCCACCTTAAATTTATACATTGTCTCTGAGCAAAAGTAGTCCCTTTTTCATATTTTGATTTTCAAATGCAGTTTCAATTTTGTTTAACTTTACTTCATCAGTACATATTGAGATATTTAAATAGTGTTCTCTGGCTGATGGCCAATTGAGTCACCTTTACATCATGACAAGATTATACTCACCTATAAAATACAATCTGCAGTCTGTTGTCAGTCATTTATAAATGAATGTTGTAATTCTAATTCAGGTTCTTTAGTCTGAAGTCAGCCATGCTACTTAATCTTTTAGAACAGCTACACAATGAAACCTTCTCAGCCTGATGGATTCAGGCATATCTTTCCTTGGCTGATACCCAGAAATTATTGTTAGTTTCTTTCTTCTTTTCTTCTCCCTTTAACTGAAAGAAGTGCCTTACAGCAAAAAAACCTCTTTTCCATCTTCTGGAAAGGCTTCCTTTATCCATACCAGACCACCTCCTCCAGACCTAGGAACCATACTAGGAAGTATGCAAGAGGGAGTTGTCTTTTCCTCACTGCCAAAAAGCATCCTTTCCTTTTAGCCTGACATGCCTGGGAAAATCGTAACCATTTTTATCAGTCCCCAGTGTGATTCTTCAGTTAGGAGCCTTTTGCAGGATGAAAGGAACGAAACCTATTTTAAAAGGAAACCAAACTGTTCTTCCTAACAATTAATTTGAGCTAAAGTAACTCTGCTCAAAAATGGAACAGAGCATAATACTTAGTTTTCTCAGTATTTCAGAACTACTAGGGAAGAGCAGCAATGATTTTAAGAGACAGGTATGCAGAGATTATTGCAGGAATTTTGACTGAACATGAATTAACTAGTGAAGCCAAGTGTGTGATTCTCGCATCCTATGCATTGAAAAGCTGTGCCTTTGACCTTTGTTCTCCCCTCCACTGGGACCTGTCTCCCCTGCACTATAGAGTGAGCACTTTCCTCTGTTAGAATTACCCTCTCACTACTATCAAAATGACTGATGGAAATTTTCCTCATGTGCCTTATAGCTCCTCATGTTAATTCTTTCCATATATTTAGCCTTATTTTATGCACCAATCTTAGATGTATATATAAAACTTGAATGATGAAGGGGAAAACATGGATCTCCAAGCTCCTGTTCATCTAATTTTGAGTTCATGAGTACCTGAGTGGACCACCAACATTTTCCTTAGAAAACTGCAAAATGCTTGAGTAGCTGTTAATGAACGTGTACATAAGGACCTCAAGGTTTGCCTGTGGGAAGAAGCTGGGTGTTTGGCTTCTGTCTAAGCTCACTGAAGTTTGAAAGTAAATATTGCTCTGTGTCTTAGACTGTGCTACTCTGATTCAACATTGCACCAGGAGAAGTGACCACAATTTTTTTCAAGATCCATGATCAGACTACTTACTGTGGATGTGTGAGGCTGAATTTCAATTCAATCTGTTTCTAAAGAGACTGAAGTTTGTGTTTTCTACTTCTCAGATTAATTCCCTGTCTGTATGATTCATAGGATGTTTGAGGGTAAACAGCTCTATGGCCCCCGACACAAGAAAGACATTGACCTGTTAGAACAAGCCCAGAGGAGACAACTAAGTTGATTAGATGGCTGGAGCACATCTCCTGTGAGAACAGCTGAAAGAGCTGGGGCTCTTTGGCCTGGAGAAGAGAAGGGTCTTGTTTCTTTCTTTATTATGAAAGCAAAATGACTAAAGTGTTGTTAGGCAAACAAATTAATAGAGGAGTTTTTTAACTTGAATACATATGCTTCCATGATAGCTTTGTAAAGGGTAATATTCTATTTAAAAACTACTGTTCTTATTTTACATTTATGGGGAAAATGTACACAATTACTTGAATTGATTTGAAGCTGGGTGTATCTAGAAGTTTTCATATGAAAACAAGAAATACATTATTCCTTGGAATGTTTTCAATAATTTATTTTGCATGGTTTTTTACCCCTCTGTCTACAAAATCACTCCAGTCTACAAAGAAAAGTAATTTCTTCCAAGATAGTTCTAAGGCAATCAAGTTTGTATTTTATTAATGTAATTTAGAGTCTACCTATTTTGAAATAGTAATTTTTATTTTGGAAGGGTAATATTGATCAGTGACTTCTTAATAAACATTTGTAGATTTTCATGCTTGAATGACTATCTAACAAGCACATATTCAAATTACTCTGAATTGGCTATATTTCTCGTTGTGTGGGTATTCTTTCTAGAAATGAGAAATGTCATATACCCATCTGGAATTGGAAAAGGAGTAGATGACTGAGGGGTTCTTTCCTTCTCTTTTTCTTTCTTTAGAAATAGTAAGCACAAATATATTAAATTACTTACAGATAAAATGAAACAAACTATATGGTCCTAAAAAAAGATCTGTGACTCTCTGGAGTTATTTCCAAATGTAAATGTGAGCATAGCCTCCAGGTCTTGTTCTGTAGCTTTTCTGGTCTCTTCTAGACATCAATTTGGTAATGCAGAATTCTATTTAGTAGCATAGATTTTTCAGTGTCTGTTAATTTGGAAGTAAGAATAAGACATCTTTAAGAGGCTTACAAGAACTAAGATATTTCTTTACTCCTTACCCTGAATCTGACAAAACAAATCTTTTGCTAAACTTTCCTAATTCTTTACATAACAATTATTTCTTCAAAGATCAGGGTGTCGTAAATTTTTGTGGTAAAAATGCACTAATTCATTGAAATGATGTCTCAAATCTAATTTTACTCCTTAACAAGTTTATATGGAGGCACTCAGAGCCATAAATATATGTGCTTGTCTGCACACAAACACTCATAGAGACATACAGATAAAAGGCACCAACGAATTAGTCTAATTTTTAGGAATTTCAATGTAAAATTTGGGATTATCAAGATCTGGTACTCTAAAATCATCAGTGGAAATATTATCACCACTGAAACCTAGGGATTTTAAAATAATTTCTAATTAAAAGTTGTTCAGTTCTCTAATAAGAGTCCTGGACAGGAAAGACCACTTCTATGGAAGGCACCACTGTTATTGTGCTTGGGCTGCTTGTGAAAAGAAAATTCTCAGAATGATTTGTACATTTTTTCCAGTTCGTCACATTATATATACAAAAGATTCAAAGACAAAATGAAATACTGTCACCACTGTCTTTCTTTAACATCTGGTAACTGCTAGAAAGGGGTGGACAGGTTTCATAACTTTGAATATTAAGTCTGCTCTAATTTATTTGGATCCTTGATTGCTGGTTTCTCAGCAATATTTTGTTTTGTCTGAGAAAATAAAGAACCTTGACATTTGCATTTTCAGTTATGGTTAGATTTATTTTGCTTTCATTTAGGTGTATGTACTTTAGTTTGCTGAGACAATTAGGTAATAAAATACAGTAAGTTACCTGTACAAAGTGCACCTTCATTTTTGTCAGTGATTTTGATATTTACTGTTAGTAAC
Organism: Myiozetetes cayanensis; assembly: GCF_022539395.1. Taxonomy (NCBI): domain Eukaryota; kingdom Metazoa; phylum Chordata; class Aves; order Passeriformes; family Tyrannidae; genus Myiozetetes; species Myiozetetes cayanensis. The sequence goes on along the minus strand of NW_026087631.1, from coordinate 51,602,454 downwards.
AGACATTATTATTGCTGTTCAGGTGTATTATACTCTCAGGTTCTGTAAGTTTTGGGTTGCATAATCAAGCAAGTATTGTTGTTAAGGTCTCGTTCAGTAAGTTTTGAAGCCTTAATGGAATTCCTTGTTAGGTTTTCTCTTCCTCAGAAGTGCAGACATTACCAGTGATCTCTAATTTCAAACTTTTCTGGTTTCCAGAAAGTAGATGATGAGATGGACTGAAGGGGACATGGCATTTTAAGAATTGACCTTATGTTGCTGTTGTGTCCAGAATTATCAACAATATGTCCATCACATTTAAGACTTTTGACCTAATTTAATACCATAGTGGAATTGAGCTTTCCCAGTGGAACTGCTGTGTCATCATTTCATACTTTTGTTTGTGATTTTGCTTTGCAACGTCTTAGCTTGGACCAAATTTTAAGGAAGCTCTTAGAAATCTAAAGCAAAGAAAGTTAAAGAAAGCAACTTCACCCCATTGGACAATGGCTTCTGCTCTCTGATGGTATATCTCATAACCCCATCCTGAAAAAATAGTAGGTTTAATCATTATTGATGTGAACATAGGTGAGTGCAGTAGGTGTCCTTTGTCTTGACTTCAGCAATACTTCTGACACTGTCTCCCACCTGTACTCCTGCATCCAAGTTGGAATGTTGCAGTCTATACGGGTGTGGAACTCCATGAGTTAAAAATTTGCGTGACCAGGGTCTACAGTGGATGGGCAATGGTTTTTACTCTACCTCAATGATAATAACAAATGTAGTACTTCAGGGAAAGGAAAAAACAATGCAGAAAGAACCGTGTCTTGCCGATACCGCCTAAGGAGTCTTTCCGCTGTGCCTTTTGCAACAAGACTTGTCTATCTTACATTGGCCTTTTTAGCCATCAGCGCGCTTGTAGCAAGCATGGGTAGAGCCCTTCTCAAATCTTGGTTTGCGAAGCCCAGCCATGATGATGACTTCGTGGATCTGTCCTGAATCGTGTCCTGTTCAACATCTTAATCAGTGTTCTGGGGGAGGTGAGTTCTCAAGTTTGCAGGTGACACCAGAGCTGTTGATATGCTTGAGGGCAGGGCTGTCATCCAGATACACCCAGACAGGTTGAAGGGATGGGCTGACAGAAGATTTAGTGAAGATTAACAATGACAAATGCAAATTCTTTTGCTTGGGAAGACAGGCTAGGGGCTGACTAACCCGGGAGCACTATGGAAAAGGCCCTGTGTGCTGGTTTTGGCTAGAGTAGGGGTAACTTTCTTCGCAGTAGCTGGTATGGCGCTGTGTTTTGGATTTATGCTGAACACAGGGTTGCTAATATAAAGATGTTTTTGTTATTTCTGAGCAGTGCTTTCCCAGAGCCAAGGGCTTTTCTGCTTTTCATACAGCCATGCTGGTGAGGAAGTTAGGGGTGCATGGGAGATGGGGAGGAGACAGAGCCAGGACAGGTAACCCAGACTAAACAAATGGATATTCCATACCAATGCCATCATGCTCAGCCTAAAGAGTGGGAGAAGAAGAAGGGAGATAGTTGAAGTGATGGCATGTCTTCCCAAGTAGCTGTCATGTGTGATGGGGTACTGCTCTCCTGCCTGCCCATGGGAAGCAGTCAATTAATTCTTTGTTTTTCTTAATTCTTTGTTTTTCTTACTTGTGTTCACAGTTTTTGTTTTCCCTATCACACTGTCTGTATCTCAACCAATGTGTTTTCTAGCTTTTACCCTTCCAGTTCTCTCCCTGATCCTGCTGGTGGAGGAGTGAGCAAGCAACTGTGTGGTATTTGGTTTCTGACTGAGGTGAAACCACGACACCCTGGAAATTCTGGAAGCCAGCAAGCTGAATGTCAACCAGCAGTGTGCCCTGGCAGCAAAAAATCTCAAGGGTATCCTGTGCCAAGTTCACAAGAGCACAGCCCACAGACCAAGGGAAACAATTATTCCTCTGCTTAGCACTTACTAGACCACATTAGAATACTTCATCTGGTTTGAGCACCCCCTAAAAGAACATTCTTAAACTGGACAGAGTTCAGCATCAAGACACCAAGACTGATCAAAGGGTTTTTCATAGACAATCCATTTCTGTGCAAAAAATGTTGTCCAGGCAGATTTTGATTCCTTGCTGAGATGACACCTTCCTGATGACACCTTTTGACTCTCAGTTGTATGCTTTACATCTAATTTTATTTTATTTACTTCTGTTTCTATTTTGTTACTCTTGCTGTTGAAATTGTGGAATTTAATACATGCAGCACTTACCTAATATCTCAGATTTCAACCAACTACAGTGCAATAATTTGGTATAGTGCACAGTGCAAAAATTAGAGCAGGTACAGCCTGACTTGTGTCATGCACCATCTACCAATTTTTTTGTGGCTCCCAGTACTTTAGTATGGGAACATCCCATACTAGTCATTAAGGTATTATCCACTGCAGAGAAGCAGAGAAACATCTTCATCTCCAGTTCTCTAATGGATGATTTGCAGAAGTCTGGGACACTTGTAGTCTGATGAGAATTAGGTGAGAAGATCTGATGGACCTCATCTTCTTAATTATCTGTTGTACCCAGAGCTGAAAATCTATAACCCTTGAAGAACTGGGGAGAAAATTATCAGCTGTATGAACATGTCCTTCCACTTCAAGAAGAGGGGTACAATATTCAGAGAGAGTAGAGAAGCTCATTCAAGCAGAGAAGCTTGTTCCTAATTTAGTTCATATCATGGAGACATTCTGACTGTATGAAGTATAGTATGAATTTTCCTGAGACGTACTGGAGCTGGAATCCCTTGAGGTACCTACTATTGCAATATAGTCTTGAACTGATCAATAGCAGCAGTATGTGTGAAATATTGGTCAGCAATAAACACAGGAATTAACAATATATCCTAAATGGATTTAGGAGGATATTATTTAAATACAAAGACATACTTAATCAGTAAAATTGTCTCTAAACCTTCACTTAGTTACATTCTTCTTGGAAATGCTATTCCCTTCTTAATTAGCATTTAAGCCAAATATCTCTGACACTGACTTTATTTTGAAATGGAGCAGTTAAAGTATGTTTAATTGAAGTTAAATGATTCAATACTTCTAAAAATAATTGAATACATATTCATGAATAACAATACCTCTTGAGCAGAGTGAGCCCATACTTTGAGTGGGTACATACTGTTCTTCATTAGTCAGATACAGTATGACCTGCACTTCGGCAATATGACTGTAAGCACTGGCAGAGAAGGTACTGGAAACTAACATTGGGAGTGATGCTGCAGTGTGTCAGCTGCTGTATGACAAATGTGTTTCTACTCAGCCCTGTCCTGAAGTAAATGAAGGTAGCTTATCTCTCAATATACATGACTCTGCCTGAAAAATGATCTTAGATTCTTCGTTAAAGGCAAGTTAATACAAAGCATTTTGAAGATATTTTTGTTTAAAATTACATTAGTGAAAATTAAAAATTTTTAAAAAAAAATAAAAAAAAGGGGGAATAGTGGAAACTATTAGATGTAGTTTGCAAATAGATGGAGATGATTTCAAGTTGTTTGTCCGGTCCAAATGAGCTAATTAGTAAAGACTTAAGAAAATCTTCTTATTTGGACTACTTTGCCTTTTCAAATTTTAATTTCTCACTGTAATTTTACTCCTTAGCATTTACCTGCACTTCCTTGAGGATACTATCTTGTGCCAAAAGCAGTGTGGCAACTAACAGAAACTGAGAAAGACTACATGAATAGAGTTTGTTTCCTGGATCTGCAAAACAATTTTGTCAGATTGCAATTACTGCAAAACCACTGGTTTCTGAAAAACTACTTCCTGCTAGAGTCCAAGGCTCCTCTAAATAAGTCTTCCATAATAACTAATGCTTGCCCTGGTGAGAGCCATTACGTATTTTAAATCTTCCCAGTGGAAGCATGACATTAGCAGCAGCCTGTTTTATCAACTAGAGGTATATTTCTGCAGAAAAAAAACAAGGACATATTTCACTTGAAAATGTTACTAGCAACAACAGAAACAACAGAAATGAAAGAAATATGTAGATCCTGTAGGCATTCTGTAGGCCTTCTGAGTTTATTTCAAATCTATCCCAAAATGTTAAATTACAACATCTGATCTTTTTCAAGGGCTGGTAATCAGATACTTACGTATGTCTCACTTAAATAAATGATGGAGAGAAATCTAGGTTGAGAGGGACCTTCATAATCTAATGTGTTGCTCAAAGCAAAACTAACTTCAAAGTTAGATCAGGTTCCTCAGGGCTTTGAAACATCTCCAAGGATGGATGTTACACAACCTTTCTGTAAAACCTCTGCCAGGGTTGCACTACTCTCCTAATGTCCTTATGCTAAGAAGATTTTTTTAATTTACAAGCTAATACAAAATTAGGATTTTGTGGTATAGATACTTTCCACTGATATATAACAATAACTTACCAGTCTTTCTTATTGACTTGTATTTAAATTCTATTGTTTACAACAAAGTAAACTAGCCAGTCAAGTATAGGTGATTACACCAAGAGAGTAATCGTAGACTCATAGAATGGTTTGGGCTGGAGGGGACCTTTAAAGGTCATCTATTCCAACACCCTGCTCATGGGCAGGGACATCTTGAACTAGATCTGGTTGTTCAGTCCCCTCAAACCTGACCTTGACCAGCGATGGGACACCTACCATCTCTCTGGGCAACCTCTCTCAATGTTTCACCACATTCAGTGTAAAAAATTCTTGCTTACATCTGGTCTGAATCTACCCTTTTATGGTTTAAAACCATTAGCCCTTGTCCCGTTGCAGCAGCCCGACTAAAATGTTTGTCCCTGTTTTGCTTGTAGGACCATTTTAAGTATTGGAAGGCTGCTATGAAGTCAGTGTGGAGCCTTCTCTTCTCCAGGCTGAACAATTCCAACTGGAGCTCCAACTCTCTCAGTTGCTCCAGCTCTCTGACTATCTTCATGGCTCTTTTCTGGAACTGCTCCAACAGGTTTGTGTCCTTCCTGTGCCAAGGACTCCAGAGCTGGATGCAGTGCTCCAGCTGGGCTCACACTAGTGCAGAGTAGTTAGAGAGAATCATTTCCCTTCTCCTGCTGGCAACACTGCTTTTGATGCAGCCATGATACAATTGGGTTTCTGGTCTGCAAGTGCACATTGCCAGCTAATGTTCAGCATTTCATTGTCACTAGTGGTATTCTCCAGTGTTCAGTATTGTTTAACTTGTTAATCCATGACTTGAATGAGGGGACAGATGCCTCCTTAGCAAATTCACTGATGGCACAACCTAGAAGGAGTGGCCAATACCCCAGAGGGTTGTGCAGCCCTTCAGAAGGACCTGGACAGGTTGGAGAGATGGTCAGAGAAGAACTGTCTGAAATTCAACAAGAGCAAGTGCAGGGTCTTGCACCTGGGGAGGAATAATGCCAAATAACGTCCTGCACCAGTTAAGGCTGGGGCTGACCTGATGGGAAATAGCTCTGTGGAGAAGGATGTGGAGGTCCTGGTGGAAAACAATCTGTCCATGAGCCAGCAGTGGGACTTTGTGGCCAGGAAGGCCAATGGTGTCCTGGGTTGCATTAGGAAGACCAGTGCCAACAGGTTGAGGGAGTTCATCCTGCCCCTCTACTCAGCCCTGGTGAGGCCTCACTTGGAGTGCTGTCTACACTTCTGGACTCCTCAGGACATAAAAGACATGGAGCTCCTGGAGTGAGTCTAGCGGAGGGCTGCAAAGGTGTTGAGAAGACTGGAGCATCTTTCTTGTTAGGAAAGGCTGAGGGAGCTGGGCCTATTCAACCTGGGGAAGAGATGACTGAGAGGAGACCTCATCAATGTCTATCAGTATCTGAAAGGAGAATGCCAAAAGGATGGAGCCAGGCTCTTCTCAGTGGTGATGAACTGTAGGAAAAGGGGCAATGGACAGAAACTCATGCACAGGAAGTTCTACCTGAACATGAGGAAGAACTTCTTTATTGTGCGGGTGATTGGAACAGCTTGGTGTCATCTGCAAATTTCATTGATGAAGACATTAAAGAGTACTCATCCCAATACAGATCCTTGAGGGAGGCCACTTATCACTGATCTTCATCCAGATGTTGAGCCACTGACCTCTACCTCTGGATATGACTGTATTACCATCCAGGTAATTCCTTATCTTTCAAATAGCTCATCAATCAAATCTGTATCTATCTTATTTAGAGAGCATGATGTGGTCGGGAACCATATCAAAGGCCTTGCAGAGGTCCAGATAGATGGCATCTATAGCAGTTCCCTTGCCCACTGATGAGAATTTTGTATAATTAAAAAAAAAAAAAAAAAAAAGAATCAGGTCAACTCCATTAGAAAGGACTGAATTTTAGTGTATAAGGCTGTATCTCTCAGGATATCTTAGGATTGTGAAGAAGAGTGTTGTATGTTCAGCTAAAACAGAAGAATTTGATTAGGCTTCTGAAAGAAGCCTTTAAAAGAAGTTCTTCTGGGGAGGTCTTCTCTCCCAGGTGATTTCTCTCATGGAAGTTTTTTCTATAATAAATGCATGCTGACCCATAGGCTATACACAGAAATGGAACCCTGACTGAAGCCTGGCAGAAGGAATGAGCAGAATAGTAGGGAGAGAAACTTTCTAATATAGGCTTAATATAAACAGATTGAATTATTCTGTACATTTACCTATGTCTGTTAAAAATATTAAACACACCATCTTGAATGTCAAAAACTGTAGCAGTTATTAATGTAATAAATAATAAGTCCCATAGGGACCATAGCAACACCAACGTGGTGTGTAACAAGAGTAACGTTTATTCAAGGAGCCACAGCTTATATAGCAGTTTCAAATGCTGCCACGTCACACGGGTAACTTCCTAAGCCAATCCCATACAAGCATTCAACAGAGCATGTGTGACAGAGTACTTAGAACTACAACTCCCAGGATGCTTTGCAGCACCTGCTGTAACCAGACCCCATAATAAACAAATGTTTTGTTTTTTTATTTTAAATTTGAACAATAAATGGCTTCAATTCAGCATGATGTAAATTTTCTTGGCAACAATAGGGCAGTCTTCTTTCAAAAGTGTGACAAATATATAAAAAAGTGTTCCCTAACTTAACAGCGCATCTCTTATTATGTTCAAAGGGTAGTGCAGTGGATCTCTTTTTCATTTGCAAAAGCTGGAGAGGGAAATTGACTTAAATAACACTGACAAAGCAAGATGGGAAAAATATCCTCTGATGAACGTGAAGGCTTTAAGATGTTGGAGTGCTTGTTTGAACCTCTGAGTTCACGGGGAGTATCCTTCTGTTGTATATATCTTACAGCCTCAGATCCTGCCAGGATATTTTCAGACAGCAGTTAAGATGAGAAAATCTTCAAAATCAGTGGGAAAACTTGACAACTCTGATTTTAACTTGCATCTTTGTAGGTTACTCAGTTCAATAGAAATCTTCCAAAAAAAAAAACAAAAACAAAAACAAAAACAAAAAAAACCCCAAACCAGAAAAGAAAGGCAGATAGAAATTCAAATCCAAAACATCCAGAAATCAGAGGTTTCAGTAAGTTAATATGTTAGTACGTATCATACCAAGGGTTCACAGCATCTGTGAACACACTGAAGGTTTTCAGTCATAATCATGAGACTGAGATTCATAGTTTTGAAAGAATTCACCATCTTTAGCATAACATTTCAAAGTAAATGCCAAATATTCCTTTCCTCACTTCTTTTTATAGATTTCTAGTCATCCATATGTTTTATTTTGTGCCCATTGTAACATGACATTTCATACAATCTGTACATATAAGAGACATTTATCTCTACACAGCCTTTTTCTTGAAGAGTCATATTAAATTTCTCCAGCTAAAAAATACTGAAGTACCGATCTTGGGTTAAGGATTATGTAAGATTGAAACAGGGCACTGCAATGTACATAGATGCAACCTATAAATCAAAGTGTTGAAAATGTAGAGTGTTATATGGATTTCTCTGAGGAACTGTGCCACAGATAGGCAGAAGGCTGTAAGTGTGAAACTAAAGAAAAAGCAGACACTGCAATACAGAAATTACTTAAACCTATGCAAAGATTCCATTCACTGAGAAATTTTCCCTCTGCTTTCAAAGTAGGTGTTAAATAATGTCCTGAAGAGTGGAATAAGTAAATTAATTAAACTTAAATACAGCAATCCATGGGAAAGATCAAAAGTCCATCTGCCAAAGAGATCATCCACATTCAGGAAGATGCTTGGAGCATAACGAGTCAAATTTCATAAGACACTAAGCTTTTACAAGTAACTTCTGAGGAAGATGCTGTCTTACCTTACTAATGAGATTAGAACAGTGATGTTGCTCTTTCCCACCAACATAGCTAACTTTATATAATTCAGACAAACAACAATGGTTAATCCAGAAGAAACCTGACTTGGTTAATTACTGCCCTTTGCCAAGTTTCCTTTTTCCAAGCAAACTTACAGAAAGGATTCTGAGAGTCTAAGTACAGGAGACACCCTAGACCTGGTACAAAGGATTTAGATCAAAACATAGGACAGGAGCAACACTCCCTCACTGTTGGATGTTGGATGTTGCTAAAGATTACACAGAACTTCTTGAATTAGTCAGTCAATCCTAAACTAGTAATGACAGGTCTGGGGGAGATGGAGGAATTCCATGGAACCAGACTGCCTAATGTTGTTAATTGAGAAAAAATACACTAGTTGTGCTGAGAAGCTGTACCTCCCTTGCCTCTGGAGCCACATAAAGATGAGGCTTTTTGTATGGCCCTCTTAAACATTCATAAATACAGAATAATTTACTGATTTGGCACTATAGAACTAGGTGTGAATTTGCATGCTTATTTCTGTCTTCTATAACACAGAAAATTCTAGAACACCAATATAGCCCAATACTTTGCCAAGAAATATAGGAGAATACAGGTCAGCTGGGTACAACAGAAGCCACAAAAGACAGACTATGCTGATTGGCAGAAGAAAGGGCTCAGAGTTTGCTTTGGACACAATATTTTGCCTTTGGATGGAAGAAACTTAATTAACTCCTTGGTTTCTTGCTTACTAGTAGATGTACTTCTGCTGGTGTAGCATGACCGGTCAGGAGTAGACCACATTCTATCCCGAAAAAGAATGGCTAGTTTGATGGTATATTGAAGTTCACCTAAATTTTAGGAATACAGTATGAAGCTGTCAGAGTGCATGACTTGTAGGACAAAATATCATTTTAGCAGCTGCAGCACATCATGCCCAACCTGTGTTCTCCATACTGATTCATTTGAATGTTAAGTAAAACTTTATCCTCATCTTTAAGATGCTCCTTTATGTATCCTTTTGTGATGCCCAGATTAGTGGGGAGATGAAGTGACAGAAATTGTTGTCCTTAGAAATAATGGAATGGGCACCCACAGAGGTAACATCCCCATATGCAGAACTTGCAGTTTCCTCAGTGAGAGGAAAAAGAATGACCACAAAGAGTAAGAATAAGAATAAAGTATAATTCTTATACTCTATCAATGAGAGTATAGGAATAACCACAAAGTTCTGCTTGCTCGTCTTCAGAGTATATGCTGTTATAAAGCTGTGGTGCAAGTGAGAGAAACTGTAAGTGTTCAGCATCAGGAAATTTCTTATACCCCTAATGGTAACTGATCCTCATGACATACCGTAACAACAGCAAGAAACATTCTGTATGCCATAAGTAGCAGTTACTTTGGGGTTTTTCAGCCAGTAGTAATCTGAAAATCTTTCAGATACCTGCTACACATGGGGGTAATATTGAAGTGGTATATGAATATTGTGCTGGTCCTTGCACCCAAAAGGAATACTAGTGAGATGTTATTTGATTATTGGGGCATACACAGGTGAAGCGCAGGAAGCACCACTTCAAAAATGTAGACCCTTTAAAAACAAACCCGTTTATATTGAGATTATTGATCTTTCATTCCTTCTGAGGGAAAGAAATTCTGTGGGGCCTGATTTCTGTGGTGCCCATGGATAGTTGAACTTGTCCTAGTGTATGCAATAATTTTAATGGATGCCATCTGAGACAGCTGTAGGATAATCACAGAATATGCTGTAAGAAGATTGATAGCAAGTTACAGATCTCTGATGAACAACAGCAGTTCAGTGACAAATACAGCAATTGTAATCCCTGATGTCCATATATTTCATAGTGTATATGAAACTATGTCAATAATTTCTGCTTCCATGTATATTCTCAGACCAAGGTCGGGCAATTTTAAAGGTTGTGTTTCATAAACAAATATGAAGCGTACAAAAGAAACTGACACTGAAAAAGAAGAAGGATAAAGTCCCCATAAATTGTTTTTTCCCTTGACTGTTGATTCAAGGTGCTAACTTACTAAATTTTCAGAGGTTTACCAGACTTAATGTCAAACTTTTATAATCACTTCAGATTTCACTTAAGATTGCTGCAGTCACTTATTTCTCAACATGTTGCTGATTACAGTCCTCTAGTTCTGAGAGGGATTTTGGTCTTGGATGACCTCTGAACTCTGTTGCCACAGGGATTTCCTACATGGGGAAGACTTCAACCTCTTTCAGATTTTCAATTTTTCTATAGTAAAAGCCAAAAACCCCCTACCAAAATGGCGATAAACAGGATTATTTTTTAAGTTTTTGCTTTCTTCTAGTCTCCAATATATGGAAAAGATGTGCATTTTTTAGATTTGCATATTTATTTTATATGAAAATTAAACTGAGTCCATGCAAAATCTAAGCCTTCGTGAATGTGTTAGAGTTGTGAAACAGTTTATGTTTGTATAATAGGTACTTCCAATTTCAAAAGGTGAATAGAATTCAAAATGTTGATGTTTAGTAAATGTATTCTCTAATTTAAAAAAAGATAAAATATTGATAATAACTATGAAGTTAGAGAAAAAAATTCCTTTCATTTCAAGGAATTATTGAACCATTTTCAGTATTCATAGTTAGACACAGAGATTACACAGTAGATGCTATAAACTCTTGGCAGGAAGAGATTTTGGAATTAATTCCTTTTAAATTTTTACATCACTTGAATAGCTCTGAGAATATTAAATGCTTTCTGCAAGTAAACTCTATCTATTTACATATATCATTGCTTTTTTCATTACCAAGGAACAACCCAGAAAGGACATATTTGAGTTAATTTCAACTTTGCTTTGTGTATGGCTTTTCAGAAAAGCACTCTGAAAAAATCAATTTAGAAATTTCATTATATTTTTCCTAAAAATTCCAATATCAGGGCAGCATTAGTAAACTACAAGGTGTCCTTCATTGTGCCTTTGTACCTTTTCTCTAACTCTGCTGTTTCTGTGTTGTTTCTGCAATAACACCTCCAAAACCATGGTGAAGAGGTAAAGCATAATGACATACTTTAATATGTAGGGGGGACCTCAGGAGCAATTCTATGCTTTCAGGTCTACACCCTACATGCCTCCTGGTGGAATGCTGGGATGAGACCTGACTTGGAATTGCACTGTATTTTCATTACATTTTGCACAGAAAGTCCACACACAAAGAACTGTTCTGTGCTCTGACAGAATATGCTTCATCCTGTACTTGGGGACCAGCAGTGCTAAACACAGTCACCTTCAATTTACGCTCCACTTTAGTGCTGTAATATTTCATTAGCAATAACTGATGGAGCAGAGAGGTGGATAGTTTTGCTATCATCATATTGTTAAATATTTCTATACCTAGCAACTATTGTCAAGGATTATATCAGTAAGTATTTCAAGTATCTTTCTTAGATGAAGGTGAAATAGAACTTGATACTTTAAGTGTTAACACACTTTGGAAGTCTAGACTGATCTGACACAGGGAAAAAAGCTAAATAGGTAAAACATCTTATATAAATTAATAAATACAAATAAAGGTTGCAGTGAATAATGGAGGAAAGGGGGTGTGTCCTTTTTTCAGCAGCATAAGAAGTCTTAAAGAGAGTATTATGTTGCAGTGAAGACAGCATTTGAATGTCTCCTAGCAGACAGCTTTTAAATATCTCACAGAATGGAACTCCACAGCCTCTCTGGGCAACCTGTGCCAGTGCTCAGTTACTCTCATAATTTCTACTCTAAACTTCAAAAAATCCTTTCAAATTCCTAAGCATTCACTTCTGAGCACTGCCCAAATCAGTGGGCTAGAAGAACCTTTGGTCTGAAAGTTATATCATGTTCTTTCTTACGGTTTATTCCAGGGGTTTTCTTTGCAGCATAAAGAAAAAGCAAGTTGTACATCAACACAAGAGATCTCTACAGAGTCTTCATTTAAAGCACTCCAGAACTGTAGAATTCATCCTCCGTTTCTCATCCATCAAGCTGCCCCCTAACCTTGAACATCTCTGTGATTTACAATGTTGGTCTTTTCTCTTTTGCATCTGATTTGCAGATCAAATACATTGCTGTTTAGCTTTAGCTTTTGTTCTTTAAAAGCTATTAGCTTATCAGGAATCATATTTTAGAGCATCTTTTTTGGAACAATACCCAACTGTGTTTAAGATTGTAATAATCAGATACTGAGGAAAAAAATGGTCTGGGCTAATAAACTGAAACTTCCATGCCTGAATTGTACAATCAGTTATACATATAATGGAATATTGAGTAACGGTATATTCGATAACTATGTAGAACAATTTCAACAGCCAAAATTGATAAAAAATTTCCTTTAGCCTCCTAGAGTCTTTTTTCCTAGAGTCTTTTTTCCTTTAGTTATCATCTTGGAACAAAACTCTCAGACGCAGGAACGTAACTTCACTCTAATTTTTCAGTAAATTACAGTTCTAATAGTCTTCTAGTGACACAAAGGATAGTTTTACTCTATGCATGTAACAAGTTTGGCAGATTTCTTAAGTGACCTATGTTCTAGAGCTCACAAACAAACTTTTCTTCCTCAAATGTTCAGCACCAACATTCCCTCTCTTGACAGTAAAAGATTGTTAACAAACAACAACTCTTCAACACTTGCCTGTGTAGAAAACCATCAAAATGCTGTTTTTCATTACTCTAATCACTGCTTAAGGTTTAATAGTAACTAGATGCAGAAATTTGTGATGAATAGCAGCCCCATTTATTCAATGTTCTTGTAGTACTTTGGGTTAATTGTGACTGCACTGCTGTGGCCTAACACTTGAAAACTTGAAATGCAATTGAAGTGCGACTATATCAGGTTGGCAGCTTCTTCTCTCATTTAATCTGCCTCATCTCTATATTCTGGGTTACAGCTTTGGGCTCTATATACGATGGTGTGGTGCTTTCTTTTGTTTTTGTTTTATTTGTTTTTTTAACTCATGAAAAAAATATAAATAGTGTTGTTGTGTTATGCATGGGCTTAGGTCTAGCCAGAGTGTGAATGAAGGGCAAAAGAAGAGCAACTGTATTATGTTGCTTTGAATATTTCTGCTGCTGACAGCTCATGGAAAGACTACAATCTCTTTGAGATTTTCAATTTTTGTAGACCTGACTTTGCTTATTTATTATCATAAGTCTGGTTTGATTCAAAGACTCTTGCTTAAGAGTTATTAGAAGGGCACAAGAATGATCCATTTTATTCTTGAATTTTGCACTGTTATTGAAGGCCTGGCAGATTTTAAGTACACTAGGATATTTTTGTAGTTTAAGCATAGGGCCCATCAATGTTGTTTATACCCTAATTTTAAAAGTTCCGTGTCAGTGGCATGTAGTGATTTCCCTGGAGGGTTTCATAGTACATCAGACTTTATCATACGGAAGTTTAAAAAAATCAGGTTAACTTTTCTAAATGCTGTCTCATTGGCATAATTATCAAGCACTTGCTTGTCTATTACAATACACTATTTTTATTTTACTTTAGGATTCGTTGCTCTTTCAGCATTTGAAGTCTGGTATAGTGTTAGAGGTAAGTAGATGTTCACAATTTCATCAAATATTTTTTAAAGTTTTTAAAGTGCTACTAAGTTTAAACTCCTTTTGTATTTACTTCTGCAAGTGTTAAAGCAAGTAAACTTGCTGACTGAAATGTTCATGAAAGCAGTAAATTTAAGTAAATATTAGAGACTACTCCAGAAAGTAAATCCTGATTTTAAGAACTCAAATAACCTTCACAGAAACACATCTCCGAGAACCTCCTGTCAGGAAGGAAATGGTATTTGTGATGGTTCCTTCACACACTTTGACTTGCATTTTAAATATCATCAATAGAAAAATATTTGCGAAAAATCTTGAACAAGACAAGAGACAGACAACATTGACAAGTATTGCAAATAATTAAAAGTCGTAGTTACATCAAAAGATGCAATTCTATACATCTTGCCTCGTTTGTTCTCAGTCTTCCTTTAAATTATATTTGCTTTATGCTCTTTTCTTGCCTCCTTTGTAATGTGATTTATGGTTTAATAGTATGATAGTGAAGCTTGTCTGGAGAGCATGGATATTTGTTACTCTTGGTACTAGATTCATATGCATATTTCTCTAATGAGATAGATCCCACTGATTTTGCCCATTACAGTCTCATGAGGTTTAACAAGACCAAGTGCAAGGTGGTGCACCCAGTTCAGGGCAGTCCCAGTATCAGTGCAGGCTGGGGGATGAACAGATGGAGAGCAGCCCTGCTGAGAAGGACTCGGAGGTGCTGGTGGAGGAGAGGCTGGACAAGACCCAGCAATGTGCACTCACAGCCCAGAAAGCCAATTGTATCCTGGGCTGCATCAAAAGCAGTGTGGGCAGCAGGTCAAGGGAGGGGATTCTGCCCCTCTACTCTGCTCTGGTGAGACCCCACCTGGAGCACTGCATCCAGCTCTGGGGTTCCCAGAACAGGAAGGACATGGAGTGAGTCCAGAGGAGGGACTAGACAAAGGAGATTATTAGAGGGATGGAGTACCTCCTCTGTTGAGGAAAGGCTGACGGAATTCAGTTTGTTTAGCCTGGCGATGAGAAGGCTTAGGGGTGACCTAATTGCAGCCTTCCAGTACCTAAATGGAGCCTATAAAAAAGACAGAGAGACACTTCTTACAAGAGCATGTAGGGACAAGACAAGGGGGCATGTCTTCAAATTAAAAGAGGATAGGTTTAGACTAGATATTAGGAAAAAATATTTGTTGTGAGGGTGAGGAGGCACTGGAACAGGGTGCACAGAGAAGTTTTGGATGCCCCAACCCTGAAGTGTTAAGGCCAGGCTTGATGGATCTCTCAGCAACCTGATCTAGAGAGGGATGTCCCTGCTCATGTCAGGGAAGATGGAACTAGGCGATCTTTAAAGTCCCTTCCAATCCAAACCATTCTGTGATTCTATGATCCTGCACTGCAGTAGAGGATCAGATGTTCTCTTAAGGTTGCTGCCAGACCCATTTTTCTAGGATTCTGAACTATTTCTCCAGTACACAGCTCAGCAGTGTTATCTTTCAGTAATATCTTTATTTGCCTGTAGTAACTTTGGGTCATTCAATAAATAAATAGCATTCATAAATTGCAACAATTGGAGCTTTTAGTTTCAGAAAATCTGATTTATTACAGAAAAAAGTATGTTTTTATAATAAGTTTATCAAGACAACCCTTTTCTCTTCCAAAGAACAGCATCCAATTTATACAACTTTTATTTTTTTAATTTTTTTAATATTTTTTTATTTTTTTTTTATATTGAGAACAAAATTAAGTGATGAAATTTTCATTGTAGTGTTTCTTAGAGTGACATAACTGTATCAAAGAAAGTATCAGTGACTTTGCGATAACAGAGAACAGGATGTTTACTTCATTCTCAGTCTGCTCTAGCAGTTCTAGCTGTTAACCAAATGAAAAGACTGTGACCTTGTTTGCCTTTGTATTTAAGCTCTCAAAATACTTTCCATGACTCTGCCCATTATGAAATAAAAAAAAAAGTCATGTTTAATTTTTTTATTCATATTAAATAACAATATTATATTGGTGTCTTTCCACTGTCCAGTGTTTGCCTTTAAATGAGCATACTTACCAAAGTTCCTACTAAAGCTAGTTCTGTTTCTAAGCATGTAAGTCAAGGTCTTTGAAATGTTTAATAATTTGGTGCTGCCAATATTTTAACATTCAGGATTTTCTGAACACTTGTCCTCTTTATGATGTTTCAAAATTTGTATTCAATATATGGTGATTGTTTCTTGAATATTGTTGGGATTAATAAAGACATTTTATGATGGGACAAAAAAATCTGTTGTTCTATATAATCATATAAAAAAAAGCATGTTACATTTACTAAGAACTGAAGAAACACACATCTCCTATATGTATGCTCAGTGCTTTTGAAGGAGGAATATATTAATGAGCTGGGAAAGGTAAGACAAAAATACATCATTTTGCTGCTAAGCCAATTTGAAAATACAGTTTATACTTTTAATTTTTGTACTTGTATTATTATCCAGATGGTCTTCAAATTATGTATTGACACTATTTTAAACTATATAATTCTGTTTAAAAATTCATATTAATCAAAACTCTTTAGGAGTTGGTCAAGGGTAGGGAAGTAATTTCTGAATTTCAAGAATATAAAATCTCACTGCTTACTCTACAGACATCCTCTGGAAGGTGTCTTGCAGACCACAGTGCTACATCTTGGTCTATTATTTTTTATCCAAGAATGTGAAAGTTTCCAGTAGTTTGCGACACAAGTTCTTCACAACAACATGTCATATTAGACTAGCTGAGTTTAAAAGATAATGAAATGGGGAAGTGCTTTGATAAGAAATACACTATGCAAAAGGTAGACATTGGTCATGGAAAGAATACCATTATATTGAAGGGGAGTATATTATTATGTATTAACTTATTCCCAGTGTCTCATATATCTTTCAGTTGCTTTTAATGACCTGTCTAATCAATTGTTCACATCTTCTTCGAAAAAAACAAACCTTCACGATGAGCTCAATAAATTATGAACAACTATTTTACTTGTCATTAGTGTCCTGTTAGCCAAGACCTGACTGTTTGCTAATGAACACAGCTGTTTTAACCTAATAAGCTTGTGACACAACAACATTTTAACTACAGAATTAGACAAAATAAATGGCAACATACACCGTGAGTATCTAATGATGTTTAGGCTGTGTGTGTAATCCTTTGTGAGTAATCTTGTGCATATAATCTCCCAAAAGATATTTTAATAAAGTATGTGCCTGGTCATAGATAAACTTGCTGGTTTATGGTAGAATTAAATTCACTTTCTGTCCTGGTATTTCATGGGTTTTTGTGTGTGTGTTTTTGGTTTTGGTTTTTTGTGTGTGTTTTGTATTTTTTGGTTTTGTTTGTTTGGTTTTGGTTTGGGGTTTTGTTTTGTTTTGTTTTTAATAGAATAACAAATAGCCTATTATACAGACTTAGATATATTTGACTTATGGTATATTCTATTTGTATATGTATTTGTCTGACTATTCTTCCTTAGGCCACTTATTTCACATCCACAAATTGCAGCTTTGCTTTAAGGAATTTACTTAGTTGTTTTTATTTCAATAGATTTTTTTTCTACAACTGTGTGAACATCTTTGTGATCCCATTCATCAATTAATCTTGTACTATGGCATTAATGTTTGTTTAAGAGTACCTGTGAATAACAAGCTGTATCTGTTAAAACTGAGTAGAACTAGAAAAAAATATGTTAATTTTATGTGTTAATCTACTGTTCATTCCAGCCAAAGTTTAAATTGGGAGTTGAGTTCGTGAATCTTCTGTGAAGTGTATATGATCATAGAAATAGAGAAGAAGTAAGAACGAACCATGAGCTACATTTAGCTTTAACTTTTTTCCAAATTCTTTGTGATCCTATCTATTAATAAATGCAAGGCAAATGAGAAAAGTAGTCTTCAAAATTCCATAACAAGAAATATCAAAGCTGATTATATTATATAGAATAAGACTGAATTTTCATTGGATATGTGTACGTGTGATGTCTCTAAATGCTGTGAAGTGAGAACAGAGGCCTTTCATAATCCATCAGAGTGCTATATCATTACTCATTTGTGATAAAGGAACGCAGTAGTTATGTCCAAGGCCAGTAGACCTTGTTAGGGGGCTGCAAAACAATCAGAATTTGGCCTTAAATATTCTCTCTTACACAGATCACTCTTTGTGGTATCTGGATGTCTCCGTCATTATGGTACTTCCACTTCCTTAACCCATTCAAGCAGGGTAGCACTATAGTCTCCATTTTGGACATAAAAGCAGATGATGAAGCAGATGAAGGCTTACTTGTCAGGTGTCACAGATAAATTTGTGGACAGGATAAATTGTATCATGCTTCTGTAACTGGATGATAGCCTTCAGTTGTGTTATCAAATCTCTTGCAGCCTACCCACCCAACACCAGCTTCTCCTTTTCCTTGCGCAAAAATGCTGCTCAAAGAGATGTCACAGCACTCTTGGTGTTTGGGATTCTCAGGGGCTAGAATGTACCCTGTTCGCTAACCTGCAATGGTCAGTTTAGGGACTGCTAAGACTAAAACCTGAGTTAGTAGAAAGAAGTGTCCCTTGGCTGCCATAACAATGGGGAACCACAATATAAAAAGGCAACTAGAAATGTCAGAAATTAATATACTTTGCACATAGGATACCTCAGTGACAGCTCTCTTATGAAACAGGATGTTTTAGAAATCACTGTTCTGAGCAGAAGCCCTGTGTTTTTTCTAAATTTTTTCAAGATACAATTGTTAAAAAAATTGTAGTCCAGAAAACATACCTGAGGGTTTTTGTTATGAAAAAGTATTTCATGGCTGTTTCCAAGTCTTACCCTTTGGCTCCTTTTCCTTGAATTCAACTTTACTCTGAAAAGTGTTCAAAAGTTGGAATAGGAATTAGATTTTTAACAGGAGAAATTCTTTTAAATATGCTTATTCATTTTAATTACATGTGTTTCTGTCTGCTAAGCTTTTGAATTCTGTAGTATTTTCTGAAAGCCATTAGTGATCATTTTTTCTGGTTTTGTTTCTCCTCTCCAGTTTCTAAATAGGGTATGCTTAGAAAAAAATAAAAAAATATCACTTCCACAAGACAAACAGTTGGGTTATTTTCGTCATTACTGAGCTAGTATTGTACTTGCAATTGTATCATTTCCACTACTTTACAATGCCCTGCTAATTACTCTTAACATATAGCTTTTATCTTTTGTGTTGGTACATTGATTATTTCTTCACAACTCCATAGTTTTCTGCCAGTATTGCCAGCTGCTCTTTTAAACTTTAACAGGCAAAGAACTCATATTTTCTGTGAAATGTCAAGAAATGCAATTAACCTTGTTTTGACCTTTTCTCTGCCTTGCGTATACTGCTTTGGATTCTGTGTATAACAAAGGGTTGTCTTCCACATTGTATAAACAAACTGAAGCACTGAGAATAAGCCTTCACACAAATAGGATATATTTCAGTTTATTCATTAATGTGTGTGCATGTATACACATTTTTATGTGCAATATAGATCAATATATGTATATATTTATATGCATAAGTACATAATATAATGAATGTAAATGTGATGTATGTCACATACATAAAACATACAAATATATAAACAGTATCTGCTGTTAGAGGGAAGTGTGCTTTGGAAATTTCTCCCCAAATGCTCTGTGTCTTTTACTGTGCAAACCAATTTTTCCTCAAACACATACCCTAAACCTACAAAAGTAAAGCATAAGTAAGTATTGCCTGACAAAAGATAAGTGTGCATAGGATGCACTATGTCATCTGACACCCCACTTTCCTGGCAGGGATGAAAATTAGGTACCAGGGACCTAAATATACTCTCCCTTCTGAGGGGGAGTGGTTGCTGGGGACTCAGCCAACAGCTGGACAAAGCTGCCCAGCCTTGCACCAGAGAAAATGCTGTATGAGAGAAAGTGAGAGAAGTGAGAGCCTGTCCCCCTTTGCTTGGGAACTCCTTTTAAGCCCAGGCCCTTGTCCTCAATCTCCACCACATCCCCACTGCCCATGTGTGACTATGTCTCCATGACTCCAACCCCGCTGACCTGCCTTCATCCCAGACTTGCCTTATCTCTGGGGAATTGTCTGCACTGGATTATGCCTGGTCTTGTTTACTGTCTCCAGACCTGATCCTGTCACTCACTTGCTGACTCAACTTCCTGGCTTGACCTTGGACCTGCCTCATGGCTATGAACTTGTCTGAGGATTGCAATTCTTAGCTGTACGTTGCTACTGTCACTGGACCTGTCCTGCCTGCCTTGTTAGGATGCTGTGAACCTGTGCTCCCTGTTAACAGCCCTTGCCTGCCTTATTGTCAGGTTTAGCTCTCATTTTCCCTTGCTGAGCAGCCTGCTTCTGCTACTCCCTGACATTTGTCGCAATAATTCTTTTAAATCTAGACCTAATCACAGACATAGTTTACCTTCATTTGTATTTGTTGGTGCTCAACTTGATTATCAGATTCCTAGAAGCACTTCAAGTTGAACATCCTAACATGGGAAATTAAGTTCAGACCAAGTTCTATCCCTTAATGTATCTGCAGGAATCAAAGGAGTACTTAGTAAGTTTGCCAGTGATACTAAGTTGGGAGGAGCTGCCGACTCCCTCAAGGGCAAGAGGCCCTGCAGAGAGACCTTGATAAATTAGAGGACTGGGCAATAACCAACCATATGAAGTTCAACAAGGGAAGGTGCTGGATTCTGCACCTGAGATGAAGAAACCCTCACTGTGTGTATAGACTGAGGAATAAGAGTCTGGAGAGCAGCACTGCAGAAAGGGGCTTGGAGGTCCTGGTCAAAGGCAAGCTGAATCTGAGTCAGCAGTGCCCTGGCAGCCAGGAGGACCAACCACGTCCTGGGGTCATCAGGCAAAGCATCCCCATCTGGTCGAAGGAAGGGATTGTCCTGCTCTGCTCTGCACTGGTGTGGCCTCACCTTGAATATTGTGTGCAGTTCTGGGCACCACAATATAAGGAAGATATGAACCTATTGACGTCAGTCAAAAGCTCCTCCATCTTAGAGCCAGAGAATTTCAAATAGAAGCATAGAGGTGCTATTTTTAGTGTCCTGGGAAAAAAAATATTTGTTATTAACTAAACTCAGTTATTTTATGCTTGCATCTCCTCTGACATCATCCCATTTCCAGATATGTTACTGGAACACGACAACCATTTGGATGATTTTTTCTGTGGGCTTTCTGGAAGAAATGGTTGACTTGGAAGGTTATGAAAATGAAATTAGTAGCGAGTACATTACATGTACAGAATACATGTGATAATAAGTAGAGCTGTAATGACTAAGGCAGCTAGGAGAATACTTTGTACGGTGTTGCTCCTAGCAACAAAATTCACAATTCGAATGTCTGTTTTCAGAAAAATATCATTAGACGAAGAAAACTGAATCTTCTCTTCCTGTCATCTCCTTTATGTACTACTGTATTTTATATATGTGATCTCAGGCAAAAATGAAATTATCTCAGTAATTTGTAAGTTGATAAGTAGGAGAAAAGATCAACTGCAGCTGCATATGTCTGTAAAAATGGTGATTAATCTTTAAAAAAATCCTTAATTTTTATATGATACAACACAAGTCAGAAATCTTTAGGGACAATACTTCCTATTTAGAACTTTTTGTCCAAATTTTTGTTATTTTAAATTACCATTTTGATGTTCTTTTTTAAAATATAGACCTATGTAAAATTCTAATGCTCTATTAGAAGGTCATCAATTTTGGTTATAAAAGTTATGACACCTTAGAGGTAAAACAAATTTGACTTCAGATAAGCTTTTTATACAAGTTTTCCTATTTTGGGAAATAGGCATTCTTAATATTAAAAATAATATCACAGAAAGAAAACTAATTGAAAAACTCTAAAAGACTGTTGGAAAAATTATTCAAGGCAAAGGTTAAACAAGTTATATTGCTCAGAAATAGAGTAATCTTAATACATGTATTGGGAACATGTATTTATTAATTAACTATCACTAGAAAATACTTACTAAGCATTTTTAGGTTCATTTTGCAAACTCTTTGACTAGGCATAGGTTTTTAATTTAGATATGACAAGATGTCATTAGGGGAGGAAGACTGAAAAATAAACATCCTTTAGAAACTCCAGTGTGAAGCATTTAATCATACTGGTGACTTGTTAGTCATGTGAATATTTACATAGAAACACTCCCTTCCCCTTATATAAATAACCAATCACTGGGAGAAACAAGATGTTTTAAGTCTGTCTTTCAAAGATGACATGATAACTGCAGGCTTGTAAATGTGGGCTTGGTGCCATGGCCACTTCCCTAGGGAAAGGGATATATATGTATACAGGTATAGATATAGATATATACACATGTACACATATACATGTATATATGTATTTGTATATATATTTGTTTATATATATTTATTGATATTTATGTATATTTGATTGATATAATTCTAGGATGGGGGGAAAACCAGCCAGATTTCAGGCTTACTTCCCCAGCTGGTGAAGCTGGGTTCTCTGGTTGCGGCAACAACCAGAGAATATCAATTTTGTATTTTTGTTGGTGACTCAGACAGAATTTCAGATAAACCATTACAAGCCTCCTTGTTCCTTGAATCAGAAGTAGCTTAATGAATGGACTCTACAGGCATTCCTAACTTCACTCTATTTTTTGAAATGCCTTACAGAATTACATTTGAAGGGAGACATTGTCCTGGAACATGTTATTTGCACACAACTGCAAGTGCTCCTAAGCAGATTTGCAGCTCAACTCTACTCCTGCCAAAATGCAAAGTCTCTGCTAATTTAAGTGACATCAAGACTCAGCTCCTGGTTCTAAAGTATAAAGCAGTTTCACGGTTGCTGTCCCTTACACCATTTCTAACCTAATGATAACTCCCTGCAAACTGAAGTGCTCTTCTCCTGGTGTACTGGAAAGCAGTTGGATCCAGAGGTCTTAGGATGTTTGCAAACTGGATGTAACTTACAAAGCAAGGAGGATAGCATGAAAGGAGAGGAGAGGAGAGGTCCAGATTTTGAAGTGCTTTATACTCCGACTGTTAAAACATTAAGGAAAGACTCCTGGAGTTGCTGAGCTGATGAGAACAATTGCAGGTAAACCAGATTCTTTTCATTAACTTAATCCAAAATGAGCAAAGCCAGTGTAAAGCACACTTGATGTGTTTAATTATGCTTATTTTCTTCCACTTCTCATAAAAAGCTCTATTGTAGACCTCAGTGAATCATCCATTTACACTACTGTGTATTTTATGTGGATCTACTTCTTAACTCCTTCTATTGTTTTATCTTCAGAACTGGAGTTTATTCTTGATTCTGACTTGATTCTTTCCTCTGATTTGATTATACATACCTTCAAAGAATGGAGCAATACCAATCAAAAAATGGAAAGAACCCCAAAGCCTTCTGTGGAATTTCTATTGATTCCAGGATTAATTTGTTTTCTTTTGGAAATTCTTTTGGGCAAATACACTTGTTTCACTTGTTTAGTGGGGAAAAAAAATCAGAAAGGAAGCAATCAATACATAACACTGTTCAAATGTAGCCCATTATACTTGTTATATTTCCACACACTTTGTGAAATTAACATATCAACTAATGTTCCAGCTGTCTGATATGTTTCAGCTTCATACTACAAACAGAGCTTTCAAGTGTCCAGATGCTTGTACAGGCCACAGGGAAGTTTCAGTCAACTGAATTATGATTTACATAGCTTTTCATTATTCCTTAAATATATATGCAAGAATCAACATATATAAATATATATGCAAGGGGCACCATATGCATGATTGAGATATCTGCAGGAAGAATGAGCATTCACAATTGAACAATCAGATTATTTGCTTTCAGATTTTAAATTATAAAGCACAGTCTTCACTTAAAAGGTAGTCCTGATATAATTTCATTGTATCTTTATAGCATTTATCTAGTCTCACAGAATATACCTCAGAGGATGCAGGTGCAAATACCTGCAGTATAAAAATTTTCGTTCTTTGCATAGCCTCTGAATACTTCAGCAGTGGCTGTCAGGAACATGAAAAGACATTTTACAATGTTTATTTAGATGGAAAAGGCATAATCCATACGCCATGCTATAGGTGAAAGAGCTTTAAAACTGCTTGCCCTTATCAGTCACGTCACAATTGAAACAGATTTTTGTTTGTTTTTTTGAAAAAACCCCAGATATATTTCAAAAAATAAAACCCAGTATAAAATTCTTGATGTAATATATTAAAAGGTAAGTTACATTTTATCAGGGATTGCTATTCCGGATCATCCCAATGTGCACATAGAAGACATTATTTTTGCAATACACATTGAATTGTATTTGTCAACTTTCACATTCATCTACCTTTTTTAAAAAATTATTTTAATTATTTAATTATCAAACTGAATATCCTGAGATACTTTGCATTTGTTGCAACCTCTTTCACTTTTATGGCTTTGAATAACTCACCCTTCTCTGGATTAAGTTAATGTCTGTGTTCTTTGTTCAGCAACTTTTCTTACCAGTATCTGCACACTGTCCCAGTATTGGGAACACTACATAACAGTATAGACTGTGCTGTAGTATAATATAGGCTCTAATACTTTGTAAACCTTAAAGAATAAGTCTCTCCAAACAATACCAGAAAGTATCAGAAATCACTTTAACATGAGTAACCAAACACAGAAGCAAGATGATATTTGAAAGAGAAGCAAATTTCAAATTACGCTTCATAGGATTCAGAACTCATCTCAAGTTCAATAAATGAAGCAAACCAGGATTTGCCTTGTTGTAAATTTAAGCCTTGATGCAGTAAATATCTCCAGCACCGAATAGAATGCCTTTATACAAGGAACTTTCTCCAGGAGTTCAGCTGAGTATAGTGCTTAGTTTAATATCATGCACTGGTCTTTAAGAAAATAAGGCCTAAGTCTTTTATACTTAAGAGACAGCAGTGTGTTAATTAAAAGTAAATTACAATACTAACTGCCAACAGTTCTATATGCAGTTGTTGTGATACAACCTCCTTGGGCTGCTCTGTGATCGCAGGAATTCTTGTTAGGCCTTGGCCTTGACTAATGGCTCCCATGAGAGAGAGCTCCCCTTGAACTTACCAGAGATACTGCCACAGCACCAGGATCTTCTGTTGCTTCACCAAGGAGGGGAATAAGAGGTAATCAGCCACACCTATAGCCTTTAGACATTATTTACCTGAATCACAGCTCAAGTAAAACAGTATTATTGTCATTGGACTTCAGAAAAATTTCAGTAATTACCATCTTGGATCAGTCAGGATGAAGACTGACTGATAACTAAAGTCAAACATCTTGTGACCCTATAAATGGTCTTTTTAGATCTCTTGAGCCACAGCAGGCTGACTGGCATCTCCCTCTGAGTGGAACACCTTTCAGAACTTGCAAACCCTCATGTTTGAAATACTAGGAGGATCACTGCCAAAAGCTGATAATGAGGTCTGGGCTGATACCTGTCCCCACTGCTTGAGGTTCAACCCTCACACCCAGGGAAATGCAGTGGCATTCAATGCGAACTGAACTTGATGGGAATTTTTCACTGGTATTTGTGCATTTGTATGTAAATGCTTTTGTGTCTCTGTGTGAGCATACAAATTGATTTAGAGACCCTAAAGCAAGTATAGTATGTTGGGTCTACATTTAAGCCACTCTTGTAATTGTAGTAAATCATATTAAATTGCTTTGTAAGTGCCAAATTAATCAATAATTAGGCACTGATAAATAACCATGACCTCGTCTGGGATAAGATTTGATTCAGCCACACCTAGGCTCTGTCAGGGGTTTAGAAGGAAAGGGGGTCCTCTCTGAACCTCGGGACTCAAGAGAAGGATGTCGTTTACCCTTTTGCATCCTTACCCTTTTCCATCTCAAGTCTCTGTGGAAATAATTCTAACTTGATTCTAATATACTTTTTCTTTACATGTTTCAGCCATGTAGTAAACAAGAGTGAACCTCACCATGAAACTTTGTCATGTTTTCTTATATTTATGTTAACCCTGCTTTTTTAAAACCTTTGATGGTGATTCTGTAAGTGACCTAAAGGACTTATTCATGACAGTGGTGTGACCAAATTATTCTTCATGTGTAGAGACAAAAAAATCTTAAATAAACAAGGCAACAAAGAACAAGAAAGGAAACAGTGGCTTTAGGAAATTATCTGTTTGAGGTCAGTGCAGCAGGTCAGCAGAAGACCTTAAACTAGGATTTAGGAGATACATGTTTAATGTTCCTTCTTGCCAGAAAGCCACTCATTCCTGCAAATCAGATTTTGAAATTTAGATAGCAGTGAAACAAAAGAAAAGAAATGCAAGAAGGATCAAAAGGATTTAGATTTTAATAGTCCTCCTGTTGGTAGAGTACTTAGCTGATAAGGTTGCTCCTGCTTACATTATGTGAAGATTCATTTCATGATTCTTCACCTTTAATTTTAGAAGAGGTAGAGTATCTTTTGATCAAAGGCAGCTTTAACCTGTCATGGTTTTTTGTTTGCTTTATGAGCCCACGGGAAAACATGGTTTGATATATATTTCTTATGTGTATGAATCAGTACCATATAGACTGATTTTAAAAATGATCTTCATTTGACAGCAAAGAAGTATCAGATCTTTCCCTTTCATTCAGTAGACTTTATATTTGTATATTTCCAATTGGATGTGGCTAAACATAATGGTGCACAATCTCTGGGTAAAATTCAAGCAAGTATCTCATGCATAGCTAAAGAAAACTGAATTATTTTTCTTTTAGACAAACTGCAGACAATTTCTCTGTCACCTGAAACCATAATGAATTCCTTCTGTACATTTAGGTGTTTTTTTTCTGCTGTTACTTATTCAAAATGAAGAGAAGTCCAAATGTCTCTTTCAGGACCTTTGTGTTAGGTCACTGTGCATGGATGTAGTCTGAATTGTTTATATACTGCATACAATAGAATCCTGAAGTGCTTTGATGTTTGACGTAAGGTGTTTACCACAGCAGCTCAGAGGATTCCTGTGGGTTCTTGACCCCCTGTGGAAGATTAACCTTAAATGTTTCTATGTACTTTATATCTATATTCTAATCATTTTCCATTGCCCCATTTAAGTCAAGGAAATTACTTGTAGGATTACATCAGAGATAAAGGTGGCACTTGTACAAAAGAAACATGTGGTGTAAGATCCTGATTCTGTGAAACATTTAACTTTCTTTTCAAGGAAAATCCTATAAATCTTTGCTGGTTTCTATTTTAATCATTGTTCTATAGCCAGATATTGCTGTATTTATAACCTGAAAAGCAAATAATGGAGAAAAAAACCTAATGTATCACAGACAAGCATTTGAGGAGCAAGTTAAAATAAATAAAAATAATAATAATGACAAACTATCAACAGTGTTTTAACACAGAGATTTATTTTCCATTTTAAAACATTTTAAAAACAGTGTGGAATACATACTTTTGAAGAATCACAGGGTCTGCATTTTTCAATTCCTTTACAAAATAATGTTAGTAAGGTTTAGTTGTTTTTTAATGGATAGAAACCACACCTCTGGCTTTGTCCTGTTGGAGAAGGAATGCAATGTGTATGTGGTCATATTCTAGAGTAATCCACTAGCCATAAATATTGTGTTGTTGAGTCTGTGATAGGTGTAAATGAAAAAGCCTAGATGTGTCATGTAGTCTCTACAGAAAAGTGACAGATCAGCAGATAGAGCTTAACTGAATGCGTATAAAGATCAAATTTTTCTGTTTGATATGAAAGAGTAGTCTCAAGACCAAATTTCGGAAAGGTCTAAATCGTCAGATCCAGTAGCAGGGAAAACATAGGTATTCTGTGTAAAATTCTCAAATTTGAGAGATACTTTTTCCATTTAAGTTGCCAGTGTGCAGACAATTGACCTCAGCATGCATTTCCTGGTGGCAGGAATGATATCAGCTTCCTGCTGGGGGAAGTTTGGGGTGGAAGAAATTTTATCCTTTCATACCTAGATAGAAAACAGAATAAGAAGACATTATACAGTTTTACTTCAGTGATGCTACACATTCCTACAACAACCTATCTGAGCTAACACAGTCAGTCCTATATGTGTGCTGAAGGTTCAGGATCAGCTTAACTCAGCCTGAGACAAGTAAGACTATCGCTGATCTAGTTGAAAACCCACCACACTCTGACATATGTCCCTTTGGTTTCCAGTTTTATTCTGCAGTCAGATCTACTCACCAACTCATTTTACCCTGAAGCCACACAAACAATAAAACTGATGGAGAAAGTGACAGAATGAAGAACAAGTGGAAGGACTGATCTCTGCAGTAGAAGCACAGTGTTAACATCAGTTTAATCTAACTACAAAACCATACACCTTTTCCTTCTGTGGACAAAATTCTCTCTTTAATCCTTTAGTCTATCTGCCTGTTTGCTACAAAATGCCTACAAATCTACATCATGAACGTCCCTGTCCCTAACACAGTAGGTGAGGAGGAAGGAGGCTGCTGTAGTGGTCCTTTTCTCAGTGAACTCTGAAGGCAAGGTTAAAAAAATTCATGAGTTCATCCATTGTGCTTTTATCACAGTGATTTATTTTTCTTAGCATTTCAGTCCTGTGTGTTCAAAACCTAAATGTGGTGGTGTTTTTTTCTTTCGTAGTTGTTATATTTGCTCAAAAGCTCACAAGGAGCTGACAAGGTGCCTTTGTCCTAACCATTTTATTTCAGTAAAATACAGTAATGTTGGATTAAGATGCATTTTATACACATAAAATGTGTATAAAATTCCTTTTGGATAGTCAACAGTAAGTGGATGGAAATTATATTTTACCACCATTCTTATTTTTGTAGCACAGATAGCCTTTTTTTTGCTGCCATAGGATAATTCTGGAATCTTTGTTCTTCTTCTATATTGTTTGTGACAAGTTTAGTCTAGTTACAGGCAGGTGCTGTTTTGTAACACCAGGTGTAATTTTCTAATGCTAGGATTACTGAAAGAGACAGAAAAGTATTAGGTATTTTTTTTCTGCTTCTCTACTTGTGTTTCACACTTGACAGCACTCCATGCATAGTTCATTCAGTTTTCCCCTGGGTAGCCAATCAATAAGCCAGTTTCCTTCGATGTTTGAGTCTTCTGCTAAACAACAGAGGAAAAGAAAAATATTTCAAGGCATAGGAAAACATGCATATAAGCTCACAAATATTGACAGTAAGTCTCAAAGGCAGATGGGGTATCAAAAATTGCAACTCTGTAGAAGACACACTAGGCATGTGCAGGGGCAATGAAGGTAAGTGCCCATTATCCTACCTTTCTATTACAGGCATTAGTCATGGTTTAAAATATTTTGGAAAGATGAACTCAAGTCCCATGTTTGTCAACAGAACTGATTGAGTATTTGCTGATTTTTAGAAGTAGTTTTAGTATGGAGTCCTACCTGCTCTCTTCACTTTCTCTCATATCTTAATCTGGGAAATACCACTACGTTTGTCACATTACACACTTTGCTGGTGCAATTGAAGGTAAACGTATGTAATCATAAAGGAGCATTAAATCCATGTTCTTTGCTCTACAGTGGATATTAACATCTAGTGTGAAAACATTATGATATAGCTTTCAGTCTTTGATACCACTGCATTAAAAATATGTTGATCATGGTAATAAACATAGTAACATCCTGCTGTTTAAAGAAAAGGCTTCTAGTCTATCCATTTATGCCAAAACAAATAATCATCTATACACATGTACTTTTCTGATGTTTTCTTAAAAAGCCATGCATGATATGGGCCCACCATCACTCTGGGCAGTGAGTTCTAATGCTTCCCTGTCCCCCTGGTCAGTAATTTTTTCACTCAGGAGAGTGAATATTGCTCCTGGGACTTCCTACACCACTTATTTTCACCCTGATCTTCAGTCTCAGTCTTTGCATGTGGAGCACAGACAGCTGCACACTGTTGCTGCAAAGTGTTTACAGCCTGCGCACTGGGACAAGAGTAAGCAGGAGGCATGCGGTGATCTCCGGGTGATCATCGGGCCTGTTGCAACCTGTTCTGAAACAAGCAATTTCATATTCTGTCCCCTGTCCTCACTCTCATAAAACGCTGTGTTCTGAAATAAAGTGCATGCGTGAGCGTCGCTATTTTTATTTTTCCCTTCTAGTGGGAAAAAGGGCCGCGTTTTACCGAGGCTTTCCAGTCTTGCCCGTGGCGGGGGGGCGGTTCCGTGCTTCCCTTCCTCCGGCTCCAGCCGCTGCGTGCGGCGGGGATCGCCCTCCCCGCACCCCACGCCTCCGGTTATTGATGGTGGCGGCCGGCGCCCGCCCCGCGCCTCCCGCCGCGCCCGCCCGCTCCCCCTCTCTCCCCGGCACTGCCGCAGAGGCTCCACCGCAACGCGAAGCCCACACAGCCGCTCTGGTCCGCCCCTTCTCTGGTCTGTCACGCTCGGCGGCTCCTCCGGGAGGCTCTTCGCTCCCTTCCGCAGCCTCACGCCGCGAGAAGGAGGCAGGGGCAGCGGCAGCGGAGGGAGCTGCCGCGGCTCTGCACTGCCTGCCCCCGGTAAGTGATGCTCCGGGCACTCGGACTGCCGCGGCTGCTTCCCCGCAACTTTTCCTTTTTTTTTCTTTTTTTTCTTTTCTTTTTTTTTTCTTTTCTTTTTTTTTTTTTTTTTCCCCCTTCCTTCTTTTTTGCATGCTTGACTTCAACTTTTCCACGGAACTTAACAGGGGGCTTGCTGGACGGGGGGCGCGGGAGCAAAGCTCTCTTCGGGGCAGCTGGAGCTCTGGACGGGAGCGCGGGATTCCCCTTCTTCGCGGTGAGCGTGAGCAGTTTGTGCTCGGCTGCTGCTCGCTCCAGCTCCATCCAGATCTCACTCGCTCTTTGCACAGAGAGAGCAGGTTGCACAGATCCGAGGCGGTGTGAGCGTCTAATCTCTGCTTTAGAAGCTGACTGGCATATTAAAGCTGGCAAAACTTTTGCACGCTAGGGGAGCAAAAACAAGGGGTGTCGAGGTTCGCAGACTCCAGATGCTTGAAGAAAACAAGTTTGCAGATGTCCTAGCAGTAAGGATAGGGAGGAAAACCAAAGGTACACAAAGGTTTTCAATTCCAGCTCCTCAGGGAACCGGCACTTACTAAGATCTGTTAAAAATGGAACAGGCAGGGTTTCAGACCTTGAAACAAAAAAGAAAGGAGGAAAAAAAAAAACAACGAACGAGCGAAAGAAAACCAGTTTAAGGCATTTTGAAAACACTGTTGCTTTTCTCATTGTGGATTTCCCTCAAGTATTGTAACTCACATCGACTGCGTTGGGAGAATAGTTTAGCACTCGTGACCCTTGAGGGGGAGTGGGGAACTCCCTCCCCTGCAGCTTCAGGAGAGGACTTTTCCAAAATACGCTAAGTTCCTGCTTTGCAGACTGCTTTGGGAATTTGGGTCCCGAGACGCCTCCGACAGTATATGGGGAGGGGAGTGTGGAGAAGTCACAGTTAGGAAAAATATAATCCAAGTCCCAGTGTTAGGAAGAGCCATGGGATGGTGAGTTTTTTTTTGAGGCAACCCCCCACCTCATTTAAACAGTGTTGCAGGGTAGAAGAGTCTGAGTAATTCAAAGAGGCGTAGGAGCTGGTCTGGCCGTGCTGGAGGGAGGCAGGACACCGCAGGGACAGGAGGGCTGGGTGACATGGAGGTAATTGAACATGGAGGTCACTGATTAGTCTTTGGACGCTAATCCTTTAAAGCAGTGTGGGCACAGTGTGAGTAGGGGGCGAGGGTGGGAGCTGAGTCATGCTCGCTGGGGTGGCCATGGCACAGCTGTACAGAAAGGAGGGGGCTGAGGAAAGAAGGAAGAAATAAGGAAGAAGCACATAAAGACAGGTGGGGAGGAGGAAGAACGTGTTATGGAAAGATGCTGAGATAACCCAAAGGCTCCTCTGTGATTGATAGTATCCTTCTCTCCTTTACGTAAAGGATTAGGATGCTGATGAGTGTATCTCTGATGTGGGGGGGCTGGATTGCAGAGGTTAGTACAACACGAGAGGAACCTATTCAGATAAACACACTTGGTACTGCTGGTACTTGGGCTGCATTGCACTGCAGTGCAGGGAGCTAACAGCAACTTCTCCTTAGGAGAGAGAGGGAGCTGCTGAATTGAACTGTAAAGGTGGCTTGAACAATGCCAAAAATTGCTGCTTCACAAGGGAATAGAACTCGAAGTAGAGCTGTAACGAGATATTGGAAGGACCATCCTGATGAATTTACTATTAACCAAAGGGGGTTTAGAAAAAAAACAAAACAACACTCAAACCAAATAAAGGTCTCTGATTGGATTAATTGTAAATAGTATACTTCTGTTAGAAGTTGTTTTCCTCCAAGTTCTCCATGGGAAAGTGTTCCATTTTAACTGTGCCATATATCCTCTCAAATAGAAGTTTTACAGTGGTTGTCCTTTTCATGGATTGAGATGAGAATGAAAACTACCATTTCACTGTTTCATTCAATATTCATAGTTTTCCCTGTAATGAATCTTTTACTCAGTATTTTCGTAGAGAACAAGGCAGCATGGTAAACTGGAGACTCCATTCTTTCCCTCTCACCCAGGAATTTTCTGCAATTTCCCTAAATTTTCCTTAGTGCTTTGGTGCCTTTTTTTTATCTGTTTCCATAATGTGGGAGCTAGAAGAATTGCTTTTCTGTATTACAAAGAAATGCAGAATGCACCAAAAAATAACTATAGTAAATTCCAAGTGCAATTTTATTTAAATTTGGGGGAAGGCTTTACATAGGCCAAAGATTGAGAAAAAAACAGTTTGTCAATTAAGATTATTGACACACGTTGAGCCTTCAAACATCTTGAAATGATACTTGAAGAGAAAGAAGAAAAAAATCAAGTAATGCCTTTATTTCTGAAGCTGTATTTGTACTGCTTATTCAATAAAGATGACCCTGAATATCAGTCGCACAGTCTAGACACAGACTTTCTCTGATGGCAACTTGATGTTAAATTACATGTCGTTGCTTTCTGGAAAAATAATTTGAATTTGGCCAAATGAGATAAAATCAACTGTTTTCAGATTTTATATTTGAGAAATTAATTTATTTTCAATAATAATAAAGAAAAGGTGTTATTTCCGAGCAACATGGAAGAAAGATGTTTGCAACAAAGGAAAATCACATGAAGAATTGATATGTTTGCAAAATATGGTGTTACCTCAGTTGAGAACGTAAAACCTATAATTCATTTTATATGTGCATGAGTATGTAAGATTGTGTAAGTTGCTTGCAGTAATGGCAGATTTCAAATTAGTTTTTTTTAATTGTGTGTTGCAAAGCGTGGAGAATAAATGTTTATCCACTGTGGTCCTGATCAGTCAGTTAAAATCGGTATGAATTGAATTTCCAGTTCCAATGGGAACTGGAACAAGCACAGCTATATAATAATTACGAGATTTTGGTTAGGGTTTTTTGTTGTTGTTTTGTTTGTTTGTTTGTTTATTTGTGGAAGTAGCATTAATAAAGATATTTCATATTTTCAGTCATACAAAAGTTGTTTTAACATCACAGGCAGATCACTTGGGCTGTATATTGCTCTGAATCTTTGAAACCATATGCATCACAGGATGCATATCAATGCATGTTTAAACAAAAGCTCATCAATTAGATTAGATGTGTTTGCAAACCTGTGATAGAAAACCCACAGCTGCTGCCACCACTTTTGTATTATGTAGTGCGTAACATTTTCCTATCAAAACAGAATGGCGTCCCTTATAAAATCATCTAGAGGACTAGATTTACAGCTTGTCTTCTTTTAAGTGTTTGCAAGCAGTATAATGGAAAAAATTAATTGGGATTGTGCTCAAAGTATTGACACTGGGAAGAAAAAGGTAGTTAAATTTCTCTTTTAAGTTAGCAGACTGTTTCGGTTTTAAATTAAATGTTATATATTCTCTAGTATCTGTGGTACAAAAACATGGTGGGCCTTTTTTTCCTTAAAACAGTGGCTGAAAACCTAAAAAGCTTTTATTCATCTTTGATTTTGTGTATTGCTACATGGTGCTTCTACAGAGACATTTTAAACATGCAGAGTGCCTATTCTCATGTAAATATGTATGATGCAGGTCAGTGATATATTAGTCATGTTTGTTTTCAAATTACCATTGTTATGTCAGCAAGAGATGAAGAAGTGTGCATTAAATATAATCAAATGCAGGTTTCTTTAGCATGACTATGATTGAAGCTGTTGTCCTCTTGTTAAAAAAGAAAAACAAAGGGCGTAATGCAACACCAAGCACATCCTTTCCTTCTCTGTGGTTCCAGCTCAGTCATTTTCCCATCCAGAGAGGCTAATAAAAGTTTAAATGTTGCATACACAATGAATGAAATTGCTTAAAGCTAAAGTGTAATGCACTATAATACAATTAAGATATTACTAACATATTTTCATTTTTAAGACTAAATTCTTACCTTTGTTTGTCTGTATTTCTGCTGACCGACTGCTGACAGTAAAGACTTGCCATGCATCAACAAAATGATTAGGTAGCATTCCATCCTAATATTTCTAATTGAACTAAAGATGAACCATATTAAAAATACAAACAACGCCTACCACGTAAGGTTGCTGGTTCAGCACACAAGGCATGTAGCTTTATATTGATCATGAAAAAGATGGTGTTGTCATAGCTTCATGTTTCCTTGCCAGCTGCAAGGTGGTTTTTTTTTTGTTTGTCTTGTTTTGTTGGGTTTTGGTTTGGGTTTTTGTTTGTTTGTTTGTTTTGTTTTTGTTTGTTTGTTTTGTGTGGGTTTGTTTGTTTTGTTTTGGGGTGGTTTTTTTTTTTTTTTTTTTTTTTTTTTTTAAGATAAATCAGCACCCCTGTATCTGTCTCTCTCTTTCTCTGCAGGTTATTTTGTGGTCATGGCTGTGTGGGTCTAGTTATGTACTTTGTTCTAGAATGGTAGTCTGTGTCTCACCAGCGTGTCTTGAATTTTGACTGAAAATCCATGTTACAATTAATACAGTTGGTAGCAGCATTAAAGCATCCTGCAGGAATTTTTCCTCCTTAATGATCATTTGCGGGTTTGTGTAGGAAAAAGCTTCATGAAATACATCATGAATACTAATTATTTAATCACTATTTTACCATTTATGCATGGTAACCATGGAATGGAGAGATGACTTAGCTCAGAGCAGCTTATAGGGCCTCTGGGTCTTTAAATGGCACCATATTCATTCCCTGTAGAGCTGGAGGATAAACTTCCCTTTCTGAAAGTGTATCAGTGCTTACCCCAAGAAGGGGGTTTCAGAAACTGAATTCCACCATCCCCACCTCCCTTGACAGTGTGTAGGTTTTGTTTTTATCTGGGAATCGCAGCCATTGCTGCAGCCTTAAAAATGAAGTTATCCCCTGTACTGTTCCTGAGCCTGAGAAATGTGTGATTCCTTGGAGCAGAGCTGTCCATGAGCCAGCAGTGTGCTCTTGTGGCCAAGAATGTCAGTGTTACCCTGGAGTATCTTAGGAAGAGCATTGCCAATGGATTGCAGGAGGTAGTCCTTCCCCTCTATTCAGACCCAGTGAGGCCACATCTGGAGTGCTGTGTCCAATTCTAGTCTCAAAAGAGACATGGAGCCCTGGAGTGGGTCCAGCAGAGGGCTACAGAGATGATGAGTGGACAGGAGCACCTGTTTTAAGAGGAAAGGCTGAGGGAGTTGGGCCTGGAAGAGATGACTAAAGTGGGACCTCATCAGTGTCAATCAGTACCTGAAGGGGCCTTCCAAGAGGATGCAGCCAGGCTCTTCTTGGTGGTGCTGAACTATAGGAGAAGAGGCAGACACTGATGCACAGGAAGTTCCACCTGAATATGAGGAAGAACTTCTTTATTATGTGGGTGACCCTGCACTGGAACAGGTTTCCCAGAGAGGTGGTGGAATCTCCCTCACTGGAGATATTCAAAAACTATCTGGACAATCCTGTGCCATGTTCTTTAGGATGACTCTGCTTGAGTTGGGAGGTTTGACCAGATGACCTGTGGTCCTTTCTAACCTGATCCATTCTGTGATTCTATTATTCCAGTTGGAAGTTACTGCTCTCTATCATGTAGCTTTGTGTTGTTTCTTTTTCATCTCTGTGGATTCTTTAAATCCTGCCTTTTGGACAGCTGATGGTATAAAAATCCTGTTTCTAAAAATGGGACAAAATATTTAATATTTCCATTAAAAAGAAATGCACTTGAAAATTCCATCACAAAATATACCCAAGTACCAAACAATAAAGATAAGATCAATAATGTATTTTTCCACTTCCTGATCATACTGAAAGCTCTCTGCAATGCACTTAGGATATCTTCCTTGTACAGCTATGAAGGCCTAGCTACTATTTGGCATTTCCCATTTTAACTCTCAAGCAAACAAAGAGAATTTCTTGGTACAACATATGGAAGGTCCTATAGTGGTGGCTTGTTAATGCTTTTTGAGGGGATTTATGGAAATGTGAATGTTCGTCATAACTCATATGAGGCTGGTCCTGAAAGAAAAGATGAGACCAAGGATTGCCATGGTCTCTTATGAGTTTGGAAAATGTATATTCTTTATTTTACAGTGCAAATTTCTCAGTTTTTAATGAGTTACTTTTGACCTGATTTTAATCAAAAAGTCAAACGGAGATAATTCTAAATGCATTAGATGAAGGTACCAAATATTAACATCTCACGTGTCTTTCTCTCCTACTTTTCATATCAGCACATAGCTGTGCAATTTATGTTGACTTTTTCTTTGGGGCAGTATTCTGGGTGTCTAGACATCATTTCGTGTGAACAGAATCACTGATTTACTTTCTGTGTAGCTGGTGCAGTTTGTCACTGACACTGGATTCACTTACCCTTTTAATATCCTTTCTCAGCGTGTATGCAGTGCCTCAGTTTCAAACAACTCAACTTTATTTCCTGTCAGCTTTGTTAAATAAATCAAAATCTGGAAATAATGAGAGCATTAGATGAAGATACACTTGGTGATGTAAGACACATAACTAAAAACTTCCTTACTGTGCCTGGAAATTTTGCAAGGGTGATCTGGGGGGGTGGGGGGTAGGAAAAAAAAAAAGAAAAAAAGGAGTACTAGGGCTCGTGGGAGTCTCTGCTATGCAGATGTAATCTGTTCTTTTCCTTGGTATGCCATCTCATCACTGGCTGCAGTATACTGCAGACATAATGATGTTTAAAATAGCTACTTTCTGTTTCAATCTAGTACACCAGTATGATGCTCTAAATGAACTACAGACATCCTTGAGATTATCCTACAGTGTGGATGATGATGCTGATAGATTGTCCTCCATTCATCTTCCTTGTGGCTGTACACCTTCCTCGTAAAACCTTATGAAGGTTATAAAGGCATGACTTCACCTTTAAAGATAAAAAATGTATTTTCTGTATGTACCTTTTAATCCTTTGGTAGACTCTACATTTGCCTGTTGAAAATACAGCTTCTATTGGCGACAGCAAGTGTACACTTACAAGTTCATTTTTGCTGTTCTAAACTAGCAAATAGATTCCAAAGTTTAACATATTTCATAGGGCTTTCCACGTTGGGTAGGCCAAGACTGTTGCAGCAATTGGGAAAACTAGAAAAACTTTTATGTTAGTCTTTGATAATTTCTTTAGTCCATTTACCTGGAATAATAATTCCTCTCCAATGTTTTTCTTGCTTTCAAATGAAATCCTGAAAAGAAAAAAAGAAACAACTTGGACATGGAGAAGTGAGGATGCTTTTCCTAAAAATCATTAAAAGGTGGTATAAATCTACATGGTTAGACACCATATAGAAACATCTAGAAGTTATCTGCTTAAATGAATTAAATTTTGATTAATTTATGTTTCTTCAGATGAAATTCCATATTCAATTCACATCTGAACTTGGGAGAGTCTAAGTCCTTATTAATTGTAAAGGTCTTAAAAGTTCTGCTTAGTACAATGGTATTAAGGATCTGTGCCATCTCCTACTCCATAAATGAACTCCTTGAACTTTGAATATCTAAACAGATATATTTAGACCCATGTTTATAATCATTCTCACTGGAAGACATATTCCAGTTGAATGCAGTAGACACCTGTATTCAAAACATAATTAAGATACCAGTCCTTGTACACTTTGAACAACAAATCACAAACTCTCAGAGGTTAAAAGATAATGGCATCATGGTTCTGTGTATTTGCTTATAAAAATTAGAAGGCAGGGGTGGAAAAAACCTCTAAACAATTGGCCGAACACATTTTAAGAAATGGATGTTTAGAAAATAAGTGTTAATTAGCTAAAATGAGTTCCTGTCAAAGACCATTATTTTAGGTTCTATACTGAACAGAGCAAAACTTGCTCCTACCTTAAGAACTTTAGCAGCTAAAATCCAAATTAATAAAACATAAATATCTCATATGGTATTTGCTGAAGTTATGCCTTGGCTATCCACTGTCTGTCCCTGAAAATGTCTGTCCATGAAGAGCTGTCCAAGTTGGGACACTCCTCATTAGTAGTCTGGAAGCAACGTTTGCTTTAGTCCTGGACACCTTACCTCCTCAAGGCAGTTTTGGGTGAAGTGCTGCTTATTCTGGAATGACTTCCTTTGTAGGAATAAGGAGATGCTGGAAATTCTATTTCAGTCATGTTTGTTCAATGATTAAAACAATAAGCACACTGCTGCTGTTCTACTTAATCATTTAGTAGACAGGAAAACTGTTTCTTCCTAGGAAAGAAGTTATTTTGCAGAACAAATTTTCACTGAAATTACTTGCTACTTTCTGTATTACAGTAACAAATGAGTATGGAGACTCCCTGCTCCTTAGTCCAAAGGAAGAAAATACGTTTTCCAATATCTGGAAAACTACTGCAAGCCAACTTCTTTCTATTATATTGAATTCTCTCTAAAGTAGATTTTGCTCACAGAAATCACCAAAGAGTCATTTTATTGTGTATATTTGCTGAAATATTAGCGACCCGAGGGTATGACCTGAAATATGTATAACATCCCACTTGTTTTTTTAATGGGTGAGTGTTGTGGCAGAGACAGGAATAAAATGTTTCCTAAATATTCTAGGCTTTCCTGTGTTTGCTCCAGGTACAGTTTTCCAGAACAGAAAAACTACAGTTACCAACCTGTGAAGAAAGACACTGCCAGACTAACAGTCGAGCAAGCAGTTGGGGCATACCCCTTAAGGAGGGACTGTGTGTTTGCTCAGCTGGGAAGAGAAGGCCAAAGGAAGACAGAGAAATCTAATTACTGTCTTCCATCATCTAATGAGTGACTAGTAAGAAGATGGAGTCAGGAAACAGAATGAAAATTTGAATAAGAAAGAAGGAAGAAATTCTTGACTGGGTGGTGAAGTACTACAGTAGATGCAGAGAAGTGCTGTGACCCTTCTGTCCTTGGATATGCTCAGAATTTTCCTGGACTTGGTTCTGGGCAACCTGATCTAATTTTGAGGCTAACCTGGCTTTCAGCAGAAGTAGAGTAGATCTCCAGAAATTCCTTCATACTTTCATTTTTCTATAACTCTACTGATATAAGAGACTACTGGTATAAAGACCATATACTACTGGAAGTTAATAACTTAGTATCCCTCCTCTGTGAGCCATTCTACTCACATTAGAACAGTATCAGGTTAAGATCAGGGGTTTTTTTCACAGCTGTATTTGTATACAGATTCAGAAGGTGTACACCTGGGAGTGAAGAATTTATGATTTGAGAGGGAATTTGGTTACTATCAACAAAATACTCCATCCTGTTAATCTGTATTCTGTAAAATTTCTCTTATTTGGCTAGAAATTCTTGTACTGGCACAGACTGAAACACAAAATCTAGATGATAACCTTAATAAAAAAATGAGTTAGCTGATAAATGGTGTTATTTATTCTACCATTAAAAGACTAAATTGTAGAACTGCAGAATCATTTAATTATTTATTTATTTATGGAGATGTTGTAGCTTGGAGTGGCCATGATTTAACTTTGTGGCTACTTTACTCTTCCTAGGGAACTGTACATTGGAATATACAGGGACAATTTGAATAGAAATTACCAGACTTCATAGTAAAATACAGTTATTCTAATATGGAAATAATATATTGAATAAATGTCCTCACATGAGATCAGAAACCATGAAGTCTGTAGTGCTGGTTTTTTTTAACCAGCATAAGTTGCTTTGTGCTAGTGGTTGCTCATGAGATAGAAGTTTTACCTGCAGTATCCAAGTTCACGTCTGACATCCACAGTTAATTCTTTCCTTCTCTGGGAATTGTGTAAGGTTTTTTGCATCCTGGGATAAATGGTTTTCTCTGATTATAGCGACACAAGAGGTTCAGCATATTTTCTTTCATATTTTCTCATATGGTTAATCTCAAAAATAATACAGTCAAATACACTAGTTAATTTTCACCAACATTCACTTTTACTAGCTCTATGGCCAGTGTTGTACAGAAGCAGGTTGTGCGAATCAAAAACAAGAAATGTCATTTCCAAAGAAACATCTAGTGGCGATGTTCCCTGTAGCTGTGCA